>NC_052535.1:79939267-80565933 GCF_016699485.2 Gallus gallus
AAGACATAAACAGAAGGGAATGTAGATAATGACATTTCTGAAAGTTATTTGGACTAGAAGACAGTATCCAAAGGGATTCCAAAGAATTGAGCTTTTTATAAGGAATTAGTGCTGCTTCTAGTGATGCAGCGTGGAAGAACTCATACACACTGAATGCTATACATGAATCTCATGACCAGCCTTGTGCACAATCTCCCTATTAAAATTCAAGGACATACCTGAGCATGAGCTTCATCAGGATTTGTGGGGCTCTCATTGCAGTATTGCATGTGGAATTTGCTTGGTCCTTTCACACAAGACCGTGTGGTTCTTTCTGTGATCTCATCATAAGCCAGCAGGTTTGAATATTAAGCATCTCAGATTGAATACAGGTTGTTTGAATTCCTTTATTTCTCAGGGAAATCTGATGTTTGGAGCCTAAGCTGCAGTTAGCAGTGTAACAAGGAAAGTACAAGTCTCCATGATGAGCACAGATTCTTCTCTCAATGTTGTGATGCAAGCAAAGATGCAGGGAAGCACACTATAACCACATTCAATTTTACTCTGGTGTCATGCCCTCTGCAGAAAACTGCTGAATGAAGATATTAAAAGAATCTTTGAGTGGTATACCTGGGTTGTGAGCCATATACTTGGATTATATGTACTAATAAATCAAACAGATATTGTCTGAAGAGTTTACCCAGGATAAAGGAAGCCATGCACATTATGGATGGCACTTGTGAAGGTGTCATTTATAGAGGCCTAACAATACTAAGGATATACTTACTCAGGAGTCTTCATACACTTGGGTAAAGTCATAATTAAAAATATAGAAAATCCTAGAAAGATTACTAATGTAGTCGCACAGCTGATCACCACAGATGTGGCTTAATGAATGCTATAGCACGGGGTTTTGATGTGGACCATGGACCACAAAGTATATGTGTAAGTGTCTTTTTCAGCGATGTACTTCAATATATGCTTCATTCTAGATACATGAAAGCTATGCAGAAATCTGTGAAACTGTGCATGTGTTTCAAGTACAAGTGCACATTCTTAAATACTCATTTTTTCCCCCAAGGCTAATAGCAGTAAAAGCCCAGACCATCTGCCATATCTGTGCAATTCATTAGAAATTTCAATTTTTTGGACTTCAGCTTTACTTTTTTTTAAAAAAAAGCAAAAACAGACTACATAAAAATTGTACCATTTCTTCTAATATATTTACTTCTTTGCATAACTGGTTGCTATTTATCTCTTTTAACAATTTACATTCACCAAATAGCAGTGATCAGGATTCTGTGGTGTCTTCTGCAACATTTGTTGAATATTTAAAATATGTTTTGATTGCAAGATTGTTATTATTTTTTTATTGTTCTTGCAGAGTGAGCTAAATGGAAACCAGCTGGCATTTTGAAAATCTGTTTTGTTTGTTGGCTATCAGTGTATAAGGGCACCTTTTCACTTGCAAGCTAGGCCTAATTGGTCTGGAAGGACAATAAAAATGGGTACTCATATTGGCATTTTTTGAACTATGTTATGACATAGTAGTGAACTGCAAAAAGTGAAGAAAATGAGAAGTGTGCAATTCTAATTAGATTATGTGAGGAGAATTTCTTTGTTACTGAAAGTCTGATATGATGTTCAAACAAGAGAAGAGCTCAAGCTGTTAGTATGTTTGAGTTAAGGTATTATCTGGACTTAAGAAGGAAATGCAAATAACTGAGTTACTTATTTTTCTGCATCAAAGTGCAGAGAAATAATGAAAAGAAATGAAAGAAGTACCTTTCTATTCAAAGAGTGTCAGCAGGACTTGAAGCAATGGAAAGATATTATAAATTAGTTCTTCCTCATAGTGAATATTCTGATATAACTATAGCAGTGGCTACATTTTTACATTTAGTATTTATAAATGCTGCCTCACTCAAAGAGGTGATGTATCTATACGGATATGTAAAAATAAGTCATTATTAGTTTTAACTCCTTTTAGATTATCTCAGGATTTTCTCACATGGCATCATGAACCTTGCATGAGGACCAAAAGCTAAGGCTGTCACTCTGAGTAGAGATAAGAATTGTGGTAAATTTGGTGTAATTGGCAAGAGAAGTTATAGATTTTGAAGGAGGGAAGATTTAGGTTGAATATTAGGGTGAACTTCTTTACCAAGAGAGTGGGGAGGTGCTGGAACAGGCTGCCCAGAGAGGCTGTGGATACCCCATCCCTGGAGGTGTTCAAGGTCAGGTTGGATGGTGCCCTGGGCAGACTGATCTAGTATTAAATGTGAAGGTTGGTTGCTCTGCCTGTGGCGGGGAGGTTGAAGATTCATGATCCTTGAGGACCTTCCTTGAGGACCCTTCCAACCCAAGCCGTTCTATGATGCTGTGATTTTAACATTCATAGGTTCAGACAGGGAAGTTTAAGAGGATCACTTCTTAGACACCTATGAGGGTTTTTTTCCACAGAATTTTCACAAACGGAGTATTCACGAATTCTGACATTTACCCAAGAAAAAATGAACAGGCTTTGTTTTCTGTTTTAGAAAAAACTGTCCTCTGAGTGAATGTGTTGTTGTTGTCTTTTAGATCATTCTTGTAAGTTCTTCCCATAATGACCGTGACCAAAGCCTTTTCATAAGCACAGATGAAGGAGCTACATTCCAGAAACAGCCCATTACTTTCTTTGTGGAAACTCTTCTCTTCCACCCAAAAGAAGAAGACAAAGTACTCGCTTACACAAAGGAAGGCAAGGTAAGCTGTGAACATACTCTGTTTGCTTGAAGTTTAGCAGTTATGTCATTAAGAGGATATGAAACTTTTGTGATGTGCTGCTGAACGTTGGGGTTTATGAAAGCAGCTGTCCAGAAAGAAGCCATATTCAGTGTTTGAGAAACTTATTTGAATATTTATTTCATTCATGCCCATTTTTTTGCTTTGTGGTAGCTTCAATCCTGTCATTTTCAATTGATATGGTTATTGGTGGTATTTATCCTTCTGTAGAATAAATACTGCCTCTGAAATGCACTTCTCCCTAGAAAATGACCATAAGCAACTGTTCATTAATTTATAATGTAGTAGAAAGTTAATGAAGCTGAAATATTGCCTTCAAAGGCCTTCCATGGGATGTAAAATAAAATAAACTGTTCAATCGTACAGCAGAAATGTATTTTGGGAATCACCAAATCTGTAGAAGTGTAGAATAATTCTCTCTTGTGATATATTTATAACACATTCAGTAGTTGTATTATGTAGTTTGTACATTTTGGCTTTTTTTTTTTTTTTTTTTTTTCTGGGTAAATTATAAAGTCGTCTCTTTGGGCAGGTGTCACTAAACACCAGTGAGTGAGCGCACACTCTGTAAAAAGTGTCATTCATCTCTTTTCACAGTGCCCAAACTAAAACTTTAAAGTCACTGCAGCTCTGGTTCTGATAGTGCTCTTGCCTCACCTCTGCTGTAACTCCTTTTTCTAAGCTGAAATTAGACAAACTCCAGTCCATTTCAATCCTTGTCAGAGATCACAAAGGGTTTATATATAATCGGTGAGAGCAGTATGAGTAGGTTGCTACAGCCAACTGCTGCACAGACTTCAGTTACATCATATCTATTCATCCTTGGGGACATTTTCAGGGGTATTTAAGTTAATAGCTGATCCTCAGTTTGTGTTCACAGGCATTTGCAAGTAAGGATGGAGGCAGAATGAAAAAGCATAACAAACCAAACACAGTCTCTTGTCACATAGAGTGTTTTACTTACGAGCTTGAGTTCTAACTCGTAACACAATTAGCTATTACAAACATGATGAATACCTGTTATGTGAACAAAATGCCTCAGGAAAGCTATAAGTTGTGAAAAGCCAATGTTATGAAAAGTGCCATTTTCAGTTTGACTTTTGTTTCTGATGATTGACATAATCCCTGAGTTTTGTTTAGTTAGGAGATCAAATGACTCAAAAAACGAAGTGGCAGATTCTTTAAGTGTCATGGTGTGATTGAGGACATTGACCATCCGCACACAACCAGTCATTAAAAATATTTGCCAGAAAAGAGAAGGGGTTAGGAGCTCAAAGCAAGTCATTTCCTTTGTGTTTTGAGAAATTATATGTGATATGGATGTTTTCAGGCATTTTATGCTTGGATAGCCTCCCAGAGTAGCAATACTATTTACTTGCCACATTAAAATGCAACTGGACAAAAAAAATACAAAGTAGTCAATATAGAATAACTTTTCAATTGTAGCAGGAACATTTTAGGTCATCTGATAGACTTCTCTCAGGATTTCAGTATGACACTAAAAAGAGTCAACCATAAGGACGTAATGGACAAGCCCTACATCTTTACCTGAGATGTGCAAGAATGAAGGGTGCCTTTCACTATAACTGTTCAAATAACCTGCTTGGTTGTGTAAGGTCCTTTGTATAATATCTGACATATTAGGCCTAGCAGGAAGAGGAAGTTGAAGTGATATTGGCAAAGGAGGATTTGAAAATCAGAACTGTGGCTTGACATACAAAGAAGTCACTGTACTAAAACCAAAGGTCTCCAGAGAGAATGGTATCTGAATTTGGCCTGGGGAGGTTGTATACTCTGGATTTTTGAGTTAATTAACACTACTTTCAGTGAAATAAAGTCATATCAAACAGTGACACAATCTAAAACTCAGGAGAATCCATTCCCTCCTGTTACTCAAATGATTTCTTCCAAAGGCTCTTTGCAGAAATACAAGGAATGTGGGATAATGTCCTTTGTAAACAGCAATCATCTAATCTTCTCTGTCTACTGGAGCATCACAGCCTGTCTCACAGCTTCTGATTTGATTTACTTCTTATTCCCTATTACAAAATCGGCATTGTTCTTTCATTCAGAACCCTAGATTTTATTTAAATACAGCTCTAGCCGCTGGCTGACACTATAAATAAATGCAAATCTAGTCAATGTAGTTGGACTAATCCATTTACTGCCTCAAATCTATACTCCCTTTTTCTGATTACCTCAGTTATAATGAATAACAATCAGCTATTCACTGAGACTCGATAAATGCTTTTTGATTTTTAAAACTCAACAAAGATATGGTGGATTTTAATTGTTTACTAAGAATCTGTAAGGGTGGGAAAACTAAGAGGTACATTTTCCCCAACCCGTTCTATGATTTCATGATTCTATGATTTTCAGTTTCTTTTAAAAGTGATTCCTTACAGCTATTAAATGGGTTATAAGAAGCATCTATTATGTTTTCTGAAGCCAGAGATTTCAGCTGACCACTGTTTCAACTGTTTCCACCTCATCTATAAACTCATCTGTCAGTTTTATTGTATGCATCTATTATAAAGCAAAACCCACATGGATCTTTTTTTTCATTTTAAGGAAGCTGAATGTGTGCTAAGGTTAGGTACACATTATTTTTTATTTATTTTGAATAGCACATCAGTTAAAAATCCATCTTAGTTTTGAATGTGCCTTCTTATTCCGATCCCATTCTCCCTTGCAGTCAGACTGTAAGGTCTTTTCACTACACTAAACCAAACTGATTTTTGTCTATGCATCAACTAGGTCAATATTATTGTAAGCAGTCAGAGTCCTGATCGTAGTTTCTTACCACAGCTGTGCTTTGCCTGCTTTAACTGATTGTGCAGTGGAGTAAAGCCCAGTAATTGTGAAGTACAGAGTAAGTGGGGAAAAAGATGTTTTAGTTCTAACTCAAATTTAAGTAAATTTACCCATAGAGTTTATGTTGAGAGAAGTTAGCTAAAGTTTTACATGGTGGTACTAGCTATTTTTCTCTAGTAGAAAGTGATTCATAGCAGTTTTTACATTAATCATTGAACTTGTAATTTTGAAAGAAGCATTTCTTACCAATCCTCATAAGACTCTCCAATAACAGTTGGTGACTGAACTGGTGAATTATTCCCACATCAAAACAGAACAATTTTACTTGCATTTTTTCCCTATTAGAGATATTAAAAGAAAGCCTATCATAAGTAAATTGGATTAAATAAGAAATGCATGTAGACAGCAGGGGGCTGTCAGAAGCATGTCTCTATAGAAGTATGATAGGTATTTGCTAATTTAAGCAGAGGAAACACATTATGAGATAATGTGAAGAAAATGAAAAGAGGAGATTTTTGAATAACTGTTTTATCTCCCATTTTATGCGGGGAAAAACTACTTTCATGTCTACTCTATTGATACCCGTCCATATCATTAGTATGTGCAGGGATGAGCTGTTCAGAGGGAACTGAAGACTTCTCCAGGCCATCTTCTGCCTCTACTTAGTGACCATTTCTGAGGCGTCTGTGACTGGTGTCCAGGAGGCAAGCACGGAAATACATCTTTCCTCATCGAATCTCTGTAGAATTTCTATGATATCTTTTGGTCCCATTTTGGCAGAGTTTTTAATCCAATGACTTCCTGTCTTAAGTGTGTTTAGTAGAATTAAAGACTGAAAAGTAAAAGAAGCATTTGTGTTTGTTTGGTCAATGGATGGAAAGGAAAAGATAAGTGTCCTTGTACCCTCTCTCTTTTGTAACTTTGCTGGTATCAAAAAGAATCTGACCCAAAATGAATTATGAATTATTTTCATGGTAAACAAGAAGATGTAGTCACTAAGTTTTATTCTTTATAGATTATGTTTTAAAAGATTTTCTCTGTGAAAAGGTATTACTGTGAAAATCGTTATGGAGAGTTCCTGGAAGTGATTTTTTTATTGATATGCAGTCAGTCATTTAAATAGTAACATAGGACCTGTCTTTTAAGATGTACATCAAAAAGTTTCCTGTCACCTGATTTTTCTTGTTTTGTTTTGTAGGTTTATGTATCCATTGACTTGGGGAAAAAGTGGGTCCTTCTTCAGGAACGTGTTTCAAAAGATCATATTTTTTGGTAAGAAAACTGTTACCTTCCAGAATAAAAAATGAACAGGAAATATATTTCATTCTAATCAAGAAGGATATTTCTAGAGGTGCCGATAAGAACAGCAGGACCCTTCATGTCTTTTGCAGATTGAGTATGTCAGCATTGCTGCATCCGCTATTGCAAATTCATACTCACACTAGTGACTGTGCTGAGTGTCAGTGTATATAGGGGTTACAGGTCTAGATCTATGGAGCCAAAGATTAAAGAGAACTGTAATGTCCAATGAAATTGCTTTTTGTTTTAGTGGTAAAATTGATCTTTAGAGAGGAGAACAGTCTTTTCACAGAGAAAAATCTATAACATTTTTTTAAGAAAGGTTGAATCAGACCTTTTAACTGGAGTCATAAATAAACTTAGGGAAACTGATGAAAAATGTGACTATAGAATACACATATAAAATTGTTTTATTTTCAGGTCAAATATTTTGCAGTCTCTGAAGATATTTAAGTTATTTAAGCAGATTGACAATTTTTTTTTAAGGATAAGCCAATGCATTTTTTTTTTTTTCTGCAAGTAAAGTATTTGCAAAATATGTAACCTTATTTACTTCAAAATTAAACTTTGCTGGTATTTTTAATTGATTTCACGTAGAAATCATGGGAGCTTATCACAGTTATCTGCATAGAATCATGCAGAAATCATGGGAGTTGTTCATAGTTCCAAGCACCTTGTTTTGTTCTGCAATCTCTTTACTGTCCATACTTTTTGAAAAAGAGCCTCTGGTTTGTTTATAGTAACACCACTCTGATTTACTCCAGTTTGTCTCAGCCTTTTCTGCAGAAATATTAGAATCAGCCTCATGCTTTTTCTTTCCTGTGAAACATAACCTTACCCAAGAACTTACCACTGCACAGCACCTGGAATGTTACAGGCAAAACGCTTCACTCTCAACGACCATGCAAATGGTGTCCTCATTTAGAAGTTACACTGTGGGTCAGAAGTGTCATATATCCCTAATTAAAATTGCATTGGATGTAAATTAGGAAGAAATTCAGCTCAATCTTTAATTAAATAAACTTTTAAAATGCATGCAGCCTGAAAACTATTGAAGTCACTAATAAGTACATGCTTAAGATTGTGTCTGTATTTTGCTGTATTTCAGAATGCTTATGCTTATTTATATCATTCAGACACAATCAGGGAAAGCATCCCAGAACTTTGACAGAAATAACTCCCATTTATTACTTCAAAAAAATGTTTTTTTCATAAATGTCACATTCCTCTCAGTTAAGAGTAATAAATTCTGAGAGCTTGTGCATTTTATAACCATTAAAAATAATTTGTAGGCTTTTCTTTACCCCTTTTTTGTGCTATCTGACTTTCCTCAAGGATTGTATGGGCCAGCAATAGCAAGAATTTAGGTGCAGATGTTTAGCACTGCCCCCTTCTTTTAACCTTACTAAGCACCATATCACATGGGATGTTGCAACACAGAAGGAATCTGCTGAGAATGGAAGGTTGAGTGTGATGGCATTTCCATGGAAGTTCTTCTATCATGTTAGGAAACTTTCTACTATTGCAGGACTTTCATCACTTGAGTTATCATAGTGCTGGATAGAAACCGGTGTTTGTGTAAGTATTCCATGAGCTGTAAGAACATGAGCTTCATCAGGCCTTGGCTACTGGGGAGCTCTCAGCTGAGTCCAGTATTGTGTTCTTGGAAAAATGGATTTTATGGATGGACCACTTGCTGGATAAGGAATTAACTGGATGGCCATACTGAGTTGCAGTCAACAGCTCAGTGCCAAGTGAAGGTTGATGATGAGTGGCATTCCTCAGGGTTCAGTGTTGGGACTGGTGTTATTTAACATCTTTGTAGGTGGCATGGGCAGTGGAATTGAGTGCTAGAGGGAAGGGGTGCTATCCAGAGGAACCTGGACAGTCTGGAGAAGTGGGCCCATGCCAACGTCATGAAGTTCAACAGGGCCAAGTGCATTGTCCTGCATCTGGGTCAGGGAAATCCCAAGCACAGATACAGGTTCGACAGAGAATGGCTTGAGAGCAGCCCTGAGACAAAGGGTTTTTGGGTGTCAGTTGATAAAGACTCAGCATGAGCTGGCAATGTGTGCTTGCAGCCCAGAAAGCCAACCATATCCTGGGCTGCGTCAAGGGAGGTGTGACCAGCAGTTAGAGGGAGATGCTTCTGTTCTTGTGAGACTCCACCTGGAATATTGCATCCAATTCTGGGACCCCCAACACAAGAAAGACATCAGGCTGCTGGAGCAGGTCCAGAGGAGGACCATGAAGATGATCAGAGGGCTGGAGTACCCCCCCTATGAGGACAGGCTGAGAGAGCTGGGACTCTTCATTCTGGAGAAGGCTCCGGGGGGACCTTATAGCAGCCTTCCAGTACCTGAAGGGGGACGTACAGGAAAGTTGAAGAGACTTGTTAGAAGGACATGTAGCAGCAGGACAAGGGGAAATGGTTTTAAACTGGAAGAGGGTAGATTTAGACTAGATATTAGGAAGAAATCCTTTACTGTGCGGGTGGTGAGACACTGGAACAGGTTGCCCGGTGAGGTTGTGGTTGCCCCGTCTCTGGAGGCATTCAAGGCCAGGCTGGATGTGGATTTGAGCAACCTGGTCTAGAGGGAGGTTATCTCTACCTATAGCAGTGGGGGTTGGAGCTACATGATCTTAAAGGTCCCTTCCAACCCAAACCATTCTATGATTCTTTGAATATGTAGCATCTGCTACATTAAAGATAGGTTAAATTAATTCAAATTAATTGCTTATCTCTCTATGAATTAGGACATGTGTCTTGCTGATAATGGCTGGTTGTGCTGAGCCCATTTTATTTTCTTCTTTAGTATCCACTAAGCTTTTCCACAATATGGAGGTTGATAGGATAGGCTAGGACTTTTATTTCAGCCTGGTAACTACAAATATCCACTGCAATATTTTGCTGTGCTTTTCAAAAACAATTTCCTGTACCTGTGCTTCCAGCAGCAGTCAGATCTTCCTGCAATTCCTGAAGAAGCACTTTTTTTACTCACTGAAAATCTAAATGCAATGAATTTAATGTAATGTCTTGCATATTTATATTCTGGGAAGGTCAGTGGGGACTGAGTAGTTTAAACTATTTATGTTCAGATCTTATCCTGTAGGCTTATAAGCAATATATTTAAATAATCATCTAGGCTTTATTTGCTTTTCAAGTATTCTAGTCTTTCCATTAAGTGTTTTTACAGATTTAACGTATGGAATTGGGTCTTTCATTATAGTGGAACTAATGGAAAGATTATTGATATCACAGGAAAGTGTATGCTATCATCTCTGTTTTAGCAGCACAGAATATTTTCATTTGTCTATGATTTAGTTTGACATATTTTTCCTCCTTCCCAGGTGTTTTCCCAATTTATTTCATTTATACTTTTGGACAAGAAAGTTGACTAATCCTTCATAGCAGTTTTTCTTCCCTTAGCTACCTAGCAGGCAAAAGCAAAAGGGCTTGAGAGACTGCAAATAGATGTAATGATGGCTGTAAAACTTATGTATTCTAGACATTTATTTCTTTTTCTTTGTTTTTTTCATTCAAGTTGAAGTGAAAAATCAAAACCTAAGGAAAAATAAAATTAAAAAAAAAACTTTTTTTAATAAGCTTCCATGTGGAAATACTGAAAACAAGTGCTCTGACATTGCTCATTGAAAAGCTTGTTTAAATTTTTCAAAGGAAAATCTTGACACATGGATTTGAAATTAACTTCAGAAGTTCTGTTTAGTATGAGTGCAATTAAAAACAAAATATTTCATTTTGTGTCAACACTTTAAAAATGATTACTTTTTTGTAAATGGTAGCTGGAAGTTTTATTATGTGAAACGTTTGAATTTTGGTCAAATTCTTCTGCTTCAAAATTAAGAAAATTTTGGTTACCATGACCGATTTTACTGCTGCATTTAAACTATCACCAACCATTGCTCCAGTGTGAAGATTTCTACTGAGGTGGTGTTGATAGTGCCTAACACTTAGAAGTACTTTTTGCAGTTCTTAGTATGTCTGTGGGAGAGAATGCAGAGAGAGAACTTTAGAAATAGAATTCCATAAGCTGTCCCAGCAAAACATTGAACACCCACACGTCATATGGTATGTAATCAGTATATATTGAAACTATCCTAAATATAAATAAATAAATACATAATGTGGTAATAGTCCAGAAGAAGAAAGAATTCTGCAGTTTGGGATTCTTCTGGCTCTGCTGCTATTCCTTTTGATCCTCCAGGCTTATGCACTAGTTGTGTTCCTTTTGATTTCTTAAAACAGAGCTTAGTAATACATAACAGAAGAATAGATTGTGAATCAGCTGTCTATGCCAGCGCAAATATACCCCGGGACGGTAGGTCTGGAATCACTAATTTCCAGAAAATTAGGTTGAGCATGTCATTTACTTTCATTTTGTCTGGAGCCTTAGAAATGGAATATGTGGATCCTGTGCTATATTTATTACTCTTATTGTTAGATATTGGTTCTCCATTTTCATGTGAGGTGAAAACATAAAAATAAAAAATGAGTGTATTTGGGTACAGCAGCTGTTCTCTGGGGACTGAAGTTCTGTTCTTATCATGAAATCCCACATGAGCAATCAATCATAGCTGTAGCCATTAATGTCAAGTGCAGCAAGTTCCTGCCTATTCAAGTGTCAGGTGAAAGAGTGGGTTTTAGAGGTGTTATGCCCTGAAGGAGAGAGAAATGGAAAGAGGATTTCATTGAGGTTTTAACGTTGAATTTTGTGTGAAAGGCCCTAGTGTGGGAAGCCAGGGATCTGCATGGGCAGTCATTCTTACATTTGACTTAATCACTTAGGACAATATTTATTTCTATTTCTATCTGTCTGGTGATGGGGCTGGCAAACCACACTGGCAGTGGTGGTCACATAAGAGTGACAGAAATGATGTTTTTATTAAAAAGTATTTAGGAATAGGAAGGAAATAAGAAGTAGCAAACACTGGCTGTGTAAGGTATTGACTGAGTCATTAAAACTGCATCCTTCAAAGCAGATATGAAGAAGGCAAGGCCTGAAACATAAATCTGTCATAACCAAATGACTTCAGTTTGTATAAATCAAGTTGTAGCTTTGTCTCCCTGACTAATCAGGTTGCCAAGAGTCAAATCTGTATTATGTTACTCAGAGAAAGCGCCTATGTGTTTTCGACTTGTTTTCTAAGCAGGAATTCTAATGTGAAATACTAGAAATCAATCAGTGCAAACTTGGAACTTATTACCTTTTGGATAAAGTTCATACTAAGGGATTATAAGGGGTGCAGATAGAGGACACTTGCAAGATTTTAGACAGCCTTTCATTGGAAACTCAGCCACATCAGCAAGCAGGTTTGTATTGATTTAGTTTTGGTTTCATGTGGTATATTTGAAGATATTTCTTCATCATTATGCATCCAGGTGAACTGGCTTGAATATTTAACAGGGAAGAGACCTACTGGGTGCAGAGGAGATACATACCCACAGCAGACTGTAGATGGTCAGTGCAGTGTTTTCAACAGCTGTTTCCCTACAAAATGAGGCCAGACTGCAGAAGTAAAATGCAAAATCATAATTGTCATATAAGAGATAAATGCTTATGATTCACATTTTGAGATATGTAGTGTTACACATCAGTGGTAAATTTTATTCATATGATTACATAAATCTAAACTTCTAGGCAGGCATTGCTATTCTTCTAATATTGCATGCAACTGGAATAAGAAATGACTGGGGTAGTCTGGGAGGAAGGGAGGTAGCCAAATAAAGTTTATTAAAATAATGCTAAATGTCTGTTAACTAGCATTCTTAACAGAAAACTCTAAATTTTTGTCCTTAGAATTTTATCATTATTATTTCAAAATTAAAAATACCTAATGGCTGTATCATGGAGTATATATATATATTCATAGGCAGACAAAGGCAGATGCAGAGATCCTGTTAGTCCACTTCACTGTGGTTGGATGTATACCATGCCTGCACCACAGCTGAGGCAACTTCACATCAGTGCAGCACCAAACAGAGCTGTCTGGCTGCATGATCAGATGGTTTAAGAAACAGAAAGCCAATACCCAAATTAAATTCTGCTGAATTACTTTTCCCAAGAGGCTCGACGTGGTGTCAGACAGGCACTGGTGCTGGCACAGGGGAGATGATGGGAACTTGTATTCACAGGAAAGGGAAAAAGCATATTGAGGCTGCCTATATTTGCACCACCCTGCAATCGAGTCAGGCTATTTTCTTTCTGAAGTGTTGTAACTACAGCGTTATGCAATTGGAAGTGCTGGCATGTTGCGCTTGCTTTATCCAGCGCAGTGTACTTGTTAAGAGATATTTCATTTCTAGAGGAAGATTTGTCTGGTCTAAAATCAATCTGCTTTTTTTCACTGTGCTTTTTAAGTATTTAGTGTAAAACATGGAAACAGCTTAGAGCTGAAGATTCCAGATTCAGTGGCAAGCCCTCTTTTACCCATGTAAAGCAAACAAACAAAATGGTCTCAGATTGCTGATATTTTAAAACCTTAATTGCAAACTACTGTGAGAAGAAAAGGGAGTGAATTCTAACCAAACCAAAAACCCTGCTGACATGGAGAAAAAATAGTTCCTGAGAAAGTGCTTCTTGTACTGAAAACTTAAATTTCTGTTTGAAAAGAGAATTTGATGGTGGAAAGTCAATGAATAAGGAAGAACTGATACATTATCGGGATCATAATGGTGTCTTTTTTTTTTAGTAAAGGAAGGACTATTCCAAAGTATCTGTAAAATTGGATGAAAGGATTTCAGAGTTGCAAACTGTTTTGTAGCAGATATTCCGAAGTATACTTTGAGTGTTTAATATCTTCAGTGAATAAACAGAGCGTGAGGAGTTACATCTCATCTGTATAGTGGTAGTAATATAAAACACAAAAGCTGACTTTGAAAAACAAATTGGTTCCTTTATTCTGGATAAACTCTCCACTTAAAGAGTACATCTCACCCTTAATGATATATATATATATATATATCAGCAGTGCTGTGGCTTCCATCTTTGCAGGGCTACCTTTAAATTAGACAATTCCCAGCACTTGGACATGGTTAGCTCAGGGGGACATCAGAGGCAGTGAAGGAGAAGCAATACTGAGAATGCAGAAGGGTGGTGGGTTAGGCTGGTAGAATACTGAGTAGAAATGCTTGTCAAACTACAGCATGGAGTTGTCACTCTAACCCTTCTGTATAGTCAACGGGCACCACAGGAGATGATCCAGCTGGTTTCAGAAGAGAGGAATTTACCCTCTGGAAGTAATGGTTCTCTGGTTCAATGAAGGATAGTTTCAAAAGAGAGGATAAGGGAAGTGTCAAAACTTCAGAGTGAAGGAGATACTACTTTTCCTGTCTGGGCTAAGAAACACTTGCCTTTTGATTTTTTTTTTTTTCCACATCCACTGAAATAAAAATCCAAGCAGATAAGTAAATCTGAGTTGGAAGCTGTCGTGTTCTGTGTAGGAGCAGTGTTCATTAACACAGATCAGTTGCGAACTCTTGAACTAGAAGACTGCATTGGAAATGAGATTAGACATCACTTGTGCCAGCTGCCATTGTTAGGAGGAACATGGTAGAGATGAGATCATTGTCACTTTTGAGTTATTGAAAGAACCGTGAAAAGATGAAGATATTGACAAATATCTCAAACCGTGGTTATGTGTTATGAATTAGAGATAGAAGAGGTTGTTTCACAAGTACCCACAAATTACCTCTGCATTATTGATGCCAATCTATATATCAGGCTGAGCCTTGGAAAATTTCAGCTGTGAAGTTTCTTTTACTTCGTAGTTCAGCTGCATGAACAAAAGGTATTCAGCAAATATCATTTTCTTCCTTCAACATTTGCCTGCAGAGGAGATAGCAGGTTTGATCTGGTGTGTGATCATCTAGAAGAAATAGACAGTGAACACTGAGAAAAGTAGCCTACAGATCCTTCTGTTCCGATGTACTCTTATTAGATCGAAAAGCATATAACATCTTTTCTGATTTAATGTGTTGTCTCCAAAATGCTATAATAAGTTTTGTTTCAGAGATTATTTCTTTGTAAGTGCAGGACTTTTCCATACATCTGCTAAATAATTCCCTCTAGAAGTTTCCTTCACATCTTACGGCTTGGCAGAAGCTCATTCCTCTTCCTCCCTTTCCTTCTTCAGACTGATCATTTATCTTACTGGGGAAAAATGACAATGAGATTATTGCTGGTTGTTATGCAGCAGTGGAAATCATCCAGTCTCTTCCCCCGGCCTGCATTCCCAGGGAACCACCAATTACTGTGTCTGAGTTTTCTCTACTTCTCATAAATCAGTGCTATTAAAATCATTAAACAGTGGTGTAATTTCAATGCAAAACATAGCCTTAATGTATTTGATTATTAATAATTGTATCAAAATGATCATTTTTCTCTAAATACTGTAATGGGCTTTTGTAGTATCTGCATCCAGCTACATTTTGTTGCTTAATGCAATTCCTTTGCATGTCTGCAGATCACATCTATGGGCTCTCGCATTGCACCCGATTCTGCTTTGCTTTGCATGACTGTCAGCTCAAAGCTTTCTCTGTAAAATCTGCCTAACTAATGACAATATAATGTCCAGATAAAGTCACAGCTGTGGCTGCTGTTCTTAGGTTGGGATGGGAGCCCTGAGGGCAGAAAATTCATCCTTTGTCTGAGCGTATTTAACATGGGAGATATTGAGAGAAAATCAGCCTGTATAATCGGTACACCTTTTCAGTGTTAAACTGTGCCTTGATCAGTTCTGACTGAATTTCCTTCTTGGGATATCCTTCTCAAAAATATTCTTCATTTTCCTCCTTTATCAAAGCAGAATTTACTCTTCTCTTGAATATACTTAGCAAAGATGTGTCAATTAGTTATGGAAGGCATGTGTCAAATGCATGGTATTTCTAATAAGAATGGAATCCACGTCCTTTCTAGCCCAATATCTGCCTTGTATTCTCAAATGTCAAAGGTAATTGTAACAAGATGCTCTAAAGCTTTCCAATAAATGTGTGCATCTCTGTATATATTTATAGATAAATTTATCATTATAAAGTTTTGTTTCCAATTTCATACCCATTTCTGTTATTTTCTCCAATTGATACTGGGATCCTACTTGTGTGTGTATTTTAGTAAGAGAAATTTGAAAGAAATTTAAGAAAAATGTAATATCAAATACAGACAAAATAGTTTCCATCTAATGTTTGTAATACGGCATTTTTACTGGGGCTTATTTTTATTTCCCAGTTAGAATGTTAAAGCTAGTTAGTGTGAAATCCTCTCTTTTTTTTCATCCACATAATTACTATTCTGTAACTGGCTCTGCATAACTTGATTACATTATGTTCTTAGGGCTGTTGCTGGAGTTGATGGAGACCCTGATTTAGTTCATATGGAAATTCAGGACCCCAGTGGAGGTATGCAAATAAAAATGTTTTCAATTGATTCCCTAGTGTATAGTCATTTCTTTTTTGTTTTGAGGGCTTTTTTGTTTTGTTTTGTTTGTTTGTTTTTTGTCAGAAGAAGTGGAAATCAGATTCTTTCTCTGTTTATCTGTAGTCAGCAAAGCTAAAGCTGTCTTGTTATATAAAAATATAGCTTAATTTGAAATTTACTTTTTTTCCACTCTGAGATGAATTGACGTCAAGATGCTATGCTCCGTTGAAAATATCCATTAATAGTGAAATTTGTTTTGGCAGTTAAGCACTGAACATTTTTTCCTGATTTGCAAATAAAACTGGCAATGTAGCATTAGTGCTGGGTAAGTGTCTGTTAAAGTGAATCGTTACATATGGCAGTCCTACTGAACTAACCACTGTCTCCCAGAATTTCCTCATGTTACAGCTTCCAGTATACTTTGAGACTTCAAAAGCAAAATAAATGAAAAAAACAGAATAGCAGTCAGGATGTGCTGTACTAAAGAGTCACCATGATTCCAAAAGTTTGTTTGGGTTCTTGTTGCCAATGAACTCTTGAAAGATTATTTAATTCCTTGAATCAGGTCATCTAAGTTCCTGTGCAGTCTTATAAATTAGTTGTAAAGGATGCATAATTTGACTTTCCCTGATCCAGTACCTTGTCTTCATTTCAGCCCTATAAAAAGACAGAGTTAACATATTAAAATCTTGACGACAAATTTTCTAAACCTTTTGTCAATGAGGTTTCTCAGACTTGCTGAGCCCTCCACGGCCCCATCAATTGCTTTGTGTGGAGATAGTGTAAGAAGTTTGTTTAGGAGCTTCATGGAATTTATACATATATTTACTTACCTTAATTTAATAGAAACACCAGAGCAGGATAAAACTCATGAAATATTTATTTCCTGTCTGAGTTCTCAATTAATTGACCTTGTGCACTTAAGATCAATACAAGCATTGCCATTGATTTTAGTGGAAACAGCATCTTTGAGCAACTATGTTTGTCCTGTGAACTACAAATAGCTGCAAGACTTTTTGATTGCCCATTGCTCTAGTTGCTCAAATATGCTTCTGAAGGAGATTTGTAAATAAGCAAGAGAACTTGAATTGACTCTAGCTGCCTTTTAAACAGATCCAGATTTTAAAATCTGGATCTCAGTGTTGAGCTCATTGGTTTGGCCTTTTCCAATAAAAAGCCGTAATGCATGGAATGCATTTCCTACTACACTGCAAATATAATGAGGGATGTACACGAGGGTGCGTTATTTACTCTTTCACACTGGAGCATGGAGAAAACACTGAGCACAAGATCATGCATATAACCATTTTCTCACTGAGCTTGGGAAAGTCATAGTTTGTACTCAAGGGCTTGTGGCACGGGTGAGCTGTACAAGTGCTTGAATGTAGGAGAAGGTCATTGGGCTGCAGCTGTTGTAAAATAAGATACTGTCTCTTCTGTTGCTGTTCAATGGGAGCACATTGCATAAAAGATGCAGCCTGTGCCTAGCTGGACAGGAAGAGAGAGGCCATAGCCTCCATTGACATAAATCACTGCAGGCTTTTTCAGCAAGGTATTAACTCACAGTATAGAAGTCCTGCCCCAACAGCGTAGTTCCAATACTGTGTGTTGGCTTTTCTACACAGCTTTGAAAATAACCTTTAAAATTCCATACCCTGTCTATTAAACTGTGTCTGATTCTCTTCTCACTTATCACAATTTTATACTGAGGCTGATCTATTGATTTCAGTTACGCTGTGTAAGGATGCTGCTTCTTTAAAGGAGTAATTTTGCTCTGTGCATAGGTTAACTGAGAAAAGAGGCTCCTTCTATTATCCCCAACCATGAATGTCTCATTCATCTAATCCCTAATCTCTCTGGACCAGCAAAATTTGGATAATGACAGCCTTCCTCCCACAAATGATCTGAACTGTAAGCAGTTAATGTGTTCTCAGTACATTGGAGATTGAAAAACTCTTGTATGAGGGTTTAATATAATAATTTTGCAACTAAATCGACTGGCAAAGGCAGCACTATCCCTACATGAATAGCATTTTATACTTCTTGCTTCTTTTTCCCTTGAAAGCCTCATCATGTATTTCTGTCTGTCTTCCCTCAGGTTATCGTTACATCACTTGCCAGATTCAAAATTGTTCTGATAAGACAATGACAGTCCAGTTTGCTGGTGGCACTGATCGGGATTCCCTGACTGTGCAGGATGACTACATATTCCTTCAGGTAATGCCACATTCTGGGGAGACAGCCCATTTTAAAATTCAGAAATACAATTTTAGACAGTACAATAGCACTGTAATTGAAAAGAGCGTGGAGAAACCTGTTCCAGAGTATGAATGATGATTTATGATTTATTACATGGAACAAAGCTGTTCTTTATCAGTCAAAAAAGAAAAAAGAAAAGTGTCTTTAATTTGTGCAGCCAGTTGACTACATACCCAGTTGATTTTAATTCCTCATTGACCTAGCTTTAATTAGACTGCATTTTTCAAGAGGATTATCTAGTTTAAAGCTACTTTTTAAAAATACTGTTGTTTCTTAGGCAGAATACATCTCTCCAGGGCTCATGCTTACACTGTATTGTGGGCCCCTTCCATAACTGTAGCATGTAAAGGTTCCCTGAGAAGAGCTTCAAAGGAAAGCCACTAGCAGAGCAGTGAGTCAGCTTTTCCATTTTGATTATCCTGTGAAGAAGTATTGTTGGGAAAGAAGTTATAAGACTGTGCTTAGGATGCAAAAGTAAGGAACAACCATAGCTTGAGAACAATTTGTGATGGAATTATGCTGGAGTTATTTAATTCTCGAACTAATATAATTCCTAGTATCAGGTTAGATATCAGGAAAAATATCTTCACAGAAGGAGTGGTGAGACACTGCAACAGGGAGGTGGTAGAGTCACAGTCCCTGGAGATATTCAGAAAACATGGAGATGTGGCACTGAGAGACATGATTAGTGGACATGATGGTGATGGATTGGTGATTGGACTAGATGATCTTAGTGCTCTTTTCTGACTTTAATGATTGTATGATTCTAAAGAACCTGCCTGCATAAACCTAGTTTGGAGCTCTGTTGACTTTGTGACACCGATCAAGTGCAGCTTGGGCAGACCCGAAAGTGTCATGCTTGGGACTGACTGGGATTTGAATCTGTCAGAGCTGAAAACTTCTCAAAGAAGGGTTATGTCCTACCTGATTTTTAATATTTTCTTAGAGAGGCTGTATGTCCCTTTCTCAGTGACTGGCTATGATATATCTCTTACTTGGATATGATTTGCTTGTTGCAAGGTTCAACTGTTTCTTGACTCTTGCAGGAAGGCAGTAAAACAGCAATCAATAGCTCCCCACACCACTACCTCAGTGTACATTAGACTGACTTTTCTGCAGCTTTCCACTCGTGGCTGTTTCTTCCAAAAGGATTTATCAATTGATAATGAGGCAAAAGATCTGTACACCTTTAGGTCAGCACAGCAACTTCAAAGACCCACACAACTTAAAACATTTAGCACCACAAAGGAGCAAAATGGAGTTGGAAAGGAATTTTTGAATCCAAGTGGGCATTTTTTCAGCTCAGATCTAGCATTCATGGCACCAATTTTTCTCAAAGGTATTATTATCTGCGACTCCCACCAAGCACACTCTAAAATCCATTTCACAGTTTGTAGATGGTGAGAATTGCATCTCACCACATATAGTTCCAGATTGCTGTGCTCAGCAAAAAACAGGCTACTTCCTCCTCAAGCATATGTGTGTTGCCAGATATCTTGTATAATTGCATCCGGAGCTGCTGTTTTTCTGTCATGTAGAGAGCCTGGGCAAAAAGGAAATGGAAGTGCAACTTGGAAATGTGTGCATGAAATAATGGATAGTTGCTTTTGCATAACTATGCCACTATTAACATGGTCATTGTAGCTTTGAGGTCTGTTTATACTAATAGAAGATATAAACATAAAGGGGAAACATCTCTAGTCCTTTCCTTTTAGATTTATTGCAATAAATCACAACATGCAGTATAAATCTTGCTTGTTGCTTAGCTGGCTTACAGTTAACCAGGTCTGTATTACTGAGGAACAGAAGATATCTCTGCAATCCTTTAGTCACATCTGAAGTGCAGCCACCTTTGAGGTATGGTGAGGTATGGTGCAGTACATCACTTTTAGCTTTGCCAGTGAAACCACACAGTGGCTGTGCATCTGAGAAACAGCATACTTCTGAAGCCACACGAAAGTTCATTTTTCACTAGGCGAAAACATGGCTACATAAGTTAGATTCAGACCAGGGACTGCTCTTGATATCATGGCAATATCTGTCAGAAAGAAGACAGCTCAGTCATCTGTGCATAAAGAGGAGATTCCGAGATTGTCATGTTGCCCCAGGCATCGCTCAACCACCCCAACTGGAACCTGTGAAGAAGAGCATGGCAGTCTGCAGGGCCAATCCTGTTCCTATTCACGGGCTTTAACCAAGTTCTCAACCCACTTTCTTTAGTATGTCTATATCCACAAAGATCAAGAGCTTTCTGATGCTCACTGCTTTCCTCAGTTTGCACTGACAGCCAAGCAGTTTTAGAGGTGATTTTAGCAGGATGATTAAAGTTTTGAGACTATTTGTAAGACAGACCAGCCTTTAATGTCAGTGGGGCTTGGCACAACTAGCTGTTTCAACTCCAGTTCTCTGCTGCCTTCCATCATCCCTTGTCATTTAAAATTAGTCACGTAAGATGAATGCCTAATGAAAAAGGAGGGTACTGTAAGATGGATAAGACTGATATTTAACACTAATTAAATAAATGGTGAGCTTTTTGCTTTAATCCGTCACTTAACAGATCATATTCCTAAAGGGCATCGCATCCTTTCTACCAAAAAAAGGAGACTGGTTTAAAAAAAAAAAATAGTAAAATGACTACAGTCTTAAATACTTCGATATTTTTTAAATATTCAAGCTAGTGGGCCTGCTGTCATGCATCAGCTCTATTTAAAAAAAAGAAAAAAAGAAAAAAAGTCAAGTTTACTTGCTTTGGGATAGGCTGTTCATCAGGTTCATTTTATAAACATATACTTCAAGAATGTGAAGCAATTAACTGCAAAACCTTGCTTTTTTTTTAAATCTCCTTTTAGTATTATGGAAGCCGCGGTGGACCTTCATTTGACATGTATCTTCCCTGAATTAGATTAATTTTTATGTCTTTTTCATAAATGACATTGAATTGCTACCTTTCATTTAACCATCAGCTTGCTCCATTTACTTCCTTCCTTTGCTCTGATATGACTTACATTGGAAGTTGAAGTGAAAAAACTGAATTAAGAGTCTCTTAAACTGTTATCTCCTCTATTTTTTCTGTCTCAGTAAAATTTCATTTGTCTGCTTGAACAAGGCAGTATCCATATTTGTAGGGGAAGTAAAAAACTGCCATAAGAACATTTTTACCTCTGATGGTGGCAATGGTTTTGTCATACAGCATTTTGGCATTACATTTCTGGCTATGGTGCTACTGAGTATTTTCAGTGGTGCATCAGCACAATATTTGCATTTTTTTAGGACTTATGGAAAAGTGTTAAAATTACCTCTATATTGCCTATTACAAAGTGGAGAAAGGTGCTAATGGATTATGACCACCATATGGATGGTCATATACTGATATGTCTTTCATTGTGCATTTCTGTTGGGTTTCTTAGGTGAAAATCTTCATAAAATCCCAGATAGAAATCTAATCTGTCTTTCAGTTCTGTGCAAGAAAGCAGTTGAAATATGTTTTACCTCTCTGTTTAAGCGTAGAATTGTGTCTTCAGGACATGTAATTGATTTTCAAACTGACTGACTGAAGATCTGGGAATTGCATCATTGTCTTCGATGCTGCTTGTTAGCAGCTTGCACTGGGAAATGTCTTATCCTGCAAGGCAAATATTAGCCTAACATAATGAATGCTTTATATAATGTTAGCATGACTTATTCGGTCTTTTATATTCTGATTTGAGTAGCGTTGCTGGTGAATCACTTGCCCTTGAGGTGTTCACAGCCTGTGTGCCACCTTCTTGCCTCCTGTCTGCTGGCAGGGGGTTTCCACAAAAAGGCAGAAACGTGGGAGGCTGATGGACAACAGTGTAAAGAAGTTAAAAAGGACAAGGACAGTGAGGTGGTGATGTCTCGAAGCAGATAAACTGACAAAAAGAAGGAAGGAAATCACTTTCTTCTTCCTAAAGAGAGGGAGAGAAGTTTGAGTATGCTATTTTCCCACAACTTCTGATACATTCTTTTAGGAGCACACTGTGCAAAATAATCCAATACAGTAGAAGTAATAGCTATATATTTCAGTTCCTTGTTTAAAATAATAATAATAAAAATTTCTTCCAGTAGGAACTTTTTATATTTAATACAAACTATCAACTACCACACAATTCTGTTTTTCCTTTGTATAGACAACATCAGCAAATCGGACCAAGTATTATGTATCCTACCGTCGAAATGGCTTTGTGCAGATGAAATTGCCAAAATATGCCTTGCCAAAAGTAAGTGCACACATTTTTCTTTCTACTTCTGTATTTTTATTCTTCTCTTTCTACCTAAACTAGCTTTATTCTTTTCTTTGTTAACCCTCAATGACTGAAGACCATAATTTCTCCTCGTAGTGGATTTCTGATTCCCACTTGTGGTATATTCTTACCGTACTGTTTTTATGTTATTATGGGGAAGTAGTAGCTCAAACCATGGAGGGCAAGAACATAGGCTAGCTTATATGTCACCAGTTACCACAGTAGTTTCTGAACTTTGCTTCCTTGAAGCAGTGCTACACACCCAATGGCAATGCAGTGCAAGTGTTCTTTCAAGAATCAATTGCATCTTAATTCCACGTGGTGTTTTCTGGTATAAGTATGAATAGTAATATAAAAGAGTTTCAGCTGATGATGCTATATTTCATTAAAGAATCCCAATATGAACTTTATTTACTTAAAAGAATGGCAGAGGTTTTTTTTGAGAGTTTCCATTAGTCTAGAATATTCTTATATTTGCACAGTAAATTAGCAGTAAAGCACAGACAGATATTTGTATGCAGTCTGAATGATGCAATTGAAATTTTGTGCTGCACACAATATGTTTCATGTTTTTATGTATACTTAGAAGGCATCTGCAATCCTGAAGAAAAATGACTTGGCAGCTTTTGTAGACCCAGTGGATAAAACCCAAGTAACGTGGTCTGGCCTCCCACTTCACCCTGCCTCAAGCAGGGATTTGTTCTACAGACCTCCGGGTGTCCCTACATCCTACATTTCACATGGTTTGGTGTGATTCCATTGCTTTACATATTAGAGAACTAGGACGTACCATCTTTGCATATCTTGAAATGCACTAGTTTAATTCACTGACCAAGCAGTGAATGACAGTGCAGTACAGTTTATTTCCTTGCTTTGTTGTTATTTTTGCAGAACAAATAGATATATATATTTTTTTAACTAAACGATGGTCTGAAGACTTCTGCTTTTAAATATGCAGCATATTAACAAAACTCTCAAATAAAATCCTCAGATATTATTTGGACCTGAGTCTGAGATTTGGCTATGTTCCCAGTAGCATTACGCAGATAGCAATTTATTGATTTATTTATTTATTTTGACAGACAATGGATAGTCAAGGACAGGTAAATATATCAGCCCTCCCACATAATTATTTCAATGTTTCAAGGCCTTCAGTGTACCCTTTTATGCTTTCTTGGGGGAATTTGTAATTAGGAAAACAACAGGAGGATATCCAGATGTAAATGTTAAAATGTTCCAAATGTGGGCAGTCTGATGGATTACAGACCACCAGCAACTTCTGTTGGGGGCAGGGACTTCAAGTGACTGGAGCTTATGGGTGGGTGACCTGCACCAGGGCAAAAGAAAGCAAGGAGCAATAGAAGAGTGAAATAAACAAGGAAAGAAAAAGAAGGAAGTCCTCTGGCAGATGACCCCGACTTCCACTCATGCACAGCCCATTGCCTCTGTGAAGTAGTCAGCAGGGGCTGAATGAGCATAAAATGGAAACAAGGAATGGGGGAAAAGAAGTGTTCAATTGATCTCAGACTGGAGATGGGAAAGGAAGGGTGTTTACATCAGTGTCTAAGTGTTTGTGCTTTTTTATTCCTGAATACCCAAATGAATAATTAAAATTACATACTAATTGTCAATATGTTAAATCAGGTAAAATTCTCTTAATCAAAATGTTTTGCCCAAATTCCTGAAGAACTGCCAGCTCAATAGTGCAAGTGTTGACTATGCTAGCTTATGTTGTAAAGCAGTTATTTGGAAATAGGAGGGCAGACATATCGTGCAAAAGAGCCAGGCACTTCTCCACAACTAAATAAGACTATTTTCTAGTTCCTGTAGGCATCTATGTTTGCAATAGGTTAGTTTCTGTCATTGTGAAGAACATCACTAGATTTTATTGGAGGGCTAGAGATAAGGAGTGAAGGATCTAGATCACTCTCTGATGGACCTTTCCTTTGCTGTAAAACCAGTTTAAGAAGTCCCTCTCCAGTCATTCACTACAGTTCACTATGGCTTCTGTTGTATTTTTGGAGTCACTCTACAGAAAACATCACTGAGATCAATGATCTGAATGAAAAATTGCCTTAGAAATGTATCTTTCAGAAAGGATGGTCAAGAAGCAACTTGATTATAGTGAAGAAGCCTCCTTCTTTTGAGAAAGTACTTAATAGATTTAAAAGTGCTATAGAGGAGAAAGACAGACCCATAGATGGTAACCGAAGCCAGCCTTGTTCAAATTAGAAACTCTGCTCAACTTCTTATTAGCATTGGTGATAAGTATTTGAAAAAGTGCCCAGAAAAGTGACAGAAATTCTAGATTTCAAAATTTTAAAATCATGTCTAAGTGCCTTTCTGAGGGATTTGCTCTAACCACACATTAATTATTTGCTTCTCCTGAGTGTCGTGCGTTGTGCAGAAATAATAGTTGGAAAAAAAACTGAAGAGCAAACTCTAAGAGATCTAGTCACCAATTTTAGCCTTAAAATCCATTAGTCTGTAAAAGATGATTAGTTTACTGGACATGTGATCTTACTGAGTGCATTTCTGACATATTCGAAAAGTGTCAGCCATAACTCACTGCTGTTTCTGTCTTATGTAGTCTGGACTGTTTGAAATAGCCCTGCATACTGAATTCTTTGTCTTGGCAAGTATCATTTATGTTTATTTGTCTTTTTTTTCTTCCTTCTAAGGAGATTAACTAGAGGCTTGGCTGAATAAATAAATTAGAAGTTAACAGTTTCATTTTGGAAAGAGTCAGGGGCTAGCTAAGAACAGATTGAGTGTTTCATTTGGAAAAGACTGTTTTTATGTTGTTTCTAGTTGAGGCCATACCCGATGAGTGGAACAAAATATTCTGTATATCTTTAGCATTTTGATGATGCCTGCAAGAGAAGTTTCTTTGGTATCTGCTCACAGCAGAGCTGAAAATTTCACTAAGAGGGCCTGGAAGCCAGACATCAATTAGAGCAGCAGAGGATGTGAGCGATTCTAACAGTTTCTGTAAAAGATACATTTTTAAAAGTGATTTGCCATCTCTTCATTATAGCAGAAATGTTGGTTACAACAGAAAACAGAGCGGCTCTGAAATTTTTCATCCCACGGTATTTCAGTG
Organism: Gallus gallus; assembly: GCF_016699485.2. Taxonomy (NCBI): domain Eukaryota; kingdom Metazoa; phylum Chordata; class Aves; order Galliformes; family Phasianidae; genus Gallus; species Gallus gallus. Next base: position 79,965,205 of record NC_052535.1, read on the forward strand.
AGAATCATCAGAGTGAGGCAGAAATGTGTTTCAGTCCAATCTGGGCAGAAGGGGAAAGATAAATACGAGCAAATTATGGGAGAAATTTTGCAAAGGAGCAGGATATCAGCAGAAACACTGGCAGAAGAACGCTACATCTAGGACACATGACACTGAAGCTGCTACTTTTATGGTAGTTGGAGATAAAGAAAATGAAATGGTTGTACAAGGAAGATTTCAGTCGCTTGATTAAAAACAATAGCTTTTCAAAGAACTGAATTTCAGGGGTTTTCAGTATTAGATTCTGCTTGAAGATGAAATTGAACTAAAATAGGCAATATTTCATTTTTCTCTAAAGAACAGAATGCATGAGACTTCAAAAAATCACTTTCCAAATGGGCTCTGTGATGTGGCATGTGCCTGGCCAGAGACGGAGCAGTCGCTGTCTACAGGGAAGGGAAAACTGTGCACAAATCAGAGGGTACTAAAGGATGGTCAAGGATTTGTCTGAAAACATCAGAAAAGCCCCACTGGAGCCACAGGCTCTCACCTGAGGGAGTTCTGCTGGACTCTTCTGGTATTATTCTTGTGCAGCACAGACACATTTTGCAGAAATTTTACTTATGGAGATAAAATGAGCATTTTCAAACTGAGTAATTAAAAAATGTTGGTATCTCGTTTTCCTTTTGATATGAAGAGGTTGAAAATCTGCAGAAAATTATTCTGTTTTTTTTTTTTTATTGCTTGTATTTGCATTTGTGTTTGCATTTCTCCAAACATAGCCTCAAAGAAAAAAACAGAAAAGGATGAAAACACCATATCTCAAGTCCTCCTTACTCATCTATCAAAGACTGATAAAACCAGCCTCCAGCCAAGCCTTACATTTTCTAAACTTCATTTAATTTGTTCTCTCAGTCTCCAGGTCCACTGTGCCACTTTAGACTGCCTTTTTGTAACACATCTTAAGTACATGTATGTATGGAACAGAGCTGTTGGTGGTCATCTAATGAACAGAAATCAGGGTTTTTTTAGCTGCTTTTGAGAGATTTTCAGTAGCATGTTAGATAGTGACACCATATTGAATCACATAGCTGTCTCCTGTACTTGGCAGGAGTCATGTGCTGGCTATGAGAATCTGTCCCAGGGAATCTAGAGGGATCCAGAGAGATTCAGCAATACATATTGGGCTGTTTTCAGCTTGGAGCAGGTCTTTAGCTGCTACATCTGGGAGGATGGTTCTGCTAAGTGGTGCTGGTTGTAGCCCTACCAACCACCACACTTCTTGCACTAAAGTTCCTTCAGCAATGATTGCCCTTGCCTAGAGGAGTGTGGTTTGGAGGAGTAGTGTGTTGGTTTCTGGTCCTTGTTTATTGTATTATCTCCTTCTCTGGAGATACTCAAGACCTGCCTGGATGCTGTCCCACTCAACCTACCTATAGGTAGGGAACCTATGTTAGCAAGGGTTAGATATCTCCAAAGGTCCCTTCCAACCCTTTTCACAGAATCACAGAATCACAGAATGGCCTGGGTTGGAAGGGACCTCAAGGATCATGAATCTTTAACCCGCCCACCACAGGCAGGGCCACCAACTTTCACACTTAACACTAGACCAGGCTGCCCAGGGACCCATCCAACCTGGCTTTGAACACCTCCAGGGACGGGGCATCCACAAACTCTCTGGGCAGCCTGTTCCAGCACCTCACCATCTTCATAATAAAGAACTTCCCCCTGAAATACAACCTAAATCTTCCCTCCTTCATCTTAAAACCATTTCCCCTTGTCCTGCTGTTATCTACCCTTGTAAAGAGTTGACTCCCCTCCTGTTTATAGGCTCCCTTTAAATACTGAAAGGCTGCAATTAGGTCACCCCTCAGCCTTCTTTTCTCCAGGCTGAACTAGCCCAGCTCCCTCAGCCTGTCTTCATAGAGGAGGTGCTCCAGCCCCCGATCATCTTTGTGGCCCTTCTCTGGACCCTCTCCAACAGCTCTCTGTCTTTTTTGTACTGGAGGTTCCAGACCTGGATGCAGTACTCCAGATGGGGCCTCACAAAGGTAGAGTAGAGAGGGACAATCACCTCCCCTGCTGGCCACACTTCTTCTGATGGAGCCCAGGAGCCTTATGATTCTGTTATATTAAGTTGTGCCTTAATATGACTAACGGTAGAAGTGGGAACTATTTTATTCTTGTGTTAGCCAAAAACACTGACTAAACCAAGAAATCTGCTACAAGTCATGTAAAGTTTTACTCTTGCAGTTTGGAAGAATTTAATTATTCTGAGTGTCCTTCCCACCTCTGGTAAATAAACTCTATTGATATGATCTCCTTTTATGAACTGAAAGAAGGCATTCATTGTCATTGCATTTTTTCATGCCACCTACAAAAACTTAACAGTGGAACAGCTATATTGTGTGTTATATTCTACTGCAATTCAGAAAGTAAATACTTAGTTCTGAAAGGATATGGAGTGGAAAAAGCTTATTTCATTTATCTTGATCTCTATATGTCTTTTCTATCATGTGAGATAGGCATTAAAATTAATTTTTTTGGGTAGCCAAGATTAAAGAGAGTACAGGGGATAACTAAAAACAAGATAATAAAATCCTGTTGCTTTTGAAATAAGTGAATGTCTTTAATGCATTCATGATAACATGAATTTTCTGTACACCCTTTTTACTAACTCCATATATTCTGTTTACTTGATTAACACCTAGTGCTCTAAGGGGCACTAAACAGGCCTGTGTCTTCTTTGGCTCAGTCTGGGACATACATCACTATGTTAATCACAGGTTTTCTTCCAAACTTCTGTATCATTCAGTAATAGATATAATACTATCAAGAGTAAAATTTTTTGAGCTGTTTTTCCTCCTTCTCCCTAAATAGCTATCAGTCTGTTGAAGCATATATTCCCTGCTCTGTCAAGCTCCCTCTTTTCATTACTGTTTCAAGGATACCTTAAATGGGTCCATTCATTAATAGCAGAAGTGGCAGAAAAGATTCATGCAGCCTTTTTGTCAGCAGGCAAAACTGTCTTGAGGCTGTGGCTGCATTATGGTTGAATTACTAAGTCATGGGACTGTGAGAGCTCATTTAGCAACTGGTTCATCCCCCAGGACTTGTTTCTCCACTTGGGCAGCCCCTACACCCAGGGGAGGCTGTTTCTCTGTGCCAAGCAACAGAGCAGTGTGCAGCTGCAGCTCCATCCTTCTGAAGTGATTTTGGAGTGTCTATCAAATGTAAAATAAAGAGAAACAAAATAGAAATGCGGGTAGTGGTGGTATTTGATGCAGTGGAAGTATTTGTTTCCCAGGAGGTGTCATGGCACCAGCAAGTGAATCTGTGCTGTAGCAGCCATCAATCTGAATGGCTTCAAGTCATACAAATCCATCGGAGGTGGATTCAAGGAACTCTTCTTTTCTTCACAGTGTAGCTTGTTATTGATTTCTCTCCTTGCACCGTTTTACTCGGCCAGGCAAGGAAGATTAGGGAGATTATCTTTGGGATATGTGCCATCCTGTTACCTTGGTTGTACTTAAGAGATTACAGGGGTATAAATGTGGTGCATCTGGAGGTCAAGGCTGAGACTACACAGCTCTGAGTGCTTGCTTCTGTTGCACTTGTTATAAATTTCTTCTTTGTGATTTTCTGTTTAATTTTTCACTTCCTTAGGTTAATGTGTCACTCAGCCTAAGCATTAAGTGTCTGTGGGGCAGGGGGTGCAATTCTGGCATGAATTGTAAGATTTGAAAAATGGTAACTTCGAGTTTCTTTTATATTTTCCTTGCCAAAGGCCCTGGACAGTAAGTTTGGCCTAGGAAAACTTTCTGACTTCTCACTGTCATGTGCAGTGGACAATTGGGCTGATGGGTTGGAGGTGGCACACTGAAGACTCAGCTGTTGTGTTTGTCGATCAGTTTCTTCCTTTTAAATTCAACTTTTCAGCAACAGGAATAGTTAAAGAGTGACAAGATGGTCTTATTTTGTTTCAGCTAGATTTTAAAGAGTCTGTCATTCAGGATTTTAAGGCATGTTTAAGAATCAGACATTAAATTTGCAATTTTCCTTACTTTGTCAATTAATTTTTCCAGAGAATTATATCAAGACAGTGGGCAGAAAGTGTTGTGCAGGATTAATGCAAAGTAGTGTAACTGAAGGACTGCTTTGCTTCCTGAGGGAAAAAGAAATTGCTGCGAAATGAAATAGCAGTAAGGCTTCACTGGAAATCTGAAAGTGTAAATGCTAGATGAAAGGAACCAAGTTCAAGGAAGTGGAAAGAATTTTGCTTACTAAAACCAGGACTTGTTAAGTTCTTGCCTGATAAAAAGAGGGCATCAAACAGTCTGAGTGCATACCTCTTTCTTGGTAAGAGTCACAGCTGTATGACTACATTTATTGCGGTAAGGTACTCCAGCCCCACCACTCTTTCACCCAGTCTTTCCAGACTTTCCAGAATTCATCTTAACCACACATTTTAGCTTTGGATGTATTTCTTCCACTGAACCTGCAGCTCCTACCACTGTTTGAAGTATGAGGATGACAACCAGGCTGTCAGTCAGCAACTGGTACCCCTGCAGCCATTGCCACCTACCAGTATGTGGGGCAGGGAAGGATCTTTGTCTGAATCATAGAATCATTATGTTGAAAAAGACAGATCATCTTGTCCAAATATTGACCCATCTACACCACGCCTACTAACCCATGTCTCTCTGTGCCACATCTGCATGTTTCCTTAAAACAAGAACACTCCCCATAAGACTTATGATCCAGACCCTTCACCAGCTTTGTTGCCCTTCTTTGAACACTCCGGTGCCTCAGTATCTTTCTCATGGTGAGGAGCCCAAAACTGAGCACAGTACTTGAGGTGCGGTGTCACCAGTGCCAAGTAAAAGTGTCTGCATTCACTGCAGTATTGCTTTTGTTCATGGCATAATGTAAATGATAGCTTTGCTGCAAACTGTGGCATCACAGATGAATAGTTTTTTCAGATTTACCATGGAAAAACAAACAAACAAAAAACCAAAGTACTGTTTACTTACTCTTTCTTCTGACTCTGTTTCAATTCTATCCCTACTTATAGGATAATCAGGGCAACTATCTCACACTGTAAATTGAAAGGTAACTTCAGTATTATGTGGTTTAAGGCAGGAGTTGAAGCCTTCATTTTTAAAGCTTATTTTCCCAAAACTTATATTCTCTTGACATTTTTGGTAGCTTTATTTCATATTCACTCCATCACCCTAGTTATTTTTTTCAGTTACCGGGTGACCAGCACTGTATACAATCTCCCTAATAAGTGCCAAGAATGTCATAAAGAATTTACAAGTTTTCTGTCTCTGTGACTAGATGTCACTTTGTATGTAGCCCCAACATCTGACTTTCTGCAACCTTATCCAATTGTAAACGCAGGCCCTTTTATTGTTTGCTAAGCTCAATTCAGTGTTGCCACTTTCTGATTTATTTCTTCTGTTTAATATTAGTGTTAAATTATTTTTCCCATCTGTGTGTTTTTTGTCTGAGAAGTTTGGAGTGAAGGAGCTGGAAAGCTGTTAAGAAAGGTATTGCAATATTCATGCCTGAGATTCTTGAGAAAATGCAGAATGTTGACTCTCATTTTATTATTGTTGAATATTTAATTCAGTAGGTACTGTTACATAGTGTAATAGACATCAATGCACAATATGTACCACTTCCTCTGTGTAACTGCTGGGTCCTCTTTTTGCTATGTTATGTGTTATGGACAAAATAGTTCTTACCTGTTTGAGTACCTGAGGATTATTTCTTAGGTTACAATGTTAACAAAACACAAGTTTTCCATCAACTTGCATTCAGATCTCAGAAAATCATTCACTTTTCTTTTTTCCTTTTCACTCATGGATCCAAGTGGAAGAATCAGTAGCATTTATTTTCATGTTGAAAGCCAGAAACAGTGTTTTTTGTTTAATTATTCCTGTAAAAGCTTTCACACATTGCTGATTTTTTGGTCTTCATTGGGCTGGTGGGATCATCCCTCTGATCACCTCTAGCCAGAAGGCAGTGCCCAGCCATCTCAAACTGATGAGATGCAGCATGTTGGTTAGTATTAGGTTGGGAGATTACTGTCATCTAGCTTCCTGATGCATTTTTCCCCACACTAATATACAACTCTTCTGGCAGACCTATTGCTTGTGCCACATAAATGATGAAAAAAAAAGTCATTTGTACCTTTTTTTTCTACAGGATTTACAGATAATCAGTACAGATGAAAACCAGGTATTTGTGGCTGTTCAGGAATGGTACCAGACAGACACATACAATCTGTACCAGTCTGACCCACAAGGCATTTACTACTCCATCCTGCTGGAGAACGTCCGGAGCACAAAGCAGCCAGAAGAGAATGTCCTGATAGATATTCTGGAGGTAGGCTTTTAGTTCTTCCAATGTTTGTGGTCTAGGTGGAGTTTTCATTCTTTTATTTGGATTATGAATATAATTAATTTTCACAGTTGTCTTTAATGTAAAAAAGCTAGGATTTCTTTCTTACTTGTAGCACGTCATGCTATATATGTGTTTATCTCCTTTCCTGCTAGTGTGCTGTGGGCTCTAAGAACTAGATAATTGATATGACGTTACAGGGATGTGTGAAACCAAAGTTGATCAAGGCTTTCTGCATGTGAGAAGTGGAGCTGACAGCACAATTTATTATTGAAGTAGGAAGTTATGTAGCTGCCTGTGTGTGGCTTTTTTTTCTTTTAGGTAACTCAGTGGTACACTTCCTGCCTTAAATTCTCTTAGCGAGTAGATCTTTAAATAGTAAACCAAAGAGCCTTGTGCTAGGTTTTGTGTCACCTCTGACAAGAGAAGAATCAACAAAATTAAATACTGGACAGCAAATCCACTTGCTTTCACAGGGTGTATTGTGCCAGCAGCATTTGCTATGTGATGCTATCTTATGAACAGTTCTATCTTCAATCTTACCTCTAGTGTGCTTCATGAGATAAATGAATAAAGAATATAGTGTTTTGGAAGGCACAAACTTGTCATCAATTCAATTCCTCCTGCTGCTGACTTTCATGTGAAGCAAGACGTACATTTGCACCAGTTTTGTTCTTTTATACAGCATATAGGACTGACCATTAGCAGGATCTCAAACCACATGTACCTTTGTTCTGACCCAGTTTGGCCACTGTTATGCTCTAACTTGCCTGCTGTTAATTAAAACAAACAAACAAAACAAACAAACAAAAAAAAAAAAAAGAAAAAAAAAACACTTCCTAAGTATACCTGCCTTCTAGTGGAAAAGATCTGCATTAATTCTGATTACAAGTCTTGCACTTACAGAGGTGCTAAATGGCTCTAAATAGGCTATTCTTGTTGCGGGAACATGATAGCACTTTTTTTTTTCTCCTTTATCTCCTTCATCATTGATTAGCTTTTTCTTTTCAAATAGCTAGAGTAAAACATTTACTAATTACCAATTTAAGCACAGATTATTTTTTATGCTGTCCCTATTTAGAAATGGAGCTTCTTAATGAGTAAAGCTGTAGATTGTGTGTAGCCACATTCCCACAGGGTGATACATTGGGAGCAGTATTTTGCAGCTCATTGCTTTTTATCATTCCTTCTGGATGCAAAGCCATAAGAGATTAAGGTATTGTATCTTCTCTCAGCATCACCTAGAGCACATAATTTCACATCAGTTGTATGGAGATGCCAACTCTCACTCTCCTTTTGTCTACAAGAGTTACTTATTTAATTCAGTTTCACTCATAATTTAAGAATTTCACAGTGTTAATGAGGGTGTATTTGTTAATGAACAAACGTGAGAGATCCTAGATCATTGTGTACACAGAATTAATTGGTAGGGTTGCATTAAAAAGAATACATGCAAATCACAGAATCACAGAATCACAGAATGGCCTGGGTTGGAAGGGACCTCAAGGATCATGAATCTCCAACCCCCCTGCCGGGCAGGGCCACCAACCTCCCCATTTACTAGATCAGGTTGCCCAGGGCCTCATCCAACCTGGCCTTGAACACCTCCAGGGACGGGGCATCCACAACCTCTCTGAGCAGCCTGTTCCAGCACCTCAGCACTCTCCTGGTAAAGAACTTCCCCCTAACATCCAACCTAAATCTTCCCTCCTTCAACTTAAAACCGTTCCCCCTTGTCCTGCTGTTATCTACACTTTCAAAGAGTTTACTCTCTTCCTGTTTATAGGCTCCCTTTAAATACTGAAAGGCTGCAGTTAAGTCACCCCGCAGCCTTCTTTTCTCCAGGCTGAACTAGCCCAGCTCCCTCAGCCTGTCTTCATAGAGGAGGTGCTCCAGCCCCCTGATCATCTTTGTGGCCCTTCTCTGGACCCTCTCCAACAGCTCTCTGTCTTTTTTGTACTGGGGGCTCACCTGGACACAGTACTCCAGATGGGGCCTCACAAGAGCAGAGTAGGGAGGGACAATCACCTCCCTGTCCCTGCTGGCCACCCCTCTCATGATGGAGCCCAGGATACCATTTGCTTTCCGAGCTGCAAGAGCACACTGCTGGCTCATGTTAAGTTTGTCATCCATCAGGACCCCCAGGTCCTTCTCTGCAGAGCTGCTCTCAAGGACTGCTCGTTGCAGTCTGTATAGATGCCTGGGGTTCCTCCGGCCCAAGTGCAAAACCCTGCACTGTTGAACCCCATTAGGTTTACCCGGGCCCACCTTTCAAGTCCGTCAAGGTCCCTCTGAATGGCATCCCTTCCTTCCTCCGTGTCAACTGCACCCCTCAGCTTGGTGTCATCAGCAAATTTGCTGAGGGTGCACTCGATTCCATCTTCGATGTCACTGATAATGATGTTAAAGAGCACCAGTCCCAAGACAGACCCCTGAGGGACTCTGCTCGTTACCGGCCTCCACCTGGACATCGAACCATTGATTACCCCCCTCTGTCTGCGGCCTTTCAACCAATTTCTCATCCAACGAGTGGTCCACCCATCAAATCCACATCCCTCCAATTTGGAGATAAGGACGTGGTGGGGGACCATGTCAAAGGCCTTGGTCAAGTCCAGGTAGGTAACATCGGTTGCCTTCCCCTCATCCACCAACGCCATCACTCCATCATAGAAGGCCACAAAATTGGTTAAGCATGACCTTCCCCTGGTGAAGCCATGCTGGCTGTCTCAGATCGCACGCTCATTCCTCATGTGATGGAGCATGTCATCCAGGAGGATCTGTTTAAATGATAGAGTAGTTGAAAGACAATTCTACATCTTTAGAATTGTTTTTGGAATGAGGTTGCATCATAGGAGGGCAATTTTATTTGCTTAAAGTAAGAAAGTCTCCAGCTTTCATATAGCTTGTAAAATAAATAAATAGTATTCATCTTCTTTACAAAATAGTTATCATCTATTTAGATCTATGAGTATGAATTATTTGCACTTTATAGCTAATAAAGATAAGTTGAAGAAATTGGGAATGTGTTTTTTGGTTGTTGTTTTTTTAGTATATTTTGAGTTTTTCCTTTGGACATTTTAATGCACGTATCCCATCACTGGAACAGAAATCTTCAACGCAGAGGTGATCCTCAGTGGTTGACAATTTTCATCAGTGTGTAATTCTTAACATTTTCACTGTTGTTCTTCATTACCTGTAGCCGTCTTCACTTCATCTTTAGCTTGTACATCTACTACAAGCTTGTTTACTTGTCTGCTTTTGTTTTCTTTTATGTATGTTGTCTTCTTTGTACAGTATTTCATTTCTGCTAATGTTGCAAATGTGAATGGGGAATAATTGCCAAATATTCATATCAAAGAATGGCAAAGTATTAACTCTCCAAAAGCAGTATGCCATTGAAATTTGTATCAAGTGCTGCCAACACGACTCAGTCACAAATTTTACTCAGACATATTTGAAAACAGATACCCAAATGCTCTACTTCTAGACTGGATCCTGTTTTGCTTCCTGTATGAGTAAGAGCTCCACAAGTTGGAGCATATATTTTTCATACTTACTTTCTTGCCTAACCAGTGATTCTTAGGCATTTAAATTTTAATCACATACTTGTTATATAACTGCATTTTTTGTTATTTCAGTAACTGCTACTAATAAACACTGTGGGGCCATCTGAACACTAGTATCAAATATTGTTCAACTGTCACTAAAGGAAAATTGAAAAGTGCAGTAATTATTGTCACAGAATAGAAAGCCACAGCAGCAAAAGTGTTTAGAAAATAGGTTTGTAAGGTGCAAAGGACCTTTCTAAAAGTACTGGGGAACCACAGTAAAGAAGTGGAAAAACAGCTACACTAAAAAAATCAAAAGAAAGCCAAAGGAATGGCATTTTTGAATTCCCTGACTTGTCTTACTCTAGGAAACTGCTTTCATATTTTAGGTAGCTTCTGGATTGTAGCTGAGCACTTAAACACTCCCTGGTGTTTAAATGTCCTCTTTTGCACAGCATGTTATTTGCTATGCAACTCTTTTCCTTTTGTTATAGAAAGACACTAGTGTCCCACTTTTAGACCAGGGAAATGAGTCAAGGAGTGGAAAGCGACAAAGAATTTGGCTGTCTCATCATCACAATTGAATCCAGAAGGTAAATTCGACATACAGATCTTAAAATATTTACGGAAAAAGTCAGATATGAGTTTACATAGGTCACAAGGCAAACATATTAGAAAGTGCTGTACAGTGACAGGGATGTTTTAAAGCTGCCAATTTTATGCAGCATAGTTGTTATTATTATTATTATTATTATTATTATTATTATTATTATATTTTTTAGCCTAATGCACCACTCCAGACTTCATACTTCTGAACATTCTCTGAAGATGCCTCTTGGAAACTCTTTTATTATTTCAAGTAGGATTTATGCCTTTCTTTCAAAACAGAGCTGCCAAAGTGCTGGTCAGCTTTTATCCCTTAGAGCAGTGGTGAGTGTAGTTAACTGAGACACTGGAATAATTTTTTTCATGATCTTTCTGTGCCTAATAGGATTCAAACTCCATATTCTGGAGAAGTGAGGTTACCCTAGCCACTTGGCTGGTTTAGAGATGGGAATGGGAACAAAGAACTTTTTCAGTCTGACTCTCACCAAATGATTACATGGAGTGATTGAACATTTATTAAACAAGACTGAAAGAAGAAAAAATATATTCATGATGCCTCACTGTTTTTGCCATCTACAAAAGAAGAGGGATTCTTCCCTTGCAGTCCTTGATCTAATTATTGCTTAAATATTTAATAGTATTCACTACAAAAAATATATGCAGAGAAATTGAAATGCAACTCTGCCATCCTCAGTACATGTTTGAACTGCTCAGCATTTCAGTCATATTCATGTCCGTGCTCTCTTTGGAAGATGGAATGCATAATAAGTTCCCAGAAAGCTGAAGTAGCTTTGAGAGTTAAGAATGCACATTCCTTATTTTTTCCACTCTTTCTTTTATCACCTGCACTACCATGCAATTTACTGTTACATTTGACTTGGAGTCGATGCTGAACTTCCAGCATCCTGGATGAGTAAGCTAACCACACATGCATGGGGTTTAAGGAGGAAGGAGCTCATGAGAACTTTGGGTAGTAAAACAGCTATGGAAAATTTGATTCTCTGGACTTAAATGTATTTCCAAGTTCTAGGGTATTACTGTACATGGTCTCTGTAGATTTTGGTCAGTTTCTTAGAAAAAGAAATATATTTATGAATGATAGAGATCAAATCAGGAGCCTGCTGGTATGGATGCCTTCTCTTCAACCGAACTACAGATGTTTACTAATATGTATATCGAAGGAAGTTAGTGGTATTTGGGGGAGGGGAAAATAGGAAAAAGAAAAAGGAAAAAAAAAAAAAGGAAACTATAAGTATTTCTGATAAAAAGTAAATAGTAAGAGGCAGATATTCCTGTTCATGCTCAGACCTGAACAATTGGGCAGCTACACTATGCTGGAAATGATGTATGTTTCCAAGATAGACGTTTCCAAGAATTTTTCAATAATTCAGAAAGCCTCATAAGTAATCACAAGGTAAACAGGGGCACTCAATGAAACCTTCTAATTTGATGTGAGATCTTACCTCTTTGTCCTTTTCCTCTTAATACTTTGTTTTATTTTTATTTTTTCTCTTTTGAGCTATCATTCATTTCCCTAATGGAGAAACTACCAGAGGCATGCAGTTCAGAGCCACAAAAGAGCAGCCGATCAGCAATAATACTTGCCAAAAAATATGTATATGCTGGTTATTAACTTTTTCTCATTTATGCTTCAGGTCAGAGGTGTAAAAGGAGTCTTTCTGGCCAACCAGAAGATTGATGGGAAAGTTGCAACTCTAATAACCTACAACAAAGGCCGTGACTGGGATTTTCTAAACCCTCCAGACATTGATATGAATGGAAAACCTACCAACTGCAAACCTGTAAGTGGTCCCATCCTCTGTCTGAATTGCATAAGAATTATTTGTATGGGCAGTATGTGTAGCAGTACAGGCAACCCAGGTGCTTTGTGCTGAGTTTATCAGCTAAATTAATACACAAATCTACTTGCATGACATGAGCAGTGATTTTGCAAGCTGTTAGTCCAGTCATCTTTTACAGTGAGTCATGACTCTGTCTGTAGCTCTGCATTTCTTATTTTAGAGCTTAATTTGATGCAAAGAGGACAGCTTTTATTGGGTGCCAACCGCACAACCCAATTCAGAACAATCATAACAGTGAGTTGTTTCAGGATATAGGTGGCACATCAGGTGCATCTTACCAATACCATATTTGTTTCCATCTTTCATACTTTTATTTCATCTTAAAGCAAGATAACCCTGTTAAAGGAATTCTTGACAGTTGCTTGGAAATAAACATCACATTTAATTGCATTAAAAAGTCTTTTTTTTTAATTATTATTATTTTTTTTAAGATGATGTGATTGTAGTCCTAGCTACCCACAATATCTAGTTGTTTGTTATGCTGTACTGAAAAACCTCATATTTTTGTCACTGACCCTTGATTCATGGGGACTCTAGGCTTTGCATTTCTAGGCAAAATAAATGGTTTCAGTTCTGCTACTGGCAGAGATTTAATCCTTCTCCATGTAGAAAGAGTGTTTCTTGCTGGAGGTGTTGGCTCCCATTTGAAAATTTCAGACTGTGCTACATGTCTTAAGCCTATGGGTCCTGAGCTCTCAGGTCAGTGGAAGGATAGCAGAAGATGCAACTCCTGAGCACCACTGGCAGGCAGCAGTAATGACCTCCAAATGCCACTGCAGAAAGTGCAGGAGGCATTAAGTTGCTTAGCTAAGAGAGATGGTGATCATCCAAAAGTTATTGAACTATTTTTATATGATTTTTTTTTCTAAAAAAGAAACCTTAGTGATTTTTTTATTAATCATCATTTTACCTAATTACTCGAGACCAGCAAACATTCTAATTATTGCTTTTGCTGCTAGCTAGGGACTTTAAGCAGTTCTGTCACATAGATTTTTTATACAATAATTTCATGCCAACTTCTTTTTTTATTGTCAGTGTTAGACTATGGAGACAAACTCTTGTTAGATAGCTTAGCGTCGTGTTTTGGTCTCCATGGGAAACAACCATTCTCTATAGGGATACATAACTGCAACTGTTCTGTGTGGGCTTTCATTATCATACAAGCATAACTGTTACCAGTGTTTTTTTTTAAACCTCTCTTCCTTTTCCCCCACAAGCCTGATTGCTACCTTCACCTCCATCTCCGCTGGGCAGATAATCCATATGTGTCAGGAACCGTCCATACAAAGGATACTGCACCAGGACTCATCATGGGAGCAGGTAAAAGCATGATGTTATTTTGTAGGACCTGAAATGTAGTAGGAATTGTATACTGATCTAGTATTTTGGATTATAACATTTACCATTCCACAAACATTACCAAATTAAGGCTCTCACTGAAGAATGTTCTTTTACAAGATCACTGGATCAAAAAATGTAGTAAAAGTTAATTGAATCCCCCAGAGCTCAGTCTTCTAGGACAGATCTGTAACAGTTGCATTATGTTTCTCTATGCTGTTCAGTATCTCTTTCCCTATTAGTGAAGTATGAAGCAGTGGTGATGGCTGAAGGACCTGTTAATGCTGCCTGCAAGTGAAGATCCTTACCATCTCCTCTGGCATCATGAACAGCCCACTAAATCCAGTAAATCTAAACAGTGGCCAAGTCTTTGTTCTTCATACAGATAATTTGTTTTCTAGTATTTACTAATTCCTTTCCACCTAAAGGGAGATGAAGTGAAAGAGGCAAGTGCGTCTTAGTGCTGAGGGCAATGCTGGTTGTGGCTGTTCCATAATAACATACATGTGGGACCATGTTACTGTGAAGTGGAATCTAATAAAAGAAATTCCCTCGGAGTATTGACTACTCATCACTAAAAACATTCATGTTAGTCTGTTTTACTTTGTACCCTTGTGATTCATTTATTCATTTCATTAGATTTTCTTCTCCTTTGCTTTAAAATCTTGAAATGTTAACAGTTATAAAGAGCTTTTTAAGACTCTATTTTATTCCATCATTCTGAATTATGGTTAGATGAAATATACACGTCTATTACTTCTCTTTTCATAAAAATGTATCTGTTTTTAATCAATAATGATTACTGCTAGTGGCTTATAAAAGCGTTATTAAATTGAAAATTTGCTGAGAATTTCAAGGCAAATATACTTGGTGTTGAAAGATAATGACAGCTGCTATTAGTTCAATACGACTAGATTCCCTTATAGTAAATGGAGTTTAAGATATTCTACTGAAGGCAGACTTAAATGGGAAATGCTGCTATGTTTTTATTGATGAGAATGAGACTAAGATTGTATAAGATGCCTTTGTGGATATATTTCTTGGAAGTATCTAAGTAGATGTTTAATTCACTTTTAATACATTTCAGTGTTTCAAAAAATAATAACCATCTTAGGGATCTTCTTTTTACATAAAGATACTTCCTATTCTGATGTAGATTCTTACTTTATGCCTCTGTTTGCTCTTTTGAAGCAAATTAAGCAGTGTGGTTTTATAAACTAGTCTGATACTTGTATTTCAATTTTCTCTGTCCTTGCATTATAATCTGATGTGATGAATTTCTTTACTTTGGGGGTATTTTGGTTTATTTTCATTTGTTTGGGTTTTGTGGATATTTTTTAAGTGCACAGCTCTGAGGTGATAGCATGAATGGCAGGTTAGAGAAGAGTGCTTTGCGCTTAATTCCTTCCTAGAAAACAAGACCACTGAGGAATGGCTGAAAGAACTGGGATTGTTTAGTCTGGAGGCTGAGGGGAGACCTTACTGCTCTCTGCAGCTACCTGTAAGGAGGTTGTAACAAGATGGATGTTCTCTTTACTTAGATGACAAGTGACATAGGACATGAGGAAACAGCCTCATGTCACACCAGGGGAGGTTTAGATTGAATGTCAGGAAGAATTTCTTCATGTAAGGGAAGGTTAGGCATGGGGACAGGTTGCCCAGGGAGATGGTGAAGTTGCTATCCTGGAGGTATTTAAGAGATGTGATTGTGGCACCTAGGGACATCATTTAGTGGCGGGCTTGATAAGGTGAGGTAATGGTTGGACCTGATAATCTTAAGGGTCTTTTCCAACTTAAATTATTCTGCATGATTTTATCACTTTGATGACTTACCGTGCCTGGTAAATAAGCTTATCAACAGCTTTCCTCAACATGGGAGCCTTTTTAATTATATCCAGATATCATTAAGGAACAGTCTGATGTGTTAAATCTGACCTGATTGTTGAGTAACTTGTAATGGAATTAAAATGGTAGATACACCATCACTCATAGCCACTAGCTAAAGTAAGAGAAAAATTTCCAAGGATAGTGCAATATATCCTTTCTCTGATTGAAGGTCACAGAATTGCAGACAGAGCAGGACTTCATTTTGTAAGTCTGAAAGCACATCTGCATGCTTGCAAACAGATGACTGACTCAGCTCTGATTTTGTCTTGCATTTGTATGATTTGAATGCTCAGGTCATGTAGATTCAGTGCATGTCCTCAGTCTTATCTGGCAAACCAGATATCCTTGTAAACTTACCCTTATCAGAAATAATTTACATACAACAAGCTTGCATTTTTTTCTGTCCTGATTCCCAACATTGATAATCACATGCAAATCAACAGAAGTACTGGTTTCTTTGCACATACAGAAATCAGATTATCTGGACCACATTACACTCTATTGGAATTTCACTGTTAGATTTAGTGAGAGTACATCATCTGCAAACAGCAGATGATGACATAGATCCAGGAATGTCAGTTGATCTCTGTGTGACTATGAACCATCAGTGCATTGTACTGTGGAAAAGGGAAATGTATTCTGAGGGTGAAGTAGGTAAATAATAGCCAACAGGAAGATGGAAATAGTAATTATCTGGCAAAATACTGTACTAATAACAGTGTGTACAGTTCTGATAATCAATTTTCAGGACCAATGAGCAGATGCTAAGAAGGACTACTTGGCAGTTGATGGAAATAGAGATTCTATTTACATGGAGAATCTCATTAGCTGAGAAAAATAAAGGCCAATAAAGAATATGATTTATTCCTGAAAGTGTAACCCTGGGATAGTAACAAATGGGAGTAAAGAGATGTTCAATGAATGTATGGTATAAACAACTGGATAAGAACTGGAAATCAGTGAATAGTTTGTAGCCACAAGAACAATGAAACTGCTCCTCTCAGTGAGAGCATTGTGGTTATTAATCAGAAGGCCAAACAACAGCAACAAAATCACTGTAATGTGGAGGTTGGCTGCATAATAGAAAGATGATATAACACAGTTGCTTGTGACAATTGAAAACATAACCTGTGACTTAAGGATTGTTTTGAAACTCAGCTTGAAAAATAGACCACGGAGATATCTGATTATTGTTTTCATTTAAAAGAATAATTAAACAGAAAATAGCATTAATGCTTAGAACCTTTGGGGAAAATGTAATAATATGATGTTAAAATTGCATCTTTTATAAATCACATTTACAAGTAAAAATTGAACTCTATTAAAGTTGCCTAAGTAGTTCTAAGGAAAATATGTTTGTAGCTTATAAATATATATAAATTTTGCAGACAGAATATTAAGTTTTATAGCTGCATATTAAAGTGTTCATTCAAATAACTGGTTTGCCTCCTTTAAGAAGTGTAATAAGATTTTGCATTGCATTTGATTTTTGTGCAGCGGCTTCTTTTTTCACAGCATCAGCTATGAAATGTGTGTCAATTGATGTGTAAATTTTTTACTGTAAACTTGTGAAGGACTTTTTATGAAGAATGTTCAGAGAATTGTAGGCTTTTCAGGTGCTGGTTTACTGTAATTCTCTGCTTAGTTTCCAATCCAGATGGCAAGTCAAGCAAGCGGTAAATTTTGCACATTGAGGAAGTGCTGGAAAGTTCAGTTTACTTTTTGTCACGTCTGGCCCAAATACATTGCATACAATGTGATAAATTTATAACATTTTTCACAAAAGTAGCATACCGAGCTGCCACTACAGAAAGGATGAGGGAACAGTGAGATGACAGAGCATTTCCTAGTGCACTCTAGAGTGAACATCTTGCAAATCCCAAAGACTTTTCTCTTGTCAGTGTGTTCCCTGACTCTGACTGCGTGAATCACTCCCTCAGCCTAACACTTCTTCATTTTGCCAAGCAAAAACAGTCTATCTGGGACCTGAAACACAAATTGGTTGCATGCTTCTTCTATGCTGACTAGTAGTTTACAAAGCATGATATTTTAGCTTGTTCATTGGCTAAAGGGATGTCACAGCTGCATTAATTGGCAGGCAATGTAGGCACAGGGCATTTACCTTTTTGAAGGTATGTAAAATTTCAGTGGCTGCAAAAGATTTTCCATATTTAAAGAGTTGCTTATGGGGATTATTTCTTCTCACGGTAAGCATGTCTAAAATCACATTAAAAATATGACTAATACAGTGATAAGTAGTGATTAAAACATGAAAATTAATGATAAATTGTAAATGAAATTAAACTCCCTTATTTGCTTGACTGTAGAAATCTGCTAAAATGCCTGAGCTGTGTGGAACTTTAAATTAGCTAACTCTCTTGATGTCTGTTTTTGTTCTCACAACTATACCACATTTCAAGAGAGCTTGGCTGTCCATTGGTCATCATTAAAATGCATTGTTTTATTTCAGAAATCAGATCACTGTGCTATCAACTGTTAGTTTGGCATGTGCAAAGTTAGGAATACCTTGGAGAAATACATGGAGCAGCAGTCAGTGCCCCTATACTTTCAGCCTGGCCACTCCTGTAGAGATGGAATTTGTGTTTTATGGTTACCTCAACTATTCCAGATGCAGTAACTTTTTCAGTATGAACTTGAATTGTGCTCAGTGTATTATATTACCTTTACTTGTTACCACAGAAGGATTTTGAGATGTAATACAGACCCAATAAAATGATGAAAGGGTTCCATGTTGTATTGTTGCATCTGAGGAGTTACTTCAGACTTTTACAGCTATAATAAAGAGCATAAAATTTGGCATGATTCTCCAGACAACCACCTTACTGTTATATCCGTGGGTTGTGTTACAGTTAGAACATATCAGGATGTGGTGGGTAACAGGATGGCATTTAAAAACTGTTCTTTTTTTGGATGAGACATTTGATGTATTTGACTGAAGTGTTGGCTTCCAGTCTTAAGAGTTGAACAGAATTTGGCTATATTTTACCTTCTGTATCACTTGATTGTGATGTCAGTTTTGTTATGTTTTATTGGCCACCACTCTTACCACAAGTATGGTTCATAATTGCACTCAGATACAGAAAAGAAAATTTAGGGTATTTTGGCTGTATTTTCTGAGTGCTTGTGTGACTTTGCTGTTATTTGTTTATATGGTTATTAATGTCGGGACTTTCTTTGCATTTCATTTGAAGTGAATTGGAGCTGCTGGAAAGGAGTTTATGGGGTGCTGTTACATATGCTTGTTAGCTGACTTAATTCAGTAACATGACACACTTTGAGATAGTTAGAGCCTTGAATCAAAACATTTTACTCAAATATAACAATGTCTTTGAAGTTGCATTTTAATAGGATATAAAAGTTTAAGCAATGTAACTCTTTAAATAGGGAAAACTCATAACTCTTTTGTGACATAGATTAAACAGAAAGCTTTGGAGATGTAATTTGTAGATTTCACTTTATGAAGTTTCCAAAATTAAGTGGTTCTCCTAAAAAATCTGGAGGTATTGGGTGTTTCAGCCTTCATCAATGCCCATAACATTACATCAGCAATCAGGAGGCCCTGCATGCACCACCTCTGCTTTTTTTTTTTTTTTTTTTTTTTTTTTTTTACCCTTGACCAGAAGGTGGGCTGCTTTCAAAGGTCAAGAAGCAGTGCTTTTTCCCAAAGCAGTCCACCTCCATGCCAAGTTTGTCATTAGTTATGTTTTTGACAGAATAATGTTTCTCTGCAACCGTAACTGAGTCCATCTCCTTAATGTTCATTTACCAAGAAAAGACAATAGAAGTAGAACCAACGCAAGGAGAAGTCATGGCTGTCCTGACAAAGCTGTAGTTACAAAGCACTTGCTGATATCTTTGTTATTAATGTATCAAATGGATGTAAAAGTCTTTCTAATGAAACAGAAGTTAATGATGTCAGTTTACAGACTTATTCTCCATTAGCTAAGGCAATTTTCCACTGCACTTTTTAAAGTGCAGCTCCATATCACTTCTCAAAATAAAGATCTACTCATGTAAATAGAGTTCCGTAGAAGGTAAGAGAGACAATAATTGGCATTTATCCAGGAGCCTAATGGCCTCCAAGAGTGGAGTCTTATTTTCAAAATGACACAGCCAACTATATCTGTGATGAACTACTTGATAAATGAGAGCATGGAGTTGGCTGGAAAGAGGAAAGACTGAGAAGGAGCAGTTGAAAGAAATGAACTCTGTCCTATAAATTCTCTGATTCTACATGAAGTTTAACATCATCTCATCTAGGCTGTATAGAGGATTAAATAACACAGGTAAACTGTTAAATGACATAGCACACACAGTCTTGATGGTCCAAATAGAGCGTGTATTTTGAGTAGTGCACACAGTTATTCTTCTCCAGAACCTTTCAGCTCT
Organism: Gallus gallus; assembly: GCF_016699485.2. Taxonomy (NCBI): domain Eukaryota; kingdom Metazoa; phylum Chordata; class Aves; order Galliformes; family Phasianidae; genus Gallus; species Gallus gallus. The sequence goes on from NC_052535.1 coordinate 79,985,243, forward strand.
AATGACTGTACTCCATAAACAGATCTGTTTTGGTGGTAAAAACAGCTATTTATGTAACACACAAGTGGAATTACATAGTGCTATTGTAATCTCATGGGTTTTCTTTCCTAATCTCTTCGGTTTTAAGAGTATCTGATAACTTCTCTCTTTCTTTTTTCTGCAAAAGCATGCAATGCATATATTTAAATCAAAATCCACTGAAAGGATATCGTTTAGAAAGGATATGGAGCTTTGTTTGGTTCTCCCCTATAAGACTGTGAACTGGTGATTTAATGGTTTGCTGTTTTAAACACCACAAGTTAAAAGATAGAGATCTTGCTATTTGGGATTACATCTTCTACAGTCTTGTTTTACAGATTTATTTCAAGACTTTTGTATGCAAAAGTCAGTAATCTTCACAGTAATCTGAATGCTAGCTGCTACTCTTCAGTGTAATTTGTCAAAATATTCCATGGCTTCCTGGTGAATATTTAAGTAAAAGAAGTAATTCTGCTCTAGACTTCCACATTTACAGAGCTTTTTGGACCATAACCCCTCTTTTCATTTTTACATATTTATCTAAATCCTGGATTTTTCTACCATTCCATAAAGTCTTACATTTAATTTTTTTTTTTAAGCAATTCAAGTAAAAAACTGAATAATTTTACATAATATGTTTAAGGTATGGCTTCTGAGTTCATGTACATTTCAGACTTACATCTTAAATACACATTTTAACACTAGAATTAAGCCTCGTTGCTCCTGCCTATACACAACGAGGAATGTTTAAATAAATAAAGAAAGAAATGTGATGCATATATGCTTTTTCTTTTTTCTTTTTTTCTTTTTTTTCTTTATAAGAGACTCTGTTGATAATAGAATAAAACCACTCATCATCTGAGGCTTGTTCTCACTCTGACTGGTGTCAGGACTATTTCCAGTCTCTCTTGTTAATTGGGTGCCCCCTTCTTTCCTTATGTATTGTGACAGGTAACCTGGGATCCCAGTTGGTTGAGTATAAAGAAGAAATGTACATCACATCTGACTGTGGGAAGACATGGCGCCAGGTAGGAAACTGAAATAATTTAAGATAATTTTTATTTTACCCAATATGTTGAATTTTATTATGCATAACTTATCTTTATATACCCACTCTCTTGAGGCAGGTGGCCATTATTATCCACATTTCACTTGCAAACTGAGAGATTAAGGAAGTGATTTGCAAAGATCCAAATTGGTTGGGATGTCAGATTCTCCTGAAACTCAAATATTTTGGTCTCCTCACAGATCTTCTAAGTATCTTGCATAAGAAACATGCAGTCCAGTTAGGTTTTTTGTAGTTTCAGTAATCTTCCTATGCTAATGAAGGAATGGACCTTGGGCGAAATCTTGCAGTGCGTATGTTTCAACCTGAAAGACAGAGTTTATTTAGGAAGGGGGAAATTGTTCTGCTTTGTAGTTAAAAACTGCTATTAAAGCTTAAAGTTTGTTCTCCATTGAAAATGAAAACACAAAAAGAGATTTAAAAAAAAAACAAAAAACAGTAAACCTTTGGATGTTATTTAGTGTGATTTAATCAATTATAGGGCTAAATACATTAAAGTATTTTTTTAAAAATCCCACAGTCTGGTAGTAGAAGAAATGACATTTGATTTTTGTATGCCTTATGTTTCCAATGCATAGTGTTGATTTAAGCATTGCATCTTTCTAATTCATTTTATTTTAAACTACTCTGTCTCAATAATATTTTCTTCATAATTGTAAATATCCATAACAATAGTAATAAGACACAAGAGGTTCTGTAGTCTACTTTTGATGTATACCCAGAGAAAAGAAAAAATAGCCCTCAAAGTACCAGTGTATCAAAAAGTATCTTATTTCAGTTAAAACAATGTTTTAGTGTTCTACTGAAATAAAAGCTGTGTTATTATCTGAGAATAAGTAAGTGGGAAAATGCACTCACAAGTGTTATTAAGCTCAGCACCTTCGACGTAAGAGTAAATACAGACATTTTCTTATATTGTAGATTGTCATTAATGCTCTGCAAAAGAACTTTTAAAACGAAATATATTATTTTTATCATGGCAATGTTCTTGAAGTTTTAAAAGATAAGATTTTATGCCAAATTCTTTCTTGAATTCTAGCAGATGATAAATAGGTGTTTAAATGCGAAAGCCTTCCAGAATTTACAGCCTGTGCTGTACTATCTCATACTTAACAGAGGCCTCTCATGTTTTATTGTCACCATTTCCCAGAGTTTCATAATTTTGATAGGGTGAGAAATAAGAAGGAAAAAGTGATGGAGATCAAAGTCATATTTTGCTGCTTTTATTTTTGAGACACTCCAACAGATGATATGTGTTGGGACTTGACCTTACAATGACTATTCAAACTGTAAGACCAACCACAAGCTGATGCTTATTGTGACAGTCAAAGTCAAACCCACCATTGTTCACTTGATTTTAATTAAAACTGCTATGAAGCCTTGAAAGAGCTTACTCAATATTTGCTATCATAATAAAAAGTGCAGATTGCTATGTATGCAGTCCTTATTCTTCCCTTCTCTATTGGAGCTCATGACAAAAAAAAGACAAGCATTTTGTCATCAAAGTGATATGGGAATTATTTGGATAGGAAGTTACAGCTTTTCTGCCTTGGCAGAAGGAGAGCAAGGCTCATGTTTAGTTACAGTTCTTTGGGTGGGGGTAAGTCTCTGCCTTGGAAACTTTGAGGCTGCGCTTGTTGAATCCCTGTCACCTTTCTCACATGCCATACATGAAGTTGTGGAGCTGTCTACAAACTATGAGAAGAAAGAGCTTTCTGCTTGTGTAGAGTGGAAAAAAAAAAACAACAACATAGAAAGGTAAATATAAAGAACTCAGGAGAAAAGACAGTTCAAGTAATTGAATAAAAGCTTTCCTGAAATAATACCAATATTGGCATTGAGACTCATAGAATATAGGACTGGGAGGAAGGTGAAAGATAATCCAACCACCTGCTCTGAAGCAACATCACTTGTACCAGAAACAACTTAAACAGAGATTTTCCAGGCCTATTTGTTAATCCTTCACTGTAGGAGATTCTGCTGTGCTCCTATATGGTGTTTTACCTCACTTCATAGACTTTTTAACATTTAACATAAGCTGCTTTGCATATCCTTGCTTCTTGTGGTTGTTCTTGCTGTTCCACAAGTTTTGCAAGGTAAGCTGATTTCTTCCTGTCTTTTGGGAGCAGAGGTTTCCTGTCAGCTTTAAATAACCTTTCAGATGTTGAAAGGCAATTATCATATCTACCCATAGTACAGCCTTTCCTCCCCCCCCCCTCCTCCCCTCTGGAAGGAAAGCAATTTCAAATCTGCCTTTTTTTTTTTCCTAAGGGCTGGAGTTTCTAAACTCCTTTTCCCTTTTGTTGGTCATTGATCAGACTATCTGAAATCCTCTCCTGAAGAATGGAGAAACTGGATGCAACATTACAAATTTTATAATTACTAATTAGAATGAAATGATTTCCCTTAATATCTTGACATCTTGGCTGTCATCTTACTTCAGGAGATCTCTCTTTGTTGTACTAGAGCATCACATTGTTAACTCAGATTCCGTCTGTGATTCGTAAAAAGGACCAATCCCCATATTTGTAGTTCATCCTCAAATTAAAGAAAATCTATTCATCATTTTTGTTCAATAATGTCTGAATCTGTTTTATACACTTGGAATGATTTCAACTGAACTCATTTTTCCATAGCTTTTACATGGTACGGTCACATGAGAATTCAGGGTGATTTACTGTGGCAGACTACACAGCTAGCACTGATAGGTACAAATCAAAATGCTCAAAAAGAATTCTGTAGAATTAAGTAAATACTTTCAGTAAATGAAAAAGTAAAAGCAAAGATTCTAAGTAGCCACAGTGCAATTTGGGCTGGTTGCAGTTGTTGAAAAGCAGAATGAAATTTGCGATGGTGTACTGTATGTACAACATGGTACTGTAAACAGCACAGGTTTAGGAGCTGATTGACAAGTAGCTTTAATGTCCATGCAGTGGCAGTGACCTGGAATGTATGCAAGAGAGGGGAACCCAACCTTGACATTATAATGAACTCTGTGAGGTTAGATCATCTTAAGTGAACCATGAAGTACGCCTAAGGTGAACTTGTGGGACAGATGTCTAATTGGAAGATTTCTCTGTCTATTGTACAAGGAAAATAATATGATAGAATGTGTTAATGAACGTGATATTGAGTCAGATAGATAAACAAATCTTGCATCGTGGGAGAAATGGGCTATCTCTGTACACAGTTACAAACTATACAGATTTTAAACATTGTTTTTTCCTATGAGCCTCTTCTTCTAAATCTTCTAAATGTTAAGGATGTGCTTTTTTAAAAGATGGTATTTCTCCTCACATTTATGGTTGCCGTTGGTATTTCAACTTCATTTGCACTGTGAGCAGAGTAAGAAAAAGGTCTGGCTTTCAGAAGAAATGGCTGAAATAAAAGTAAAGACAAGGACAGGAAAGCCTTTCATGTTTGATCTGCTATGGAAGATCGAGTAGAGCCACAATATATTCTATTAGCTTTCTAGGGCACAGTGCACTACACAGTGCAACTAGGAACTAAACCTAGATTTCTGGAGCTCCAGTTCAGTGGTTCAGCTGTAAGAATACTCTCTATCTGTTTCAAATCCTTTCATATCAAAGCAATATGGAATACCTTTCTTTAAGCAGGACTACTTTTTTCTGCAGACATCTTAAGAAATGGATGATAATACCTTTAAGCACAATGGTAAAGGATGCAATCCCAGCTTCTCACCACTGTGAAGGCCCAGCTGCCTCCTTGTGCTGTAGGAGAATTCCAGATTTGGATTTAGAAATGAGTGTCACTTTGTGAGATGCAAGTGACTTTGAGTATTTTTGGTTACTTTTAAGACTTAGATTTCTCAGAGTAAAATTGTGTGCAGTAAATTTATCTGGGGTCATTTAAACATGTTCAGTTATTTCATGGAGCTCTCTTAATTGCCCCCAATAGATAACCTGCTGCAGTTATTACAATAGACACATGTAGAGAGAGAGAGAAAGAGAAGAAGTTGACTTTACTATTATAAAGCAAATAAATTTATCTGAAACATTACAGAAGAAGGAAAGATTTAGAAACAGGTTATAGTAATTTAGTTCTGTGATACTTGGCTACTAGTAAGGATCATAATAAATCTATTACCTGGTGTCATTCAGTGGAGAGAGACAGGTCATAGTTCTAGGCTGTCTGTGAACATGCCTATCAATTGTTTCCAGGTTCTTATTTCAGCTCTGACACCAGGACATAAACCCTTTGCCAACTGTTTGGCTTGGTTTTGTTTCTATAAAGTAGAGATAAATATTTGCTTCTCTGTACTGAACTCCACAGATATGAAGTCATTAATTTTCAGTATGCTGAAAATGCAGGAATTGATTCATATCTTTCAGTCATAAAGTATTTGAAATGCATGCAAGAAGAGCATGATATAAATATGACATTTATATACCTGTAATGGGTTTGCTGTGCCTTATAGCATGCCATAGTTTATGCGGGAGTGGGGTAAACTTTTTTATACTGGAATGGTGCACTAGGAATTGTTGTCGTGCTTTTCTGGGAAAACCTAAATTGGATGAAGTCATGCAGACAACATCTTCCATTATTTTCTGTATGAAGGTGAAGCTTTTGGAAACTTTTTGTTCTGGCATTGCTGTTTCATTCTGATTTGAGCAGAAGTTCAAATGAAGTCTGAAGGAGAGTCAAAATTCTGCTGGCTTATATGAGTTGAAGCGGTCTCATCCTTTTGAAGTATATCTAAAATGTATGTCTGCATTTCACTGAACTGTCTTCTAAAATGTTCAGCTACATGGAACAAGTATAAAGGACTGTAAATGTCCCTTGCCAGGGTTCTTGTCAGTAAACTGACAACACCAAAAAGCCAATCAAACTCTCGAAACCCTAGGAATCCCAAAACATATGTTCTTACGAAATGAGAGGAATACTGAATTCTAAAGGCAAATTAAATGCTTGCTATTTTGGAAGTAATTGTGAATGTGCTGTATGATTAAGACTTTTTCTCTCTTTGGTTCCGTATTGCTGATATATCTCCTGAGTGTAGCATTTAGCATTGTCATGAAAAAAAAAACACTGTGTATTGTCTGCATTTTCTCATTCACAAGGCGAAGTAGAGCTCACCCTTACATTTTTTTCTTAGGCTTTGTCAAAGTGTGTAGGAGGCTCCATGTTCATCTATGAACTGTTGTGCGTGTGCATAAACTCTCACTTTATCACTTGATCTTATGGTAAATGAACTTTCACTGGGTAATAACATGAGTAAACACTGCCTTAAAACAGATAACAGATGCAGAAAAGAGAGGATATTTCTTATTCATTTATTTTAGTGCTACTGATGACCTCTAGAAAAATAAATGAAAAGAATTTAGGAGATTTTGAATCCTTTATATCATTAAATCAATATTACATGTATTTTGGTTCAGAGCTTAGAGCAGCCTCCTTGTGTAATCACAAAGTTTGAATTTAAATAAATCACTGACACATTGGAAATGCAGAAAACACTGGCACCTATTATTTCAACTTCGGTGGAGTCTGAAGAACATGCAAGACAGTCTCAGACAGCGACAGTTTTCCTATTTTTCTTAGATTACAAAGCATTTCATTTTGCAAGATTTAAAGAATATGGCAAATACTGAAGTAAGGTGACAGGTCACCTGGTGATATATAATAGGAAAGAATGCAGAATGCATACTGCGAGAAATGTGAGCTGGGGCTAAAATCACTTTAGACAGTTTAATCTGACTGTGATTTGAACCTGAACATTTTCTGATTCACCTGTTTAACTGTCTTTTCTGTTACAACTGGGAGAAGAGAGAAGTGTAAGAGTTAAACTGACATGTAAGTCCCTTCGTGTTTGCAGTGTGGACATTATGAAACATATGATTTTTAACTCTGGTTTTCTCATACGTTTTATTTCTGCATTTGCTTAGTTGAATTTTTTTTTTTCTGATTTGTAGGTCTTTGAAGAAGAGCATCACATCTTGTACCTGGACCATGGTGGAGTTATTGTGGCCATCAAAGATACCTCTATCCCACTGAAAATACTCAAGTAATCCTACAGTCAATTAGAGCAAGCTATTATGTATTCAATACATGAGACAAAATTCAGATTTTAAGATGAACACTTCAATGTAATCATGTATGAGGTGCAAGTGTAATCAGCTTAATTTAACATTAATTAATTTGACAGAGTTCAGAAAGATGTTTTCTTAAAGATTACTCCTTGATGGTATTGGTACCATGACATAATGAATTAATCATAACAAGATTTTCTTGCATCAGAGTAGATATTTTTGCTTAAAAGGCTATCTTGAAACTCTACAGTACAAGCCATGTTTATCATGGTCATTATGTTTGCACCAGCAGCATATGGCAGTGATGTTCTACCTACAATGCCTTAGGTCACAGAATAGTTGTTTAATGCTGTGATAAAGCTCTGTCCTCTTCAGCCACAGTAATGAGGACACTGGAGAATAGCCCTGAATTGCTCTGGCAAGAACAATGCAATGTAGTCTTTTGGAGCCAATGGGAAAAGAATTTCTCTGTGCATAAAAGTTGTATAGTACCGTATGCAAGAAGCCCAGTTCTTCTGGCAAATTCCTACGCTAATTAATTGTACTACACATTCTGTGTAGATCCTGTCATATGATGGGACTTCAGAAAATGACCTTCTCTTGTTTGACAGAAAAGTTTGGTTGCAAATAATTTTGTTATAAAATAACAAATTTTAAACTGCATGATAGTAAAACAAAATATGGTAGCATTGAGTAATGGCATATAAAATTATCATCTTTGCAGTACAAAAAAAAAAAAAAAAAAAAAAAAAAAGATATATAATCATAGAATGGTTTGGATTGGCAAGGACCTTAAAGATCACCTAGTTCCAACCCCTTTGCCAAGGGCAGGGACGACTACCCCTAAGTTAGGAAATAGAAGGTGCAAGTGATCCAGAAGATTGATCGTAACAAGGCTCATTTTTGCATAATGCTGCTTATTCTAATAGGATCTTGGCTATATGCTTCATTAGCTGGACTGAAAACCATCATTACCCTAGCATTAAAAAGACCTGGAAGAAAAGTATGCAAGACAAAAGAATTGTAGTCATAATTTTTGGGTACATAGAGTATTTGAAATACACTTTGCTGAATATCTATTGAAAAATTTTATGTGGATTGTCATAGCTGTAAGGGGCCATTGTCTTGGTGCCTGCAGTTTTTGCACTTGTGTTTTAGCAATGAGCTGTTTTGCATACTTACGTTGCATGCTTAGTGATCTCTGCTTAACAGGTCTCCAGCTCAGGGACTTCTAGAGAGAATGAACTGTAAAGTAACTGACTCTTGAACCTACAAGGTAGCAGGATTTTTTGTTGACAGACATTTTTTATTTGCCCGAGAATTTCCATTGTTGTCACAGGTTTATTATAGTCTTTCTAATAAAGATGGGAGACCCTGGAACATCAATGAGATACACCACTCATGCATACTGTGTTTCAGTGATTGTAAATCTTAGGGTTTAAAGGTTATGGGATTTTTTATTTTTTCAATGAATTCTGATTTATATAATAACTTGTAAATGAAAACCATTTCTATTTTTTTACAGGTTCAGCATAGATGAAGGCCAGACTTGGAGTACACATAATTTTACAAGCACCTCAGTCTTCGTAGATGGATTACTTAGCGAACCTGGAGATGAGACACTGGTCATGACGTAAGTGCCTGTCTACACTGCTTTTTCTAGGGTTCTCTACTTGAGCACTTGAGCGTATTTTTAACTGTGGATGTTTGAAATACTACTTGAGTCACTGACTTTTTCTTCTTGCTGTCACACAAGCCCTTAAACTGATCATGTCCAAACAGCCCCAGTATGCAGCCTGCCTTTGATTTGCACTATATCCTAACACAGCATTTCAGATTGTAAAGATGAAGAGCTTTGTTTGTATGAAATTTCACATAGTTGTGGTCAGAGCGTGGAATAATAGGACTGCAGAGTAAATCTGGGAAACTTACATAAAAATAATGGTATCCTGCATTTTTTTTCTGATTTTTACATACCGAAAACATTAAACATCTATCCTTCTCTTCTGCAAATTGTCTTCACAGTATAAACAAGTACGTAGTTGGCCTAGTAAGTATGATGCTTTATGTGGCCAAAGACTGTGTTAACAAATACATACTTTAATTCTGTGCAGTAACTGAGGAAGATACTGTGGATGAGTTAAAAATAAGCCAATTCTGCAGCTCAGACCTGTGTTTATCTGTCTTTTTTTTTCCAAGGGGCCAGGGACAGCTGGATCTGAACTGCAGGTTTTGCCCTGACTCAGGATAAATGCTAACTTTTTAGGAGCATTTGAAAGTAAAAAATACCTGTCTGATGCTGTACATGCTGACTGCAATAGTAAAGGGCAATGCAAGAAGAGAATGTGCTCCTGCACGTAGGGATGTGCAGGATGATGAGTTTGATCCTGTCAGAGCAGTTTGTGTGACGCTTTGTATTGGAGCTCATTATGTTCATGACAGGCTTTTTCTTCTAGGAATTAGAAATACATCTGTCTTTAATGTGTACCAGTAGTATTTTCCTTGGGGAAAAAAAAATCAACCCAGCACATAGTTTTTAAAGGCTGTGCAGCAAAACGGAAATGCCAACTTAAATGCATTGTACCGTGTTCCTAACGTTGTAACATGCAGGGGTTAATTTGATAAACTGGCAGGCCCATTCTTCCGTGTTATACTGTTCCATTTCTCTTCTGTTTTACATGTATGATCTGAGAAGCATGGTATTATTCCAGCATCTTCCTTTTCTCTGAAACATAGGTTTTTATGGTATAATATATACCACACAGAGGTACTTATTCCTCTGAATGGAGGATTTCCATTACCTTCAGTGGAAGTACAAGGATCAAAAGCTTATCCTACACTGTACTTACTGGCAGATAGAACACTGTGTGATGACTTTATGCTCTGTTTTTTTGTTTTCATTTGTTGAAAAACAGTGATTTTGCAAAATTGTATTTAATTATCTGAATAAACAGCCAAAGACCTCATGTGGAAGACACATCTTTTTGAAATCATCTGTATGAAATATATCCCCCGTAGCTAGATTTGATACAAGATCACAGGCTCACTAATAAGCATCATATGACTTGTATGTTTCTGAGGCAGGAGTCTGACTCCAGCATCTCTGTCACTCTACAGCTCTTACTTTGCAGCTAGTTCTACTGAACACAGAGGATGTCAGTGACTTCCCATTACAGACAGGCACTGAAAAGACTTGCCATCTTCCTACCTGTCTCCAAACATAATGGGAAAAATAAACCTGCAGTATGTGTTTCCCCACTGCTGTTTTATCAGCTTTCTTGCCTTCCCTACCACCTTTGCTAAAGTTTAACTTCAGGGTGACCTTGTCTGCCCAGTGGTGTTCTACCTGACTGTATATCAGGACCTTTTGTTGTTCTCTCTGGCTTAGATCATTTTCTCCTAAAACTTCACAGTTGGATTTAGATGCTGGGCATGACTTTATCTACCACAATTTTCTGCTCTTGAGAAATGCCATCCTCTGATACATACTCCCTGAGGAAAATAATCAGTTCTGACATCTTTTCCATTAGAGGTGATACCGTCTTTTCCATTTTGTTAGATAAGTGTTTTTACTTCTTGCGAATGATGGTAAGATGTACTTTTGTATGGTAATGGAAATAAATTAATACAGCGTCTTTCACCCTGAATCCAGTCCCCAAATCCATTACTAAGAACCTAACCTGACATTTTTTACTTGTACAGGATGTTCATTTTCATTTTCTCCCTTTGGTGGGGAGTTTGTTTGACTTTGAATAAAAAGTCCAGTGCTAAATCTGCATAAATTAGCAGAGAATGCAATTCTGAAGTGAGAAGAGAACAACTAAGACTGTACAGCAATACTGGAAGAGACTTTTTCATTTAAAACCTCTAGAATAAACTCACAAAGGAATCAAATATTTTATTTATATTGAACCAATCTCTTTCTGCAGGGTAATATCCCGGTTCCACTGAAATTGGGTTAGGGATTTCCTTCTATATTTTTTATTTGCATTAGGGTTAAAAGTGATAATAAAAATAGAAAGATTATCTTGGGAAGATATTAAGGAACACGGTAATGATGTGTGTAAGAGAGACTTGACGTTCTCCAACATGGTGACTGAGACATTACCTGACTTGAAAAAAGAATTTTGTTTGAATTCTCTTATGTCCTAACTTATCCCAAACTAAGTTGTCTGGAAAGCTTTACTGAAGGAAGGAATAGGGGAATGTGAACATGGTTGCCTCAAATCTTCATTTCAGAAAGTTTTGTACATCATTCAAAACAGACCAAAATTTTTTAGAAAACTGAATTGTCATCTGCCAGTCGACATTCATCAAAATCATTTGTCCAAATCCCCCACAGTATTCAAAATATGTGCACTCAAATGCCAAGGAAAACATATTTTATTCCACTGTACTGTGCAGTAGACCTGATTAAGTGTTTCAGGAGTTGAAAACAGTAAACCATCCAAAAATTTTAGGGAAAAGGGAAACCTTTCTTGGTAAAGTTATATTCTAAATAGTCATACTTAATATATTTAGGAGTTTTAAGCAATAAAGAATTCATAAGTTTAGGAAACTAATTTTGAGTAGAATTGTTGTCTAAATGAAGAGCTCAAATCCACCATTTATTTCTAAATGAAAAGTAAGATTTGATAAGAAAGTTTCTCAACTAATAGATGTAAATTAAATTCATCAAAATAGTGCATGTTCTAATAGGCTTTATTTTGTTCCAAAGTATTTAAGAATGAAATTTACTGAAATGCAATGTTACTCTTTATAATATATTATATTTGGGGAAAAAAAAAACCAAACTACTTAATAACAGTGGATTGAGTAATGGCTCAACTTAGTGGAAAAAAGAATAATTTTATGTGTTTGAAATATTGATGTTCCTCTTCAAAGGAAGTAGTTCATATAATGAAATTTTCAAATGTGTTAAAGTGACTTCCCATCACAGTTTGGTTTTCTGGGAGTATTTATACTGAGACTACAATCCAGTAGGGACAATAACTGTGGTACTCCAGAACATGGTCCCTTTTATTAAGAGGTTACATGAAAAAACTTTTTTTCTTTGTGTTAGGTAGAATCAAAACCTTCCTTACAGACAATTGTGTATATATGGAATATATAATTCTTGGAGGGATTTTTTCCTTAGCGTCTTGTGTAGAGTAGCAATTTAAGATGCTACTGGGAACTTACTGACATCTCTTAACCTCAGTACTTCTTGTGCCTCTTGCTCTTAAAGTCAATTGTTGCATTCCCGTTGATTTCCTAAATGAGAATAGAAGAAAGGAAATAGGTTAAACTTAATCAAAACAAGGTGGATATTATTTAACAGGGGTTAGATATTAGGCAGAACCATCTGGATTTTTGCAGCTTTCAATTCTGCCTAGGTACATTGACATTTACATGAACAGTCAACATTACATGTAGTTTATGGAGCTTATTGTTGTGCCATATGTGGCTACACGCTGCTTTTCTTGTTGTCTTTGAGTATCTTTCTAGGTGGAGGTTATACCTTTGCATCATGAGCTTTTCACTGCTAAATTTCTCATAGTGTACCCTTTAAAAAAAGCAGCTAAATGGTAGGTTAAGCCTCAGTAGGTAAGAGAGTAGCTGATTTCCCAAGGTGAATGCTAGGTTTTAGTTGCAACCATCTGATTTCTTGTTTGAATAACGAAGTTTTAAGAAACATTGCTTGTTTATGAAATTGTTCTGCTCACTGCATAATAAAGAGCCTATCTCAGTGTTCATAGGTGGAAGAAAGACAGCAAGATAATGGTGACCTTGATTTCAGTCTAACCTGTATATCACCTAACTCAGGCTTGTAGATAACAGTTTAGTGTCAAGTCTCAGCTGGTTTTATTTTTGTCACCTTTGTGCACTCAGGTGTTAGCAGAGCAAGTCTGGGCACTGTAACATGACTACAAGCCTGTGGACCAAGACCATGAAACAGCCACTATCTTCTCTGTCTGCTAAAAAGAACCCCTTTGAGTGAAGGTTTATTTTTCCGTTTCCTTTCCTTTCCATGAAGTTGACATACAAAATTCAGAAGCAGTGGAATGTGATGCTTTTGATATCTTGCTACTGCCCACGGTACACTTTGAGGACAGACCTGGAGATACATTTAAATAGGAGGAGCTGAAAGAGTAGGAATCTGCATCCTGAAAGAATCTTTTATCACTCTGTCTTTTTTTAAAGGAGAGGTGAGAAAAAGTGTGACACAGGGACTCTTTCATTCAGAGAGTGTCTTTAGGTCAGTTTGAGAACCTGTTACTAAGTGAGTGACTGTATCTATGTAGTTCTAACTTTGCTTTCAGGGACACATTCTATTTTTGTTTCTAGATTTGATAAGTGGTGATAATGAGGTAGGCATTAGAAACATTGGCCACCAAAAAAAGTTATTCTAACATTTTACTTGACTTTAGTTGGGCCTTGAACTCCATTTTGCTATATTTTGCTCTCAGAATAAGGACCGCTATTTTGCTGACCATAAGCTATTTATTCTGGTTATACAGTTGAAGTCTAAATGAATAATTTCCTATCTGGAATGAAAGAGATCTGGTTTTAAGTATGTGAGTAGAGAAAGAAAATTCTTAGCGAGAGAATTGATTATAAAATGTTATAAAATTCCACAGGTGAATTTGCTCTTTAAGATGGTACCAGAGAGGTGGTTGTTCCAAAGCTATTATTTATAATGTCACGTTTCTCCTTGAATCAGTCCATTTTCTTCACAGTCCATCTTGTTTTTACTTCTGCTAGGTATTAAATCTACATTTTTTTCCAAACAGCTTACATGCTAAAAGATTGTCCTTGGACAGAGTTTTACCAAATAGATGGAAAAAAAATATTGGAGATAGTTCACAAACATCACGGAGCCACTAAGCTTCTGGGTAAAATGGAAACATGCTCATCCTGCTTCTCCCCATTACTTCTTAGAACCTAAGCACTCATTTCCTTCTTTTTCCCCAAAGGAGCTGAAACCAAGATGTTTTGGCATAAAAGAATGATTGGCAATTATTATTTTTTGGGGGCAGGAAACAATGAGAAAACATATTTTGGTTCAGTTTCAACTAAATTGTTTCCTCCAGTCATTTTTCACTTTGGCAGCCAAACTAGGGGAAAAAAAAATACACAACAAAAACCTCTTCTCTTTAGTACATTCAGTATATGCATATGCTTGCAGTTTAAAGCACTTTTAAGTGTGTGAGCATGTTTGTACATAGTATACTGTATACACAAGCACTGTTTATAAGCAGTTATATGCAGTTGCATTATGCAGGCAGGTATCTATTGTTGCACATGGAAGCATTCATCATTTCTGTAGTTGTAATTTAGGAAGGCCACTGAAGATGTGACCTCTGTTGTTTTGGGGAATTAAAAAAATATGCTGAATTATAATCCTGATGTATAACAGACCGCAACTTGAATGCGACATTACTTTCATCCATTTATATTAGTATGATTCCCTTGACTTAAATAGTTTTTCTTGATTTTACAGTGCTGTAAAGAAGGTGGAGACAACTGATGGAATGAAAGCAAGTCTTTAAAAATTCATTTGTCATCTTTTTTTTTAAACCAGTAGGTTTTAAATACCATTGTAGACATAGTCATGGCTAACCTACTCTTCCAAACCATATCCCCATGGATGTCTTTCATTAATAAACTCACCATTTCTATGAGTTAAGAATACTAAGCGTTGGCAGTGCTTACACTAGAGATAAAGTGCATCCTCCCAGTGCCACACCCTAATCACTTTATTCCCTCAACAATTATTTAGAAGTCCTGTCATGGGGAGGTTATTTGTCTTGCTCTATATTGAGAGGCACTGTAATAATATGAGTAATAAACTACAATAGGCAAAACAGAAACAAAAAACATTTTCACCTTTATTTGTTGTTTCAATTATATTGTCACAATATGTAGCAAAGATCTAAATGCTGCTAAGGACTGTCAGCTCTTTGAACTCACCATAAACTGACAAGGAACTTCTCACCTCTTGTGTAAAGGACAGCTGAGAAAATTGCTGCTGTTGTAGTGTAAATGGCCTCTAATATCTAGTGAACCATAACGTTGATTAAGTGTTCAGTCTGAAATTGTAGTTGTGTTATAAAAATACACAGGGAAATGTGACAATTAAAAAACACACTTTAACAGTCTAGTAATCTCTGACAACAGTTGTTTGTTCTAATATGATATACTACTGGAATGGAAGCCTGATCACAGGGAATAAAATCTAAATACCACTTTTTAGCATAACTCTGTGGCTACTTCCATTTAAATGAATACTTTCCAGGAGACAGAGTGAGAGTTACTAAATTAGTTATGTAGCAGCTCTGAGAGTCTTCTTTCCTTTCCCATCTCGGTCACATATTAAGTGTTTGATTTTGAGGTTTAGATCCACAGAGAATTTCAGGTACCTGCCTTTTTGCAAGTATTTTGACATCTTTACTTTGGTGCTGCTTGGAAGAATGAATTAAGATCTGTTATCTCAGACAGCCCCGTTGGGATGACCAGGTGATACGTATGGGCACTTGGCTGACCCTGATTAAAGTCCTGGCTTTTATTCTGTTGATGGTTTTATATATTTGAAGGCTCTTCCAAAACATGGCAGGTACTGTTCCACATCCAGCTGGCATGTGAAGCTAGCAGAGGTTGTCAAGAGGGCAATACAGGGCTACAGAGGCAAATTCTGCTGTTTCAAACATCACAGTTGATGACAAAGTCATATAGAGGAGAGCAAAAGCCAGCACAGCACTTGGGAGATTAAAGCAGCATGTCTAGAATGAAAGAGGCATCTGATTTCAAACAAAAGTAGCTATGCATCACACAGTTGTCATCACTAGTCTTCAATATGACCTCAAAACTTGGACAATTTAATGTGCTATGTTAAACATCTGAATAAATTCCACATGTGATGTCTTCATGGCCTTCCTGTTACAGGTACAGTAGGATTGCTTTCTCCACACTGAGGTCTCTGATCGTTAGATATTCAGGTGTAAAGTAAAACTGTTGCAGGTTCAGCTACACTGCTCCAAGTAACTGGTGGGTATGAACATCAGACTCTTCAAAGCCATATTCTTTGTCCAGAGCAGCAGAGCAGGGCTATGTTGTTAAATCAATGTAATGTGACAAAAAGTCGCTCAGGGCATATCTTAATTTATATGACATTAGATTCATAATAAACTCCATCTGTTCTGGCAAAGAATGTAAAAGCCTATGAACAAAATCCTGAAGAGCACAGCCAAAAAGTGAAAGCAAACATGGTGGATATAACAAGCTGCCTGTGACATCTGAGATGAGGTGCACTGTGAAAGTCAGGATCATTTCTCCTGAATGAAGCGATGAAAGCTGAATGTTTACCTGATAAGTCTTTGGGAGACTCCATCACAAGAACCATCACAGTTTTGGTCAGGTATCTAACTAGTGACACAGAGAGCAGGCAGTGCAGTTGATACTGTTCATGTAAACTAAAAACACCTATTGAAGAAATTCCTTTTCCTGTTGAATAGAAACATGAGTTTATTGGAAGAGATTATCATTGCATATAATTTCGATTAAATTAGCTCTCCCTGATTATGAGCTTTATCAGGAACAGAAATAACCGTTGGCCCTCCAGCAAATAGTTTCAATGAGTTAGCTTAAAAACTGCATTAATCTGTCTTAGCTATCAAGTGATGCAATCAAATTTTAAAATGATGTGATCATAAATGAAGTAGGAACAAATGTAAAAAGTTGTTATGGCGACTGGAACACTGGCATTAAAATTATGGATTCCCAATCGTTGCAAAAAAAAAAAAGGAAATGAATTTCTAAGGTAATTGGAATTTCTTTCAAAAATTATGTATCAGCATCATCTTTCATAGTTTCAGCAGAATTGATTTGATGGCCTTCTAATGAAATAAAATTAATGAAGAAGAATGTTTTAATAGCTTATCACAGAATCATAGAATGGCCTGGGTTGAAAAGGACCTCAAATATCACCTAGTTTCAATCCCCTTGCCATGGGCAGGGCCACCAACCACTAGGCCAGGGTGCCCAGAGCACCTTATGAACTACTGTCATCTTGATAGTTATCTTCTGATCATTGCTACACTGTACCATCTTTTTCCATACATGTAATTTTACTGGACATGAATGTTTTGCACCTGAGCAATATGAATGCAGTTATGTATTGCTTTAACGTAGCTCATATTTTTCTCTAATCCATTGAATTCTACATTAAAAAAAATGGCTTTTTTTAACTTTGTAAAGGATTTTTTTTAATCCTATTGTTATTCGGCATGAAATCTGAACGGGCTCTTCTGATGTGTCTGCAAAACCCTGTTCTCAGTAAGGCATCAAAAGTTGTAGCAGCAATAACATTAGTAATTATGAGGCCATGCTTTCAAGCAGTTTACAAAGCTGAGTGCACACACAGTTGCTGAATTCCTTTGGAAGTGTGTCCCAGGTTTTCCTAAGCTGTATGGTTGCATTTTTTAGAGTCTGTGGGTATGCTGATGGGACACCTTGAATCCCAGGTACTTTACTTAACCCAGAGAGTGGTTGAATCAGTGGTGCAGTTACTGTGTTCTGTTAAATCATCACAAAAGCTATAATGCAAGTGATTTTTTCTGAGACCAAACTACAGATTGCATATAACATCTGTATCCTTCTTAGGGAACTTTCTTAATTTCTTTAGTAATTTCCATGTATTTTCAATATCTCCAGATTTTATCTGTCTCTAATGCCTATGTTTCACTAATATCTCAGTCCTGTGAGAGAGCATAGAACCTCAGTATCTCATTCCATTACCAGTGGAGAATTCTGTCGCTGCATCTTTTAAGTTAGTGATTCGTGTCCTTCTTTTACACCCCTTCTTCATGTCTCTTTGATGACAACTCTACAGTCTACAGAAAGAGTATTTGAAGATATTTTGTTGTACTTCTCATTTTTAACTTTTTCAGAAAAAAATAATTCAAGGCAGTTACCCTGTAAATGAAGGAAATTACATTAGTTTGATGTGGCTTGTTTTTTTTTTTTTTTTTAAATCTCTGGTGGCTCTTTCTTATCATTTTAATTATCTCCAAGGTGCTCACAAGTGACTATCTTAATAGTTTGTTTGGTATCTTTGTTGATATCAAAATGAATTTTGTAACTCAGGCTTCTAGTGCTGGTTTGTTGTTTTTCTTTTTTTTTATTATTCATTTTTTCTTCTTACTTGTTTGGGAAGGTTAGAGGAGAGGTATGTGTGTTTTATTTTATATATAGGCAAAATATTTTCCTTATAGCTATCTAGAATCACCCTGAAACTCTCTGAACTTGTAAAGATGATTATTAATCATTCAGAGATTTTGTTTTCTACTTTCAAGAGAATTATGTGATTTTCTTCTGCACTGAACTCAACCAGTCATCTCCTTTCTTCCTTCTTCCTTGACTCATCTGCTTGAGGTAGCTAACATGAATAAAAAAAAATTGACTTCTTCTATAGAAAATACTTTTCTTGAGTCAGGAGTTAGGCCTTGAATCTTTGCACTTGAATGTGTTTAAATGTGTTAATAAAAGAAATGTGGCCAATTTGTAGAGTTCTCTGGTGCTTGAAGAAGCACTCAGGGAGGTAGGTAGCTGTATAACTGCAAGGTGAAGTCTGCTTCACTTTAAACAATTGTACGGAGAAAAAAGAGTAAAATTAAAAAAAAAAGCATCAGCATTTAGCATGCAAAAGACACTTCATTTCTGTCAGCAAAGCCAGGCATATTGAAGCAGGCATTGTTAAAAAGCATAAGACCACCTAAGTAGTCATTTTATTGTATATATAAGTACGAATGAATAAAAGCATATGGTGACAGCAGCTCTCAGGATCCAGCTGAACCAGAAAAAGGAACCAAACCTGCAGGTCTCGATGCAAGACAGTTGTCCTGCTGGGAAGTGGGACCACACACCTGTGTGCACATGCAGCCAGTGGGCTGAGCCATGCTTTTTCACTTTTGTGTATTGTTTCTACTTCTGAACACAGAGAGATTTAAAAGGAAAAAAAGTAGTTGGTGCAAGTCCTTTAGTCACAGAGCCTCACTAAAAAAAAGAGAGTAAAACATGCAGACTAAATGCCTGTGTTTCTGTTTAAATAAGAACTCTACCGATAGTGAAGTTTCATCTACAGATTATGTCTGTATCTCTATGCTAGGGCTGAGAAGCAGTGGCACCAGGAAAGAAAGGGAGAAATCCCTATATTCTCTGCAAGTATTTTTTAACCTCTGTAGCGGAATTCAGAACTCTACATCCATCTAAAAGGGAACAGACTTAGTGCAATGATGTTGTTTCTGTGTTGCAGAGAATTCACTGTTTTTTTCACTTGTACTTTACCCTAGTTCCACTTTGAACTCGGTATTCAGGATAAGAGAAATGAGTATAAGCAGCAGAATATTTTTTAGCAAAACTGCACCATTCCTGCTGTGTCTGGATTTGGACAAAACTGAGGACAAAACAAAAGGAATGAATTCGTTTGGAGAATGGTACTAAAAATTGGAAAATGAACTCTGTGCAGTATGATCTGCGCAGAATTTGTTGGCTTCAGAATCAACCTTAAATTCTTTGGCAAGTAAGCCACACAGGCCAGATACAAACCACAAATACATTTGACTTTTGCCAAAATAGAGTCTTTATCCTTTCTAATTTGTTGCTGGATGTCATACTTGCCCATTTGGTTTTGGAAATAAATATTCCGTCTTTGAAAATGTTGGCTGCTTTGGAAGTGAAACCTGTTTTTTAAAGCTATAAGATTTTCTTTTTTCTTTTTTTCATTTTTCTTTTTTCTCTTTTCTCTTTTCCTCTTTTCTCTTTTTTTTTCCTTCTTTTTTTCTTTTTTCAAGAAGATATTTACAGTTTGTGAATGGTTTTTGTTATAGTTTGGACTATCCGAAATGGAGACTGTCCTCCAATACAGTGTGTAGATTCAGTGTATTCCTTAGAAATGAATGCAATTTCATAATACTGCTGTGAGTTTGAACAATAGCAATTTTGCCATCTAAAATCTGTGAAAGTTTAAACAAATACAAATAAAAAATGAAGAAGTTGCACCATAATCATAAGGAAATAGTGATGTAGCCGTCTTCCTCAGTTCTGATCCCTAATTTGGGTCAAAATCAGAGAGTGTTTCATAAGTATAACAAGATAATAGACAAAAATATCTGATGCTGAATTAGAAAAGCTAGTGTATTTCCATTTACATTCTTATATGATTTGCTGGGAAAAAAAAGGTATCTCTAATCCATGAGCTATACTTTTTCACTGCAGAGTTCCACAGGCAATGAAATAAAAAAGCACCAGTGACCTTTACATAGGGAACCATAGCCATGAAAAGCAGGAGACAGAACGGAAAATTGGAATCTCATATGTGTGGTATTTCTTTCCTGTAAGATTTTACTTTTGATCCTATTGTTCAGAGTTTTTGGACACATCAGTTACCGCTCAGACTGGGAACTGGTGAAAGTGGACTTCAGGCCATCCTTCTCCAGGGAGTGCACCGAGGATGACTATGAATCTTGGGAGCTCACAAATCTACAGGTATTCATTGTCTTATGTTAAATGCCAGAACTTTTTCATATCTGAAAGAATCATTCACTATTGTGAGCTAGGAAAATATTTTCTAGCAGAATTTGGATGTCGCCTCCCCAGCCCTATTCTCCTTTGGTTGATATTTTGCTGATTTTACAATTGTTAAAAGTTGGAGGGATAATTATGTGTTCCCTTTCATTGTGCGAACTGTCCTGGGAAAGGCGGCAATGTATCTAGTGGTCTTCCATAATAATAGGTGGTTCTACTGGATTATGATGCATATACCATAAACTAAGATATCTAATATTGATTGAAGCAATTTCAACATGCAGTTGTATGTACTGCCAACTTCCTGACCACATACTATACTCACTTAAATTGCCATAAGTAAAGCCCATTCCAGATGTAATTTAGGATCTCAGTGGACTAATCATGTAATGGAGTCCAGTTGTTTGGGGCAATACCATTTCTGTAGTTAATGTATTAAGGCTGTGCTAATCCTGCTTCTCTGGCCAATTCTAATTTTGGGAAGCTACATTCTCCGTGTAATGTATGATTAGAGACCAATGTGAGGATTCTTACATTAAATGGGATATGTCATGTTTGTTTATAGTCATTCTAATTATTATGTTTGTTTCATCCAGTATACTCATTCTCTTGCTCTCTTCAGGTTTCCTTTTTGTACACAACTCTGTGTTATTCCAGCTCTCCAACTCTCACTTGCTAGTTCTCACACATAATTTAGAATTGCTTGTTTGAAATCGCTGTGTATTTTGGAAGAATGTTATGCAAATCTGAGCCTAAAGAGTGGCATTATTTGGGTACACTGACGTTTAAATGTCTTTCAGAAAATGGAAGCAACTAAAATGTCTCTGACAGAGTATTTACAGCTGCCAAATTACCAGTGGAGTGTTACCTTCAAGAGTGTCTGAATACTACCTGTCTCCATGGCTTAGTGTTTCTTATTGACTGCCTACACATGATGTGGTCGTTTAGGGAGAAGTCCAGACATCTGAATCAAGACAGAATTTTTAAGTACACATTTGTAGACTTGTGCCTAGATTGTGCACACACGAAACGTGGGTTAAATTGCACTAGAATTTCTGTGCACATCTTTGGATTTGTGTCCTGAGGCAGTATATGTTACAACCCTGTAATATCCCAGTAGTGGACATGAGAGCTTTGAGTAATGGTCCAATTGAATTATTAACAGTCCAATTGAAGTATTTTTTCTTCTTTGCTGAGTCTGTTTTCCTTCAGTCTCAGTCTTAAGTTAATTGATCACATTTTTGTAGTCATATCATAGATAACTTGCTGTAAATTTCTCTAGGAATTGATGAGTTGAGATTTGATACCAGTGTCCAGTCTTGACAAAAAGACCAGACTTTCTCCTGACAATTTCAGATGGTGGCTCTGTGATGCAGGTTACAGCATGCAATAAATCTGGTGCTTTGATGTTTAGGGTGATCGTTGCATCATGGGTCAACAGAGGAGCTTTCGGAAAAGGAAGATTTCATCATGGTGCATTAAAGGGAGAAGTTTCACTTCAGCTCTAACATCCAAAGTCTGTGAATGTGCGAACTCTGATTTCTTATGGTGAGTCTGTCTGTGGACCTTCAGATTCATCCTTAGTGAAATTTTATTTAGAGTTTGAGGAGTTTATTTTCCTTCTTTTGCACCACTCTTGCATGGCTGTGTACAAGCAACCAAGAAGCAATGTGGTTGTTTTGAATAACAGGTTGCTTATGAATATGTTTTTGTCTAAAAGTGTTGCTGTGTATTAAGTATTTGACTCACTTGACTGAAGAATTTCCAATGTTTTTCACTGTTGATCAAGACTTGAAAAATGGCCATTGGATTGATATATGTGGCAGTCAAACCCATTTTTTTTTCAAATTTAGAAAAATACAGAAGAAATGTGTAGGTCTGAATGGCAAAAGATACCTTTTAAAAATCTAAGCTGACAAGAAAGTTAATTTTGCAGAACTGACAAAGTAATTACAACCATTTTTGCCCCCATGTGTATTCAACTCCCATTGAAACTACCCTCAGAACAAAACTGGCTTCATCAAGCTGTGTGTTCAGCTTGTAGCAGACACTCTTAAAAATCTTTACGCTTAAAGAAGTAGTCTCATCCACCCAAATTGTGTTGGTGAATAAGGTGGGGATAGTAACACACTTGGTGTTGATGTTTTCCAGTGATTATGGGTTTGAACGCTCTGCACCTCTGAAGTCACAGTCTAGCAAGTGCTTTGCTGACTTTTGGTTTAACCCAGAAGCACCTCCTGAAGACTGTGTGCTGGGGCAGGCATACACCAGCAGCAGTGGGTAAGTCAATTCTGGGTTTGACTGGCTTGCATGGGCTTCCATAGTGGAGAAGAATGTTCTGACCAAGGACTACAAAAATGGCTTCAAGGAAGTATAAATGGGGCAAACTGTTAAAAAAAAAAGAGGAAAATGCAAGTGGTAAGCTGTTCGGGCTCAGAGTTACAGCTCATGCAGAAGCTTCCTACAGACTAATGTAAGAGCAATGTTACTTTACATGTTCACAGCAGTTCAATAAACGAATTGATCTGAGAAGGGGGAGAGCTGTCTTGTTCCCAAAAAATTTTTCTAACTGCTGGGACAGCTAATAAGTATTGCTATACTTCTGATAGGAATGCCCATTTGAAGCCTTTTCTTTTAACTCCCTGCTTAAATCCAGTTAATTATTCAGAGGAGTAAGTGATGTCTCACAGAACTTTCCACTGTCTCTCACTTCCACCAGTTTAAGGAGCTCTACAGAGAATGGATTATTCTCCTGGCCATATGGGATACTCAGAATCAAAGTAAAGCTTTAGTAACTGTAAACAATAGTGCATAGAGTACACACTACAATGTAGTCTGACGTCTGTGCTGAGAATAACTTGCAGCTGGCATCTATTCTGGCTTATCATAACATCATCTCTGTCGGTTGTGGAGATGCAAACCAAATGATGAAATGTCAAATCTGGCAATAGAATCACAGTCTTTGTGTATATTTGCCTTACTGAGGAAAATGATGCCTTTTGGGTTGTGGCTGACAGCTGTGATATACAGAGTTTGAATTCATTGGAGTGAAATCTGACTCAAATTTTTAAGGATGTTTAAAAATAGTGTACCTGATTGAGACTGGTCTGCAAATAATTGCTGTACTTCCAAGTGTTTCTTTATTAGCTCTTCTTGCACTCCTAGATTTATCAAATTATTTAGGTTGGAAAAGAGCTCTAAGGTGATCAAGTTCAAGCTTTTATTACTATAATGTGAAATAAATGTTATATGTGTTTTAAGAAATGCACAGATTTGAGAACAGTATATAAGTGATTGGTTCTGGGTTAATGCAGAAGTTGCTTGCTTTAATTTATTTCTGATCTTTGGAACTTGAACCAACTACACGTAAAGCACTAGTAGAGTGGGATAGGATAGAGGCCTGAGTTTGGCAGTACATCTGAACAGCAAAATCCTGAGCCAAGACCCCTGGAGCACTGAAAGCTATTGAGAGCTAGGAGAGGGTATGGTAGAGAGAACAGCAGAATACCCAGCTCCCAGAGAACTGATCAGGTGTGTTTCTGAATTTTAAAGGATAGACTCTTACAATGCATGCAAGTGAAATCGTGATCATGCTCCAGTCCCACTTTCTTCAACAGATTTCACTCAGTAGAAGTAATGTCCTTGAGCAGAATTTTTTGGCATTATGAGTTGATTTTGATCATTTACAACCTTGTCTGTTTAAGAACCCAAGAAATATTCATTAGCTACTGTCATCTTCACATGTGATGCCTCTGATAGTGTTCTTCTGCTTGCCTCCAACTCACTGTGCTCACTGCTTACTGTTTTTGCAGGTACAGGAAAGTTGTATCTAATGTGTGTGAAGGTGGTGTAGACCTGCAGCAGAACTTAGCACAGCATTTGTGTCCATTGATTGCTCCCAAGGGACTTCAGATCAGCATCAGAGGAGAAAGCCTGGCTGTTAAGCCTGGGGAGGACATCACCTTCGTTGTCAGACAAGAGCAGGTAGAAATTAACACTGGCTTTATGAAACTTTACTTGCTATTTTTAGGGTTCATCTCTCTCCTACCTGCTTTGCTGCTGACTGAGATTAATTTGTGCTTGAGACAAAGATGAATGACTCTAAATACTGAAACTTATGCTTCCATGAGAATCAGACAATCTTGTAAACTCAGTGAACCATGAAGTTCTGTCCAGAGAAAGGGACTTGTCTCCTCAGCAGCATTTCAGTTATTATTCCTTAAAGGCTTCAGTGTATTAGAAAATCAAAGGTACTAAATTAGCAGAGTCTCCTTGAACTGGAAATTTCATGTTGTATCAGAGAAGAACAGAAATGCCGGGAACCATTGATATTCTGGTTTAAGTGCTTTTGAGAATCTGCCTTTCAGCCTTTCAGGAAGGAATCAGGCAAAACTTTACAGAAATCAGCAAATACCACAGAATAAAAACATGTTTATAATGTATTATTTATGTTGCCAAAGGTTTTTTTTTTTCCTTCTTCTTCTTCTTTTTTTTTCCTGATTATTGGAAGAGACAATACCCTGAGGCCCTGACGAAAGGCAAAGAGTAACTTACAGATGGGGTATTTGCCCTGGGTATGTTTCTTAATGCTTGCATTTTAGTATTAGGTTCTAACTGTTGTGCTCCGGTTACAGAAGTATTTCCTGACTAACCCCAACTATTTGCAAAAAAACTGAAGAAAGTTGGCAAACCTGTGTGACAGAAGTTGGGCACTTGGCTTTTATTTCTGTGAGAGAATCTAGAGGGTGATGTGCAGAACACAGCTCTGCCTAACCCACCTCAAGTTCTTGTTCCAGAGGCTTGCAACAAAGCACTAACAGTAGCAATTCGTGCTTTCTTCTCTTTTCTCTAATTTGTTCTGAAACGTTTGCTGTAAGACTAGAGCATTTGATTGTGATTTGGAGCCTACCAGTTTTGATTGGCAGTTTCACTTTTTTCTTTTTCCTTTTCAAAACAAAAAGTTCTGAAGCCTTCACGAGTCTCTGTTGGCAATAGGCAAAACTCATACAATTATTCAAAACTCTTCCAAAGTCAGGAATCCTGAAGGGAATCCCCATTTTCTGGTAAAGTCTTCTTGGTAAATAGAACTGAAAAGGAGATTTAGAGGAAATGTAACAGTTTGCTGCCCCCTATGGCTTAGAATAATATTTAAACTTGAAAGTCCTGGCCATTAGGATTTAATATATATGATAAAGCCTAATGAGAATTCTTAACAACTAGAGATTTTAAGAAGCAGTCCCACTAAGATGAACGAAAAGAATACTACTTTCTTTCCCTGCTGAACAATATTAATTGACTGGTTTATGTGAAGGTGCAGTACTGAGTGCAGGAATGCCATACACCAGGGAATAAGGAAAGCTGGTTTGGGGCACATTTGAGCAGTTTGCAAATGATCTTAGAAGTAATAAGAAGAAAATTACTTTTTTTTTTTCAAATTATTTGGATTAATGAATAAATAACTGTACAAAGATCATTTATTTTTTGTGGAAATTGAAGTACCAGTTCCTTTAAATTCCTTTTCTCTGTGTGAATCATTTGCTATCTGTCCACCGCTCTCTGTCTTTCCTGATCAGGAAAACAGAAATGCCTTGCTTTTTTGGAGACAGTACTCCCACCTTTATATTAGGGAAAGTATTAGAATAAAGCATTAAGAGAAATTTGCATGTACTGGCTTTCAACACCAATTTCTGTCTCACCTGAAGAAAATATGCATGTATACTTATTAGCATAAGAAAGAGCTAACAAGAACTATTTGCAAACTAATGTCATCTAAGGAGATGCCACTTACTGGCACATTGCTGGCAAGCAGACATCTCTTTGCTTTAAAATTTAATAATATATTTTCTCTTCTGGTACCCATCTGTTGTCAAAATAAAGATGTTATTCAGAAAAAAATATTCACAGTGAAGAAGCTTTCAAGGTCCTTTATGTGTGTTGAAATATGATGTAAGGTGTTTGATAACCCTACAGGTTTCTTATTCTGAGTACTCTCCTACAAGATAAGTAATGCTCTTTCATCTGATAAAACATGGAAGAAAATCAACCAAACTGCAAAATAATAAATGGAGAAAAAGAGTGTATTTTTCTTTCCTTGGTAATGCAAGCATTTGAAAATTCTAGGCTTTTTACCTCCTTTAATTTTACACTAATGCTGCCTTCTGGAATTGGATTTTGATGCAAAACTGTTTCACAGATTGGCTTATGGGAAAGTTAGGTGATTTTTCAGTACTTCAGGGGGTGTGAGTCCTTGTCAGATCTGATTGCCATTCAGCTTATTTGATGAGTGTATATATTCCTTTCCTAGAGGAAAGAATGATTTTTAAGCTAACACTGTCTTTTCAAAATATGAAGGATTTCCTATCAAACTTGTCCCTAAAACCCATTTTAACTCAGTAGTGACAGTGTCTGTGAGATGCAGGCAGGAGCGTATTGCTGAAGACAGAGGAAGAAGGGCAAGTCACTAAGGCACTTCTGCCAGAGGTATTAAGTGCTGCTGCTCACAGCTAAAATGAATCTTCCTTTCACTCAATCCATATGGCCCGTCCACGTAGCACAGGCCTGACTTCTCTCCTGAGCAGACACACCGTGACAATATGAATGATGGGCTTATATTTGTCCTCTGACAACAGTATCAGTCATTGCAGTATTTTAGGTCTGAGTTTAGGAAGACGATGTTGGTTAAAGGAGCACTTAGCAGAAGTGCAATGAATTGTAAATTATGTGAGATGCTTGATGTGACAGAAGTATTTGGCTGGTCTCTTTACTGAACTCAACTCAGTACTCTGCTTTGTTAAGCATGCATATCGTTTTGCAGAGTAGCATGCCAGTTCTAAACGTGCTGGTAACTGTATAATGCAGTACTACTCTGTAGGAGGTACCAGCTTGTATTCTAGGTGTCATGCAGTTGACACAAGGAGAGTGTAGTTAGAAGGTGCTATGAAGATGATCTAAGCCTATTTTGCTTTATAATTACACAAGCCAGAAGTTCACTGCCAGTCATCTACCACAGGTCACTGGATAACAAGTAGTTTGGAATCACCAGATCATAGCTCCAGAACTTGGAGCTACCCTGCACCATTATATTAATTGATGTCCAGAAGTATTAAGATAAGAATGATGATGTCTGTATCATACAACTTGGTGTTTGTTGTTGTTGTTGTTGTTGTTGTTTAAGATTAAGCCTTACTGAAGAAAGTTAGATTTATCTCTGTGAGTGCATGCAGCATTTGTTACTCTAAAACCTTCACAGTGAGTTTACTGGTTTTAGTGTAGCTACTGCTATGGAGTCAAAACATTTGGCAGGTGCTGGAAGTGATGTTGTGGTTCAGAAAATGATTAAAATAACACGTCCTGTCTATTTAGGTTCTGACCATTTGAAATGTTGATATGTTCTCCTTTTAGGGTGATATATTGAATACCAAGTACCAGGTGGATCTTGGCGATGGATTTAAGGCAATATATGTGAACCTTACAATGACTGGGGAACCCATCCGTCACCGTTACGAGAATCCTGGGATTTACCGTGTCTCGGTGAAGGCTGAAAACGTTGCTGGACATGATGAGTCTGTAGTGTTCGTCCAAGTCAACTGTAAGTCAGCTCTTTGGTTTTCTTATTTTTACTGCTGCTTACATATGTTGTGATAGTTACGAAGCAGTTGAGAATGTTACTAGTCATTACCATTCACATTTAGGAAAAATACTTTTTTTTTCAATAACCTCATGAATTTTGCATTGCTGTGTGCTCTTAGTATAGAGACTTGAAAACCTAATGTATAAAAGAAGCTCAGAGTTAGTTTTGTTTAGATTTGCGAGAAAGATGGTATATTAATCTTTTAAATAGCAAGCATTCCTCAGTTCAGTTCTCAGATTTTACCCCTCTTCTTGACTCAAGACCTTGCTGGCAGACTTAGCAGCTAAAATTTAGAACTTCAGGCTATGTCTTTTTGTGCTGTAAGACGCAAGAGAACAGACATATTGATAAAAAGTACAAGCTCTTGTATGACTTTCAAAAAGCATGAGTTGATGGAAGGATCAAAATCTCAAGATTTCTAAAAGTCAAGTTACTTATTAAAGTCCTTAACTCTAATTTTAGGTAGTCAATTTTTACAAAGATTTAAAGTACTACTTGGATTTAACTTTATATTTGTATATGACTTGCAGTATAAATTGACTTAGACCTCTCTCCCTGTTTTCTTAATTAAGACCTAAAAAAACCTCATTGAATAGATTCAAATGAAAGGAGTAATGAGGCACAGGGATATCACACACAGTAGCAGGCTTAATGCACCTCAACCATCTCTTAATTGAAATAAGGAGGGAAAATCATAATTGAAACAAAACTTTCCTCTTCCTTTGAGATTCAAGACAGCCATCACTTTGTCTGTTTTCAGATGTGTCAAAAATTTTAAACAAGTAATATGCAATGAAAAGACATACTCATCTCGTATTCTCCAGTTGTCTGTTTCCCCTGATGTGAGTGATGTCTTCCATACTAACAACAGAAAGCACTGGAGCCACATTCAAGTCTGTGAACAAATCCATGTGTTTTATGTCAATCTGTCTGGTGTCTGCTGCTGTTTCTTCCTTTTGCTCTTTGGAGCCTAAATCCAGAGTTTTTGTTTCTGCTTTGATTAACAGGTGGAGCCCAATCCATTAATGCTAATGGCCAATCTCTTGTTAAAATCAAAAGAAAATTATTGAAGTCTAATTTTCCATCTCCATTTCATTACCTGTTTATTTATTGTTTTTGTTTTTTTACATAATTTGACAACTCCAGAGAGCTCAGATTAATTACTAATTTTTTTCCCTTTTTTAGTAGAATCTGGGTGTTTGGAACTAGATTAAGCACAAAAGTAGTTGGTAGATCTCCATAAGCAATGAATGGCAAAAACTCTGTAACACCATCTCTCCAGGGAGATAGTCTTCATATTTTTTAGGGAATGACAAACAGTAACAACCGCTGATGGAAAGCTGAACAACTCCTTTCTCAAGATACGCTCTGCTTTGGCCTACATCTGGATAAACAGTTAAAATAAAAGATGTTAACTGTGTTTTATGCAGTGGATTTATAAATTTTATTTTTCAAAAATAGAATGGCTGGGTACTTAAAATGACTTTGGTGCTGAAGTACAGAATCAACAAAATACTGCGAGCAGACTTAGATGATTTCAAAGCTCATCTTGAGCTTCTCCATTAATGCTGTAAGTGATCTAAAAGACACATGGACACATGTTACCCAGCATGCTTGAATAAACACTTCAGATGGGGTTTAAACTGTTCAATTTTTAATGTAAATTACAGGATTTGAGGAAATTAGCTGGCACTAATTAACTGATATATATGCCTTCTAGAGAAACACTAATAGCTGCTCAGGGCCATTTTTCATTGTGGTGTATCATGCAAGCAGAAATGTCCAGTGTCCCATTTTCACTGTATTTTCATCTGATGCATTTCCAGATAAATTTTATGAAGGACAAATAGTAAAGGAAATATTTTTAACTCCTGTGAAGTTCGGTTGGTAGGAGAAGCCTGTAGTGCAGGACAATCATAGACATTTTGGCCTGTGATCTGTGCTTGCTGATCCAGTTCACAAACAACTTTTTTTTGTAAACTATAAGAGAAATTAAACCAAGTCTGATAGTATATATGTGAATAGATAACCCAGAATGGAAAGAACTCTAGATGAAGTAGAAATACATTTTCTTCTTTATGCCACAAAACCTTAATCACTATAGTGTGTGAATATGAGGTTGTTTTTTTTTGTTTGGTTGGTTGCTTGGTTTTTTGTTGTTGTTGTTTTTGAGAGTGTAAACATTGATATAGAGAAAGAAGAAGCTTGGAAAACTATACTGAAATTGTAGCTTTGTTAAGTAGAAATATAAACCAACTTCATTCCTCATTATGTCCATTCAAGATGCTATGAAGGTTATTCAAATGCACTATGGAATTGTGTGACTGAGAAGAGAAAGACTTGCTGTAATCATTATTAGCTCTTTCCTATACAGGAATGGTAAACTCTTGATTCAAGAGCCGAACAACTTCCCCTATCAAAATTTTGAAAAAAGGCAATAACCTTGTTTAGGATGAAAGCCATATCTCAGAATGATCAGTTTCCTATGTGAGACGGAAATATATGGCAAAATCAAAACAGTGGTGCAGATTCCTTCCAGACTTCTTTATTTTGCATAATCAGTAAGAAAATATATTTCTTATATATATAAGAAATTTCTATGCATAGAATAATAATATAATAATTATTATATATAATAATAAATAAATATATATAAATATAATATAATCATTAAATATTATAATATATAGAATAATGATATAAGAAGATATATATAAGAGGAAAAGATTTAATTAAATTCCTACTATTTCTGAATTTTCCTCAAGACACCAAGCAACAGGAAGAGCATTTTAATTCAGTTTTGATAAAGAGGCTGAGGAAGAAACCTTTTCTTTAAAAAAAAACAGCATGTCTTTAAATTCATATGGATGGTTAACGACTCATCAGCAAAAATGCAGAATTGAAGTAAAGCCTTATGTGTGGCTGAAGCAGCACAGAGCCTGACTGAAGTGAGGTAGAAAAGGAGGGTATGATCAGTTTGGACAATTTGCTCTAAGAAAAGTTCTGTCTGTTTAATCAAAGTGCATTGGAAGTGAATGGAAGTGAATTCAGTCAGTAAAAGAAAATAAGAGAAAGGCCTTGAAATAGCGTTAATTACATTTAAGTCTGAACTGAAAGGAAAGACATTTTTATGAATTAAAAGATACATTGAATAGAGAAAAAATTATGGGTTAGTATTCACTCTGTTTAATGAATCTATTTACGACCATGCAGCACATTGGTATCCTGAATAGATAGTGCAGCTGAAGTTAAGAAGTTGTAGTTATCACATTATAATATTAAAAAGCTTGTACCTTCAGTCATTCTGAAAAAGATACACTTGGAGACCTCTGAGACAAAGATGATTTTCAGTTAATGCTGTTGTACTTTGGAACAAAATATGCCACTAATGTAAAATCCAACGAAATCATTTTAATGACATGTTTCTTTTATATCTTTTATATAAATAATAATGTTTACAGCATTTGTAAGCAAAAGTTCAGAAAGAAACAAACTTAATCAAAAAGCACACTTCCAGGGGCTATCTCTCTTGATTTGCAAATAAATGGTCCTCTGATGTACACATTTATTTTAAAGCACGCATTAATTAGCTTATGTGAAGTGAGCCTAACAGCTGATATTTTATAATGAAAATGAACATTCAGCAACATTATTATCCAGTTTTCTGCTTTTCAATTAGCAGCTTGAGATTTCTTAGATTTCTATTCATTTGATCTTTTTTTTTTTTTTACTTAAAGCAGATTGCGATTTCCATTTTGTATCTGTAATACTTGCTTATACTCTCTAAAATTGAACACACACACAGAAATGCACAACATAAAGATGCATTTTGATGATTTGTCACATCGCTTACCTGTTCTGCTTTTTTGGGTTTTGTTGATGGATTTTTTTTTACTATGTTTATTTTTGGTTGAAATGAAGTCCTTCCAATTATGTCCATAGCTTTCAACACAGATGTAAAGGCAGGACAGAAAAAAGTAAGTTCAGGACCTTATGTTGTACAGGTGAGAGGCTTTTGGCAAAAAAAAAAAGTTATATTGATGCATTCAATGATTTAAACAAGGTTTCAATGTCATTTGGGGTACTTTTTTCAGCTCCTCTGCAGGCTTTAAATTTAGAAGTGGTTCCAGTCATTGGCAGAAACCAGGAGGTGAATCTGACAGCCATCATACTGCCCAAGAACCCTAACTTGACAGTCTTCTACTGGTGGATAGGAAACAATCTTCAGGTACATGAATGGTTGTGACTGACATTATTTTTGATCCCTTTCCAATAGAAATTGCATGACACCTATTTTATCATAAAATGATAAAATGTTTTGGTTTGGAAGACAAAAACCATCTCGTTCCAACCCCCTGCCACAGGCTCAGGTACCTTTCTTTAGAGCACTATGGCCAGAATCCCATCCAACCTGGCCTTGAGCACTTTCAGAGATGGGACATCCACAGCTTCTCTGGGCAGCCTGTGCCAGTGCCTCACCACCCTCATAGTAAAGATTTTTTTTCCTTATATTTAATCTATAGTTACCTTCTTTCAGCTTAAACCCCCTGTCCTATCACTGTGCACCCTTGTAAAAAGATCAATAAACGTATAAGTATTCCAACTGGGAATATTTCTTCTCTAACTGGGTTAATTTTTTTAAGGCAATTCTTTCATTATCAGATATGTAAAATATTTCCTTTATGAGAGAGACAAAGTATGACATAGGAATGCTTCAGATAAGCAGAATGAACTTTCATCTTGTAAATGTGCTGTCTACCATAATCCTTGCCTGTGTCTGTTCATTGTTATTGACTTTGCCATTGCCAGGACAGGCACTGCAAACTGATGTAATCCTGTTGTAGGGCGGGGGAGAGATTTCTGATACGTATAGATGTGGTCAAGGAATAGAGTATCTCAACTTCACCTTGAAAGTTAAGATAGACTGGTGCACTTAGATGGGTCATGACAGGAGTAATCCATCTGACCTTGACTATGCCCTACATTTTTCAAGGCAGATGACTTGCTCAGTATGATCCTATAAAGTTCAAAGAATCACAGCATATCCTGAGTTGGAGGGGACCCACAAGGATCAAGTCCAACTCTTAGCTCCACACAGCACCACCTGAAAATCAGACCTTCTTTCTGAG
The DNA here is from genome assembly GCF_016699485.2 of Gallus gallus. Classification (NCBI taxonomy): domain Eukaryota; kingdom Metazoa; phylum Chordata; class Aves; order Galliformes; family Phasianidae; genus Gallus; species Gallus gallus. The sequence continues at coordinate 80,018,699 of NC_052535.1, forward strand.
AGTGGTGTCCAAATGCTCCTTAATCTCTGGCAGCTCAGGGCTGTGCCCACTGCCCTGGGCAGCCCATTCCATGCCCACCGCCCTCTGGTGCAGACCCTTTCCCTCACCCCCAGCTGCCCCTCCCCTGACACAGCTCCATGCCGTTCCCTCTGACCCTGTCGCTGTCACACAGAGCAGAGCTCAGCACTGCCCCTCCACTCCCTGTGAGGAGCTATGACCGCCATGAGGCCTCCCCTCAGCTCCTCTGCTCTAGGCTGAAGAAACCGGGGGCCTCAGCCACTCAGATTTGTGAGCCTGATTACAAATCCATTTATTTCAGTGGGATCTGAATATAAATCTAATACTCTACCAATTAATCTCACAGAAATATTTGACTAATCTGACAGCTATTCTGTTTCTAAAATCTGGTAAAAAAAAAAAAAAAAAAAAAAAGGTCTCTATTTGTAAATTGTAATTGAGTAATTTGATAAAATGTTGACCTGTGTTCTAAAAATATAATTGATGTGCAACTTTTGTGCTGGTATCTTTAGTGACAGCCTCCTCAGATAACTATTCTCACGGTTGTTGTTGAAATCCTATTTTCTGCTTTTCTTTGCTTTTAAAGCCACTTCTTACACTGGACAGTTTTCTGGTGACGAGGTTTGCTGTGACAGGTGATGTCAGAGTGACAGTGCAAGCTTCCTGTGGGAACTCCATGCTACAGGATTCCAAAGTTGTCCACGTTTTTGGTGAGACATTACTTGTTTAATTTTTAATTGTTGTTTCATGTGTACTTGTGGTACGTATCTCTTAAACCAGTGCAGGCAGAACTGAACCTCTTGTACAATTACGTCCAATGCCACATTTAATTTCTAAAGCTGGAAGGATGAACTTTACGTAACGTTGAGCAGTGTGGTCTTATGGGATGGTTTCACTTGAAATATTTTGTTTCCTTTGCTTATTCTAAGTGTTACTGTGTTTTCCAAGTGTTTTATGTAGCAATAACATTGAAATAGCATTTTTTCTTATGGTTACGGAGTTTGTTAGCATTTCAAAATACAGTGGTTTAAATACTTCTGGAAAAAAATAATAATATTTAGTTGTCTGTAGCATTAAAACAGTGCGAAATATTTTCCTTCTGCCACCATGTACAACCATTCCTTCAGCATTTGCCTGAGAGTTTGAATTATTCCTCTTTTGTAAATATTGAGCTCTTCAATAGAAGAAGCTGAACTTCTACTGTTGTTTCACATTATGCCTCAGTGTGCTTTGCTGTGTCTAATAATGGAGTGTCGAGGCCTAATATATAATGAGAAATGTAGTGCTGGCAAGTTTATGATATTTGCATTTGTGCTGTCACATGTGAGAATTGTGATATGTAAAAAAGTTTCATTTTAATGCAGAGCTAAAAATTCATGAAATACACAAATGAAACGTATCTGTGACTTGAACAATGGAGAAGGATTCTGGTACTTTTGCTTTCAGCATACTTACTAATGTAAAATGGCGAAAAACACACTCATGTTAAACAGAGCTTTTACAAGCCTTCTTATTTAGTAAGATAAATGGAATTAACGTTTATGCAATCACCTACAAGTGCACCCACTTTTTTGAAAATCTTTAGATGTGTAAACACTCTTAGTGAGATAAGAGTGATGCCTTTGGTTTCCAACATTGTTTCTGCTGTTCATGTTGGGAAATCCTGATCTGAAGAGCAAGAAAGTGCTGTTCATCAGGGATATTTAACCCTTGGAATAGAAAACAACATTGAAACAGAATTCTGTCCTAACAGTTAAGGAGGACATGTTCGAGTCACTCCTGTGTTCCAGAGAATCTCTTTCCCTCCTTTGTATTAAGTTCCCCAGGTGATCTTCTAAGGAGCCCGTAATGATGGACTTTAGAGACTGCTTGCTGAGGAATAGCCAATTTCTAGTATTTCAGATATTTTGGGCATTATCCAGAGAAATGTTTGGGTATATATATATATATATATATGTATATATAAAATGTTGTTTGTTTGTTTGTTTTTAAGAGGGCTGTAGTTACACTTTGGTATTTTGAACAGAATTTCTGTTGTGATTTTTGTAGCTAGTCTACGAAATAAGTAAAGTATCCATTTTGCATGAACAGGAACATGTAGCATGTAAAAAAGACATTTATGATTCAGTGAGAATATAATCCATTGGCACATTCCCATTAAAAATAAAAGAATCCAATCATATTTATGTGGTGTATTGTCTTAAAGAAAAGTTGCTGAGAAGGTTATGACCCCAGAACATGAATGTAAATCTATTCAGTTTATTTTTTTTTCCCCTACTGCATTTTAATCTCTAGGCACAAATCTGATGATATTGATGAAAATACAGAAAGAAATTGAGTGCCTGACAGGAATGTACTTTTGCTCCATATTACACTGTAGGCTTCTGTGGGAAGGATTTGTTTTTTCCCTTTCCTCTTTGAACAGTGGATTATATGTGTATATATATACACACATATATATACACACATACATCTACACACACATGTATGTATAAATGTAGGAAAATATGTAAGTAGATAAATATATATGAAAATATATACAAAACTGTTTTTGCAATCAGACTGTTAGTGATTCAGAAGTGTTTCTTTTTGTCTTTCTAGATCATTTTCATGTTCTTCCTCTGAAGTTTACCAAACACCTGGACATGTACAACCCCGACATACCAGAGTGGAGGGAAGATATAGGGCGCGTAGTAACACGACTTCTTGCAAAGGTGCTCTTTCAGATTGCTCGTAAAATGTTCCCTTTCCAGTCATAAAACGTGAAGGTTAAGTTAATACCTTCTTGTTTTAGAAAAAAATAAAAAAATAAAAAGAGGCAGAGCAAAATAATAAAATGAACCACATGAGCCACATTTCAAACAAGTTTGAGCCCAGTGTCACTTCTATGGGCAGGCTGTAGATTATGACATCATAACATGGAAAAGTTCAGTTCTAACACAGCGTAATTGGCAATTAATGCTAAATATTGCTCTCTGGGATTAGTGATAGACATATTGGCAAATACTGCTGACTCCAAAACAAGAAGAGTCAGTTAAATGTGATGTATGTAGGGTAAAGCAAAGGATACTGCATAATATAAAGACATAGTCTTTGTGAAGAAACAAAGCAGAGAAAAGAATTCAGTGTCAGTTGTCGAACTTCAAAAATTATATGTATATACTTCAAAAATATACATGGGCAGACAGTTTGTAAAGCTGTTTTGGTTTTTTTTTTTTTAGATCATGTTTGTAAAAGAAATGTGGACTGGGAGCAGTTGAATCATGTAGATTAAATCAAGTACAAAGCCACAGAACAGTTCTGTGAGATAACTGAAGGGCACTCCGTAATAATTGTGAGGTCTGGATCTGTGCTGTCAGATACAGCAGAGTGTGCATGTACAGACTGTCTGTGAGGACAGTACTGTGTGTTGCAGATCGATGATGTCTTCAGAATGATTGTGTTTGAATTCAATGGACTTTTCCTGGGTTTACAATAGTGCAAATCAAATTTTGGAATTTTGACTTTATACAGTTTCCTGCTTTTGTTTTTTTAATATTCACAACAAGCATCAAATTACATTCCTACTTTAATCCATTTATACATACAACAAGCACTGTCAGTCTTACAACTATTTTACTATCTTTTAAAATTGGCCTTTTGTTTTAATAAATACAAAATCATTTGCAAGACAATACGAACAATTTAATTGAATTTCAATATTTGTTTTGGGAAAGGCTATGAAAAATGCCCTGGGCGTTGTCATTAGAATTTTGTGGCTGTATTATGAGGGCTACTCCAAAAGCAAAGCTGTCAATTTTTTTATGCTGGCCCACAGTGTCAGAGGTGAATGTTGGTGGTATGGCAGTAGTGGTTGAACCTTCCCAGCAAGATTCGGTACATTTTGTTGCCATGTGTGCCATGTGACAGATGGCAGCAGAGGGGCAGGCTGACAAAAAGGTGTCTGACATGGAAGTGTGAATGAAACAAAGTTGTGTCACTTAATTCCTCCATGCAGAAAAAATGGCACTCACTGACATTCACTGATGCTTGCTGAATGCTTATAGAGACCAAACAGTGGATGTGAGCACAGTGAGGCAGTGGGTGATGCATTTCAGCAGTGGTGACAGGAGCAGTGGGTCATCTCTGCTAGTGCAGATTGTAATGAGCACAGCATGCAGACTCTTGCTCATCAATAATGAAAATGCACAGCTAATGGTGGTGGCTGTGCTGAAAAAGACTGTTTTGTAGCTGAGAACTTGCTCTCTCTAATAATGTTATTGTACTCTTTGTAGCTGCTGTAGTTTCCATGGAAATAAATAGGAGGCATTACTTTTGGAGGGACCTACGTAACACATGAAGGAATTTGGGTCAGAAAACAAAATTTGCACAAACTATTTTAAAGAGCAATGCATTTGTTTCATTGAGGGGTGCAGATAGTCATACCAGGTTCAGAAAAGGAACCTAAGTCCTGTTGATCTCAGCCTTGGAGAGTCTATGCAGTAAAAACAGAAGGAAAAATAGCCTCTCTAAGGTTAAGTTAGCTATAATGAATATGTCCATCTAAGTCTACTAGCTGTCTGAATGGCCCACTAAACACTCTGTGTGACCTAGGAATTATTTTTAAAGTTACTCTAAGAATGCAAAGCCATTGTAGTTTTGCTAAAACTGTGTGCCACTTCATTTGGCTTCTTTCCATGATGCCATTAAATCTTTTTGAAGTGACAGTAGTGCTTGGTTCTTCTAATCTTCAAAGGACCCTTCACATTTCAGCTAATTAATGCTTGACTTTGCTCACGTTTTAGCTTCTGGTGGAATCTACTCTAACTATTAGAGATCTGAACGCTAAAGAATGAAAGACTCACAAAGTATTACTCATCTATTTTATATAAAATACAAAGAACACTGTCCCATAATTTACCATATATCTTTGTTTTCACAGGAAACCAATATACCTGAAGAAACGCTTATGACAGTTGTGAAACCTGGTCTGCCCACAACTGCTGACTTGCACGTGCTGCTACCAGCAAATCAACCTAAAAGGAAGAGAAGTGTAAATAGTGATAAGGTAACCAGAACAGCATAAGTCTGATTAGAGCAACCTTCATCCCATTTTGAAATCAGTGGCTGTACTCCCTTTTTCTTTAGGTGGGAATAAAAGGTATAACTTCACTATGTAAAGATCTCTCTCCTGTCTGACAAAAGATGTGTAAAAGCTGACAGCACTGTTTACCCCACCTTTTATAGTAAAGAATCAATCCTACCAGAAGAGAAGAGGCAGAAGAAGAGATAATTATTATTCTACTAAACAACAGCCTGCAGCAAGCCTTGATCCCTCTTGACACTTAAAAAACAAGAAAAAAATCAGAGAAACATTAGTGATGGCATATCAATCTGTGAAGATTGGTAGAGCAAAAGGGAGTGTTTCTGAAAAGAGACGAACCATTTCTTCACTTCTTCAAAAGCAAATCATGTCCAACAGAAACAGAACCTTAACAGCCGACCTGTAATAGCTGACCCAAAGAACATGAAGTGGGTACTTTCTGCCTTTATCAGCTAATGTCCTTTTCAATTGCCAAGAAGCAAGTACAGTGAACAAGGCAATGAAAATATGATATTAACTTCTCTGTCCCTCCTTCCACACCATATACCTTCCATAATAAAAAAGCCTATACCTGGAGAAAATCAGAATATCGTTTGGCCCTTGCTTGTTAATTTACAGTTTTTGATATTTGTCCTTTTGCTGTTATAGAGAAGGAACAAATCCCAACTCTATGCCTGCATATTGCAATTCAAGTCCTACCTGTTACAAAGAGTCACAGTGTAAGATATTTTGAATTTTGAAGGGCATTCTACCACTCTATTAGGCAAGAATTCAATATTCAAAATGTTTGGAGAAGTAGAGAAGTCAAAGCTCTCACAGTAACGCAAATCAGTAGTTTATAGTGTTGCTGTGGTACAATTGTGAAGGTCCAAATGAGTATATTGATGTTGTCCAAGTGGTTGAACAGGTTTCATACAGAAACGGTGGTGTGAAGTAGATGGAGAACAGTGTGAATGCACAGAATATATCCCAAATCTTAGTTACTGCTCTTCCTCTGTAATCATAATGGGAACCCCTAGGAGTCAGAAATCCTGATTATACTGCAGGAAACGGTTAATTTTAATGGGTTGTAGTAAGCTATTTCTGATCCTGGCTTTGGTCCATGTCAGTATTAGTACTTCAAAATTACTCGCATCTTTGTACTTCTTTAAGAGGCGAGGTGCAGCTTTCAAAGGAAATTTTTTCTCTTCATTCCAAGCGTATTTGGAGTGGATATCTTTAATGATTTAAATGAACTGATGATGATTGATTCTTGGGTTCTGCAAACATTTCTGTGCAAAATGTTAGGCATATTAGTTCCCTTTACATCTCAGCTGTTATATTAGTGTTGTGCTTCAATGCATTTTGAAGAATATAGTCAATTATAGTCAATGCTGTCTCCATTTTTCATTGTTTCTGTATGAAATACCCCATGAGTTACTCTGTAGCATAAGGAAAAACAATCATATATTGCAAATTATTTGGGAAAACTTGTGCTTATGTGGGCTATTCACATAGGGTTCAGACCTGTTAAACTATGTTTCCTATAGACCTAGGTGGAAACCCAGAGGTAAGGTGAAAAATAATGAACATGGTATAATTGCTAGAGCAAAAATCAGAGTAAACATTGAGTGTCTTGAATACCTGCCAGGAAATTATAGTGTTTTCAAAATTAAGCTACAAGACTCAGTAACCGAGTTTACTGGTAGAAAGTTGGATTAGGCTAAAGCAGCGCTCCCTCTTGCCTTGTATACCATGAATGTGTGAATGAGTTACTTAGACCAAGGCTAAGTAACTCTATTTCAGTGGCACCAACATCACTTTGAAGGCTCCTAATCAATATTATTGTCATACACGTTCTCTTTTCAGACACTAGGCAAAAAGATAAATACTTAAGAGCTATCTGGAATAATTTTCTTGTAAAATAACCAGGGCCATGTTCACATCACCATTAGACTGAGTCATTCCTCTGCAAAATATCTAATAAAGTCAGTGGAATGGCTTCAGAAGTTAAATGTTCCTCAATATGAGTGTGGATATTTGAATCTAAACCTTTGTGAAGTCTCTCCATAACATGAGAGAGACAGCAGGGATTTCTATCTGTTATACTGCAAAGGCTTCTCAAAGATGAGCACCATAATTGGTAAAATGATAAAAAGCACTTCTTGTGAAGGTTTCATAGATATAAAGCATATTTCTAATTCGTCATACTGTGGGAAATTGTATCTTAAATTATAAGGCATAGAGTATAAAACTAGCTTTGATCTTTTAGAAAATTGCCCATGTTGAAGACACAAGGAGGTAAAATGGCAAATTCAGCCAATTTGTCATCTGGAGTTAGAATACGATGGTATATTTAATGGTTCTGCTCCATAAAAATATGAGCAACCATATTTTAGTATGCTCTGCCTATTGGAGAAAAATAGAAGAAATCCTGATTTTTTCCACATGAATGGATGTATATATTTCTGCAGAGTATTGTTAAAAATTAGACATAAATGGAATTCATCCCATTATAGCAAAAGAGATGACTTGAATTACGACGTGCAGTTCATTATGAAATAGCAGTTGCTTTTCATAGCAAGAAATCTAAAGTGACATTGCAGGTTGTCTTTTGTTAGGGTTAGAAAAATTGATAGAGTTTTTAATATGGATTATGCATTGTTTGAGTTATGACTGAGGTAAATCCAACAGTCTGTGCAAATATAACGCACTGTCTGTCACATACTGCGTAAACTTAAAGGGTTTGGTAAGCAGAGAGAACGACTGAGCTATTAAAGATTTGACATTTTCAGCATGTGCAGCTTGTGAAGTTTTGCATGTTTTTTTACCCTGGAATTTCTTCAAGATTTCAGCTCTTCAGTGACAAGTGCTTTCTAACTTTCTCTCCATACAATAAACTGGAGGTTTTCCTTTTCAGAGCATTGAGTCTCTCAAAGTAGAACTGAGTGAAAGAAGAGTGAGACATTCTCTCTTTTGTGTTTTCAGAGAATAGCAGCTATAAAGCAGGCCTTGAATGCACACAACATCAGTTTCTTTCTGCGGGGAGGATACTGGGTCTTAGTGACATTAGCAGACTCTGATTCAGGTAAATATATAAATAAAACTTTGGGAGCTTATTAGATGGGTTAAGGAGAAAGTCTCCATATCAGTATGTGTATATGTACATACATACAAATGCATGTATTTACTTGGGACTTATTACATATAGATAGACACACATATGTACATACATGTGTATATGTTATATATATACACATATAATGCTTCTGTGTGTATTGGTGATGTTTTTTACCAGTCGTCACCAAATAAATATTTCTTCTGTAATTCTGTTTTGTCATATAGCATTATTTATATCATATCACAAACTTCTTGCTGTTTTCTGTATGGCCAGGGAAGAGCTAACCAGGTTTCCAAAAAAACCATCCAGTAACCATCTGTGCTATCTTCCAAGAAAGCAGAGCTTCTTAAGTCCTTAACTCTGATAATATAATTCCACACATCTGTGACGTAGTATGGTATCACAGCATTGTGCTAAACTGTGTCACGCACGTGGATCCATGGAACTGAATCTTGATGTAGGGTCCCCATAAAGCTCTGAACTGCTCTGCTAATGCTGTCCTGAAAGGAAAGATCTACCTTTTCTCTGTTTGAAACAAATGAAATAGGGTTTTTGTTTGTTTGTTTGTTTGTTTTTTTGTTTGTTTTAATTTATTTCCTCCAACTCTGGATTTTCTCTTTAGGTCAAAACTGGTTGAAGGGAGTGTGAATTTTGAATAGTTATGTTAAAATGATGTTTTAACAAGAAAATTCAAAATTGACTTCAGTCTCATATTAAATTGTCCCATAGTCTTTGTGTATCGTTTTCAGTAATATATTCTTGTATTTTACTTGGATGTGTTGCGGGAGGAAAGCTTAACTGACCACAATCAATACTGATGCGATACTTTATCTATCAACTCTCAGTAGAAGTTTAAAGTTTTTTTTAATCTAGCCTCTTTAATGCAGAATCATGTTACAGTTTCACTGTGGTACCTTGTCTGGTCAATATTGGAAACCACTTATTAAAGGACTAGTATCCATTTTCCAGCTAAAAAAGCTGGAACTGGAACTATCCCACATTCATTCTAGCCTCTAGCACTGTATGATTTTGATGAGCTCAATTGCTGTTCCTAACCCTAGTTTCTCCATTTGCAAAATTAGTACAGCCCTGCTTTTGCATTGTATTTACGTAGTATATATCATCATTTCCTTTGATATCTTTAGAATCCCCAAAACTATGGATGGTCTAAAAGAGGACATGCTAAGCAATTGTTCCATGTTTTATTTCAGACTCTCAAAGAATTGGAGGAGGCAGTGGCTACTGGGCTATTGTGGTTCTCTTTGTTATCTGTCTAGTCGCAGTTGGAGCTTTCATCCTCTACAAGTTCAAAAGGCAAGTAAACCTTAATGAATGACATACATATTTTGAGATCTGGACTTACCTAAAGATCAGCTGAAAAGAGTTTGTTGTTTGGAAGGGAGGTTGAAGTCCACTGCTTTGAAAATCACATTTTTTTCTGAACCTAGAAATGAAGATGCTGCACTGGTGTTCGGTTTTGCTTGCCATGTTCCAAGATAAATAGCAGCAATATGGGAACTATGGAGAGTTTGTTCAGCTTGTTTAAATAATACTGTCAAAAAAGATGATGCTATTCCTGACTAATTCCTACCTCATTACTCTTAGCAATTACAAATAAACTAAAGCTATCAGGACAGTAAGTACATCTGCAATGCAGTTTAGTCAAAAGGTACAACCCTGCGGAGTTTCTCTTTGCACATGTTGTGTTTTGAATGTTGGGACAATGCCACACAGTTTAAGGGATGGAAATAGATTAGCATTAATTTGACACTGCGGTGTGCTGAAGGTAGAAATAATTTTTGAAGTTGCCTTTATGTGAGACATTTCCTCAAAAGTGACAATAGTTACCTTGCCCACCTTTAACAGTCTGGAAGACCTTTAGTCCTCTATTGGTTTTAATAATAGCTACTTGGATGATGTGTGATTTAAAGGATTTTGTTTGTTTTTCATGAATTCGTGTTATTGTTGGCGATCTTCTTAGCGTTTTTATACCTTTGGGGCATTGAGTAGCTATTGGGTTTGATAAAACTGGAAGCAAGCCTCTATTATTATCAAATCTTTACTCAGTAAGGCCTTCTATTGATTTGTTGTATTGTTTCAAGATGCATTTTTACTTGTAATAAACGTAAGTTTATAGAAGTGGATGTGGCACTGAGTTTGTGATAACAATGAGAGTAAATAGCATCTAAGAGTCTGTATAGGTGAGAGTTTTTAAATGAACAGAGAAAAACCTTTGCCAAGCATCTCTTCATTTTTTTACTGCAGAATCTGAGTTGCTTAGAGCCCATTGTGACTGATTTCTCTTAAGGACAAAGCACATAATGCAGTATCAGACTGTTTGTAACTAAATAAAAATCCATTTCCCTATTTTACGTGCCTGCAGGAAGAAAAAGCATAAAAATGGTTGATGAGATGTAATTATATTATTTCAGTAGCAATACATGGAGGATTTGTTGCTTGTAGTATGGAATCATAAAACTTGCTTGTGATGTGTTTTGAAAGCAGCATGACTTATATCTTTTATTAGCTCTTAAATGAGAGCAATTAAATAACAGGCGCAATTACTGCATGGCAAAAGAAGTATAAAATATGCAAGAAAGGAAGAAAAAAGAATTATTTTCCCTGAGTTCTTTCTAAAATGCCCAATGAGCCATTTCTTTATAAATAGAGCTTTTATTAAGAAGGAAACTACGGTACCATTTGCAGATTCTGAGCCTTAATGTCTCACACACTTCCATATATAATTTGTGAAAGTCATTTGCATTTATATTTTGTGGAGGTGGAATTTGGGTGCAAGTAAGGAGAAATATGACATATGTTCAAATGTTTCTCTGTAGCTTGAAAGTAGCACCTGCCATTGATGAATGGCCATGAAGTAATATTCAGGTTTGGTCTATATCATACCTCTTTCTGAGATATTTGGCACAATTATTTTTAATTATTCCTCCTAAGATCTTCAAGATGATTTTTTTTTCTAGTTACATCTTTTTTTTAATACAACTTGGTTTTCGAACAATATTGAGAGCCTAATTGGTGTTCAATTGGAAAAGTCTCTTTTTCCCCATGTGTTCCCCATGAACTCCTCTCCCACAAATGTCTAATCCCTTAAAAAAAAATCTCCTGTGTTTATAAGGACTTAAATTAAATTGCTGGATCCCCATGGAGTATTTACTTACAAGTGCAATCCCTTTAATGTTGGAACAGAGTGTGTAGGTTTACAAACTGGCCCATGGGACTGAGGTTATGAAACTGAAATGTCTTTTATTAGTTATAAGCCAACCTGCAATGCATGAAGGCTTGTCAGTGCTGTATGCCTGTATATTAAGAATTAATTTGATGAAAGAATGCTATGTTTAACAAAAATCGTTCAAGTTTATGAGATTATTTCCGTGGAATAAAACTTTCTGGGCCCTCAGACAACACATGAAAATATAAATACTAATCATTTCCACATAGGAATTACAAAAATCTATTATGTGTTGAAGTGTTAATACTGTCCATAATTTTTATGTATGATTCACAAAAGTGAGGCAGAGATGTAACAGATTTTGTGGCCCTTTCCTTTCAGTTACATAACTGATAGTCTGATGCTCCTTTCAGAAAAGTGCTAAAATTCCTTTTCTTCCCCCAGAATCGGAGAAAGGTTTATGAATCTTAATTTTATCATTACAGTATTTGGGTCTACAGATCTTGCAGTTTACCTTGGTGCATAGGAAAAGCAGGTTGTCTAGAAAAGACTGCACTAACATGGCTTGGATTACTGCCTCTCTTTGCCAGCCCAAAGGACATTTCTTTACTCAGTGTTAAATTCAGTACTTGAAAAGATTTGCCCAGTACGTGAAAAATAAATTTTTAATTTTTAATGTTGATATTTTCTAAAAACTGATTCTAGGAGGGGGACTCGATGATCCTTATGGGTCCCTTCCAACTTGGGATATTCTCTGATTCCAGTCTGATCCTGCTAGTGAACAAAGTTTGTTTCAGACATTCTGGGGGGAAATTTTCAGTATGGCAGTAAGATGCTAAAACTCACTGTGGCTGTGACACATGGCAGCAAGCATGAATACTAGATAAGTCAAGAATAATTTTTCTTTGCTTTGCTCTTCCTTTCTGAGTATGGAAATCGCCGGTCTGATGCCTCAAGCAAACAATATGTTACAACACTCAGTAGTATGCTTCAGCTGTTTAACTATCCAGGTAAAATGGACTACAGCTGCTTCTTCTGACCAGAACAGTATGAAACAGCTGGAAAATATTTTAGAGAAGTCAGTTCAGTTTTTTTTTAAACAGATCAGAGAACTGCATATATTATTTTCTATGTCATCCCATCTTTGCTGAATTTGGTTCAGTAAAAGAACGTATCATCTATTCCTTTTAAAACGATGTTTATATTTTCTATGGGTTTCACATCGTCATCCAGGAAGGATTTTTTCATTCTTTTCTTCCACACTGGGTGCCCATGGGCAATGACATAGAGAAGGCAAATAGCGCTGTCTGAACTAAGCAAAGTGGAAGAAAGGAAAATTGTAATTTATCCACATCAAAGTTGTCAACTAATCATTACGTTACTAGTGGAAAATGTGAAATCATTCTTTTATTATTTTTCACTTCTGCTTACCAACAGTATATTGGCTTAACCAATCCAGAGCAGATAGTTTTTCTGCATAGGAATTTTACTTGGTTAACAGTAACAAATTCTGTTCCCTAAGTGTGTGTGATAGTATTCATCTTTTAATTTGTGTGTCAACTACCACCTGTACCCTAAAACTGAATGCTGTGTTTTCATAAATCTCTGTGAGTCTACTTCAATTAAATTTACATCATTTTATATGTAATTCTTTTTTATTTCTGGGACTGTCTAGCACCACTTTTGGTAAATGAACCCCCTCTTGGGTCATTTCTACAACATGGAGCAGAACTGTTATCTTTCTGCCTCATTGACTAACTATCTCATTTTCAGCCTCTGAAGAAAAGCTATCTTCTTTCCCCCACCTTGCTTATACTGCTTTTATGTTCCATGAGAGCAAGTTTAGTCCCAGTCCATGCCACTTAGTTTTATATATATACATATATATATAAAAAGGCACTAATTTAATGGTCTGTAATATTTCATAAAAACTTCCTCTGAAATCAAAATTATAGCATGTATAAAAGATTTCCAAAATGAAAGAGGCGAGCAAGTCAGGAGTGCCTTAAAGCACAAAGAAGTCATTCATCTGAACATGAATCCAAACATAGTAAAATCTGCACCACAATAAAATATTCTATTTAATGGATTATTATTGTTATTAATTTTATTTAAATTCCAAAAGCATGAGGCATTATTCTATATATTTTGCCATGTGAATATGTTTCTATTTCTTAAACTAAACAGAATCTTAATCAAGCCTCTGGAAAATGAGTGAAGCCACGTAAAGGCCAATGAGTATTGGTTCCACAAGGTGGGAATTGAAAGGCAAATAAACTAGGGAGTTTAAATGAGTAGGAATCAATATCTCATCCCCCTCCTGCTGTTTCATACTGCTTAACAGTTTTAAGTGTAAGCAGTTTCTGGTATGAACTGGTTAGAATCTGTGAATGCAGTAAGCCAATTGCTTTCTCAAATACCTTCTAAAAGTTGTGTAACCTGAAGGGGTCAGTCAAAACCATGTGCTGGGATGTTCATTAGTTTTGTAGAGAATTAAGTTACCCGTTCATATTTTTATGGTCCTCAAAGCAGGCATGTGCAGCAGAGATAATTGTCTCCAGCGAAGGATGCAAAGCACATGCATTTTGCAGCTGAGGGGTAACCCCCCCGGATAAACTCTCGCATAATCTTACTCTCTGTTCTTATAAATGTGCTTTCAATTTTCATTTTGCTGATAGTAATCTCTTGGGTCACATTTCATGTCTTGTCCTGTTTTCACAGTAGTCTTTTATGTAGAACCAAGCATTTCAGCTCTGCCTACTTCAAACAGCTACATTGGACTCAACACAAATTATTTCCTTAAGAAGAGCAAAGCACATCAGGGTACACACATCTTTTTTTCTGGGTAATCAGGGGTAGCAGCTTCCTTCCTACAAGTTAGACCAATGTGGAGCAACTGGAAAATTGCCAGAAACAGACCTATCTTTTGCAAAGATTCAGCATCCCCATCCTGTTTCATCCCACAGTGTGGCTGTCCCAAGTAAACAGAACATCTGGCACATGATAAACTGCCTCTTGAAGAGACTTGTACTATCATTTTTTTGAGTCTGGTGGAACTTTCTCTGTGTAAAACTTTAACCAATATGAAACACAGAGATCTCTATCGTGAATAAAATGTCAAATGCCTATATATGCCTTCACAAGACCTGTAAAGTTCCTCTTCCCATCCATACTGCTTGTTAGAATCTAAGATACTACACTGGTTACCTGAGCTTTATATTGTCCATGAAGGATCTATACTGGGCAGCACTGGGCTCATGAGGTTTAGGTGAGTGAGAAATATCAGCTTATGCCTTTTCTCCTTTTATTCATAACCCATAAAGAAGTGCTCATAACAATGGTAAGTTTAATGTTTACTCACGCACTTGTGAAGTTTCTTCATTCACTCACATTTAATAGTGTGTATTGGGGTGATGGTGACTGGGATGATGTGTTAAGACTAGTAAGTTTTAACACATACACAACTTGAAGCCTCAGATTTTACACCAAAGGATGCACCCTACTGACCTGGTTTCAGGTACATACTACAGCCTCGGAAAATCCAGGCAGATAACAGTCAGATTAACAGCTGTCCTTGCTGTAAAGGTCTGGTGTGACATATGGATTTGAAGTAGATAAAATTGTATTATGTCAAAAATTCCTTGATAATGCCATTGATGCATCTAAAATCTGTCAGAGGTACAGCTTTGAGAAGATCCCCCAGTTCTTGTAGCAACATATGTCTAATTCTGCAGATGTGCTGCAAAGACATTCTTTTGTTTCCCATAGGAATTTGGTGGTGGACTGAAAGGAGAGGAATTTGACAGATTGGATGCAGGTCTGATTGATCTGAATATTGTTTTCCACACGACTAGTTTCATTAGCAAACACATAATAAACTGTCTGAAGTTACGGGCATTAAAAGAAAAAAAAAAAAAAAAGAAAGAAAATCACAATGAATTACCTAATGTATTTGGTTTTGTAATGAGGTGTGTCCTTCTTTCTTTTACCATGGCTTTTTTACCTCAATTAATGGCAGGAGAATGATACAGGGATTGGCTTTGTTAATGTTGCAAAAGCCTTCAGATTTGCTCAAGTAGTCATACCAGCTTAACACTGTGCTATCAAACACTTTATCCATCCCTCTCATTTGCATTTGGTTGTTCCTGTGCTTTATTTTTTTCCATGCTCACTGAGGTACACAAGAGTAAAACCAATTAGATTTCTTTCTTTGTGCTGCTTATAAATAATGCAATAAAATATCTAATTTATATATATGAAGGCTGCTCTGAAACTAATTTTTTTATTCTGGCTAACAATATGAGAGGTGAATGTTGGTGGTATGGCAGTAGAGGTTGAACCTTCCTGCCAATATTCCATTACATTTGGTTGCTGTGTGGCAGATGGCAGCAGAGGGGCAGGCTGACAAAATGGCGTCAGACATGGAAGTGTGGATGAAACAAAGGTGTGTCACTGAATTCCTCCATGAAGAAAAAATGGCACTCACTGACATTCACTGATGCTTGCTGAATGCTTATAGAGACCAAACAATGGATGTGAGCACAGTGAGGCAGTGGGTGATGCATTTCAGCAGTGGTGACAGGAGCTGGGTCATCTTTGCTGGTGCAAATTTTTACAAGCATGGGATGCAGGCTCTTTCTTGTTCATCTTGTTCATAGCTGTTCATGTGTTGAAAAAGAATATTTGGTAGCTGAGAATTTGCTTTCTCTAATAGTGTTGTTGTACTCTTCGTAGCTGTTGCAGTTTCCGTGAAAATAAATAGGAGGGATTTCTTTTGGAGCAACCCGTGTGTGTGTGTGTGTATGTGTGTGTGTGTATACACATAGTTATACAGATCAGTATGTGTACATACATAGGTTCAGATATAGAAGATGCAGTTCATCTCTTGGTTAGTTCAAATCAAAGGGAGGACATCCCTTCCACTCATGTTTCACTTTAGCAATTTCTGTTTGCTGTAATTATTTGTGTTGTATTGAAAGTTTATTATCAAATCAGGTTCCTGCAGAAACTTTTATCTCAAATTAAAATGGTGCCACTTGGAATAGAACCTTTCTTTCAAAATAACATTTAAACTCAAAAGCCAAAGCAGTGAAACACATATCTTTTTCCTGTTATGATACTGCTGCCAGAATATAGAGGGGAAGATGGTCATTTTTAGAGAGAGACCTAAGAATTACTGTCAATCTTTCTGTCTTTGCACTGTAGCTAAAGGAGCACAGCAGAAACTCCACCTTAACCTCAGCAGTTGAACCCCATATTCCATTTTTTTTTCTTATTGTCTGCCCATTGTAATGATTTGTGTTTGTGCATGGACTTAGCCATGACCTGCTGTCATGCCGATTGAGCTGTCAGGCTGCTGTTTGCTACATGGAAACGGAGCTCACAGCCTGCATCTCCCTAATCAGAAGTATCTGCTTGGTGAATAGAAAAGGATGCCCTCATGTGCCCAGGCTGATTTCAGATAGCAAAGCTATAACAGAGGCCATGGCTGCCTAGGAATGTTTAAACTATAAATTCTGTTGCAAAAATGAGAAGCTCCTGATTTCTTCCTCTTTGATTTTACAATTCTCACTTAATCTAGTTAAGGACTCTTTACTAATACTTACTTTAAAGCTTCCCAGGTTCAGCTATGGTGCTAACTGTTCGTTGAAACTGATAGAGCCATTTCATAACATAATTTTTGTTTCTCTAGATACAATTCAAAGTGAATGAATTAAACACTGTCTTCCATAGAAAGCTTGGTCTAATCCATCGTTTCCCAGTACTGCTTCAATGCTGCCTGCTTATCTCTACCCAGCCTCCCCTGCAAGGAGGCAACAAGATCTTCTTACTTTCCCATACCTATGCTGGTTTACCTCCTTAATCCATACCCCTTGCTCCTGGACTCTGGTGTGTTGCCCTTTGATCTCTTTTCCTTCACTATCTGCTGGATTTCTCCTGCTTCTTTACCCTCAACCCTAGTACAGTATGGGAGTGTCATTGAACACTAACCTCCAGTGTCAGTCCACTCTGAGTGGGGAGGTGGGCTTGACTTATTGTGACTCAGCTTTAATGTTTGTGGAGATGTCTGGAATCAGGAATTAATGCCTGTTGGGACTTTTTACTGCTTTCTGAAAATAGCCTTTCTGTGGTTTTAGTATTTTTTATTATTATTTTTGTTTATTTTCTATCAATCTTAGTAAGAAAAATTGATGCTTAAATCTTACACAGCTCTGAGTATCCTTGTGAGGCAATTAAATAAAACTGGCTGAGAATAATTAGTTGATAACTTTAGGTTGTAAACATAAAATTAAGGAAGAGTGTGACTGGTCCTATTATGTGATTCTAGTACAACTTCTTGCTGCTGCAGGTCTGCTCTGTTGTCAGCATGTGTGTGGTATAAACGACTTCCATCATAAGACTTTTTCTCCTTGTCCCATTTAGGAAACTACCAGGCAGGAATGTCTATGCCCAGATGCACAATGAAAAAGAGCAAGAGATGACAAGCCCTGTTAATCATAGTGAGGACACCCAGAACATCATCCAGGGTGAGGAGTTTATTGATGATGATCTGGACTCTCAAACGCTAGGTAACGCAAGAGGTAACTTCATTTTTAGTTCATACATTTTCGTAAGTAACTCATTTTTACTTGATGTTCATTTTCATTTTAGCTTTTTTTTCTCCTCATCATTTTCTGCTCAGATTTGGGAAAAAGCAGGTAGTACACCACTAACTAAGTATTATCTCAATTATCTTCATTTTGCTTGCTTGTAATACAGATTAATGTAGGGATAGGCATGCTATACAGAAGCACGAGTACAGAGGCAGTAGAGTTTAACGTCAGGAGACTTACTCAGGCAATTTTAGGGAGAAATTATATTTCGTAGAACAGGACATAATTGGTAGCATTTGAATTAGCTCAAAAATCCCCTGAATTAGTGGAAAATCAGATGTATGCCACTGGAATTTGTAGAGTCAATGTTTCCATTATTTCAGATTGTATCTAGATCCATTGCTATATTTGCCATTATATCTCAGAGGCATTTAAAATTTTCATTATTAAAAACATTAAATTTATTCCTGTATTAAAAATATTATGAGCTTTCCTGTTTTAGCTGTTAATTTACTAGTATTCATGGGGTGCTCATAAAGAACCTTTAAGACAAACTTTCTGTGAAACTCTGAGCAAACGATTTCAGTGTCAGATAGAAGTGTATATCCTGGCTCCCTGTGGTTGTTTGTAGTGTAGCGTAGAGTACTGATCTGTTAAGTTCATTTCCTGCAAAATGTACCTTTGTGTTCAGAGTGTGTTTGGGTCACAATCTGAAAAGTGTAGGACAATGGAAAAAGCTCTCCAGTTCCATTCGTACAAGTCTTGTGAAAATAAATCAGATAATCCAAAGCCTCTGGGATTTGTGACAATCCTTTCATGGTGTAACAGGCAACTGTAATGTTTTCATGAACCCACAGAAGGGCATCTGTATTAGCTGTGCCAGAGGTACCCTGAGGTAAGAGAATCATGGGAGAAGAGAGATTTCTTTGATGTGGGATTCATCTTTACTTTTTGTTGTAGATATCTTCATTTTCATTTGCTGAACCTCATGCTACTTCAAGGTTCTTGGAGATGTTATTTTAGAGTACAATGGAAGAGTCCACCCTCCTGCTTTGTTGTCTTTGTGTATTTCTCTATTTTCTCTGACAAATAGTGTGTATGAGTATCACTGTTTTCATTCAGATTTTGTAAGACCTTGTTTGCACTCCTGACTCTATTGGAATTAGTTCCAAAAACAAACCTGGAAAAACAAAGTCTCTGTTAAAACTGTTTGATCAACCTATCTCCAGAGTGTTTAGAGGAGAGGGCTGAATGTTAAAAAAGTTCATGCAGAGATTCCTGTTGAAGTGGAGCATTCAAACACCTCCAGTAATGTGTACAAATATAACTTTAAATGGTATAAAATCCCTTTTGGCCTATTTGTAGAAGGCAGCTGGTAGTGCTGGAATAAAGAAAATCTACCCTTATTTGTGACACATTTGGAAATAATCTCTACTTGCTTATTGCTGGCTACATACGCCTGATCCTGCACTTATTACACAGAGAAAAAAATATCATGTATCTGGGCAAAGCATCGTTAAGGTTAAAGGGTGCAAGATTACAATGTTTTGATGTGAAACTTAAGACAGTTGGCAAATGCAGCTCTTGAGGTGATTTGTGCTTCTGCCAGATTGTCAACACCAGAAGCATTTCCAGCAGAGCGTAAAAAGTTCATTTCTGTGGATCCTAATCATCCATATTCATCAGCTACTGTACAGCTTTTAGATACAAGACTGTATTTAAGACAGAAAACTATATTTCAGCTCTCTGTACCATTTTGTTACTTGTAACATGTTCTACTGGGTCCAGTATCACTCATTATTGCCAAGAAAATTCCTGTTCTATGTTATTTGGGTAGAGTACAAAACATGTTGCAATCCGTGCTTTATATAAAATTCTGTTTTACAACATTATTTGCAGAAGGTTCCTATACTGTGGAGATCCCTTCTAATTCTGGTGATCTTTCTCCCTCCCTGTTGGGAGAGGTCTGTAACAACCTCCGCTCCATGCACAGCAGGGTTTTGCAGGCCTAGCTTTCTGTTGTTCTCTCTTCTCATAACTTTTGACTTTCTGCAGTACAATATTTCCAGACTCACCCATCCACTTTTTTTGTTTTCTATATATTTTATGTTGCCTACTTTATCGCAACCCCCACCTTGGGACTCCTCAACACCATTACCTTGCAGTGACTCCTTCTGGGAGAAGTGGCAACTTGAACAGCTACAGAGTTCCCCTATTGCTGATGCCGGTCAGTGTCCAGTCCCAGGTCAGTGGCATGTTGAATGGACGCCTCAGGTGCCATTCTCCTCCCTCACCTGCACCCCTCAAGACAACTACATCTTTTTAAGCTGCAAAGGGAACCAACTTATGCTGTCACTGGGATAGAAACCCTAGGAATTCACCACAAATTCACCACCATGAGCAAAAGCTTTAGGTGAAAGTGTCTTGTAGGTACATGGAGCTGTTGCACCAACCTTCACCTGATCTGTTGTTTGATAAAGACACTCTGTGTATGTGATTGACTTGTCCCTGCAATAAAAAGGGGATTTATTGTGAAGTACCTGAAATACACTAATGCTGTCCTTTTTTTTTTTTTCCCCCCCCTCTATTTTCATAGGCAATCACTCAGGCGTGGTTTTGAGCATCAACTCCAGAGAGATGCACAGTTACCTGGTTAGCTGATATTTACAGCTGAACGCAAAAACCGAAAGACTCTTCTCTGTATCGTTTTATTTTTCCCTGGTGATGTCACAAAATTGCAAATATGGCTGTAAATGCTGGTGGAGAGAAGGTTCCCTAACAGTCCCATGGAAAAAAGCGTCCATCGTCAGTTACTGGTGGAGAAGGATGCACATCTTGTGTTCACTAACGGCCTGAGAATTTGTTATTCAAACTCAAACTACAGTAGCAAATGTGTAGCCCTGGGCACATTCAATGCCACCTTCTTTCTTTCCTGTATAAGCTCTAGTTCTCTCTGTTTATTTTTAGGAGGGTTGACTGTAACTTTTTAATTATATTTTTAATTGAGGTATTCAGCAGAAGGATGGGACTCTTCAGCTTGAAAAGGTGATTTCTAAACCATCACTGGACCAGACCAGGGGCTGGTTGGTCTCAATGACATGGTTTCAGAATGCCGTAACTCAACAGTGGTTCTGTACTGGGAGAGGACTGAGCAAGGAGCTGGATGTGCTCCTAGTCAGTACAAGCTCTTAACTTAAATACATGTGAGACAATCTAATGAATTTAGGCCTAAGCCCTTCTGTGGATTAAACAAAGTAAAGTGCTAAATAGGTTATCTCATAATTATAGGATAACACTCCTTTAAGTGTAGCAAGTCCTGACAAACCCTCAGCACCAGAACCTCCCCCGATCCCACCCGTGTATGAGATAAACACACCAGCGTGAAGCTTTTCCCAGACCAGGTGCCTTCGCTTACAGACGGTCATTTCAGTTGCTCTCCTCTTGTCTTCTGAGTGAGCACCTCTAGGATGATGACAGCTGCCAGAGCTGTTATCATGTAACAACCCGTGCTGATGGCCTGTCTCTTTTTAAATTTCCTTAGAGTGTAAATACGTCTTCATGGTCACTGTCTTTGTAGGATTATTTTTTTTAAGACTTGCTGTTAGAGCAGAGATGCCGGGAAGGTCAGAGTCCTCCTCCAGTTTGGACGCTGCAGTTCCTTTCCTACCCGCATCTTCCCTTGGGATATCAACTTTGGAGGCAGGGATGGGCAAACTCATACCCAGACTCCTCCATTTGTGTTGGTCTGACAAGGCAGAGGGCACGAGGAGGGCCTGTATCAGTGGTATCAGGTCCGTGCTTCCTTTCTCTCACCACAGGGTGTCACTCGGGCCCCACCACAGCAGTGGTCCCAACTTCTGCAGGTTGGGCAGGGGGTGAAATAGGGCGCTTCTCTTGGAAACCTGCATAATCTCTTCACTTTTTGCCTTCAGTAGAGGATAAATAGCTCTTTACTCACTGAATGTCATGCTGATGCTAGTGGCAAGCTCCCACACCACCTTGCGTGCAGGGAATGTAGCTAGCTGCATCTGCCTGAGTAAACAAGCAGTAAATAATGTATGCTGGCAAGACACAAAAGAACTGTCTTAAAATTACCCCATGCATTGGAGTCATTCTTCTGCATAGCTGTGGATATCCTAGAGCATATGGTTGTCAAATGCAGCAGAGTGGGATGTCATAATTCAGTGCAGTAGTGTGGGCTCTCAGAAACCCCACAGGATGTATGTGTAAAGCACAAGAAAATCTTGTTTAGAAACTTCATGAGATGACCTGAATGAAAAAGTTAAAGATGCTGCAAAATACTGCAGACTCCTCAGGAAAATAAATTCAAAATTCTTTCCAAAATTTCTGCCTACGTAGTGGTGGAGTGCCATGCAAACTGACCAAGAGGGAAGCAGTACTTTAGCTAACTGTCGTGTTCAACAAGTGCGTGCTTAAATCCAAGGTGTTACGTGGAACTGAGTCTGCATTTCTCAAAGAGAAGTGTGATATAGAATTTGCTGTGCATTGGAAACTTTCCCTTCTCTCTAGCTTTCTATGCGTTCTCTAGTGGAAATGAGACAAAACAGACAGTAAAATAGAATTGCAAACAGCTTGCTTGTTCCTGTGAAATGAATCTGAAGTGGGCATGGAGCAAGTGAGTAGGGGACTAGTCTCATGGACAAGAAATGGGATGGAGACCCAAGCACTGGAATTGCTCTCCCACTGTTTGTCTGATTAGTTAAGGACATTGTTGGAACTGGGTCACATATTCGATCTGTTCTTTAGCAGCTACTTTCATACATTTAAAACAGGGTGATTTGTGTCTCTGATAACAGCAGTCTTTTGGAAAAGAATATTTAACCACACGGTACTCTAATTAACACTTAGCACAATGTAGTGCCTGTAATAATGTTTTTCAATGCTAATTAATTTGATTCATGCAGCACTCCTGCAAGGTTGGTTTGTCATGTCTTAAAAGCGCTGTTTTCTAAAGAGTTGTCAGTATTGTTATAACTGTATTAGCAATATCCAACAGATAATAAAGTAAGCCTTTAGCTCTCTGGCAAGAATAACTTTAAAAATGAATTATTTTGAAACTGAGAAAATACCATTTCTATTTTCCCATTTGCAGTTTATCTTCAAGTGAAAATGATCTGTAGTGTTAGGTTTTGAATCTCTTGAACTATGTCCATGATATATATATATATATATATGTATATACACCTTAAAATGCTTATATATGTGTGTATCTCCTTTACCTAAGTCTGATTACATGCATATACAGAAACAGAGTTCTTTCTTTGCACACCAGGCACACGTGCACACATGAGTACATGCAGTGTTTGTACACACTCCAGTTAAGATTGTTAGTGAGGAAGGGTGATTAGCTAAGAAACAGAAGATGGGTGTCACACACCCACATACCTGGATTCTGTACCCAGACTCTGGGCAAATTACTTAACCTGTATGTGCCTCAGTTTTCCCACCTGTAAAATGGAGCTGATAGTAATTACCTACCTCACAGGGGTATTGTGAGGCTAAATCAATTCCTGTTTATTCAGGATCTTCAGAGTGAGTACATAATATTAGTAGTCTTGCTTCTTTATTTTACTTATAATGATTGTTGTTATTTAAAGAGTACTGAAACCAACCACAATTATATATAACTGTAAAAATATCCATAATCCAAAACAGGTACACAACTGTTAGAAATAAAAATAATGTAATTTGATTTGAAAACTGTTACTGGACCATATTGTTATGCAGTAACATTGCAGCATTGGCTGTGATCTTGCTAATTTGCACCCCAGTATCTTAAACTTCCTTTTCTGCAGTGTTACATGGTCAAAGGTCTTATATTAATTGGTACAGTGCTTCCTATCAATATTGGCAGTGGACTATACTAAAACCAATAACAACAAAACTGGTATTGTATTGGCATCATTTAGAACTTGTGGTCTTCTTAAATTGTACGTATTTGCAATTTCAAAAGCACCTGATACTTTTCAGTATGCTCCATTAAGTGCTGATATGAAGCATACTTACACAGCCATCAAGATTTACAGCTTGGTTTTCCTTTTGGCACTGGATGTTTGAGATGGCTGTAGGGTGATCTACCCAGATAATGTGCTCAGAAATGCCCAAAGACATCTAGTGACACGCAACCACCCCCAGCGTAAATTAATTTCTCAAAAATAAAAGCAATATAAACTAATGTGTGCTTTAATACCCTTTAAAGAGGGTGGTGGAAGTGACTGTGAAGAAATAGATGGTGTGAGCCTGAGGCAACCTGCTGTTACAGCTCCAATTCGCATCCAATTTCTTTGAACTCTGTGAGGATATTCTCATTGAATTATATCATTCTTGGTGAGTTTTCTGCTTCCCTTGGCCAGTGGGAAAAGTGTTTGTTCTCATAAAGCAATTTGTTACTTTACTGTCCTCTGGACAAACAAAGGCATATCACTGGTTTGCCATTATCAATTCCAAGTACAAAGCAGATTTCAGGTGACATTACTACATTGGTTATCTGTATTTTAAGTCACTGAGAAATCCCTTTAGTGGGAATACTCTATTACTGCATGCTGCCTCTTTAATAGAGGTTAGCAGAATGGAACTGCATTGGTTTCTATCCTCCTTACACAAAGACGTGTGTTTTTTTCATTTGTAAGAAATGAAATGCATTTGTTTGCTGTCACTTTTTGATGGCAAACCAGTGATTCTGCTACGCTTTGAATTGTTAATGTTATGTAAATTTGAATATGATGTTGCTAAGTCAGTAACAGTAATGACAGTTGCAGTTGAAGATGTTCCCTTTGTTTCCTATAAAACTGTGCTCTAAGTTTTTTTAATGAAGCTTTTGGGGGAAAAAGAGACTAAAATTTTCCATTTCATTGCCAAATCATTTACTTTTAGAGTTGCTTTTTATATGTTGATTGATACTGCTGTGTTTTTTCCATCTTCATTCTGGCTTATGATCAGAAAGAAATTTATAACCATTCACCTTTATAAATCTTTTGAGATGCAGAACATAACTGGGTAAACCAGACTGTCCCTGAAGTCCCTTCCTATATTTTTTTTCCCTCTTCCAGACCCAATTGCATATTTCTTCTATTTTTCTTCCTGAGAGTGGCGAATAGCCTAATCACACTTCTCTGTGAAAATCTTTCTAAAACTCTCATTAGAATAGCATTTAAGTGCCTAGAAGTAGTTACAGAGTCTGCTTAGAGTGCTTTCAGAATATTAAGTCTATATTTTCATATTCATTATTTGCTTTCATTATTTGCTTTCAGTATTAGCCCTCTGATGCTGCTTAAGTGTTTATTCTTTTCATGGCTACATGTACAATGTTTTTCACTTAGTTTCAGGTACAATCATCAAGTGACAAGTTTTGAAGTACCTCGGACCCCCAGTTAGCTTTAGCAATTAGGAGCTGAAGCCCTGCAGTCTTTGACAAATGTCAAGTTATGCACTCTTAGTTTTTTAATAGTCCTTCACAAGTCAGCCCTCCAGGCTGGCATACTTCTGCAGTTTTCTTCCCATTCTTTTTGCTGCCATAAAAGACAGGAGTGCAGAAGGGTTTCACCATGCCAACAACAGACCTATCCCAGATTTGAACAGGAACCATTCTATGGACTCATTTTTAATATTTTCTACTTTCTTTTCAAATATTTTGCATAAAGTGCAGGGGATGATGCATACCATCAGGGAATTGAAGACTGGTCGTCTGCACAAATCGTACTTCAGAATGGTCTGAAGACAAAAGAATATATTTCTTTCAAAATTCCTTTTTTTTTTTTTTTCTTTCCTGAAATTGATGTACGTACAGCAAGTTGGGTTCAGTTTTTGTAATATGCAAGGTCGTACTTCTTTAAGTCTTCAGGCTTTGAATTTTCCTCCTGCTAAATGGAGTAGCAAATTACTTAAAATGTGATTTCTGGAGCTACATTTAACTGAATATTTACATTCTTTTTGTCTCTCTCTTTCTCTCTTTTTTAAAATTTAGGCTTGTCATAATTACTATTTCCAGATACTTTATGTGCCAGTAATAATGATGTTCTTCTGGAAAACAGTATTTAAGACAAGAAATACTGAAAGGCTTAGAAATATGCCTTCAGAAGTGCAACGATACAGCCCTGTAGGCAGTGGTAGGCTATGAGTATGCTGGACATAACAAATCTTTATCAAAGAGCTGTTATGGTTTATATTCAAATATTATCATTTTTAATAATCTCTCTTCAAATATATTCTTAATTGCAATCTCTTGTCTCCTTTTAGATGAAGTTTCTTTTTAGGAAAGATATTTAATAGTCATTCTAAAAAGAAGTATATTCTTTCCCTAACGCTAGTAATTCAGTTCAGAATTATTCTTTGCAATACTTGGAAAGCATTATATAAATGTGAACTTTATTAGCCAGACTTGATTTCTGAGTTTCTGTAGAATTTGCATTTTTATGCCAGTTTGTTGCAATGCAGTGGACATAAAGCCGTGTTAAGCAGCAATAATACGTGCAGCACTGAATGCTTTGGTTGCCTATATTTTTAATGGTATCAGGAATATATTGATCATCAGTAAGTTCAGGCATTCCAAATAACTTCCTTAGCATATCTTATATTTCTATGTTATTTGTTGATAGTTTTGTCCACTTTCTGCTACTTTTGTTCATTTCTTACTGAAACTGACTTTGATCTTGCAGATCAAGAGGCAAAATTGGCTTGTTCTCTTTTAAATATCATAGAATCATATATATGTATGTATTCATTCACACCATTTGCTTATTAAATTAAAACACTTTAGGAAGTAAATCTTTCTAAGGTGCGAAAGAGATGCTCGGACAGAAAAAGAGCAGACTTGTATCCACATGGCTTCTGTGGCAGGCACCTTGTTATGGATTGCAAACAGGCAGAGCTACACAGGAGAAGTGCACATCCCAAACATCACTCGTGTTCACGTAGGCAATTCACAAGTGAAAAAAGTAAAGGAGCACTTTAAATACCCTGTTCAGATGTATCAGGTTCGCAGAAGGACAGTCAATGGTAACAGTTACAGACTGTCATCAGAAACATAGGAAAATACCCAATTTACTGTCTCTGCTAGTAAATGCACTCCTCTCTTTATTTGTTGTTTAACTTTTGAGTTGCTAAACTCTTTGGAGAGATGACCTCCATCATTTAATGCTTAGAACATACTGATAAGTACTTGGTGACACTATACAGAAAAATTGATCCAAATTTCCATTCTCTTTATTATTTTTTTTTCCCTGCATATTGACTCTCTGCATTTCTTTCTCCCTGCCTCTTTTCCACTTTCAACTCTTTACTACTTTCACATTTAATTTTGGCTCACATATTCTTTAAACCTTTTGGGGACCCTTTTGCCTTTCAAGCCCTTCTTCCAGCTCCTTGGCCCGGAGAACAGGTACTTCTGCCTGAGATCAGGATTGGTTTTGTCCTCCTTGAAGGAATGATAAACCTGTAACTAGCATTTTTTTTCTCTCATTTGTATACATTGGTTTTACTGTCTGTCTTCAGTGAAAGAAATATATCTGACAGATAGCTGTACCCATAATCTCCCAAATACCTCCTCCTGCCTCATTTCAGGTTATGAGGATGAGATATGATGTTTGCACAAGTCCTCTAAACCTGGAAAGTAGATGAAATAAAGAGGATCTATTGCTATGTGGAAGAATAGCAGGCATCAGTCTTTTTTGGGAACAGTTTGTTGGGTTGGTGAGACACATCTGAATGCAACCTTTCCTGAAGGCAGAGGCAAATGGCTTTCTCTCAAGTCCAATAAATTGCAAATTTAAATGTCACTGGATAGTTTTGGTAGATTCTTCCTGTTGGAGAAGCTTGGAGATGATTGAGATAACATAACTGTAAAGCTCAGAGGTCTTTTTGTAGAGTAGAACCTAGGTTAGATGGGGAAGGTATGCAAGAAAGGTGCAGGAGGGAGAAGAGCACAAGGTTATACAGGACAGAGAAATGCAAGGAGAAAGGCAGAGTTATCAATTTGTATAATTCTGCCACGAGTGTTTGATTTTATATTTTCCTTAATCTATTTGTAATAGCTTGCATTTTCAATATGCATACGGAGGCTTTAAACCTTAAGTCTAAATTGCTGCAGCACCAGGGGCATAACATTACTAAGATATCAGCACTACCAATTTGGAGAGATCAGATGCACAGTGACATCACATATGAGGTACCTGGAAAAGAGTATGCTTCCCACCAACCAGAATGCATCTATATGTGCTTCAGAGGCAGCTCCAATGCAGCTTTACCTCTGAGATGAATGCAGGCCAGTTGCTAATAGTTCTCCTCCTTAGCATGGCACTGAGCTGGGAGGCAAGGGAGAAGAGTTATTTTATGGATTAATGATGGGTATTGGACTTATAATGCTTAAATGTGATCTGCTAGAATCCCTCTATGACCTATGATTTTATAAAGTTTAGAGAGGATGAATGGAGCTGATGAGTAGGCAGAGCACTCCTGAGGGTAAATGCCAGACACTGGAGTTTACTGAACATGTAAATAGAAATTTTAGTTTTAGGTACAGAGAGTTCTTACATTTCCTATACACACCAGACATTTGAGTACAGCTCCTTCCTTATTTGTCACTGCCACGTTATGATTTATTTCTTCATGGGTGCATGGCACGAGATACATTTGCCACAGGGCAGGAGGCACTGGAGTGAAAACCTAATCACATGGAGGAAAGAATTCTCCCCTCTTCATCTCAGTCTCGTCTGAGTTAGTTTTCTCTGATTGTGGTTCTGCCAGCAAGCTGGCCTGATGTCAAAAGGGGATTTACTCATTTTTATCTTCTTTGGTGTGACTGAGGGGAAAAAAAAAACAGAAAAAAAAAAAAATTTGCAAAGGAATAGCAGCTCAGAAGAGCTGCTGAACTCGATCAGCTTGTAAGGTGCTTCCACCCTTTGTACTTTATTTACCACTTATTTTCACAATGCTGTACCCATACTTTGATTTACCGTAGATGTGTTTCTTTGCAAGAGCAAAAAATCATTCCAAAAAATATCACACCAGAACATCACAAATGAGGTTTTGGAAGACATCAGCTGTACTGCCCTTCCTCACCCAAATTAAAGTATCCCGGTATCATGAGGCACTGGCAGAGGCTGCCCAGAGGGGTGGTGGATGCCCTATCCCTGGGGACAGTCAATGGCAGGCTGGATGGGGGCTTTGGGCATCTGATCAGTCTGTAGGGGTCACTGTTCATTGCAGAGGAGTTGGACTAGAAGACCCTTTGGGGTCCTTTCCAAATCAAACAATTCAATGATTGTATGATCATAACTCTGCACTCGCACTCATGAATCTGTGCTAGAGATATAAATTCACCCAGGATTAGATATTGGAGAAAGATTTGAGAAAGAAGGAGACTTGGAATGGGAGAATTTTCCATTTTAAGAGTAAAGGATGAATGTTGTCATATTTACCTGCATCTCTGGCTGTTCCAACATGTGAGTCCAAAATCTTTCCTTCCCAACTTGGACAAATCAACCATATATATTTCATTGGCATTATCCATAGGAATAAAGTGGAAAAAAAAAAGGATGATTAAACCAAACTCAGTATCTTCAGGCTTGTTAGAGGTACTGTTCTTGGCAAAGCCAATAAAATGAGAGCTAAACTTGGCACACTACTTGCGAATTTTTCCAAAGCGATCCTCATTTTGTTGTTCATGTGGAGCATCATTTGTTTTGTACTGTGGGGCCAAATTCTACCCTATTTTATGGCCATGCAGATTCACAGACTTTGTCAGGTAAACTGTGTTCCAGACGAAGGGCATTCATCCATGGGGAATCTGAAATGTAGCTGCAGTTGTCATCTCTCTGCACCCATATGCACACAGCTGATTTCACCTGGAATTCTTATTCCAATGGTTAACATGAGTGTATTTTGTATACCCACAAACTAATTACAACTACATTTTTTAACTACTTGCAACTGCTTTTTTTAAAATACGATCAATGAATGGGACATGGTATAGCAGGCAATATTGGTGGTAGGTGGATGGTTGGACTAGATGATCTTACAGGTCTTTTCCAACCTTAATGTTGGAAAATCGTAGAATCATAGGATTCTAAATGCTTAACACTGTGTTTCTGACCAGATTTCTGGCAAAGGACCCTTGCAATCCATGCAAACACTCTTAGTGGCAGTCAGTATGCTGCAGTCCTCTCCTTCTGCCTTTGCACATTTTAGTATTTGTGATATCCGTACATGCCTTTTCCTGTTTTTGTTCTGGGAGACCATGACCAGGTTTCTTTGTATCAGGACTCAAGGGAAGAATGAGATTAATCCATAACTGGTGCATTGTCATAAACGGGGAAAAGTGTTATTTGTATATTATTGTAAATATGTAACATTTAATGGCAGTTTTGTAGTGACGTGCTGTTTTTGAGAAGGAAGAAATCAAATATATGTTTGAATATGCTTAATGTAACACTTAACTGTGATTCTATTGCACAATTAATAGCTTAATCAAAAGTCTTGTGCAATATGTAGTGCACACACATAACCAAGTATCTGTTAGTGGTCCACAACCAAGGTTTTGGCAACTTTTAATGATGGTGATGAACTGTGCAGTATGGTTTATCACAGTCTCTTTCAGCTTCCAAACATGTAGCAGGCAGACTACTGTATACGTACCTGTGTACTCCACTGCATCCAAAGGTATGCATTTGTCCTGAGAACCTGCACTACAGGTTTTTCTTTAATAAAATTTGGTTCTAAACTATCCGTTGCTTTGTTGTTTTTCTTGTGAAGAAGCTTATGAGAGGGGAAATGGTTTCACCACTCCTCAGTTTGTGTGTATTTGGGTTTGTCAGTCATTAGCAGCTCTTGTACAGCAAAGCTCCCTCCTTCTGCACATCAGAGCAGGACTTCTTTTTGCCTTTTTCTCTTGCTGTGAAGTTGAGCTGTGGCATAACTGGTGTGAGGGTGACACTGTGTGGTGAGAGGGGAACCATGCAGTTGCAGCTGAAATGAGTGTTCTCCTAGCACTCCACTGAATCAAGGGCATAGGCTTCTGCACAGCTGAAGAACGAAAGAATTCAGCAGGTTTTAACCTTGACCTCCCTGCAATAAACAGCCATACACAGAACAAATCTCTGTGTGTTCTGCCCATCCTGTGCCTTCATTTCAGTATTTTGCATTGTCATTGACTTCTTCACACACTATTTGTTCCTTATTTATTCCATTTCTTTATTTTGGGACACCGTTTAGTGGGTTGATGACTGAATTAGATTATCTGAGTGGTCTTCTCCACCTTTAACGATTTTATGATACAGTTTATTCCATTTCTTTATTACTTATTTACAGTGTTTTCTTTACCCCACTCTCTTCCTGAAGAGCTGTATGAGCAACGTAGAAGAAGCTGTGCCCTCCTTAGAAAATAGAATGAGCTGCAAACCCAAACCTCCCCCTGAGAATAGCTGCATGGATTGGGTCCCAGCTCTCTAAGTGTTCTCTTGGGACTGATCCTGGCCAGAGCTGTCTTTGCTAAGGTCATTGGCTTTCTAAGGCCAGAATATACTGTGCTCACCTGCAGTATGGAAATATTATTTTCTCTTTCAAGATCTTGAAACAGATTTGACTCAGATTTACTGCTGCAGTACAGTTTTTGGCTTGCTGATAGGTGTTCGCTGTTGTGCAGATTGGCTGTCCCAGTGAAATAATGAAGCTGGAAAAATAAAAACCAAAGGACAACTAAATGAAAAAAAAATATCCCCCCCAAAACCCCAAAATGTAAGTTTAATTTTCTCAGGCTGAATGCTCTGCCCTGGACGAGTGGTGCAGGTTGATTATTGGATCCTACCCCATGGCACAACCTGCTAAATGTAAGGCTGGGTTCAGAAATGAGAATGAGGCTTTCCCTACTCGCGCAGCTCAGCTTGAAGACATTTTGCTGATTGCCGTTTCAGTTTCTCTATTCCTGTATGGTGGCTTTCTGAGACTTTAAGCTACAATTAATTTATCCCTACGGATGTGGCCTTTTGAACCTCAAATGACTGTGCTTCATTTCCCAAATTCCGTGCTCTGATGTAAACAAAACCAAAACAACTCCTAAACTCTCTTATTTTCAGCACTGTTCCACTAGCTCTTCCAGAGGAAAGCTCCTGGGCTGGAATGCAGTATCAATAGGCAGGGATGAGATGCTCCTGTAAATGAGACACCTCCTGAAACCTGCCAGCATTTAAACTGAAGGACTACTTTGTTTCAGGAACCAATTTTCATGGAAAAAAAAAGAATAAGATAATCACTTTGCTTCTGTTTTTTTATGCTGTCCTCCTCAAAGCCATATTAATTGCAATGTTATTTTGAAGTCTAACTGGTTTCAACATCATCATAAATTATATCTCTGTAATAAAACTTCTGAGTCATAAACACCAGCCAGTATTTTTTCCTGTTTTCCATTAAGAGACTGATTTCTTTTCCATTTTTTTTCTTTTGGTGATTTATGCCTTGAAAGATACTTTGCTTTCATATGAATCCAACTGCTGTGGTGAAAATGTTACTGTTATCTGACCCTCATTGTTTTCAAAAGCTGAAGCAAAATGGTGCTCAGTATGTTTTTGATATGATAAATGGATTCTTTCTCATTATTGTAGCATCTTATCACAAGCTGATCTCAAAAAAAAAAAAAAAATAGAAGCAGTAGTACATGTGGAAAAAAAAAACTAGTTAAAAAAGTAGTAATTCCAACCAATAATGCAGTGACAACAATTATCAGTCTATTGGTCACAACAACCTCAGGCAACCCTACAGGCTTGGGGAGGAGTGGCTGGAAAACTGCTTGATGGAAAGGGATCTTGGTGTACTGATGGACAGCCGGCTGAATATGAGCCAGCAGTGTGCCCAGGTGGCCAAGAAGGCCAACAGCATCCTGGCTTGTATCAGGAATGGTGTGGTGAGCAGGACTAGGAAAGTAATCCTGCCCTGTACTCAGCGTTGGTGAGGCCTCACCTCGAGTACTGTGTTCAGTTTTGGTCACCTCAGTACGAATGGATATTGAGGTGCTGGAGCAGGTCCAAAGAAGGGCAACAAGGCTTGTGAAGGACTTGGAGAATATGCCCTATAAGGAGTGACTGAAGGAACTGGGGCTGTTTAGTCTGGGGAAAAGGAGGCTGAGGGGAGACCTTATTGCTCTCTTCCAATATCTGAAAGGTGCTTACAGAGAGAGCAGGGTTGTCTCTTCTCACTGCTGACAGGTGACAGGATGAGGGGAAATGGCCTCAAATTGCACCAGGGTAAATTTAGGTTGGATATCAGGAGAAACTTCTTTACAAGAGGGTTGTTAAGCACTGGAATAGGCTCCCCAGGGAGATGGTTTAGTCACCATCCCTGGATGTGTTTAGAAAACTGTTTGGATGTGATGCTCAGGGACATGATTTAGCAGAGAGTTGTTAGGGTAGTATGGTTAGGTCATGGCTGGACTCAATGATCTTTAAGGTCTTTTCCAACCTGAGCGATTCTGTGATGATAGTATTCTATTGCAAAACTCATAATGAAACCAGCAATGGAGCTTTTCACTTATGTTCAACCTGGGACTCTGTAGCTATATTTCTACAGAGTGAAGCAACGTCTAATAGGAAAATTATTTCCTTGTCATCAGGATAGAATATTGAAGAGGAATGTCCTTCATGTAATTAAATTTATTTCAATTATCCAATATATTCTGAAGTAGTGAAATTGCATTGTCTTAGTTCTAAGACAGATAGTAGCATTAAAAAAAACTGAAAAGGATACATTATTTTATAGGAAAGAATGTTTTCTGTAACTAGTGGTCAGAGAAATTAAATAGTCTTTTATGAGAGAAACCAGCTTCATTTATCAAGAGGCATATAACAGGGGAAGAGGAGGAAGCATACAGTGATACTTACCCAATACGTATGCGCTTCCAGCATCCATTCACTGGGGGGCTGGACCTCCCTGCTGCAGAGCTGGTAGCTTTGTCATTAATAACCTCAAATCATTCCACTCCGCTATGAATTTTCTTTATTGTTATGGGTCTGCATAAACTTTTAGCATCCACAACATTGTGGCAATGAGTTCTACATCTGCATTATGCTGAGCGAGAGTACCTCGGAGCAGTTGTTTTGAACCTGCTTCATTAATTTTGGTACCCTCTGAGCTTGTACTATTAGTGAGAGGGACTGTTTCATTCCCTAGTCACGTTCTCTTTCTGCTGCAGATTTTTATAACATTTTAACATATTCCTTCCCCTCCAGATTCCTTTCTTCACATTAAGAAGCCTTTATCTTTCATCTCCATTGGATTTCATTTTAACATCACTATTTTTTCCTGCATGGAGTGGTTTCTATGGTTTTGATTCTCTTGTGTCATCACCAGTATGAGTTTATCTAGGACACTCAGTGCTCAGCCAGAGCTTAGGTAATGTTTTATGGGTCCTAAAGCAAACAATGGAGGTGTTGCAGATGGTAGACGAGTTCTTCACTTCTGGTGAAGTTTCTGCAAATCGTATCATAGAATCATGAGATGACCTGGATTGAAAATGACCTCAAGATCACCTAGTTTCAACCTTCCTGCTGCATGCAGGATTGCCAACCACTAGACCAGGCTGCCCAGAGCCAGATCTTCATTATAGTTGTAGTTTAGTTTAATTATCCTGATAAAATTAGTAACAGCAAACTTTTCTTCTCACTTCTTTTTCCAGTTGTTTCTGAATATTCTGATGTGCACAAGTCTCAGAGTTCCCATCTCAATGGGGTTCCAATGCTCAGAGCCACGAGGAAAAAAGAATTTATATGCTTTCTTTTTTTCTAACAACTAGATACTTACCCTATTGAACCTTCTCCTTTTGTCTAGAAGCTCTTTAAGCTTCTGTTGTGATGGATCTTGTCAAAGGGGGATGGAAAAATCCAAGATGTTATTTTCCTGGATGCCTTTTAACAGCTTCTTAGCAATTAATGACACCCCAGCATAAAAGCTGTGTTGACTCTACACCTGGTGCAGTGATTTCTCAGTTTGCCTACTAATTCTTCACTTTATTATGCTGTCACTTTGCCCAGTACAGTTGTAAAAGTCTCAGTTTTCTGATCTTTCTTCTCTCTACCAGAAAAAATGGTGCCACCTTTGCCACCATCCGTCCTCGAAAAAGGAGCCCTTCTTTATAACACCCTGTGCAGAAACACTGTAATGAGACATCTGATGTTGTTCAAATCTCAAGAGGACAATTAAAAAGTGAACAGGGGAAAGGAAGTGGGAAAGCAAAAATAAACAATCTAACACTAAAGCACTGCACTGCTTATAATTTGGACGCCTCAGTGCAGTAAGCTGGGTGTTGGTGAGGTCTTTCATATCATTGAATGTCTTTGGTCTGCAAATGGGTAGACCAAAAATTAAATGTAGTTTTTAAAAAACCTACAACATTCTTTTATAAGGCAATTTTAGGTCATGAACTTAAGTAACCTAAGATACTTATTTTCTAAGTTTTGTTTAGATGTTACTATACTGTAATGAGAGGTTGGCTTCTTCTACCAGGTAACTAGCAATAGAATGAGAAGTAATGGCCTTAAGTTGCACCAAAGGAGGTTCAGGTTGGATATTAGGAAGAATTTCATGAGAACGCTGCCCAGGAAAGTGGTGCAGTCACCGTCTCTGGTGGTGCTCAGGAAATCTGTAGATGTGGCACTGACGAACACGGTTTAGTGGGCATGGTGGGGATTGGTTGTGGTTGGATTAGATGACCTTCTTAGTGGTCTTTTCCAACCATGATTATTCTATATTATATATGACAACTATCGTACTATATTATATATATAAATACTATATATAAAAAGTAATAAATAAATATAAATAAATCTTATAAAACATAAGTACAACTTGTTCACTATATACCTTCCCTACAAACATTCTTACTTTCTCTAGAGAAATGTTAACAATTTGCTTGGCTTTTGAGGTGGAAGGCTTTTTAATTGCAGAGGGTAGTGTTACAGACCTTGGTTAATTGGACAAAAAGCTGTGTCTATTTGCAACACAATTCTTAGTTATAGCACCGCAATATGTTTTACATATGCTGACCATCCTTTCCTCCTTAGGTCTAGGAGGTTGTGAATACAAAAAGGAAGCCAAATAGGCACTGGTTTATAATATTACTTCCCTGAGTTTAGTAAGATGAAATGCATTTCCTACTCATTACTGAATGTCATGTTTAATGTAGGGGGTGTAAGAGCTAAATCTAGGAAAAGTAACAAGGCGTAATTATGGCTCATCACTTGGCAATCTAATCTGTCAATCATCTGTAAGGAATTGATGTGCTCAAATGTATCCAGCCTGATTATTAGATTGGTCTGATTCTTTAATTTCTTGGGAGTAATTCTTACTGTTTTACAGTTTTATGATACTTATTAATTGGGTTAGCATCTAAGCAGAAGATGAAGTAACAGTAGATAAGCAGTATGAGCTTCTGCTAAACACTCAAAATACATTCCAAAATAAATCCATTCCAAAATACTTCCATTGCTGGGCTCTCAGAGTATACTTAAGTTGCAGCAAGTGTAGCAACCGGAGAGATCAACACAATGGGAAAGGCATTACAACGAAGATGTGATGACAGAAGAAGAGCATGATAAAAAGGTGCTATAAAGGAAGGGAAGAAGATTGCTCACCTGTATCAGAAGATTCCAGGTTTGTAGGGAAAAGCTTCACCAAGGAGGGATCTCCAGAAAGAAATCCTTCCTAAGTGGCAGTCAGCCCTTAAATGAGGTCTAAGAGAGGTAAAGCCAGGCTCCACCCCCTTCTAGCTGCACAGCTGAATTGCCTTCACCTGTGTTCTCAGGGCTGACCGGGTCCTTTCCCCAGGTGCTGAATCAGTAGTTAAAGCCATGACTCAACAGTTCCCATAAGAAGGTCACTGCAGTTTCACAGGGACAGAGGTGATACTAATTCTAGACTATCCATGCATTTTTCAACTGACTGATATGGAATAATCATATTTGGTTCAAGCTGACTATTGTGGGTACCGTGCTAAGATGCCATGTACCTATTATTAGGATAAATACCAAGAAACAACAATGCAAATACATCTTTACGTCACGTAACTTTATTAATAATGGTCTTGGATCTGTCGCACCTACCAGGTGCCTGTCTTTTTTCACACTCTGCAAGACTTCCTGAAGAATAAACTAGAAAGGCATAAAGTTAGTTGAAGCTACTAAGACACACATTTGTAGGTGGGCCTGTTTTGGACTTTTTTACAGAAGTTTCTATGAATGTGTGCCAAAAGACAAAATTAAATACATTGAGAAATACAGTAGAAAGACTATATTTACAGTCAATTATAATGGGCACTGCCAACATATCCAATAACAAAAATAAAACAAAAACTTTTTTCATGTTTCTTTCATGCTTTTTTCACAGAGATTTTTAAATATGATTTTGTTTTTAAAAAATACAATAAGGAAATAATTACATTCTTAATATGAGAACATTATCTTACAACACACAGCCTGGGCCAATTAGTTTGAAAGTATCTTAAATGAAAAAAAAAAAATGATACTAAATTAAGTACTCTCCATCTGAAAAGTCAAATTGCCACAATCATCTCATTAAAAAAACACATTAGATCCCCCAAGATTATGATGTTTTCTTTAAAAAATCATCACCTATTTATTGAAAAAAATTTTTTCAAAGCACCTGGTACAGTAACAAGAGTTTGAGGAAGCACGAGTATAACATTTTCTCAAAAGACATAGAAATGTAATGGTTTAAAATACAAAATTTTTCCATTAAAAAAGTCATACTGCTCTATTGCTGACTTTGTCTGGTGATCCTGAAATAATAAAAATGTGAAAAATACGAGCTCTGTTGCTTTTTATATAAATTGCAGAGCAACAGTACTATTAAACAAAATGGAACATATTTCACAGCACTGGATGTGGTCTATCAAGAGGTTATTTCCAGAGTTGTTTTTTGTTGTTGTTTCATCCTTTCAAAACCTTGGTTGTTATATAGAATAGGTATGTCACGAAAGGATAATTGCAGTGTTACCAATGCACTTATACATTAGAAACATACAATTACAGTACAGGGTTGGGGGAAGGGGGGATGGCTTTAAGGACCCTTTGCAGGAGGACAGGTGAAAGGGGATGGAAGATACAACACCAATGCTGGGTAAATAAGACTGACTCAAAGGAATTGATTTTGATTACTTTTGATTACTCTGCATTACTTGATGTGGGACCACTTAATGGCAACTGTTATATCCTTGCAAACGTTGACTAGAAGCCTAATTCGCATCATAAATATGTACAGATATAAAATAAATATTTATTGAAATATACAAATAAATAACTTAATTTGAAATAAAAAGCCTAAATGAACTCACTTTTGCTTCAAATTTATTTCTGCTAAAATTTATGGGAAATTGATACTGCTTAGTCTGAAGTCATACAGTATGGAATGTGTTCTCCACTTAAAGAGTTAATAAGTAAGCAGACCTAAACGAATATATATAAAAAAAATCCTGGTTTCATAGAAAACCACACTGATGTTTGTTTCATATTATATTTGCATTCTCGTGGCGCTTTGTGCAAAGCACAGTCCCAAGAAGCAAAGAGCCTTTTCTAATTTTGAGCCCCATTTCTCCTCTGCTAAGGTCAATGAGATCCCTAACTGCATTTGGGAACAGGATTTAGCCCTTGTATATGGACCGTTCCAGACCCACTTTTCAAAAGCACTTGGCATTCATGGTGGCCTGACTGGAGGGGGCTGCCATGTGCTGGGACTTTCTGACAGCTCAGAGCTGGGGCCCTGGGCTTACTGATCCAAATAGCTCCCACAGGAATTCCTCTGGTGCACCAGGTCAGGAATGAGCTGAATGCTCAGCTGACCATGTCAGCTGTCACAGCCTGTGTAGGCTTCAGGACTTACAGCTCTTCCTAAAGGGAAGAGGCAACCTGTAGGCCTGGGCCATAAAGAGATTTTCTATCCTTGCTAACTACTGCATTGCCAGCTTCTGTGATTTTAATTGGAAGTCCTAACCATCTATCAAGATTCCAGCCCTAACTTCTCTGATTATATTAAAATATGAGTAGCATTTCCAATTTTTTTAATTAGTTTTCTAATCTTCACAGTTGAGGAGAAAAATCTCGAGAACATGATTGAAGGCTCTCCAGAGGCTTAAAAAAACCCAAAGAGAATAAAAACCCCAATTCATAACATGTTTTTTTTTCCTCTCTGTTTTATGCCAATCTTGAGATTTTGAAGGGCTTCAGCTGGCAATTTAATGCATGTAATTTCACAGGAGTGACATGGATAGAGACAAAGATGAACAAATTTCTAGAACGTTACAAGACTAAAATACAAGATACGATTTCCTAGTAATCAGACTTCTGTCTGAGAAAATCCCCAATTCTTTGTAAAAATGTTATAAAAGAGCCTTAAAATTATCATCCTCTCAGTCTTGTCTTCCTCAAAAGTAACAGCTGAGGTCTGAAGAGGTGAAGATGAGGAAAATGAAGTACAGCAGTGTTCTATAACTCAAGTTTAACAATACTACATTGTTAAAAAAAAAAGACTGACCTCATAAGTTATTCTGAGTTGCCATTATCTGTTGAGGATTAATTTCAATTACATTTCTTTTTCCTATTCAAAAAGTATAGAAAAGAAGCAATATCCAAAAATATCTGTTTGCCTTCTAACAAAATCAGAAATGAATCACTGCTA
This sequence comes from Gallus gallus, assembly GCF_016699485.2. Classification (NCBI taxonomy): domain Eukaryota; kingdom Metazoa; phylum Chordata; class Aves; order Galliformes; family Phasianidae; genus Gallus; species Gallus gallus. The sequence goes on from NC_052535.1 coordinate 80,058,370, forward strand.
GACAACAAGACTTTTGAAAATGACTGGTGCCTCAGAATAAAGTTAATGTACTAAAATGGATTTTTTATAATGTGTGGCAGTTTTTTATTTCCCAATGACAAAAACATCTATCTTAGAAATTATCCAAAAACTCTTTACAGCTGAGTTGTGTCATTCCACTGTCTCTCACTTCCATCAAGGCAGTGGCAGTGATGAACTCCCCACTTGCCAGTCCAAGCAAGTCATGCCATTCATGTGAAGCCATTTCTTCAGTTTTCTTTTGCCCCATGCACCACTAATAGCAATGTGACCACTTGGCTCAGCTAACTCTGTGCCATGCAGAGCTCTCCAAAGCAGTGTTACCTGCAAGAGCACTTATCTGAAATGAGTTCACATCTGTCTTAAATAATGCACCAGTCTTCAGTGTTGTTCAGGCCATGTGATGCAAAGTAATTCACATTGCTGGTCTATACTGTTTCAGCAAAGTAAACTTTCAATTGCAACTATATGCCTCTTTTTACTTACTATGGTTGGTTTGCTTTTTGGTTTCCGTTTGCGTTACCAGTGAAGCTGGAAATAAAAAGTTACAGGTAATAAAAAGGGGCACATGTAGTTACACAGCAATACAGTAGAGGGAATACAGGCAAATTAGCGCCAAGCTACCATTAACTTAACAGAATTATAAAACCTCTTATGTTGTATCGCTTGATACACTGGATGAGTCCTTCGCAGCCTATGTTGTGGTCCATAATAGGTAAGGCCTTTATGGAAAATGAGTGGTTTTGCTGTACTTATGTTCCATTTTTCATCTCCCATTCCTGGAAGAGGGGAAAGAAAGATATGGAAAATGTTAGAGAAATCAAGATATTTCACTGATGTCATCAGATCTGCTAAGCCAAAGCCAGCTGAGGTCACTAACAGCTTTTCCACTGACTACCAGATTCAGCCGTCCGCCCTCAAATTAGTTAGAGAATGCTAACAAACATGTCCTGATACAGTCTGTTTCCACTTCCCACCCCATTCAACTACATGTGGAAACCTTTTTCTAGCGCTTTCTACATTTCACACGTGAGAGAGAAGCAAGCATTCAATATCTGTTATAGCTGACACCAAGTGATTGCTATTCTCTTCCATTTATTTATTTATTTTTACAAAATTCCTGATAGGCATACATTTATATGACTGAAAAGTGAGACTTAGGTAGTGTAAAGCAAATCGAGTAGTTAACACTACATTTGTTTCCTGTATGCAGACTCCAAGTTGATCTATTGCTCATTACATTTAAGAAATCTCTTTGCTTTTCTATACCTCTTTCCCTGCCTCTTAGCTGAGGATAATGAACCTTACCAAGCACAGCTAAGCATGTAATCTGTAATGCTTTCATCCATGCATTTCAAAGAAAAGTATTATTGCTACAATTTCTTATCATAGAATCCTTAGAGTTGGAGGGGACTTTAGTGGTCATCTAGTCCAACTCCCTGCAACAGGGACATCCACAGCAAGATCAGGTTGTCTAGAGCACAATACAGCCTTGCCTTGAAAGTCTCCAGGAATGGGGCATCCACCACATCCCTGGGCAACCTGTGCCAGTGCCTCACCACCCTCACTGTAAAAAAAAAAAAAACAACACTTTTTCCTTATATCCAACCTAAATCTCCTGTCTTTAAGCTTGAAGCCATTTCCCCTTGTTCTATTACCACAGACCCTGCTAAAGAGTCTGTCCATTTCTTTCCTGTAGCTCCCCTTTAGATACTGAAAGGCAACTATCAGGTCATCTCAGACCCTTCTCTTCTCCAGGATCAACAGCCCCAGCTCCCTCAGCCTACCCTCATAAAAGAGCTGTTCCATTTTGTGGATCATTTTTTTGGGCCTTCTCTGGATGCTCTCCAACAGGTCTGTAACTCTCCTCTACTGAGGACTCCACATCTGAACACAGCACTCGAGACGAGGCCTCATCAGTGCAGAGCACAGGGACAGGATCAGCTGCCTCACTCTGCTAGCCATGCTTCTTTTGATGCAGCCCAGGATACGGTTGGCTTTCTGGGCTGTGGGGGCAAATTACTGGCTGTTGTGATGTTACCTTGACCCAGGTGTAAGACCTTGCATTTGCATCTGTTGAACCTCATGAGGTTCACGTGCTCCCACTGCTCAAGCCTGTCGAGGTCCCTCAAGGTGCATCCCACCCCTCTGGTGTGTTGCCCACACCCCATAGCTTGATGTCATCAGCAAACTTGCTGAGGGTGCACTTGAACCCACTTCTTCTGCTACATAAGTGGCTATATCCATACAGAGATCAGGAAATAATGAAGCTTTAAAGGAGTTGGCCTCTCACTGAAGTAATCTCTGTAGAGCCATCCCACAGCTGCTCTCAGCCAGGAACAGGGGTCTACAAATTCCTCTCCCAGCCATCGACTCTGCAGAGATGCTCTGCAGGCAGCTTGCTAGCTTGGCTCTCAAGCTGAATTCCTGAGTTTAATGCTCATTCCACATTATTTAAGAGCACTAGCTGAGAACTTTTATTTATATATGTAAATATCTGTTTCTGCTGCTGGAAGTGGTAAAAGCATTAGATTGGCTAAACAGCTCCATGACAGTGACATACTATAAAACACCATCAAAAATCACAGTTGGTGGTTTTAGAAATGCAGGAAAAATAAGTTTACTATTTTTTTTTTTGAAAGCTTGGGTGGCTTTTTCCATTTAAAAGATCATTTTATTAAAGTATAATATATTTTTAACATTTGATTTAATTTAAATTATGGTAAACCTAAATTTAAAACACAGTATTGATGAACTCTAGATTACTTTTTAGAACGGATGTTAAATACATATTCTCTATGTCTGTGCTGCCAAAGCTCTAAAGGAAGTCCTTGGTTGAGCAACTGGGAAGATAATTATTTTTAAAGAAGTGTTAAATAAGCCTTGAAAGCAGCAGCTTCTTTCGCAGGTGCAGAAGGAATGTCTGTTGGTTTCCATTGCTCCTGCAGGTTCAATTCAATGAAAGAATGTTTAAGTCAACACTGACAACCTGACTGGGAGCTGGGAAACCAGGAGACTTCATTTATTTCTCCAAAACCTGAACGTAAGCAAAATGTAAGCTGCTGGCATCCACCAGTGCATCAGTTTTGTGAACAAATCAGAAGTAAACATTACAGTTTCCTTATACCATATTAAAATTTGGGTTTTGGAATGTCAGATGACATATAAAACTTGCTTAAATAATCATTTTATTCTCGCACACCAAGTATATTGGGAGTATTTTACTTAACTAGCAATGCCAATGCAAACTTCACTTTTCCACATTTTACTACACTCTCCTTCCTGCAACACAGATTAACAAAATCACAATTCCTTCTGATTGCCCCAAAATACACCTTTTTCCTTAAAAATAAAAAACAAAACAAAAACAAACAAAAAACCATAGCAAAAACATAGATGTTACAATAAAAGTTAAAAAAAAATAATAATCCAGCAGCAGAGAAGGGTGCAGTGCTCCAGGGCTGGTGAGCACAACAGTGCCAAGAGGGTGGCTGCAAACAAAACAGTGGCTGGTGACAGGTTCAGCATCCTGGTGCAAGGGAAAGAGTGAAAAGGGAGGCATTCAGTGCATAGTAGAGAGTGAATAAAACCCCAACATTTTGAATGCTTATACAACCATAACGTTGGGAGACTTGCCAGCTGCTGAAGACACAAGTGTTAGCACGGATGTGAAATCTGTTTCACTCCCACACATTGCACTGACATGCATGCGCAGAGAGCCAAGTTCTGCTCCGAGATACTCACGCGTGACTCCTTTACTTTAGCCACATCTATAAGGCCTGGGCTCACTCATAACTGCGAAAGGCCAGAAGAATTGAGAGCCAAATTCCACCCTCGCATATGCACATTTAACGCCCACTGAAAGGCGGGTGTGATGTAGATGCATACCTGATGGCAGGATTTGGCTGCTGCTCCTGGCGAATGGGCTGAGCACAGCTTGGGTTGCACTGTCTAATTCAGCAAAATTTCATTGTTAATATTTAGTGCACGAGGTTTTCAGGAAAAAGCTGCTAAAGCTGAATTGGATACTTTTGAGTTATTTTTCCCAGGGTGGGAAATGCACTTAGTAGCTCTATAGGCTTTCAGATTAGCCTAATCTTATATTCATGATTCCCCTCCAACAGGACTTGACCAACCTATTGTGCCACCCAAAGTGCAGTGATATTGTTCAGCCCGGCAGGACTTTTCCTGTACAGTATAAGCTGAACACAAAAATGAAATACAGCTGTAAAGTATTCTTTACACCAACACTGTTCAGGTTTTTATAGTTTTCTCCAGACCTAAAGATTAAATGTGCCTGACCAGTCTGTAGCACTTGTGAAACAAATCCATGCTGCTTTTTGTCAGGACTGTGCTCTAACTGCTAGACACATTTCCCCTGTAATGCTGTGCTAACACGCAAATCTAAAACAAAACGCGTAGTTAGAGATGACATCTTTATGAGACAAATTATAGCATAATTGGAATTCAAAGATAAGCTTTAGAGTGCATGAATTCTTCTCCAAGTTTGAAATAGAAGCATCAAACTTCAAAGTTAATAAGAATTGAAACCAACCACTCCCAGATTAATTATTCTTAGCTGAATGTAAATGAATCAGGCCAACTGACAGAAAAGGCTACTGATGCCCATGGCAAAGAGGGAGGAAGCTGTGGAAGGCTGGTGGAAACGCACTCACTTAAGGTACAGCAGGAGAACTAATTCTTTGCAATATTGAAAGCCTAACGGTGGCTGGAAGAGACATGGGGTGTCACTGAGATGGGTCATAGAACCAAATAATCTGCTGAGCTGATGATTTTTTAGTATCTAGTACATGGAAGTGCTAAGTTTACGCTCAGATAATGTAAATGTGTTTTATTAATGAAGACTGTGCTTTTAATAAAAGTTATTAAAAAAAAAACAACTACCCTGAACAATGCTTTATTACTTTGAAAAAAGAAAGGGACAGCACAGAAACAGATGTCTATGATTATTACTACTTATAATTACAATTAGAAGTCAACTACCCAATCAGCAGAAGTGTGAGCCAGTGCTACTACTGTCATCCTTACATATGTGCTGCCCACGTGCTTATACTCTATTGCAAGTGTAGCCCACAAGAATGGTCATGCAAATCTCACTGAATATAAAGCACAAAAATTAAAAAATCAGTAACAGTACAACAGGAATGCAAACTTCAGCCTGGTATGTGTTGAATTAAATTAAAGTGATTTCTTTTTTAAATGCATTTTAAGAGTACGTAAATTGCACAATGCATTTTCAATTACTATGGTGCAGAATTATTCTGTTCTTGTGCAGCTGGCAAAGATCAGCCCTGATATTGTGTTCCATCAGAACTGTGAGCTCTCAGCCACATTTCAACTATGCAGCTTAGTGTAATGTAATGAATTCTGGGTGGACTATCTACTCCACACACCATTTTCCTTGCAAATTAAACTTAGAAAGGAACACAGAGAGAACTGAAATTAAATCTATCTGATTAAGTGTATAAATTAATCTAAAAATGATTCCCCCAAATCACTCCTGCCTAGAGGACAGCATTTATAAAGTATATATGAAGTAATACAAATAATCTTGATATGGCACTGACACTTTTCACATACAGAAAAAGAGCCAGTATTTACCTCTCTCTGTTTCTCTCCTCTCTCCATGAGTAAACACAGTTGTTTTTTTTTAAAGCAAGAAAGAAAAAGGACAGAGAAAGAAAACTATACGTAAGTCTTCTCACCTTTGCTTTTCGAAGTACATGCCCCCGACATGGAGAATTATTTGATGAGGGAGGTCGCTTCAGAGCTGCTGCACTGTTCACAGGTATTGAGCACTCAGTGTCACTGGTATCACAACTGGAGATTGGAGAGTTTTCCAAAGTTCGGTGCTTGAAAATTGGAGACTAATAGAGAGTGAAAACCCTACACTGAGTTTCCTCTAAGTAGTCACATACGTAATATTGCTTAGACTTAGAAATGCAGAAACTACTTTTAAAGAAATTGTATTCATGATGATGATGAATAAATGAAAAAGGAGTTAGAACAAAAATAGAGTGTATGTTCTCTGATGAAAGTTCATTTTCTGTAACAAAACAGCAGTGGGTAATGGGGAGGGTTTGACACATGCCTCTTTGATCTCTGTGATACAGCTACCCAGCTGCTTCAGCCAGGATACCATACTCCATCACCAATGTGTAGGATGCAGTTATTGCAAAGGGTGACAGTGTGACAAAGGCAAGTAGGTCTCAGTCACTGCATGATGGTATGGTGCATTAAAATATCTCCTTGGGAATGGGAAATGTCTCAGTTTATGCTCCCACAACCCCTGAGGACAAGGGGGAGTCAGCTTTCATGCATTATCCTAACACAAATATAAACTGCATATATACGACTTGTGATTCCGTTCTACTTGCTCCCCATTGCTCTAGAAAGTATACCATATGAAGAATACAGGTAATGCAGATAAAAAAAATAATTCTGTTCTTATTTCACGTGCTTAATAAATCTTTTGAAAACTGTTACTTCCCAGTTGTTTCAATGCAGCCATCCTAGCCTGTGGTCTTGGGATCGGCGTACCTGTGGGCTTGATGTTCCTGACTTGGGCTCAATAGCCAAGCCCAGTGTGATGCCACCAGCGAGGGCTTTCTTAAGGCTCTCCTTCACCTCAGTCAGTTCTAGCTCCAGGTTTACACGCTCAGCCTCCTTCGTCTTACATTCCTCTTCCAGCTTCTTTAACTTGTCTTCAAGAATCACTTGGGTCTTCCTGCCTGTCATCCACAGCAATGTTGTTATTTCAACAGGAAGCTTTAAGTGACAATTCTACAAATATTATTTTCTTATTTTAAAAGTAAAAAAAGGAAGGGCTCAAAAGATCACTGACTTCACAAGAATGTTGCATAACTTGCAAAAAAAAAATTGTCATGTAAAAAGTTCAGCAACGGGAGCCAAATGCATTCTTTCAGGCTCCTTCCCTAGATTTGAAGTCTAGTTGCAAATCAATGTTTTTGTTATTTTTCCATGTAATGAAAACATAATTAGCTAGCCACAATAAAATTATTCCCATATTATGCTTTCCTTACATATGCATCTCTATCATTTCATAGGTGTGTATATATACATATGTATACATACATATTCATACACAATTTGTGTATGTATAAAAACCAAATACAGATATTACAGAGTATAATTTAACATCAAGACCAAATTTCATGTAATGGCATCTCTTCATCACAGAATGCCACGCTGCTTGGATAATCAGACCTACTACAGGCAGGACTGAGCACAAAAATGCACCTCATACCAGCATTGACTTCAATGGCAGCACGTAGATCTTTCCTTTCTTTTCGGAGCTGGGCAAGCCTATTCCGCAGTGCTTCTTTCCTCTTTAGCAGTTCCTCTTCCTTGCTCTGTAACCTCTTTGCATCAGCCTCCACACGATTCTTGCCATATTTGTACTGTTCTGCATCTGTATATATTAGATGGTAATTATTATTTGATCCAGTTGGAACCTTGTCTGCTCCCATTTAAACTTTGGTCACAGGTTGAAATGGTAGACACAGAAAACTTAACCGTCCTCAAATTAACTTTGGGTTAATCAAGCCATTATAGAGTAGATGTGTGTGAGTGTACATGTGCTTCCTCAGCTGTTCAGGCAGCTTGTTACCTCAATGACTTGGTTCAACTAACAGTAAAACCCAAAACTATGCCCTGGAACTAAACATCACATGACATACTTAATGTTTGGAGGACACCCATCTTCCACTGGCTTTTTCTGAAGTTATCTGATTCCTGCTGAGTTCTGAAGCACAGCTAAGGAAATACTATAGGATACACAGTTTAATCTCTAGGTTTTATTACAGTGGTTTTTTAAAATGTCTTGACCTTCTTTGTAGTTCAGAGCAAGGACAGAAGGCTTCTATTTATCTCAGAAGCCTTGATTTTTAATTTGAAGTGGTCAAAGGAAAAACTACAAAACTACATTTGCCCTTTTTGCCTATCTTCCATTTCTATTTTTACTACCTAAAGCACACGTCTTTTCTCACCTGACTGAATAGAACAAAATGACATTCTCAGTTTATTTGATACTTACGAGCTTTCTTTCTTTCCTTCTTTTCTTTCTTCTTTTTTTTTTAATTTCCCATAGAAATGCTTTCTTTTCCTGGCTCACATACACGTGTTCTAATTTATTTCACAGACACATTTATACCTCTGCTCCCGTTGCAATTCAAAGGAAATAGGTCACCCTACAGATCAGCTTGTCTGCATATCTGAAGGCTGTCCATTGTACCTAAACCATTCCTGACAAACAGCTGCCTAACCAGTTTAAGTCAGTCTTTGGTAACTGAGATGCCTTTTCTCCAACAATCTACTCCAATGTCAACTGAGTTGTGTAGTTGGAAAGACACAGTTTTTTTAATCCTAAAACCTAACTCCATTTTCTTATATTACCCTCTAAATCCACGATTCTTTAAAAATTTACCAATGACTCAAAAAGTCACATTCATTCCTTCACTAGCAGAAGCCAAATTTTGGAATCCATATCTCAAAAATTACAACTATAGCTCTCTATTGTCTTTTCTTCTTTAAGGAAAACTATCTCTGTTAGGATTGTTTTTAATTAATAAAAAATTGAGGGTTGGAAATTTGACGAGTCTCCTCATATCTTCATTTCTTCCTATAAAATTTCTTTTCTGAACCTCAGTCTCAGAAAGGGTGTACTCATATTACCTACCGGCAATCCACCTGCCCAGAGGAATCCATATTCTGGATTTGCTGCTTACCGTCTGAAATCTTATCTCTCTAAGGAAGCTTTTGAGCTGTACATTTGTTTTCATTATTTTGTTATATCTTTTTCATTAGAGATAAGAGTAATTCTTTTTATGAGCACCATAATGTTCTCATGACTTCCCTAGCTTCTCACTCTCCTCTTCCCGCAGGAATACAAAATTGCCCTCCACTCCAAATGAAGAATCATTACTAATTTTTTTCCTTCTGCTCTCATGATTTTTTGCAGCCACAAAGATACATTTATCATTCTTCACATTACAACCTTTTATCTCATGGCGTGGCTGGAGTAATAACGAGTCACTAGTGCACACAGTATCTCCTATTCAGTGTTGTTGTGGGCATCTCCTGCCCAATCTTTCAGATACAGAAGAACTATAGTGGCTCTTCATCCCGTTTACCACAAAGACAGCTGTCTTGGAGTACCCTCATGATTCCATTCACAGTGGTAGCAGTGAGTAGATATACTTACTGGATGCTGTGCGCTTCACACATGACACTGATTCAGGTTTTTTTGGTTGGCTATTTAATGTTCTCACTTTTCCAGTGATCCCATTAGCAGTTGCAGGAGGTTTCTTGCCTTTGAACTGTTTAAAAACAAAAGTATAAATGGGCCTCAGCTACTCCTGTGCCACTGGCATAGCAGTCATCCCCTCATCAAGGGCAAATCTTGACAAAAAGCTGCCTGCTCAGAGAGCCTTAATAGATTCCATTGATCCAGCTAGAGACAAAGCATTCTCCAGGGATTTGGTCCCTGAGAGCAGCCTAGTCAGTGGGATCCCAGAAGGGAAATCACCAGGAATCACAGAATAGTGAGGGGATGAACACACCATTTCTAGTGGAATCGTGGTTTCCAAATTATTTAAACATCAGGCACTTACTACACTATATAGCCACTGTGAGGCAGAATAGTTGTACCTTATAATTATTTCATATAGTAAAGATTCCTGGAACACAGTTTTTTCAACATTGATTGCCCTCTGAAAGACCCAACATGGTTTGTCACACAAAAATTCAACACTTTCTTATTAATTATATATACATATATATATACATACATATAAACACACTCTATAAGCATGTGGTACATGTGTTTCTGTTTCAAAATGATTCAGTTGCTACACATTCTAAATGTTACGAGTTAATACATTATTTTCTACTCTACTACTGCAAGCTTCTAAAATTTTATTTTATTAAAAAACATGAACCCAAGGATGAGAAACATTGTGCTGCCTATTCCTCACACTTCCACCTAGAATGTGTTAGCCAAGCACATCTGTGCTCTGGCATCTTCATCATCTCCTTCAAAAACATTTAGAGGATTGAAAAGAAAGTGGAATGAGAAGCCTGATGCAGCAGACCAAGGTCAGAAAGAAAATAACAGGCAGTAACTTTCATATGGTGCGTATAATATAATTTAGTATTTGTATATATATATATTCACATTATACATAGTCATAGCATATATAATATATAGCTTAATCATTCCAGATATGTGAATTTGCTGTCACAACCAAGTCATATTTCACTTACAATGCTACTTCTTTTTCTTTTTAATTTTGAAGTCACAACTGCATGCCAAGGAGATAGAAGGAAGCTACATATGCATTCAGGTTAAGCATGGTAGGCCACATCTATCTTCTTGGTACTACCTACAATCTGTAAATCGTCAAGAGCTCATGGGGAAAGCCTAGCCCACGTGACACTTGGCAAAACTGTTTTATGGACAGCAGGCTGGTGACTGAACCGCAAGCACTTCAGTGCTCAGACTGACTGAAACAGCCCAGTGTCCTTAATACAACAACCAGATAAACAGAACAGCCAAAAAAAAAAAAAAAAAAAAACGTTGTCAAGTATTAAATAGTACAGTACCTGTGAGACAGATCCCCTCCCCACAGCAGAGGTATTAGTGACAGACTGAGCAGAAGACAGATTGGATGAGACAGGGTGTTTGTAATGGTTAGAGGAGAGTTTGTCAGTAGATAACCTATTGGTTTTCCTGTCAGCTGGCGGATAGCGCGCAAAGATTTTTGGAGACGGCAAGTTATCGTACAGGCCTGCGTTATCATAAAGCATTTCTTCTCCCATGTTCCTGCTACGAGAAGAAGGAAAGCCATCTTCTGGTTCCCACTGCAATACACACACTTTGGCAGTTAGTAAACAATACACCATGCAGAACCTGAGTGAAATTAAAACATTAGTAAGATTTCTGACTATAGCAAGCCCTCCACATTTAGCAAGCTTATGCTCACTGCTTACACTTGAAGCTAACTACTCAGAAAGGTGGGGGAGGACACAGCATGGAAAGGAAGCATTGCATTACATGGCTCATATCCTTTGCATTTTCCATCGCATGAACCAGCCGATGCTATCCTATTACCCTTCCTGCTCACAGACTGTATCATCAGTTGTTAGCTCCGCACTGAGGGTGCGCAAGGAGAATGTGTTAACAGGGGGACCCTCATGGACTGCACAGATGAACCTGTGGGATTACATCTGGTACATGAGTTGTTAGAAGCAATAATGCCTTTTTTTTTTTTTTTTTTTTTTTTTCAGGCTGTATGTCTTTGCAGTGAATACCAGCTGCTGGTACGCTAGTGTTACACTTTACTTGCTGGAAGATTATCATTCTGAGCTAACTATCTAAAATAACTTCAGGCCACTTCCTTTTCTTTTTTTTTTTTTCTTCAGAAAAATGGAAAGCTCAACAACAATACCCCAGTGATTCATTCAATTAATCTTAAAGGAAACCATGGGCCTGGTTGCCAAATATCCTTCCTTAATCCATCCTGGCTGTGGCAGTATGCTACTCACACAAAGGCTTAAGCACATCCAAGAACTACACACACAGACTACTCGCCCCACATGCTGTTGCGTGCAGTTCCCAAAAGGTTTTTTTTTTCTCTACCATCTTTCTGACATTACTAAGAAATGATGGAGGACTTTGCTTGCATTTCACTTAGCACTTGGAAACAATGAATTTTTCTGATCTCAGCCTTAGTGGGGACGTTTATGAAACAGCCCAAATTAAAAGCGGCCATGAGCTGTATCTGCCCTGTAAATTGTGAGGATCACATTTTACTAAGGGTAAATATCCATTAAGCATTAGAACCTATTCCACAGCTGACTGTGATCAGCTTTGTGTATTATGTGGATGGAGTTGACCCCTGTGATTCTCCTTTGAGATGTGCAATACCTGCTCTCATGTGGAACAGAGCTCCAGGGACAGAACAATGTTCTGTATGTTTTTTAACAGACACCAAAATGCACCTGGTGTAACTGAGTACTTAGTTTTGCCAGCTTCGGTGTGATCTGAAAAATATCCCCTTGAGTCAGTATTATATTCGAGGACTTGGCAACAAATTGTCAACAGGCAACTGCTTTCTTAATGCATCTTGGCTCATGTGCAGGCTAATGTAAGCAATATGTCCCACACCCCTAATACCCTATAGGTGTGAGGGAAGTTTGCAGTCCCCAGTCTGAAAAATAGGACTTCATTTGGAAACTGCCCAGTGGGCCTTTTTAGATAATATAATTTTCAGATGTCCATGCATTCAACACATGCAAACCATTTGTTCTGTGTAAATTCAATTCTTACCGATCCATTTATGCAGGGAACATCATCGTAATGAAGTGCCATTCCACTCGGACATGCATAGCCATTGGCAGTGCTTCCCCGGTATGGATTTGTGGATATAACTCGCCTGTTCATAAAACTGAATAAAACAAAATAAAAATAATAAAAAACAGCACTTGAACCCAAGTCTAAATGATGATTCTGTGGTACGTTCCCTGTGTCAGATTTTGTAGCCTGGAAGCACATATATTCACGTCTTCTGCAGGAACACTGTGGACAGCTTTCCTTCTTTTGCTACTCATATGTTGCTGCTAGCAGCCAATATTACACCATGTGTTTCCATACCGTATTCTTAGAGCAAGGATAAGACGTGTGAAAGCCAGGATGGCAACAGCTGTAACTGATCGTTGGCACGTTTACATGGGAACCTGCTGATCTATGTTATAAACCAACTTGTCAGTGTCCCATAAACATTCCCTTGTTGTCTGCATGCATGAGAAGCAGGTGTTCCTGAGTGCACACGTGGTCAGGGGGGTGCAAACTAGGAATCTGGAGGAGCAAAAATCAAGCCTAGCAAAAAATTGAAATAAAGAAAAAGGTGGAACTCTGATGAAATGTAAGTCAGCACATCCATGAAAATTTGCTAATCATTTCTTCCCCAAATTCTGGGGATTTTTCACGCTCGTCAGAACTTTTGGCTGAGTGGAGTTTGTACAATGGCACTATGGTTCCTAGCTCTCCACCTGGGCAACTGTGCATACAAATACTCCCTATTCTCATTATCACTGTTTCACACAGTGGATATGAGCCCTCCGAAAGCTTCAAAAGGGACAGGTAATTTTGCTTTTGTTTGCTCTCCTCAGAACCAATATTGTTGCTTCTTTTAATGGAATTCTGAAGAACACATGCCTAATATCAGACTACAATGGGATTTGTGTTCAGAGCAAAGATCTAAAAATGCAGAAACTGGAAGATTGAAGCCCAAAGTCTGTAACAACCTCAAGGGTTACTTTTCTTTCCTAGCAAGTTCTGAAACTAAATGAGGTATAGAGTGAGATCCCAAATAATTCCTATAGATTCAGGTATACGTTAAAGGGAACACAAAGCTTTATATCTCAAACAATGGTACTATTCAGGCTCTGTGCTGATATTCATAAAATATGACAAAGCCCTGCTAAAGCTGAGAGGGTCTTCTGTAGTGCTGGCCAGAGCTCAGGAATTCTGTGGTTTTAACATTTGCTTTCTTTTGGCTTTGAAATAACATCTAGTCCATTGAAATAGTTATTCCGAGGTAGACAGACCTGATCCAGCGATGGCTCACCTGAGCCACAGGAGAGCCAGGCTTGCAAGGAAGGATGAACTCGCTCAGTTGAGTATGAGCCTTTTAGGTCTGCCTCAGCCCCAGTAATGCACAGGCAGAGCATGGGTGGAATAACAACTAGCCAGAAGCTTTTCTTTTTTAAAACAAACAAACAATAAAAAGCCTAAGATAAATGCCATGATAAAAATGGTTTTATCTCATACTTCATTGGACATTATTAAAGGGATCAATTTGTCTACTGCTTCTCTTAATGAAGAACATTACTCAATTGTTTCCGGTTAGCCTGAAGGACTACATGTGGAACTGTTATTATGTTTCTGCTTATTTAAGTAGCTTCATTGAAAAAAATGCATATTATACACATCTGAAAACTGGGATATTCATTAACAATATCTGATGCACCTGCCATAACTGTTTCCATCAGCAAAGGAAGCTAAACTTTATCTAAGTATCTGTAAACACTTCATGCACTAAGCCTCATTAAACTAGTTTACAGACGCATCCACATAAGTTAGTTGCATTCTGAAACTGCTAGATGGGAAAGCCAATGGAGAAAACTACTTGGAAACAATTTTCATTCAGTCTTTCCTAGAAGCCTAATGATTCACATACAGAAAATTAACGAGATTATTAATGAAGAACCAACTATTTGGCAGAGCATCGGTCTCAGGAAAAGTTTAAGTGACTGAATGTTCACCAAAGCTTTAAAGACAAGCACAGTTAATTTGGAATACAGATATTCATGCTAAAAAGGGTGGCAATAAAATTTTAATATCATTGTCATTTTCCCTCTTTTTCTAGGAATAGCTGAACATCAGCACATGGTTACTCTTGCTTATTGAGAAGCTCTTACAGACTTTTAAAGATACCCAGTGAATTTTGACTAATTTTTAATAGGGGAATTTTGTTATTTTGCAAGTTGTTTGACATTCCTTTCTAACATGTGGTCTAGTTGCATGTTTTTTCACTTGGCTCCAATTAATATCACATTTGTTCAGAAAAGGAAAGCCAAGCAGTATTTGGGGGCAAAAGGTTTCCATTCTGTTTCTTCCTTAAATATGGTTATTGTGAGATGCTGACTGAAGCAAAAACACATGTCAACACAGGATAAACTTTTTGAACCCTATTAACTTCAAAACAAAGATTAACCTAAGTCTATAAGCAAAGTGCGTTTTGATTCTATCAAAACTATCTGGTTTTCACAGAACTGGGATTGCAGTAACATGAAGTCACCGATTTCCATCTAAAGACATTCAAGATAGACCCTGAATGAAGTTGGGCATTCTCTCTTGCTATAACTCTCTTAACAAATAGCTAGTGAAGGAGTTTTCTTTAGGAAAACTCTGAAGCTTTTTCTTTTTCTTTTTTTGGTGCTGTTAATTTCTTATGACAGGCAGATGAAGTGTGATTCTCTGATGTATTGTCACACAAATTTCACATCTGTTGAATTCGTAGGGAGTCTCATTTGGCTGAGATGAGGGATGACACCTCTCCAAACTGTCTTGTCAGGCCACTTGCCTTCTGACCCCAGAAAACCATGAGGTACATCTGCAGCAGGAGATCCAGTGTGACCCAGCCATTCCCTCACTCCCACTTCTAAACAGTCTCATCAAGCCCACAAAAAATGAGAGTCTCTTCCCACTGGAGATTGCTTTAGTGATAAAATTCATTTCCACATGTAAATTGCTCTATATACAAAGTACGTGTTACTTTTCTTAACATAGGATCAGTGATGAAGGACCGATTTGCATTTTAAACAGAATTTCTGTGCTGCACCCGAGAGTGCTTCTCAATTTCCACCTTCACAATCACGAGCTACAAATAAATTGAACTGGCTTGATGTAATTCTTAATTAATCAAAAAAGGACATGAGAAAGAAACACTGAGAAGGTGACTCACAGTTAAATTTGATGCACACTTTTAGTGGTTCTGTTAAGACACAAATATTATATGGTGGATAAGTAAATGATTGCAAACTACATACCCACGTATTTATTTTACTTTTCAGCATATTTGTCCTTTTCCAGGCTTAATTCTAAGGCTTCAAGCAAAAAATAGCGGTTAATAAGGAGACTCACTTAAAAATGAGTCAAGACATGAGTAAAGTTGGCTGGTATCTGCATTTAACAGAGCTTTAGCAAGATGCCAACAAGATAATCTTAAACACATCTACCATACTGCAATGCTGAGACACTTCAGGACTTCAAAATCTGGCAAAGCGGCTGAGGGGATTTGATAAGCTCTCTTGGCACCAGACTTAATGTGCAGATATAAATTCTCATAGTACTGAAAACAACTGCGTAGCCGAATGCCTCTCACCAGAAGGTCTGTTTTGCAGCCTGGATGACGCTTGCTGTCATTTCCACATCGATATAGTCATAGTGCAGAGCTCCGGGGTCTGTCGAAGATCCCGTTTCTGCAAGTAACATCCCTATCCATCTGCCCATGTCTTCAGAGGAGGATGCCTGTAAGGAGAATGCAAAACCATATGTCAAGTCTTTAGTCCACCACTCCAGTGAGGTAGTCATTGCATTGTTTCAAAATGCAGCATTCTTCTTGGCTGACCATATTATACAAGAGGCTCTGGTTTCTTTCCGCTGAAGTCAGAGAACCCAGGATTTCTCATTAAATCTGCTTTGCTAGAAGGACTGCACTTTAACTAAGCCACGTGCTCATCAGCTATGATGTAATGCAAAGTGGGCAATCTCCACAAAAGAAATAATCATGTAAGGCTAGTGGATTTAGATTCAAGTCATGTTTATTTTAGACTTCAGAAAATTGAAAGCTGTAACTAAATTATTTTCCTAGGCAGATTTTAGCTCGGATAAATCCTGAGAATTAAGCGTTATTGCCAAGTAGAAAAGAGTGAAAAAAACTGAACTAGCAGAAGAAACTTTAGTCGTGTTTTTTGAAAGATACAATTTGCAAATGCCTACCTGATGCCATTTATTAAGTGGCACAAGAACAAATACTTTAAAACTAACTTTTAAAAATTCAAATCTAAACAGTAGCAAAATAAATAAGTGAAAAAAAAGGGGGGGGCGGGGGAAGAAAGTGTGTGGTTTCTAAATTTCTCAATCTTTATTTTTATGGCCTTTCTGAGATTCTTGAGCTGCTTTCTTTCAAACTCTGTACTGCTCACATGCAATAGGACTTGCAAGGATGTGAGATTACCATGACCTCCACTATACTTGGCCTTAAGTGGCTTTCCATTTTTCAAAATATAATGGACAAATATCTCCTGCCAAATCCTCAACCGCTTTTCAAAATCCAATTTTAACAAGATCTGACATAATTTTTTGAAGTTTCATTTTGGCTTCTCAGTTATAACTCGCTCTTGAATTTGTATTGCAGTGGCATAGTCAGTGAAGGCAATTTTCTAGACCAGAAGGGTTTCCCACACCAGTTTGCCAAGCATCCTCAGTCAAATTCTGCTCCTTGAAATGAGATCCCATCAGAGCCTGGATCCTTCTACAGGTCAGACTGACAGCTGTCCAGGCTGCAATGACCACAGTTCTGTGCTCTTCTCTGTTCCCACACCTACAGGCACACAGTTACTTTGCAGCTAACACAAAGGTGTATAAAGAGACTCACTTAGGTTGCTGGCACAGTGTCTCTCTTAATGCAAGACAACACATAGGAATTCAGACTGAGCAGAAGTGGCTATCATATACAGCAAACAAATGACAGCTAAGAGCTCTAGAGTTCCCATCAACAGTGATTCATTATTTAACTACAGCTAAGTTATTTACCCAAAAGGACCATATCTCTGATAAAGAAGTGTGCCTAGAAAGGAGAACAGAGAATTTAGCACCAGTTCAAAGGAAGGTCAGTGCAGGGAAAGCATCTTACAGACATTTCTGAAGCACATTATGTGACTTGTTCCTAAATCTTCTTACTTCTTTTGCCTACAGCTCCTATCTTTCTTTCTCCTTCCAGTATTTATTACCCATCTCTACAATAACATTACTCCACAGATTTTTGGAAATATCACATTGTTTGACAGTGCTTCCCTAATTTAGCTTGTGGTTGTCTCTGTAAGTCAGAGCCTTTAGAGCCACAGCACCTCAAGCACAGCAACCTCCTGCCCATTTCGAAGCAGCCGGAAGGTCAGAGGATGCTTTGAATCCAGTCCTGGGATGACTTCACATCCACGGAGAGGGATAGAAACAATGTGCGTCTTCAGATCTGTCCTGTCCTTGTGGAAAATGAGTTTATTGTCTTTCACTCGGCACCAGCGCTCACGCCAACGGTTATTTGAGAGCACATTGAGATATCCTGCAATGAAATGAAATGTGAGATGCTTTACTCCTATTTTTTTTTAAAAAACAAACAAACAAAACAAACAAAAAACCCACTTATTTTCAAAATAATGCTATCACTTAAACAAATTATTTGTCTTACAATAGGAAGACCAGATGAATTTTAGGAAGACAAGTAAATGATTCTGCCCCACTTCTTCAATGCAAAATTTCACTGTGCCAATAACCTAGCAAAAAGTCACGTTAAGATGTGATCCTGCTCACCTGAAAATGGCTTTTTGTATTAGTCACTGCAGTGGCTGGGTAAGCTGGAGCTTACCGATGACCAAAACTTCAGTATTAATGGGAGAGGGAGAGTGTTAATAAGCTAAATACACAGCTGATGTGCTCATATAGCTCCTTATAGAAGACCCATCTGCCTATAAAACTGCTCCCCATATAAACTGCTATATAACCATGACTGCCCAAATCTTCTGGGAAAATCACAACTCCTGTTATGTAATTAGGTGATGACTTAACTTCTGTAACATTCACAGTATCCTATAGACCTTCAAAGATTCCTCCACTCAATGTCTGCTTTGCCCAGAGGAGCAGATTAGCACTGTTAGGTTTACACACTGATGCTACCTTCTCTGATTTCATTTAGAAAGCAGAATGCAACATGCTTAAATAAGAATTTAACGGATCAACATTCATGTTGACAGAAATTAATATTCACTAAAAACTCAAGAGTTAAATATATATGAAGTTAGCTAACTTAGCATAACTTTAAGACGTGTGGGTTTTTTTTCCCTTCTTTTCCCCAACAATATATCATAAAGTCATAGAACAGAATCATAGTATCATTAAGGTTTGAAAAGATTTATAAGATCACCTAGTCCAACTGTCCACCTACCACCAATGTCGCCCACTAAATCCCATCCCTACAACAAATCAAAATTTCATGAATAAATAGCATTTTAAACAAATTCTGCCTTCCTTATCATTCTGTATGCCAGATATAGGCAGCATCTAGGCATATAAAGTCATTAAATAGGCAGAGTTATTGCTCCTTAGTCCCATAGCAGTAATCATTCTAAACATTAAAATCAAGACCATGAATGTGCAATTTCTCCATCCTGTCCCATTTGTAAACAACAACAACAACAAAAAATGCCAACAATTTTTTACTTTTGCTTCCTCACTACAGGTACATGAATTCAGTATGCTGCTGTTTCCAAACAGGGCAAGAAGAAATGATACTTTGCACAGACCAGGATCTATGTAAAAATTTTTTCCTCTATCTCAGGTCTGATTTTCATTTAAGCACTTAATCATGTTGGATAGCTATCTCTTTGGTTTTCATTAAAACTATGACTTATCATTATTTTTTCTGGATTTCCCTTCCAACATTACGATTCCAATGTCAAAGCTTGATCCAACAGGATATAGCAGATCAGAATTGCGCACAACTTGGAAGATGCCGTAAAAAAGAGGATGTGCTCAGTTCTGTGACTTTGGCTCCTTGTCATGATCACACTCTCCAACTCTCCTCCCTCCTCCTCTAACAAAAAAACCTGTATAGCTGTGTATTATAATAGAATCACTAGAAATGGAAAATCCTTCATGTGCAAGCCAGCTGGCTAGTTTTGAAGAGGTTTTTTTTTCAGACATTACTTTTCCCCATCCTCTGTTCCTAACACAGGTCTCAGAAAAATTCTTCTAAGTCCTCATATTTTGTTTAGATAAGCAGGACTCTGTATTCTTCCTCCACAATAGCCTTACTTAAACCTTCAAGACTTAATGTGACCAAAATGCCTTGAATATGTTTCCAGCTGGGGCATTAGCACTTCAACTTAGTTCGTGTGGCCAAAGACCGGTGATGCTGAGAGAAGAGCCTTGCTATGACTCTGAGCACAGGTGGGTTTCTGTTTCTGTTTCCACTCTAGCTGGGTGTCCCCCGCAGTGTGATTGGGCTTTTCCCTTTGTTCATGTGAGGCAGAACATTCTAAAGTGTAAAAGCCTTCAACTGTGGAGCAACATCCCAGAGGGCATTGCATTCAGACAAACTTCTGGTGGTCAGAAACTCCTGCAAAGACTTCCTGCGATGACTAAAGCCTAGACACTTAAATTTTTCTATAAAATTTGCAAGTGGTGTAGCCAAATGCAGACAATAGTAATGGCTATATTTATGCCCATATCTGAAATAATGGTAGAAGTACTCAGAATTAGATTGTGCAGCTGTGGTTAACATCTCACATAACATGGAATAATGAACGGACTATGAGACCCAGGAAGTTAGAAGTTTTATGGAAGCCAGATGGTTTGGACAATGCATCTGGCTGGACACAGCTTTTCCCAGCTGTTCCTTTGCTTGATAAATCACATCTTTACTTAGTTGATATACAGACATATGCACACACTTATTTAATCAAAGATTTCTTATGGGAATTATTCCCAAAGTGGCCTTGAGAACCATCTGCAATTTGTGAAGTTCTCGCTGGTGGTCCATGAATCTTCTTCTTTCGCACTGGGCCAGCATCTATTACACTTCATGCACCAAGGATTTCTGCCAGCTGCTGCCTAATCACAGATTTCTGGGCTTCCCAAGATTTCCTAATCAATTAAAGGGGAAAATTCCAAGCCAAATTCAAAACCATGTGCAACTGCTTCACAGTTCTCTTGCTATGTTTTTTTTTTTTTAAAAAAAAAAAAGATTGGAAGAAGGATGGGAACAAACTTGTTCACATAAACAGGCATTACTTAATATTGGAGCATCAAAAGGCAAAGAGGAGAATGTCAATGCACCGCATTGTTCAAAAATACAGAGCCATGAGGACATTGGCTAAATGCATTACAAAAAGTCCTAAATAGCAGGCAAATATTAATAGCTCAGATACAGAACAGACATTTTCAGTATGCCTTCTCTTAGGTACTTTCTTGGTGTTGCAAAGCACTACCACTGTCATTAACAGTGATCAACATTAGCAGTTAAAATAGCTTCCTAGAAATTTGCCTAATAGGCACCATTTGAGGAACCAACAATTAAAGTCAAATAACTTCAGCTGAGGCCAGGTGGTTGCTGTCATCATTGCCATTGCATATAAGCTCATCAAAAAGACTTGAATCCTTCCCAGGAGCCTTTTCCTAATATGAAGTTCAAGTTTATTTTATAATCCAACCTATAGTCACATTTTATACCTATAGGTTTGAAAACAGCTCTTGTTTCCTTCAAAGCCTGTGCTACACTTTTATTTAAAAAGGCTCTTTTAAAAAACTCTTAAAAAAAAACTCTTTTAGACTCTTTTAGAATCAAAAGCTCTTGATTACCCTAGTCTTTCAATCTGAGTTCACCTTTCTGATGCAGAGGTAAAAATTACAGCAGTAAAAGCAAATTCATGGGACTTTCTAGGCTAGAGTGTTAAAATTTTTAGTCACAAGCTGCCTTGAAGACCCAAAAAGAAAAAGGATTTACCACATGTTGGAACATCTTCTTCAGCTGACGAGGTCTGTTCATCTGTTGATGGCTTTTTCTTTCCTAAACCAATGATCTTCGTTATTTTTTTCCCTGTTACTTTAGTCACAGTGCCCTTGGCTTCTGTTTTTGAACTTTTTTTCCTCTTCACTATTAAGAAAGCAAAAGTTTGCATTTTAGTGTGTTTAAATTATGTAGTCAACAGAGAAAACCTGAATAAAAAAAAGTAGCTTTGGCGAACAATGTAAAGTAAAAAGTAAACACTTGTACAGTCACAGTCTGCCATGAGATAAACATATGTCCTCCTGAATACTGATGCCTATAAATCACCCTTTTGCTATAAAAATCATTGCATTTGGAAAGTAAGAAAAGCAAAAATCAAACTTCTAACTTAATTTCATCTAATCAAGCTTGAAGTCTCTTTCCAAAGCAGTCATTGTGTAAGTTTATCAATATGAATGAACTATTTAGCTACTACACATGAGAATAGAAATCCAGCCAGATGATAAGACACCACTCTAAACATTTATCTAATAAAAGTCAACAGTTAATTAACAATGACATTATATGCTTGCCTAGCAAAAATGGCTCTGTTGTTAAGGAATCTAATCACAATAGGCCTTTTAGAAAGACAAAACTTATAAATTAGCTAGTAAGAATTAAATTAGTGCAATCAGTATAAGCACTCAATGATTAAAAGTTGGCATTTTTTGTGATCATGATTACTGATCATAAAAAAGATAAAGCTTGCTGAAAGGAGAGATCTTGCTAACATCCAGTCTGTGCACTGAGCCATGTTGAGCTACTGAAGGTAACATGGCAAAGACTGTGGATATCACTTTTAAAAGTGAATATCTGACTAAAATCCTAACTAGCAGAAAAATAAGGAAAAAAAGTTTCTTAAACAGAATTAAAAAAAATAAAAAAGGAAGAGACAATTTATTTGCAAAATAAAAACAAAATAATGAAAGAATCTTTGTTTCAGGAATGACATTCAGTCGATTTGGATTCCATCAACAGAGCAAAAGTCAATCTGTAAACTGACAGGGTAGCAAATCTACTCATGTAATTGCCCTGATTTATGATTCTGATGGAAATTACATGTAGGATAATTACTGATTGAGCTGCTGTAAGTTTACCCCTCACATCCTTAGTTCCCTTTGCTACTTCCCCAAACAGAAAATTTAGTGGTTATGGGCTTGTGTAAACCAAGGAGAAAAAGAACAAAATGTTCACATGAAAAATAATTATCTGAAATGATGAACTGGGAAGAGGAATACATGGAAAACAGAGTAGCAGTTTGGGACTCACAAGGGCATAATTTATCATGTTTAGCTTAATTGCTAGCAAACATGGAAAATGATTTAGTAATTGTATCTGTGGCCAAGATCATATAAATCTTCCACCTGCTACATGCAGCGCTGAGCGGAAAAAGATGGGTTTTGGGTGTGGACAGGTTTTTTTCCAGCAAACACCAATGCAGATGTTCTGGCTTCCTAGCAGCACATGCCCCATCAGCATGCTTCCTGCAGGGCACCTGAGCCACTGGTCACTCTGAGACATCTTGGACAACACCTGGGTTTGGACTGTGTATGACAGAGGTGCTCAGTGGGCTGCAGAGATTAATACCCGAGCACTGGGCTTTCTGAAATCTTAGCAGTTATGCTGTGAAACAGAAGCATGTACTTTGTAGTTTCCAGAAGCTAAACTGACATTGTTCCATTCTATTGGGTATGTCAGAGATCTGAATGGTGAGGAAATGCTGGAAAAATGACACACAAAGACGACAGTGGGAATGAATGAAAAGGCGAGACAGGGCTGGCACCAAAGTCAGTATTGACACATTGTGTTTCCTGCAGCTCACGTTACACTTCAGCTTCACAGCTGCAGAAAAACATCAATTTTGTGCCATCTAGATGATACCACTGCTACACAGCATGTTAAGGAAATCACACAATTTCCTCTGTTCGGGGGAGAAAACAAAGGGTGTGGAGGTGAGAGCACAGATGTTGAGTTTTTTAGATATAAACTCAGGGAAAATGCCCTCAGTTTAGGATATGCCTCTGAAAAGAAGGATTAAAAGATAAGCATGGCTCCAAGGCAGCACATTTAAAATTACATTAATATAGACACACAAACCCACTCATATAGCATGATTATGTACATTGCAGTAAATGAATATATATAATCATACAAAATACATATTTTTTTATGTGTGCAGGCACATATGCATATAAACTGAGATACATATTCATATATATTTAGTATGTATGATCCTCTTCTTCTAATATGCAGGGATAGCGGGTTTTTTTGCTTAAAGTCTATACATCCACTACTTATATTCCCACCGTAAAGTTAGAGTTACCATAAGCAACTGTTAGTTGCCTATAGTGGTCGCTCTTGTCCTTAAAAAACTGTACCTCTGCATAGACAAAAAGCCAAATCAAAACTTCTATATTCTGCTTCTTTATACTAAAACTGATTTTTCCCATTGAGTAATAAGTCAAAAGCATTACTATTAAAAAAAAAAAAAAAAAAAAGCAGATGCATTTTACTCCCTCTCTCTTCATATTTGCACATATTCTTTGCAGCAAGCATCTCTGTATTTGAGACATACCTTGTTCTTTTCCGTTGCACACTGTGGTGATGCCATTTTCCACAGCACCCTCCCCATCTGAGCTCGGTCTCTCAGATGACAACTTCTGCAGGAACAAAGAGATCAGTTGCCCTGCCATATCATGTTGTCACCTTTACCGTATTAAGTCTCATCAGTCAATTTAAATTAAGCTTGCTATGAATAAAATAATTTTCAAGCACGGATACACTTGGAAGGTAAATGGAAGTTAGCAGAATGTTCAGTTTTAAATCATTTTTTACAGTTCCATATAGAATCTAGAATAGCACAGAAATCACAAATTAAGTCTACATGAAAAGATTTTCCTTCTAAGTGAAAAAATAATTGCACTTTATGTTCTAAATACATTACAAGATTGTACAGTGTCTCTGTGTATTAATCTGCTAAGCAACGAACAATCTACTAAACAATGAGTGTGGATCAGATAAGACAAACTTTAAAATGATTTTTTTAAGAAATACTTCAGACATGCATTTACAATTATAACTTGTCAGAAAATACTGCATTCCTACCTGGTGCTTAAATATTTTCAGTACTTGCAAAATAGGGGCTTTTGAAATAGATTTTTATCACCAATTATCCTGTAATTGCTGTGTATGGGATACAGGATGAGGTGGGATAAAGATTATGCTGGCACCACATTTCTCATGAGTGGTGGAAGCAGGAAGATGTACAGAACATTGTAACAAGAAACCATGGAAAAGTTGTTTTAAGGTGAGCATTTTAGAATGCAACTATTTGTTGGTATTTTTATTTACTTTGTTAATGATGTGCTGGTGTTTGCAAGCATGAAAACACAGGTGCTTTGGGCTTGTGCGTAGAAAACATCTGAGCTATTGTGGAAGATATTTTGCTCTCAGTTTCCTGGGTACAATGCAACATAACAATAATGACTGCAGTGTGATGCCACCAGGGGGACAGACCATGTCTCTAGAAATTAGTGATGAAACCTTCGTGGTTTGAAGAACATCCCCTAAGCCATGCAGTGCCTAGCAGAACCTCAATAATAGTTGTGAGAATGTTAGCATTAATCATTTTGGTAACTTTACCTTTTCCAGCTCTGTCTTGTGTACTGGAGAACTAGACAATGGCCCGTCTGAGTCCACCGTGCCCGTACAGTTGCTGCACACATCTTTTATAACCTTAGGAGCAAAGGCAAAACCTATTAATTACTTACAAATACAAATTTGAGAAATTATGTATGAATGTGAAGAAGAAATGGAAAGGAGAATCACACAAGCACTTAGTAGGCTGGCAGGTTAGAAAAGCAGTGGTGTAAAAATCCTTCTGTCCACAGCATTGTGTCAGGCAGGCTGCCACTATGAAGCTCTCATACTGCTTTCCTGAGCCATTTCATGTGTGACCTGTAGGAGACATGCTGTCTAGAGGTGGAAGGTGTCAGTTTCTAGACAAGTTAAGCTCTGAGGCCCTTCTGAGTAAAGAAACCGAAGTGCTGCTGATTACTATGAGATACTTCTGCAATACGAACTTAGCTGACACCACCGAATTACCTGCATTATGATGACAAAAAAAAGTGGGATTAGATCCAAGGTTTGTTGTTGTTGTTGTTACTTGAGAACTAAGGAAGTGATGATTGATCTACAGCTAATACTGTCTAGTGGTATTTCATGACGTTTTCATTTTATACTTGCATATTGACATAAAGGTATAGGTCAAAGTAATGGCATTAAAGAAAAATCTCACCGAAATCACTGAGATCTCAAAAGAAAGTGAAGTTCAAAGCCTGAAACTATTTAAATGTAGACATAAGTGATGACTAAAGACATCTGATGATTTCCTATGATGTTAACTTTTTTTTTTTTTTTTCCTAGTGAGGTTCCCACCTGGTGATTATCAGCCTGAAACTGCATGTGATGATGACAACAGGTTCTCCTATGCAGATTCATGCCAATGGAAACTTATTACACTTCTTTTGTCACACATGCTACTGCCACCTTACTTGCCTTCTGACTGCAGGAAATACAAGCCTAAGTTCTACATGAGCAGTCAGAAAAGATGAGCTAGGGAAAGCCGCAATATTCACTAATATCCTTCTTATTGCTTTTCAGCCACACATGAAATGAAAACTTTAAGTAGATATTTGGATAGACTAATAAGATAACAGCAGACAGAAAACAAAATCAGAATACATCCTTTCCAAGGAGAGTTTTTCAGCATTCATCACAACTAATTAATCATTTATGAAAAGCAGATCCTGTCTGACTAACCTGATGTCTTCTATGACCTGATGACCTACTGCGTGGACGAGGAAACGGTAATGGATGTTTACTTGGATTTTAGCAAAGCATTTGACCCAGTTTCCCACAGTCCTCTCCTGGAGAAACTGGCTGCTCATGGCTTGGATGGATATACTGCCATCTGGGTAAAAAACTGGGTGTATGGCAGGGCCTGAAGGGTTGTTGTGAATAGAGTTAGATCTAATTGCTGACCACTCACAAGTGGTGTCCCCTAGGGCTTAGTATTGAGGCCAGTTTTGAGTTTACCCTCATTAAATTTGCAAATGATACCAAGTTGGTCAGAAGAGTTGATCTGTTTTAGTGTTGGAAGGCTCTGTAAAGGATATGAGTAGGGTGCATCAATGGGCTGAGTCCAACTGTGTGACATTTAACAGGCAAAATGCCAAGTACTGTACTTGGGTCTTAACAGCCGCATGCAGCAGTATAGGCTTTGGGAAGAGTGGCTGGAAAGCAGCTTGGCAGAAAAGCATGTGGAGGTAGTGATCAACAGCCACGACTCAGTAGAGCGCCCAGGTGGCTAAGAAGGCCACTGGTAGCCTGGCCTGCATGAGGAACAACGTTGCCAGCAGGACCAGCAAAGGGACAGTCCCTCTATAGTGGTGAGACTGCACCTGTTAAGGCCAAGCCTTGAGTACTGAGTTCAGTTTTGGACCCCACTACAAGACAGGTACTGACTTGCTGGAATGCGTTAGAGGACTGATGGAACTGGTGAAATGACTGAAAAACAAGACTTATGAGGAGCAGCTGAGGTAACTGGGGTCATTTCATTTGGAGAAAAGGAGTTGGTGTGAGGGGAGACCTCACTGCTCTCTACAGCTGATTGACAGGAGGTTGTAAGGAGGAGGGTGCCAGCCTTTTTTCTCAGGTGACAAGTGATCACATGAGAGAAAACAGTCTGAAGTTGAACTAGAGGGCATTTACATTGGGTATGAAGAAGAATATCACCATGGGTGGGACAGTTAGGCATTGGAATGAACTTCCCAGAAAAATAATAGATACACTGTCTCGGAGGTATTTAAGGGACGTGTGACAGAGACACTTAGGGACGTGGTTTAGTGGTGGGCTTGGTGGTGTGAGGTGATGGTTGGACTTGACAATCTTAAGGGTCTTTTCAAAACTAAATGATTCTATGACTCTATTCTGTACACACCAGTGATCACCCACTGCTGGGTTGCAGCCACAGCCACACGAGGACAGCAGAGACTGGCTTGCTAAGGAAGAAAGACATCCTACCCTGCCGGAAGCTTTCCTGCTAGATGTGCAGACTTCCCCTTTAAATGTACATGGCTGTGTTTACACATCCTGCTTTCTTTTTCCCTGTCTAAAAGTCTGGGTAGGAGCAAGGAGGACTTCCTCTGAGAACCACCAGGTACAAGGATAACAGCAATTACCTAACTGTCAAAATCCAGATTTCCTTAAATAGGGAGCAGAATAATAACAGCCTCTTCCCAGTTTTGAACTGGACAGTTTTGATGTAGAAACCATTAAATAGCTGAAGACATCATCAAACATAGTTTAAAGTTATTTTCACAGCACTGAAGTTCCCTGTAAGGATGAAGCTAAGCAAAGCAAATGTTTATGAACTTACAGAGACCTTAATGAAAAAACTCATGAGCACTTCATAAATTAAAGGCACTACACCCCATAAAGGCAGGAGGAGAACCAGCTCTATATTACAGATGGAGAGCTCAGAAATGAAAGAAAGATTAAATCACTCACTCAATGTCACGTAACAAATCTAAGCATAGGAGGGAAATGAACCTACATTTTTAGTTCTAAGTATCTTAAAATGTTTCAGTATCCTTTCATGACTTTCTGACTTCTCTGTGTTTTTTCTCAGAAACATAAGCCCAGTATTATCAAATTCATGGCACTGGGTGTGATTTCTAATGGAAAATGTAGATATGTCTACAGCAAAACACTTGCATCTCAGAGTTAAACTTCTCCCTAAGTCTGTCTCTATGCACACATTAGAATTTGTGTCTGTGTATTGCTTTCCTTTCAATTACTGGTCTTCAGTTAGAGAAAACACAGTTTCTGGGAACATTCATTTCTGTCTTCTGCATGACCCTGATTCAATGGCTCATGTTTTCAGCATCTGCTCACACCACACAGTTAGTTAATTCTGGCAAAAGCAGATAGTAATGGGAGTTACAGACAGAACAGAGGGAAATGATTTGGCAGTGCTAACTGAATAGTATGTGCAAAGTCATGCACTCAAGTAAATACGGTTCTTATCATACCTCACATATTTAAGGAGAAGCTAAAGTATTTAATTGGGTTGTAATTAAATTTTGATTGAAAAAATAGCACACTGCCAAATGGAAGTTCATGTCAAGATCTGGAGAAAATGGATTTTCAAGGATTCCACACTTCATCTGGACTCAAGGGGTTCGTTAGCAAAGGCTTCCTCATCACCTTCTATATGCAATATAATTGTGTTTGATGCACAGCATAAAATTCATACTTTCAGAGCTCACCAGGATGAAATGCCTTTAACATATAATGGTTGCCTGGATGCACTCTCTATAATTACGTTTGCAGACAGCTGCCATTATAAATGAGGTTTTCACATGCTTATAGCTTTAACTCAAAACGTTAAGGATAAAACATTCCACCCGTGTTGCCAACTTGCAGAATTTCTGTCACAAGACTCAGAATTCTTGTCAATCTTTTTCTATAATATTCCATCTCTTGGAGTCATATGAAAACAAAAGAATGCTATTTTCATTAAAAAATACTTGTGAGGAGGAGCAGGGAGAGGAGGCCAGCAAGCATCTATCTGTTGCAATGAAATGTACGAAAATATGAATAAACAATCTCAATAATTCCAAAACTAGAAAGCAAATTAAAGAAATCCCCAAATGTGTGATTTTTAATAAAATGGCATGAACTGGAAGGCTGTACTGAGGTTACTTTGGAATGGAGCATACTCCGTTAATGGCTTAATTTTTCCCACACACAAGAAAAGGGAAATCATTCTTTTCTTCTCACTACAAATGCATCATATATTATATACACACATGCATAGGGCGATCTGCCAGGAAAATCAAACTAAGATTGCAAACATGCTATGTATTAAAAGAATTAAAATATATGAACAAACATAACCAGAAGACAGAAGACCTTTCATTTGTTTGGACAGCTTCAAAACTAAATACATTTAAAATAATCTCTTGCTATGCCATCACAAGAATTTTAAATATCACAGTTACTATAACAATATTACAATTAGATTTCAGAACTGTCTCTTTCAAATGCAGACATGGAAAAAGCTTGCACTGATTTACTTTTACTTATTTGTATTATAGGAAGGTCTTGAATCCCCAGCTGGGTCTGGATATGCAAGTGTATTGCATTGATGTTAGCACCATGAGGAATGGAGGGGAAATATTTGCAGGTACACAGCTGGAAAGATCCCCCGCCCAAAGCAGCTGATAATGACAGGTGAAGCCAGTGGAATTTTTTGCCATGTGGTATGTCCGGAATACTTCTCTCTTTATAAAAGCCTACTACACAAGCACTAAAGTTGACTACAAATCTTTCATATCTGCACTCACACACAGATTTCTATGTGTATTTTATTTTAAATGACACACCACAACTGCAGGCAAAATGGCTGCCCTACATTTATTCTTTTTTACATGTAAAATCAGAAGAATCAAATTAGCTTTTATCCAGCTACCTTCAAAGATCCAATTACCAGATAAAAATATGGGGTATGCTGTAAAACCAGAAAGTCAGCTACTTACTTACCATAACCTGCCACAAAGAAACCCAGCAAATTCAGAGCAAAAGTAGTAAGTATGCAGCTGGTTCCTTGTGGTTGAGCTTTTTGGTAACTGATAAGGAGTAAGACTGAAAGCCCTCCCTGTGTCTGAAGAGCTTACAAAACTTTGTCCTGGAAGATACCACGGGATGAGGTCAGTCACAGAATGTACTTACCACAGAGATGTGATCATTGCATCTCTTGTTCACCCAACACCTGCTCTCATGAAACTCACAGGAATTTAATGTCTATGAGACAGACACCATCTCCCACAACAGACAGAGAAAAGATTAGCTTTAAATTTGACTGAGTTCAAAAGAAATAAGACAGAAAACTGATACTTCTGCTTCATTTCCTGAAGGATATTTGCTTCATTTCTTTATGTAGCCAGACTAGAAATTCATCCAACCAACCAACAAACCCTCCTGTCCCCATCTACCCCTATGTTTTGCAGAATACAGGAACTGCTAGAAGTGGGGAGGGCTCATGTTCCCTGCCTCTCATCTCTTCTTCTTAGCTCTGAAATTGGGAATATGGTCAAGCTGAAATCTGCGTATGTACAACCAAGCAGAGGGAAATGCATCTGGCTCCAGAGTTACTCCAGCAGTTCTTGCTCCTGAACTTGCTCAGTGCTGGAGGAGTTCTGGGACTTTTGGCATAACTAAGATCTCATTTTCTCTATTGGACCCCTTATGCACAACATACATTAGCGTTAATCTTATCCTACTTAACAGAGCACCAAAGCTCTACTAGCACTTTAAAATGCCTCAAGAAGTTTACCCATAGAAATTAGAGGGAAAGCAGAAATTATTCACACAGTCTGTGCTGAAAATAAACCCGTTTTACTTTAAGTACTGGAAAACATCATCCTGAAGTATAACCTATCCTGAAAAGATTCATCTTTCTGTCTTACTGCCGTTTCTCTGAGTAAATTGGGGGTGAGATTCCAGCAAACTAACAGCCAGCAAGCCTATTTTACTGTGTGTATGTACCCTTAAAAATACTTTTCTGGCATATCTAACCAAGGCAAACCATGTGTCCTCTTTCTTGCATTGCTACCATGAAGGCTATTTCCATATATGGCCACTGGACCAGACAGAGCTCAGGACAGGCGGTGCTGGGAGGCTGGAGGCATTGCCCTGCATGGGGAGCAGTGCCTCTGCATAGGGTTGCACCTCCAGTCCACGCAGTGCAGGGATGCAGAATGCATTTCAAACCATGAAACTGAGCTGGGTACTGTTTAAATAATTTGCGATCCAAAGCTGTAAGCAGGAGAGAGAAGGAATGCTGTCTAGTGGGGAAAGCAGGAGATGCAGTCTCAGCCATCACAAGTTCTGCTCTGAGATTTGCTACAGCTTGCATTTGTGATTTTAGCCAGGAACAGAAAGAAAACGTACCCCTGAGAAAGCAAGCAAATAGGATGCTTGTGGTTCCTTATTCATTGCTTTTTAAGAAAATATTACATACAGCATCTGCTTTTTTTTTTTTTTTTTTTTTTTTTTTTTAATAGTACATCTTTTCCCTCAGTGCCAGTCACACAAACCCACTGGTTCAGGTGGCTGCTGGACAGCTCCCAGAAAAGCCAGGTTTCTCCTGCTCTGCCCAAGCACACCAGAAGGGATCTTGCAGGCTGTCACAGCTTTCACGTGCAGCTCAACCTTCCGAGCCTCCACGTTCTGCTATCACTGCATTGCACTGGTGATGAGGTGCAGAAAGAACCCAGCCTGACTGTCCCAGGACACTGTGCATGCCTACAGTTACTTGTAAACCAACAAACACTGGATGGAAATCAGTCGTTCTCAGCATGCATCCCCCTACTGCAATTCTACTTAGTTAGTTTTAAGGTACAATCATTCAGCACTTGACTTCTCCCAGTTAAAAAATAGAGATAATAACAACTTTAGGGAGCTTTGCTTCAGCCAAGAAAGTAATGTTTGAATTATTTTGAGATCTTCAGCTGGAAATTCCCATAGAAAGTAAAAGCAGACACAATGTTTACAGTTACAGGCTCAGTTTTCAGCTGATTTGAACTGGTAAACAAAGAGCTATGCCAGTAGTTTATTCTTCGGTAAAACAGTCCAGATTAAGACTGAAGCCCAGAAGCCACTTGGCCCTCTCACTAAGCTCAATGTAGTGGGGGAAAAAAAAGAGGTTTTCTAAGAGTTTCACAGGAGATAACATGCAATTGTCAAAGATGGAATTTGGTTAGGTCAACTCAGCAGTCTCCTGAGGAGCAACATAGTGTCACTGCATGACACAGCTCTGATTTTCTTCTATCTTTGGGATAAATTCTCTCTTATTACAGGATCAGAACAATAGCAGATGCAGACACAAGGATAGATACATTATGTGCTCAATTACAGACCTTGAAGTGAAGAGCTGCTGCACACCATAAACTGAAGAAAAGTTAACCAAGAGCGTTTACCACTAGGAGAAAATGAAAATAAAGGACAAGATCCAGAAATGGTTGATTGATTAACTATGATGCATGATAGATAAGTGGTGAGTGATAAATCAGAAATTCATTTTTGCAGGAGGCATCTGTAGGAGGAGGGGAAGGCCTTTGGGCCAGACAGCATGACCGTTTCCTTCTCCTACTGGTCTTCTACAAGAAGCTGCTTCAGAAATAATTTCTTTGGCATCCACGTATTTTTAATATTATGAGCTGTTTTCTGTGGCCTAGTTTGAAGGCCCTGCACACAGAACATATTCATCTGTGTGAATGAAGCCACTAAACAAGCATATTCTTGTAATCTTCTTAGTAGTCCTTTTATTTCTAATGTAGCATTTCCCAGGGATGCTCACAAATAAGCGTGTAGTTTCCATCAGTCTGTTGGATGTGCTGAGACAAACAGGAAGATTTAAGACCTCACTTGACCACAAATGCACAAAAGTGCACACAGATGCTCATATACTCCAAGCGCACATGGAAAAAGCTCATGTTTGGGTCAGAGTGTGTAACTGCATACATTTTTTCATGTACATTTTTGTGGGAACATTTTAGGACTCAAGTTTGGAACTTTCCACCACTTTATGTTGTACATGGTATTACTGCTATGATCTCAGCTGTAGCCTGGATTTTATACCAGTTATGCTCAATGCTCTGCAATCATGATAGGCTCTTTGGTGACATCAGCTATCTTTTCCAGCAAGTATTTGTTAGCTGGTAAACCTGAAACTCCCTTTGTGGTTTCCAGTCTAGACTTCAATTTGCACATTTATCAGCTGTTTTCTTGGTGTCATCTTTACAAAAAAGGTCTAAAGTATTCTGCATGTATTTCAACTCTACTTGTTCTAATACCCCTTGTCTTTCAATAGGTATTTTAAAATTATTTACTTAAGCAAATGCATTTTATAGAGATTACATCTGACTTTAAAAAGATCATCTAGTTTAGCTTTCATGGGAAAATCTGGCCTCCAAATCCATTTTGAGCTTTTCAGGCTCAAGAGTAAAGCTTTAACTTGATACTTACATACAAATTTCTTCATGGGAACCTGTTGTTCCCAAGCAATAACCTAGCTCCACTGGCATGTATTCATACAGCATCAGTGACAGAGAGGGCGTTATGATTAAAAATTCAGGATGCAGAGACCCTTTGCATGGTATACAAATCTGTCTTTTTATTAACTACAGAAATTTAAATCTTCACAAGCTCATTCTAAGTGCTGAATGAGCAAAGCCCAAGTATTTTCATAATTTAAAAAAAAGCACAATTTTTTCATACCCTTTAAAAAATACAAAATAAATGATTTTTATATATACTTCTCAAAACTGAGGAGCTGTTGCAAGAGCTGCACAAACCACTGTGGGATAGCTGCTGGCTTGCTATTCGTATTGTACAGAACGGAGAGTGATGTAGCAGCACCGAGAACCTGGAAGCTGAGCATACAGTAGCATTGCCATGTTGTTGGGAGAGCTTTTTGGGGAGAGCTCTGCAGCAGGAGGAACTAAATAAAGTGCTGTCAGACTGTCTCCACGTGCTCTGCGGATGACAGCATACTGTACAGCCATTCGACCTCAGCACACAACTGTGCCAAATGTGCAATTGTACAAAACCTTTTTTTCTTTTTTTTTTTTTTTTTTTTTTTTTGTTTCTTAAGTAGCAGGAATGCATCTGGGATATGGGAAAATCTAGTACTGCTCTCTGTGAAGAAAGTTTTATGGGAAAAAAAAACAACAACAAAAAAGAAAACAATTTTTATGAAAGAAAGTCTGATAAGTGCCAGTGTATGTAGCTTGACTAAACCCAAGTTTAGAACAAGACAGGAAATAATGGGGCAGTTACTATGATCTAACTGAAGTGGAATTCCCTCAGCAAAGAATACGACTGATGAATTTCTTTTCATTCCCATCAATGTTTTTCAATTTGAGGTGAGTTAATAGGACATTCAGATGGTCCTTTGTTTTAAAACTTAAGATACTGGTGTTAGAAGATGCCTAAAAATAATGATAAGTTTCTATTAAAAAGAGAAAACAGAGTGCATTTTTTAAGACAAAATGCAAGATCCCATTCAAAACTAAACATAGACATCCTGCAAACCCCAAAAGGTATAGTCTAATGTTGCAAAATAGGAAATTACAGATTAATTTTCCACTTGGTCAGTTAGTCCACAGCAGAGCTCGTATCTCTTAAACTGCATTTTCTCTCTCCTCCCTTCTACCAAAAAAAAAAAAAAAAAAAAAAAAAGTCATCAGGAAATTCCTATGTGTTTAATACAATTGTGTTTGGAGAAATACAATTTATTCTCAGCAAAATAAGTACCATATAAGGTTAAATCAGAGCACAGCATAGAGAATGCCCTATCGGTCTTATGCATTTAGACTTTCAACATGCATTTACAAGACTGGATTTAAAGGTCTTAAACCAAGCCACTAAAAGTGCAGTGGTTTCCCACACTACCTCACTGAACTCCATTACCCATTATCTGAGATTGACAAAGTCCAGTATAAAACTGCTGCCCTTGCACCACAATTTTCCACGTTTTCAGACACCAAACAGAAAGGTGAAAAATGACAAAATCCTGTTTCTCAGAACCTCAGAACTGTCTTTTCCAGAGCAAACTGTAATAGAGGATGCACTGCTCCATGAGAACCAGTAAACTTTAACTGACTTCAAGAATCTGGATATTTTTTCCTCGTCCTGAGCAATTCAAGCAGGTACCTCCTTGAAGTTACCTCATCAAAAAGATGACTGTGATGGTGGTATGCCCAATTTTGCATGGTAGCCTTAGCTGCTATGTTGATGCACAAAACGCATGCTGAGTGCCAGCTCCCTTTACCTGAGGGAATCTGAACCACCAAATCTTTCTGCAGAATGAGCTAGAGATAAAAATGGAAGGGAATTGTCATCTCCCCTCTTGGTGCCAATTATTGTGCTGCTAGCAGTGAAAAGCACAGGCATCCGCAGCAGCTTTGTGACTCTGAGCTTCTGTTTGCCCAAGTTGCTGCCTCAATGCCAGACCTTTAAGTCTGGATTTCTGCCGTCTCAGACTGGCTGGGATTTAAGTGGTTACCCCATACCTTTAGCCACTGCTCCGCCTGCTCTTTGCTCTGAACTGCCAGAACTAGTGCATCCGCTCCTTGGTGAGAGATTTTCAGCTCATGTTTCTTCTTTTTGCTGTCTTTGGGAATGTAGGTGATGCTACAGTCATTCAGGAGCAGCTCCATCTGTGGCTGCTGGTCCTTGGAACTTTTGTAACACTGTAAAATGTAAGGAAAGGTCAAAAGTTAGATCTCATCTTTCTGAACTTTGGAAGAAAGTTGTTATAACATAGAAATTCTATTTTTAGTATTTTCCA
This sequence comes from Gallus gallus, assembly GCF_016699485.2. Lineage (NCBI taxonomy): Eukaryota > Metazoa > Chordata > Aves > Galliformes > Phasianidae > Gallus > Gallus gallus. Next base: position 80,094,235 of record NC_052535.1, read on the forward strand.
CAGACCCCTTTTCTATATACCATGGAGCTTAGCCACTGCTAGCTTCACATTTCTCCTTCTCATCCTCATTGTAAAGAAAAATAGCTTCCAGGCTGTCATTAATAGAGATCCGCTGTTGCAGGACAGGTACAACATATAGAGGGCATTAAGGATCTCTCTGTTATCTTTACGATTCAACCTTGGCCTCCATAAAGTATGGAGAGGGTGATTTCGGGTGTCTCTTCACAGGTAGCAGCAGAACACGCTTGTACAGTTAATGACTTTCAAGCCCAGATGCTGAGCCTACCCTCCAGCACCATCAAGGCTGCCTGCCCTCCAGCACCATCAACCAAAACCTGGGGGGGTGCCTACATACTGCCATCACTCAGGAACAGACAGACACCTTATTCAGCTGCCCTTTTTGTTCAGATAAGTAGTAAAATTTGTCACAGTGTAGAAAGAGGGCAAGGCCACAGGAATGTAGTTTTTTCAACTAATTCAGTTTCATCATTCACTGCAAAAAGTCACAAAAATGTTGGTCTACTCTTTAAGCTTCTAGATAAAATTATATGAATTATCAATTTTTTCCCTCTGTAGCAATTGCTGTCAAAGAACAGCCATTCCATGCTGGATTACTGAGGACTTAATCTGTGTTTGAATTGGTGATTCGAAGGTGAAGAGTTTCACAGTATGTCACTTGTCCTGCTGACCTAACTCCTATTCTTCTAGCAGATCAGTATAGCTGAGTTTCAGAAAGCTGTCATAGAGTGCCAGACTGCAGAACAATGTTCAGCTGAATGTATGAATGCCCATTTTATATACCAATGTTAGTTGGGCTTTTACTCATACAAATAAGCATGAAGGCTAAAAAGGTATCTGGTATTAAACACTGACTGGTATATACATATGCAGAATATATGTATGTGAACAGAATAAAGCACATGGACTTCTGCATATTCAAGCTATGATGCAAACTGTCAGGAGAACAGTAGCTCTTAGAAGGGTGTCATAAATACTCCAACTTAGACTGAACAAATACAGCCACTCTCTGCAAACCACTCATCATCTTCCTTTCTCTCTGAGGCCAATTAACTCAAAATTTCTCCCACTTGGTCACAGTTTTTAAGGTTGTAATTGCAAAAAACTTAAGTTTTCAAGCTATGGAACCTAGAAGACATACAACATTAGTCACTTTAAGCAGGATTTAATAGCATACAGATTCCTTTACATTAATTACTTTTTTTTTTTTAGTTATGCATTATTAAAACTGATGTATTTATATAATAGATGACTTTATGTGAAAAACAATTCCCTACTAAGTCTTATTCTTAATTCTAATTAAAACATTTTTGTTTTATAATAAAAGCTGCAGTGATAATGCAGGCAATTTCTAATCCCTCAGAACATATATTTGTTTTACTTGCATATCTTGTAAGTTATATCTCCAAGTCCTCCTTCAAACAATAAACCAATCTTGTGTAATTTGGTCATTAAACTCCTATTGGGATCTTTATTTTCTTAATACCCATTACGGAATTAATGAAAGACAATCCCTACAAAGAGAAAAATCTTTGCAAACCACACATGTGGCTACAGGAAAAGAGAAAAAAATAACATATTTCTCTACAGAACAACAAACATAATTCTAGAAGAAATACTGTGCGACTTCTGAGAAAATTTGCTTCTTGACCTTTTTCTTCTTTCTTTTCTTCAAGCTGTAATTGTATGGTCCTGAAACCTGACTCGGTTCTGTTCTATGTTGATAAAAATGTTGCCAAAATTAGTGACATTACAACGGCATAATACAAACCAAATCACATTAAGCATTTCTTGTTTTTGTGGATACAAGCATTAAATCCTCAGTAACCATGGGAAACTAGCAAATGAACTCAAGCTAGATTTCCAGAAGCCTCTTACCCAGATATTACTATTTCATATCGTGATAGTTCCCACTCAGCCAATAACTGTTAATGTACTTGGAAAGCAAACACCCCTAAGCTGTCCTGCACTCATGTAGAATAGTGAGATTCTACAGAAAATTTTCTATCACATGTTAATCAGCTTTTGATACTTGGGATATTATAATAATTACTAGTTACATAATTAGCTAGACCTATCGCAAACACCAGACTGGAAGACTGGAAGGCCCCAGCTGATATGTTACTGTAAGCCTCGTATTGCTTTAAATATCACAGAAATGAATCTCAATTAGACCTTATTTTCAACAAACAAAAAGACTTCTATAAGCTGACAATTTACTAACTTTCAGAATCTTTTACTGGTGCCTCCAATCATTCAGAAACATGACAGATTTGCTTCAGAAACAAATACATCCACTAACAAGTGGATGTATTTCTATAATGCAGCTGTGCATCATGTGAATACTGCATCTGTAATCACTGCAGAACAGATGGTGAAGGTTTAGTTTAAAGTGTATACATTACAACAGCATATGCTGCCAAGTGAGTTCTCAGTCTAACAAGGGACTTTTCTCTCCAGCAGTCTGATCCAACAGTTCATACACAAAGCTCCCTGTGAGATTTTTGGTCCACAGGGAATGAAAGATTGGATTTATAGTTTCAGCAATTTTTTCTCCAAATGAAATACAGTAAAAGCTAATAGGCTAGACTTTCTTTCCTATATCAGGGAACTGACTGGGTTTAAGAGCAATAAAAGTCAAAGTTCTAAGTGGTTACACGATATGCTTATAATTTCAGTAGTTTTCACATTCTTGGGTAAATCATAACCGAACTCATTGGTAAAGTTACCGTAGACTTGGCCACTGTTTGCAGAACTTATTCCAAAGCTAAATCTCTATAAAAATAAATACATAGTCTAAAAGGTAGAAAGAAAATACAGCCAGATAGAAATAGGAATTACCAGTAGTTTGTTTTCTTTGATAACACACAGTAGTTTGGTCCATTGCCCAAATCGTTTCTTTCTAAGTAGGAAGGCACAAATTTTGGCATCCTTCACCAGATCCATAGAGGCCTCCTCAGAAGGCCACTGATGTCTCATTTTCTTCCCCTTTCCATCCTCTTCCTCTTCATCATAGGATTCGTAAGAGCTGCTCATAGCATCTGAGTCATAATCTTCAAGAAAAGCGTGAGAGTGTCAAGTTAAAGCATTTAGCCATGAAGTGTACAGAAATAACTGAAGAGCCCAACAGGGTGCCTTTTTAAGCTAAGGCTTTTGAATGTCAGTCATGAACAAACTACTGTTTCAGCGCTTAGTAATATCAGTACATTAAGTTAATTGAATAAAAGATGTGTTTCCGTTATGAAATTTTATAGGAGACGGAAGGTGTTGAAGCCTTGTGAATTTTAATTGAGAAACAAGCTGGGAATAAATAGCTTTACTATCTTCAAAGCATTATTTGGCAGACACTTTCATCTTTTGTAGTTCTTTTACAGAGAAAACATCTTAATCTCATTGACTGCATAATGCAGAATGTAGGCACAGAAATGTAAATATTAATACAGCATATTAAGAAATAAACATATGACAGAGGTCACAAGAATAAATTGGGGGGTACTATCTACCTGTCGTAATATTCCTTGCAGTTCACAATTACAGCACCTGCAGAGATATGATTAATGTTGGATAGATGATGATGTTCCCTGAACTATGGATTCTGCTCAAGTTAAAACCATTCTGCAGAAAAACTTCTTATTATGTGCTTAGTCAAAGTAGTTCAATCCTGCTCCAAGTTTCACAAAGGAGCGGCAAGATTCCTTTTTAATTAAACAATCTTTGTTTAGTCCTTAAGCTTTCAATAAAGCAGACAGCTCTCTAGCGGTATCCTCTACTACAAAACTGATTTTCTATTACTACAGAGCCCTCATTTCCACCATGCATATTTAGTTGATTATGTGGGTTTATATGAAGCCCCCCAGATAATAATTGAGACATGAAGGCACACTTGTTTTCCAGTGGCATGTGGAGAAGTGAAGAAACTTTCCATGGAGAAGAATTGCTTGGAATATTTCCAGTAGATAAAATTTTACCCAAATACTTCAAGGAAGAAAATCTCTCATTTGTTTTAGCTAGGTACTTGGGACACAGCCTGGGAAAGAGACCCATGGAACTCAGGAACAAAACAAGGGACTAAATTGCTGGCGAGCTTTTTGTGTGTCTGTCTCAACCTATGTGCAACTGACAACAGGATACACCCAGAGCTCTTCATCTCCAAATCAACCTAAGACACTCTGATCTCATTTGTGGTGGCACAAAAATGTACACAATAGTTTGATCTTCATTTAAGAGAGAAATTTAAAAAATATATAGATGAGGCTGCACTTACAATTATATGTATATGAAATTATAATTAAGATCTGAAAATGTATTGCGCACATGTACATGTCAACAGACTCTTGAGGTTTTGGAGTGGTTGTGGTGGGGAGAAAGGAGAGAAATATAAAGACCCAGTAGGAAAAAATAAAAGTGAAAAGCATCTGTCCAAAATAAACAGTTTTTGGGTTTTGTCAAATCTAATGAAATCTGACTGACTTTAATGATTTCAAGTATAGTGTATAGTATGAAGGTTTCCTCGTTACTAGTAATATTACAAAAATACTCTGTAGGAATATTTGCTTAAGATAATTGCATCTATCCCAACAGTTATTTAAAAGTTTATTCTTTCATTTCTTATACCTCCAGAAACTTGCTGTTATGGTCTTTATCTCAGCAGTCTGATTAGCTGTAGGTTCCATCCTTGGTTAATACAGTGCTTTGGTGGCTTATTTTAATAGCCAGATACACTAGGTTCTGTGAAATTTTTGATTGAGTGTAGATAAATTACTAATGGCATATTAAATTTAAAAGCAACTTAATTATGGAAGAAGAATGGATGATTTTTAATACAAATTAATAGCTAAGGACATAAGAAAATTTAGCAAAATCACAGCAGGGTGGTGACACTTTTGCACTAATAAGTTAGTGTAAAAAAACTTTAGATGTCTGGGTATATATACTAACATTTATGGAAGTATAAATGAAATTTGAAGGCTGAGATCCTAAATATTGTTATGGATTTGGATGGTTAAGTACAAAAAGATATCAGTTTCATACTGTGCCATTTTTTTTCTAGGTGATCTTTTAGCCATGATATTAATATCTGTGCTATTAATATTTTTCCTGCCTGAGTATAACTTTTGTTTAATAACAAAACACAAGTCAGCAGCTCACCAGATTGCAGGGTATAGCAGGACCACCCTGCAGCATTTCAAGGATGTAAGAAGAGGAGTGATCCTGCTGCCCCGCTAAGTTCCTTCATTTACTTTGCATTATATGAAATTCCTTCTTATCTTGAATTTCCCAGCTAAATTAAGAGCTGCCAGCTACCTTGGTTTGTTTTTTACGTTTAGAGCTAACACACAATGACAAGAAATTTCCCTGACACACAATGTGCAAATGTATAATTAATGTTTTAAGGCAATGGAAGTACTTTACGGACAGAAATATTATTTTATGCTTTTGCTTTGGTTCAAATAATAGAAACAGCTAAAAATGGAGGCAGATATCCCTTTAATCTATGGAACACACACACACAAAAAAAATGAATAGGCCATACACAAGTATTAAATTACCCCACCCAATAAAGAAGAGTGGCAAAAGGGAAAATCTTTGCAACTTTTTATTATAAAACACCATGCATACATTCTTTTTACTGTGCCCTCATCCTGTCTCCTCTTAAGTGCAGTGAGTCTTTGCATAAGTAGTGGAATTTGATAGAGAGTATTTGTGTGCTGCCAAAGGAAGTTTTAATGGTCACCTGGGGGACTACCCTATGCCTTTTGCACAAAACGAGTAGTTACTGTAACACTGACGTGCATTAAACATGGCTTATAGAGCCAGTATAAATGATGTGTTGCTACATCATCAATCGATAGAAATTCTGCATATTTTCAATAATCACTCACTTTAGAAAATACACTTTTTTGCTTTTTATTTGTATACTTTAGCAAGTAAATCAGTGCAATAAGAGAATAACAATAGATCTGCAGATCAAGACCAATTTCTCTACATTTACACTATCAGCAGTCTAGAGGAGTAGACAATACTTAACTCTGGACCCCTGGTTCAAATGTCCCCAGCACATTCATGCTTCAGATATGCCCAGAGGACCAATAAGGACATTCTGCCTACAACAGCAGTTGAAACATTAATGTGCACCTAACTTGGAGCTCCAGATTTACTTTCTTCTAAAAGGAGCCTGGTTTGTGCAGATCAAAACATTTCTGCGTACCAAAACAACACATGGCTGGTGAGGACAATTAAACTACACATATGACATAAGACAGCACTAATAGAGATATAACTGTTGAATTCTAAAAAAAGCTGAAAGACACTAGAATTAGTAATTGCTGTGAAACTAATCTGGATATATACTACTCACTGGAAGTGATATATTCAGGAGCCTTCCCAGGACTAAGTGGCACTGCCTCTTCATAATAGCCTTCGGGAAGGGACGATGTCGGTAATGGTGGAGGCCCATTATCTGGTGGCTAAATGAAGGAAAAAAAAAAGAATAAATGAGAAAGTAATTAAATAATAACATGGTGTTAAATTAAACATGGTCAGAACATCTGGTCATGATCAGCTTACAAGGCTGGTAAGTATGTATAAATGTACATGCATAGAGTCACAAGCATAGCCATTCGGTTTATATGCGAAACTGTATAACTATTTCTTACCTTAACTGTCTCTAAAGGCAACACTCTGAAGGAGTTAAATGTTGTCCTTTGAATAAGATGTATTCTTCAGAGTAGCAGGTTTTAGGAGAAAAACAAGTCTAAATCTCAGGCTTAATTATATGATAATTAAACAATAAGCAGAGGTTGAGATTTGAAGCAGGGAAGTGACTTAATTATGCTTCAAACCTTTGCCTCCGCTCATAATAAGGAAGTAGAACCTTCTCTCATGTACTCAAACTGAGTCCTTTGGGACACAATATGATCCAAAATGTTGAAAAGATATAGTTTGCTAAAATCTAGAAACTTAGAGGATCTATGTAGGAAAGGGATTCATGTGCATAGGCCATTTTACCCTGTTGAGGCTTATTTATTAGAAATCTATATCTAAAATAATTCATATTACAGCAGTAATATGTTGTACATTTTAGACAACCTTCAGTTGTACAGTTTAGAAAAGCTGAAAAAACTAGGCTAGTAGATATCAAGGAGTTAACTTAGATCATGTTTTAATGATGCACTGTGTTTTTCAATAGCAAATTAATTCTTAATATAGATATTAATTCTTTTCTTAGAGAAAACTGAGCAACAAATAACGAACAGTTTGGAACACTGAGAAACTATATTATGATAAAATAAATATTTCAAATACCAGGTCAAATTCTGAAATGCTTCTTTTCTAAATATAAACCTGTTTTAAATTTAAAGCTGACCAACTGCTGGTGTGTTGATATAGTACGAAGTAAATTTAGTACTCTGTGACTTCTTCCATATGACTTTACTGTTCTATATTTTTTTAGCAAAAAAACAAAACTGCATTTCAAATAAATCACACAGATTCTCCATGAGTTTTCAGTTTTACATTTTCATATTGGAGGAAATCATATAACAGAATCATAGAATGGCTTGGGTTGAAAGCGACTTTACAGAACATCTTGTTCCATCCCCCCTGCCATAGGCGGGGTTGCCAACCAATAAATTACTTACTGGATCAGGTTGTTCAGGGCTCCATCCAACCTGGCCTTGAACACCTCCAGGGACAGAACACCCACAGCTTCAGTCTTTTTCCGAAGCCAGTGGTTTATTGCATTATTACAAAATCGTAACTTGTAAGCAGTCTTATTTCTGCAGTTTTTCAATAAATTGTCATGCAATGTAATAAACGTGTTTGTCTTCATTAGACTCAAAACTCAGGAAACAGAGATATCAAAGTAAGAAACGAATCAGGTGAGCTTTGATCATGACCAGACAATCACAGACACTCCTGGTGTACTCCTGGAACACCATTCAGATCTTAGGTGGGCAGAACAGTCAAGGAATGGCATAAAGCCTTTTTGCACATAATACAGGTGAAGTCATAGTGACTAGATTCCTCTCTTGATATAGGTCTGAAGTCATCTGGAAAGAACTTGAGCATTAATAACATGACATTGTCTGCCTTTAAATTATTTCTTTGTCACTTTCATCTCTCTGCATTTCAGAGCCAGACACAACACTGACTACTTGCCCATGCCAGACACCTAATTCTCAACTAGAAAATGATGATTGCCAGCCTAAGAATGCTCTGTAGTTATATTTCTATGCAGTAGGTTATTTCATCTCACAGGTAAATGCTTATGAATTCCCAATGGCGCAGAAAGAAAAGGAAAAAATCTACACTTCAGTTCATTGAGCGCTAACTTGCCATCATGCAGCAGAAACTTCCTTATGACCAATGAAATGATTTGTGACTGACACAAGAATTCTTGGTCAGATTGAGTTTCACACGAATATTATTTCTATATCAAATGATATAGCCAACTTGGTATGTCACACTCAATTACAGATAAGAGAAGGAAATTACTATTATCAACAATGTGAGTCAAATGAATTTTCATCAGAGAGCAGTTTTGCTAGAGCAATTATCTGTCAAAGAAGCAAAATAATGAAAAAATATGACTTTTAGTGCAATTTCCTTGTGATTCTGTTGAAAAACACAAATTGCAAATCTGCACATCATCACAATTAAATGAGTCGTTCAAGGTTATCTGCTGCTGTGCAACAGGCATAAGAGACATTAAAACATGCTTTGCGTTAGTTAATACTGAAATATTCAGAGCGCATCATGAATTTTGCACAGTATACCTGCACAAATCAGCTCCGTGTGGCCTGAATTGTTAGACACAATAAAGCAAACTGCCTCAAGAATGATTTTCATATTTATTTTATTTTTTATTTTCTCTTTACAGAGCCTTGCTCAAGTGAGTCATGGTCAAGATTCCTGGGGCAGTGCAGATTCATATCACCTCTTTCATCAGACAGTTACATTAATATCTTGGTCTTGCCTCAAACTGTTTTCCTTGTCATGTGCATAGATGTTATATGAAATTCCTATTATTATTAAACCCAATTCACCCAGGAAATAGCCATTCTGAGTATCATTCCAATTTTAACTCGACATCACAATGAAGCTTCAAAGCTATCCAGAAATGAAGAAGAGGTTCCAGTACAGATCAGGAGAAAAAAAAAATACAGAAAAAGAAAGAAAGAAAAAGCTTGTTTTTAGACAAAATGTTATTCAGAAAGAAAGAAAAAAGGAAATGAAACACAAATGGTGCTTGTCTGAATTCGACCCTGCTGGAGCACCGTTACTTCATGCAGCTGGGGCGGGCTGTGCTGTGCAGCCAATGTCAACACAGATGGAATCTATTGGTGAATTACCCAGCCCTTGGTTCTGAAATGCATTTTGCAGTGCCTGCCATAACAAAGTTGAAAATAATTATAAAAAATATTGTATTTTGGGGGGGGGGGAGAAAAAAAAAGATTATTAGGAGAAACAGAAACATCCAACATTAAATACTTTTGATTAAAGCAAGGCTGCTTTATTATTGAAAAAAAATCCAACTAATTAAATACAAAACAAAACTGTCTTATTCAAAATTGTATCATAAACAGCTACATCTTTTTGGGTGCTATCGAATTCATACATCTTTGTGCATCAAGAAAAGTAAAACGTGAGCATTCTGATATTACTTAATAATAATTGTTTTACTATTGCTAGGTGCATTGCTTAATTTTTTCACCTTGGCAATTTTTCAGTGAAAGAACTATGGTGAAGTTATGAGTTAGGAACTTGAATAACTCTTGAGTGAATAGCTTTTTAATGAAAAATAAGAAGTCCATAAGAACACTAAACTATTTACGTATTATATAAAAGGATTAAGTCTCAAAAAAACATAGAACATAAAGTTTGAGTGGTATCAGGAGGAAAGACCTGGCAACCTGCACAAAAGGCATAAATACACATTTTTACTTATATTTTTTACAATGGCCACAGGGAAGAAAGTTAGAGAATGCTGCCTTTCAGGGCAAATAACTTTGCTCAATCACAAGAATAAGAACTGAATTAGAAGAAGAACATTACCATTATTTTTATCTCTGTGGAGGAAAAGGGACAAACATGAGTGAGAAACTGTTGTCCAGAATAACACTGGTGATGTTGAGACAACAGATAAAGGTGTCTGACAGGTGCTGGGTCTGAGAAAAATAAAGAGCAATGCTTTTCCTGAAAGCAAGAAGTGGGAGGGGTGATGATTACACTACAGAACTGAGATCTCTGAAGACACTAAAACCTGGGTTGTTTGTGGGATGCCCTGCAACAATTTACAGGAGGCACTGGCAAGAGAAATAAACAAGTATCTCAATTTATCTGCATATAAAAGCTCATTTTACCAGTCACTATGAAGCAGACTTAGTGTAGATATTAGTTTTGTGGCTTACTATGGTTTACCTCTCCACCTACCCCTCTGTGTTAAACAGATCACAAATAAACACATTCTTTCTTTATCCCAGGAGACCAAATTCTTCATTTCCCCCTTCTGTCCAGAGATTACCAAGACAGGCAGTAACTTTTTTTTAGGGATAGTCTGTCTGATACCTGCTGAGGATACAATGGTATATAGCATGCAAATTGGTATGAAAGGCAGAGGAAAATAAATGTCATCCTCCAGAACCTGAGGTTATAAAATCGCTTTACACCCCAATGAAGACATGCACTATACAGGAAATAGAAAGAAGCACTTGAATTTTTGCACTGATTTAGTATGTGGAGGTTTCCTCTGAAAAGCAGTAACTTCAACGGAAGCAAATGCTGTTGATACACCCAGTTCCACAGCTGTGCTCATACATGTCATTAGATCAGCCACCAGCTCAGGTCCAGCTGGGCAGTGGGGCAGCTGCTGTGTTACCCGTCAGTGCTGCAGAACAGCAATGTGAAACTACAAGAGTGCATAATAAAGCTATTCAGAAGCCAGCAAATGTGGGATGTCAAGAAGAGACCCTGACACATGCATGTGCCTTTTGCATCAGGGCAAGCTTCTTAAGTGACCCCCATACAACCCCATCCCCAGCCTGGGAGGGGGAAGAGTAATCTCACTATCCTGATGTAAAAAAAAAGAAAAAAAGAAAAAAAAAAAGGATGTCCAGAAGGAAAGGTGAATTGAGAAACTGAGTGCCAATACAATTGCAAAATTGACCGAACATTTCAACTAGGCTTCCTCACAATGTAGTAATGGCTGAAAACTGGGCATCACTACACATCAGGCACTTGGAGTTGGTGTGAAAGCCATTACATAAAGTCAAACTCACTAAGGCACTAAAAAGAAGTTGCTGATTATTGCCAGCAAATGAGGACATGGATGGCCCAGGGATTTACTCAGGACAAAAATACTGACTATAAGGGACATTAACAGCATATTTAGCTGTGCAGGAGTGAAATATTAACCTGAGCATAGACAAGCAAAAGCCAAGAATTCTTCATTTGATCTCAGCTCCGTATTCCAAGGTTATTAATTTCTTGAGTTGTTGGCTGGACCCTAAGAAACCAGGAGCCAAATAATGTGATAAAAAAGTCTAACAATTCCTCTTTTTAGTCTCTGAGCACATCTGACAAAGGACAGTAACCAGCCAGACAGATAACAAACAAACGTGGCTCACAGGAGTGCTAAGAGGCTCTTACAATTATTTCCAAGACTAAATAAGGCTGAATTACTACTGCCAAACTGTCAGCCAGTGGCATTTGGGAGTCTGGAGTTTGCAGGTGCAGAAAAGAGATGAATGTGCTCAGAAGAGCAGACAGGAGCAGGATTGCCTGCTAGAAGAAGAGGCTACTAGTCAGGGGATGGATATAAGCATAAGCTTACATGTTTAGGGTGATCCTGAAAAGATTTAAGAAAGACAAACAGGAAGGGAAGGTACACATTTGGCACAGTGTTCCAAGCAGTGTAGGTGAATCTGAATCTGCCCAGGAACATGTCTGCTGATCTAATAAAATCTACAAAAAAAAATCCAACATGATGATAGTGAAAGGATCTAAACAGACTTGCTCACATTTAAAGAATGAATCAGGGTGTAGTATGGCTCCACAGTTTGATCTGAAGACTGTCTGGATAGCACTTATACAGGAATCACACCAGGAGCAGAGGCATTTAATTAATTTGCATGTGATTAATTTGCATTTAATTAATATTTAAGATAGTAAATAAAACTGAGAGGACTGGAGCACATAATGCGCCACAGAAGGAGTTATACTCAAACCCTATGGAAGACAGAAGTGAAAATAAACTGCAGACTCCATGGAAGTAAAAGAAGATATAAGGAATAAATTCAAAAGCAAAAAAAAAAAAAAGAATTAGCCAGAAACACAAACACAGTATTCCTGTTCCATTCAGATTTTATAAGAGATTATTACAGAGCCAGTTGGAAGCGTCACTTAGACAACACAATTGAGCTGACTCATATCAGGCAAAGGGTCTGGGTGTATCAACAAACGGCCTTTAATTTACGGTAGGAAACACTTCCATGCATATTACATGAGAAAGATGAAACCAAATTTAAGTAGCATGGGGCCCTCAGTCAGAGATGGTTATACTGGCTCAAAAGGCCTGTATTCCAGGAGTTTATAAGCTCATCCAGGTACCTGGCATGGCTGTGCAGACAAGACAAGGCAGCCAGGTGAGACAAGGAACACCATGTCCACTGGAATGATATTCTCTAAGGGCATCAAACAAAAGCAAGATAAGACTTACTGGCCCAATTCCTTTGCCATGTATTTATGTATAGCACATTAATAAGCATGTTTAGGAAAGCAGATAGACTTAAGTTGCACCAGAAGAGGTTCAGATTGGATATTAGGAAAAACATCTTCTCTGAAAGAGGGGTGAGGCATTGGAACAGGCTGCCCAGGGAAGAAACGTGTAGATGTGGCACTGAGAGGCATGGTTTAGTGGGCATGGGGTGATAAGTTGATGGTTGGACTAGATGATTTTAGTGGTCTTTTCTAACCTTAATGATTCTATCATTCTGTCAGCATAGACAAGGTGTTTTTATGGACAAGTACAGCATAGAAAGAATAAATCAAAAACCTGAGAACACAGACGTGAGTATGTAAGGGAAAAGAAGTGAGACAACACCCTATCAGATCTGTGGTATTAGCAATATAATAACTTCCCCTGATAGAGGTCAAAGACCATCAGCAACTAGTAAAGACAGAAAAGAGGGCATAGAGCTTCACAGTGATCACAGGAGGAACCTGGTAAAACAGTTCAATCCTACTTTAAGCCAAAACTGACCTCATTCAGTTTAAATGAGAGGTCCACGTAAAGGTAGTTGGGAACAGTCATTCTGTCAGCTTGGATATAAAGAAAGCTTTGAAATACTGTGATGGTCATTGTTATAAAGGTGTATTATAAATGAAATAAGAAGGAAATTTCTGTAAATAAAACTTCTCCCTGATACCATTTGCAAATGTGAAATAAATGATCAACAATAATGCACCAACCTCAACCAAGGAAAATGGGAATGACAGCTGTGGCATCCTTGAAGAAATCAGCAGTACAAAAAAAAGAGGGTACAAACATTTATCTTTCCTTGTTCCTTATGCAGTCACATACACAAACATGGAAACTATTCCACATACAAACCATGCCCAGAGGACTGCTCTTCTGGTCACTTCTGGTCAAACAAGATCATGAAACTAGAGCAAGTGAGAGACACTGATATGGGAACTAGTTCAAGAGGATGAATCTATACTTCAGAAATGAAACTAATAGAGCCTTTATTACATGCAGTGTAGAGAACTGGAATCTGGGAAGAGTACAACTGTGATTTAAGATATATTTACCAAAGTACCCCTGCTTTTGTTTGCCACAAACCTAAATGCACATTTGAAAAGATCTTTAAAACCAGCACTTTTTCTATTTGTTTGTTCAAATAATGAATAATGTGACGGATGATGCATCACCTTAAAAATCCTTTTGATTTCAGATGATTTTTTTCTGCTTCAAGGAAAGTATCTCCGTTCAGCATTTTTTAATAAATATCTGAGAGTAATATCGGACAGGCAGCCAGATAAAGGAAGCTTGTCAAGTCACATCTCCACAATAGGAAACTCATTTATATGAAACACTCCCACAGTGTGACTGTGTGTGTTTCAGGAAAAGGTTGGAGGAAGACGACCTATCCTTTTGATTTATATCTACAGGGGTCCTGGCATATTGCTGGACACTTGTTGTGGTTAAATAATTATTAAATGGTCAATATTCCAGGAAAAACAAAACATATATCCAATTTTACTGTGAAAATCATGCAAAAGAGCTAAGTGTGCTGTTCGTATTTGATTTTCTTGGATGGTACAGTGCGCTGAAATCACTGATTGTCAGATGTAATATGGCAACCAAATGCTTGGAGGCTGGGAGTGTTCTGTCACTGTCATGCTGTGGATAATTTATGCCAGTATTCCTCTGATGCATCAGAGCAGCAGGACGTACCGGATATCATTCTATTGCCTCAGTACTTCAAGGTAACTTAGCGGCAGTGCAGTGATGGGATCCCAGGTATCCAACCCCCAGCAGCACTGTGAGGGGTATCACAGAGCTCTGCTATTTCTTTGAACACCTCATCTAGTGCTGCCTCTTGCCTGTCCTTTCAGTGCAGAGATGTATCATAAAACTAAGTGTTGATTGGAGAGTGAGAAAACAGGTGAAAATACACAAGTAAGAAGACTCAAGAATGGAGAACCAACTGAACTCTGTTTCACACAATGACCTCCTTCCTTCTCTGCTGCTGTCTCAGGCAAAGCTTCATTAGCTGCTAACCCTGTATTTGTGCTAGCAAGCACATATTTTCATTTCTAAGTGAGTGGGACTTCTGAGATCCCCCTCATGCTCACATTCTTTACCTGCAGCTTTTATTTTGCTGGCTATCTGAAGGAGCTGTCTGCAAGGGCTACAACAAGGGAGGACTGGTGCCATCTAAGCCTGACACAAAGTCTACTAGACCAGATACAGGCAAGGGAGTGTATACAGGAAAAAAGAATTTCTACAAGATAATGTGATTTGTGCTTTATTCCAGTATATGAAAAGTCCAGTTTTTTTCCCTGGATTTAAAGACCTGGTCCAAAGCCCACTGAGTCCAGGAAGACACTCTGGGCTTCAATGCATTTTAATAACTGGAGACTTCATTTTAAATATTAACAGCATGTCTCTAAATAAAATGAATTTTCTGATCTTTGTTCACAGAGTGATGAATGATAAAAATGATATAAAATTCAGCCTGAGCAAATATGTAAGTCTATTTACAGATCTGCAGAGGAAACCTTGCACAGCACCTGCCCACACATAATTCTGGCTCCTGGCACTACTTTAAGGAGGACTGAATTCCTTCCCACCCACACATCTTTACATAAGTAAAGGCTTAAACATCAATTCAGACTAAACATTTTTCAATGCACTCCCCCAAGTGCCATAAAAGTAACAGTGGTGTAAATGAAACTTTAATTTCCATCATGTTCAGTAACTGTTGTGCTAAAAACTTAGATTTTAAAACAGTACATAGTTTATTTAAACTAATTGATTCCCACTTCCAGTAAACCTGTGTTCCAGAAGCACATTGTGTTTCTACTGGAGACTGAGACCACCACTAGATATTATTCAGCAAATGGAAAAGTTGTGCTGAATGTGCTGAATGGCTGATTAAAACAAAGTGCTGTACAACAGATTTCCAACTTGTAATGTGAAGAAGGGCATCTTGGAGCAGAATTTCCTATCCTCTGGTGGGCCTAATGGCTTTCTTTCTCTGGGCTGCGAAAGTCTGGTCTATAAAATGTCGCTATGAATGGTAGCACATCATTATCACTGAATCATGTTATTATGTACAGTTTCTACAGAGACTGGCAAGATACACATTTTTAGGAGCCCACTGATTAAGGGTGGCTTGAAAATCACCATCTAGGAGAATTAATGAAAGGGAAAATCAGATCTCAGACACTATCACTGATATCAGTGTTATAGTGTTAGAAGTGATATAGTGATTATAGTGATATAGAGATATAGTGTTAGAAGAAAGATGACGCAAAAGTATCTGGTCATATCTAATAATAATGAGCATCTAACACAGAAGCATCTAGCAGGGAAAGGTTTCCAAGAAACAGCTAATGATCAATCCATTGGCTCAACATGACTTCAGGATACATTTTTAAACACTCAGATATGGGTATGATCTTGCACCATTGCCCAAAGGTCAAAACCTAGAAGGTTTGGCCTTCTGCTCTGGCTCCACCTGGTCTTTTGCAGGACAACAGTAGTCTGTCATCTTTTTCACAAATTATAACGTGTTGGTGTCTTAAAATAAAGCCACTCATAACCTGTACTTGGATAAGGAAAGACAATGAGAAGCCTGGAACATTTTCCTGCTGATCTCAACACTAACAACTGAGGTAGAGGCACGAACCACGGCAGCCTGACAGCAACACTGGAACTGCAGAAATAAAAATCAGCTTCTACTACTATGGAAAAAACAGCTCAGCTTTGTGACTTCATTGAGATGAAAGTGCCCGCATTGTTACTGGCTGGTCAAGGAGGAGGGTCATGTCCAAACACCACTTTGCCAGACTCAACAGAATAAGAACAAGAAGCTTTAACTGTGTCAGCTTCCACATTAATCCTCACTGTATGTCAGAATGCTATTTCTGTTTCTCTGAAACCTAAACTGAATGTAACTCCTGCAAAAAAGTGCTGATCTACTGGACCTAATTCATGCTTCACACCATTTCACCCAGTGCAGCTGTACTAACTTTAAGGGAATTTACACATTAATATGAGAAAGGAAAAGTAGGTTTATTGTCTTTAAACAAACAACTTGAATCTTCAGAACCAATTTATTAAACTGAACCTGTATAAATACAAATGAACAAGGAACTGAATTGGCTTGAGCTTATGAAGTCTAGGTGTCAAAGTCGTCTACATTTTGCATAATTTTTCTCCCTCTCATCAACCATTTCCCTTGTAATTTATGCTATATGCATCCCGAATTAAAGAAAAAAATAATAATTTTCAGGCACTGTTAGCCATGAAATGGATTCCCCAGGTTTCACTGCATATTAATAAGACCACTTTTGCATCCACTCAAATTCATGCATAATTATTTTTAGCATCCACTTTAAGTGACTTTTGCTACCGTATATATACCAACTCTCAATTCAGATGTTTCTAGCAGAAATATTCCTTTTCTATAATATTTCCTTGTATTAGGTGGAATTTTTTTATTTTTTTTTTTAATCTTGTTCCAGGTCACAAACCAGGCACTGACAGCACTTAGGAAGAAACTGTGATAAAGACACTTCACATAAAATCCTTCTATGTTTTTAATTTGTTCTGCAGCATTTAAGTGTGTAACGTTACTTGCCATCAAGAAGGTTTATTAAGAAGAGCTGACCAAGAGTTTGATCTGATAAGCTAGTTCTTATGTTCACAAGATGCTATTGGCTTGAAAGCTAGGTAAGCTTCTTCGTAGTACTGGGCAGAGATGTAATAATAGAGTAACATATTAAAATGAAGAAGAATGTGTTCTAGTTTTGGTTGGTTTTGTCCTCACCATGCACTTCACATCAATTAGTGAAGGTCTCCTTAGTAGAGCCTTTGATTATCCTTACCAATGCACAATATTTTCCACAAATTAATAAAAAGATGGATAATTTATCAATGTTAGGGCTAAGACTACATTCCCTTTTCAATTGGATAGATCATTATTTATATATGCCTCTCTAAAAAAAGTTGCAAATGTTTCTTCAAATCTACTCTAAAGTAGCAACTGAGCAGTCACAGAGGAGAATGAAAACTTGTTGATAGGTCATTTCTTTACAAGACAGCCGCTCCCAACTGCAGGAACTGGATCTGCAGACAGTATCTTTGCTATAAACATCACCAAGAACTTAAACTGCTGCTTATTCTGCCAGGAATTTCCTGTCTGAAGACTGCCTGAGCACAGAAAAGCACTAAAGGTTCTATGAAAAAAATGAAGCATTCTTCCTGTAGTTTAACACTTTACACTTTCATTTTTCAAGAACCAAGGGGAATCTTCTCATAAGACTTCCTACAGGGAAAGCAGGTCCTTAAATCCTAAAAAAACTGGCTGTGACCCATGGGCTCAGCTAGGGCAACAATCTCTGCAAGACAGAGTGACCTCTGAAGTTAAGATTAAGTTGCTCAGGCTTTTGCCACACTAATCTTGAAAATGGACAAAGACTGGAATTCCACACTTAATTCACCCCATGCAATTTATTTGTCTCCTCTTCTGCAAGTTGAACACAATTCCCTTATACATAGTGGTGCTGTGAGGAATAGCCATTTCCCTGGACCTGCAGGCTCCTTCCCCTTGAAACCATTTCTGCTACTGCTTATCACAAAAAAACATTCTCTCATATATATATTGATATACCTAAATTAACACTCACCAGCCACTGCTGAGGTATTTCTGGCAGAGGCATTTGAGGAGGTGCTGGCAGGCTGTTGGCAACTTCTGGTTTCTGCACATGTTCTTTTATTTCAAAACCTGCAGAAGAGAAACACATATCGCTTAACACTTTGGTGGACGTAAATGGGACACTTTTCTATATGTGGATCATCATCCACTGGAATCTGACATGCAGTCCTGCTCACAACCTGCCTCCTAAGCCTGGTTACTGAGGAAAAACTTGAAGAATGCTGGGAATTCAGGAATTTAATCAAGCACAACAAACACATACTTACTATATATGATAATGACATATATGATATTTGGATCAACAAATACCAGACAGAGAAAAAATGTACTGGAAATCATACTGAACTGCCTACCCATCTGGCACTGAAAGACCTAAAATTCAAACATTGTCAGGCATGTATCACAGATAAAACCAATGATATGATGAAGATATCACACTTAACACTCTGAAGAGTCTCAGTGTGCATATAGCAGATACAACAGAGACTACTTCCTCTCTCGGGAAAGCCACTAAGTTCTGCTGTTTCTGGAACAATAATTTAAATTTCATTCAAACTCACTTCACAGGAACATGGTATTGTTTATTTTTCTGAATATCAAGGGGAGGGTGCATCTCAATGCTTTGGCAAAAAATTCAGCCAATGGGACATACCCTACTAACTCCTAGACTGAATTTAGTTCCTAGTGTTCAGTTAAGTTTTTAAAATGTATATTTATGTAGTCAAATGGATGTCTTTTGGTCAAGATCATGTAATTCTCAAAAATGTAATCAATGATGAAACGTTTCTTGTCATAATAATCCAGACACACTGGCTGTGAAGTCATAGACTGAAAAATAACACTGATAAAATAAACTGTCTCTAAGGGCCACAGATTCTACTTTCTTCCTACAAATCAAGATGCAGATTAGTCTTGGGAAACATTCCTTTTTTTTTTTTTTTTTTTTTTTTCGCTTTTTTATTCTTTTCACTTTTATTTGTTCCTCCTTACGTAGGATGAATTCATGTTCCCATGCTTTCCATAACAACCAAAAGTCTAATATGAAGGACATTTTACTGAAGAAAAATATATATGTATTCCAAGTGGATTTTACTCACTGTAAACCTAATTTTCACCCAAAAATATATGTGCTTTAGCAAGAACCTGATATAATATTTTCATTCTTCTAACAAACTGCATCAAAGTCAGTATTATACATTTCTGACATCAAGTCCCTTTAGGGAAAACCAGCAACAATGATGGTCATATTAAATGACTGAATCCACTAACAGCTCTTACTCCAAAATCAACTGTTTGTGCCTTTGGGTTTTAGAAGAAAGTCTGAGTTTCACAAGGAAATGCCAAGTGTTTTGTTCGGACCTAAAGTACTTTGGGCATGCCAAGATTCAGAAGAAAAACAAAGTTTATAGTTTTGCCGGCTCCTGAAGGTGACCACTGGTTTGGACATGCAGAAGGTTGAGGCCTGGCAGCTGCGACCTGAAGAGTACATCTGACTGGCCCAGCTCTCTCTGTTTGATAGGTATTAAGAGAAGGGAGTGGTGTGCATTTAGGAGATATAAGAACCCCATGTAGAAGATTTCTGAAGATTTCTCCAAGAACTTACTGAAACGAAAGCGACAGTTTAAAGTGTTTTACTAAAACACAATCATTGTAATTTCCACACCTTTATGAAGAAAAGCATAACTGTTGACTTCCAGATGTTAGAAAGAATCCATTCAGTTCCCAGCTGCACTGACCCTTCATTACCATTCCCTGTTGCTCTTAAATGGCTTACTTCAGCAACTGAAATACACTGTTGGATTCAGACAGTTGATTTTTTCAAATGCCTATAATGAGCCTGAACTCAGCACCGACCTCGGGCCTGTGAAACCGTGCCAGCGATCTGCGAGCTCTCATGGAGCTGTGTGGGTGGAGTAAAGCAACGTTTTGAAAAACAGACTCGGAATGACAACTCAGCTTAGTTACAGACTTCTGTGGGCTTAAGAGTCTTTTATTGCTTTTAATTTTACTGAAGAGACGAATAGTTTCAAAGGGATGGGAGTACTGAATGTTACGGCTGATAAAAAAAAAAACGCAGGGTCATCTCTGTTCATCTGTATGACTCCTTCTACAGTCTCACAGCCAATTTAAGCCAGCAGAAGATGGCTCTCAAGGAGGTTGCTCACTCATTCCCTGCCTGGATCCTATCCTGCACCAGCCTCTCCTCTGTGCTGGCATAGGCATGTGTGTGGCCTCAGGTTGAACCAGAGCTGGTCAGGAACAAACCAGTAAAAAAAGCAAACAGTGCCTGTGCTAGCAGAAAGGAAGCAGCAACACATGATGAGCAAGAATGAGTAGCCCGGGGAGACTAACAGGATGCTTTTTTTAGAGGCTGTGTTGGCTTAAACTCTATTTAAACTACAACTCCTTAAACTGGAGTTTATAGACATATAAAGTATAATCCTATGACTTCTTGCTTAACTGAGCTATAGGAGTTCCTCAAATTAATTCTTCTTGAACTACAGCATACCTTGTAGCAAAATATTACATCTTGAAAAATGCCAGCAACAGCATGCAGACCTTACTAAGTTCTCCCATTAATTCATATTGACAGTGCTCAAAAAATGTGCTTTATTTCCACTTCGAAACAAACATCGAGCCATTGTACACTGCTTTTTTGTTGCGTCTAAAAGCTCGTTCTCAGTCATCTCTCTTCTACATCAAGATTAATTGTGATTCATCATTTAGGATAATTTGAAGGCATATTTCGGGATCCTTTAATCACTTTATGTCTTCCCTTTGAAATGCCTAAACTGTATTTCCTTGAATGCAATTGTTAGAAGTGGGTATAATGTTCCACTAACAACTGCCCTGTCACTAAATATATGGCTTCTGTATGGATCTTGTTAATGGATGAATCCTGTAGTAGGATGTAATGGATCTTGTTACAGATTCTGAAATAGGCTCTAAACCCTATGAGGTAGGAGCTGAAAGTTAAAAAGCTATGGCCCTTGAGTCTTTTAATCCTCTCCCTATCTATAATTTTAAATTAAATATGCCTGGTAAGGTGCTCTAATGCAAAAATCCATACAACTTTCTCAATAAAGTCAAGTATTTAAAATAAATTTTGTTGAAAACATTAAAAGAAGAACTGTCAGGTCAGCATTGTTGTTGGGACTCCCATGAAACACGACAAACTACAAGTTCTTACCTGCAGACATTTGTTCTGGGAACTGCAGGATTTTTTGATCAGCTTCTGGAGCATGAAGCTCCCTTCCATACCATCTGCTCCTGATGCCTGCCTCCTTCACTCATTGGTTAAAGTAAAAGCAATGATAGGTCTTTAAGAATGTAAAAACTGAAAGAAGGACGATCACCATTTCACAGCTGATCTCCTTGGACTTGAATCCTGTGGCAAATATGATTCTTTACTGAAGAGGGGAAGACTGCATCAAACACCATAATGTATTTTTTAGCACTGGAGAAGAAACACGGGAAATGCAGTTGCTCACAGCATGGCATTTTTCCTCAAAACACTCAATCATTTTTCAAAAGCCTAAACGTTGGATGTTTACAGTGACAGAACTGCTGTCAAATGTTGGAGAGACAGAAGTCATATAGCTCTGATGCCTCGTAGTGCAGAAAGGTGTTGTAAGAACATATAAGAGTAATATTAGGAAAGATAGTGAGGAGCATTCTTTGTAAAAGCCCCGTGGAAAGGTTGATTTATGCTGTCAATCCATAGTCTTGATGGAAATGTAAGTGGTTGCACAATCAAAATGGTTTTAGATAGGATGAGAAGGGGAAGGACAATACTAATCTACTTGCAAAGTGCACACCAAACACACTGCCAGTCATTTCCTAGCTCTTGCTTGGTAATCCTGTGTCAGCCATGCACCAGAGTACACAGCAAAATCAAGCCCTGGTTTGATTTGGGTCTCACAAAAGAGATGTAGCACATCACACACGACTTTTATAACACAGTGCATCAGAATGAACAGACAGAATTTTTGCCTCAAATAAAATGAAGTAACAACTATACCAACAGAGGTGAAAGCATTCTATCTAGCACAGTTTTGTGGCTGGACTCACTCATGTGCAGTCAAGTTACTTCCAATATAGCTTTTGCTATATTTTACTGTTGACTGAGGAGAAAAGTATTCAAGAAAGCTGCACTTTGGCTTTATTCTGCCTCTCTGTCTTTCTTCAATTTAGAGCTTGTCTTCAGCCCTTAAAGCTATTTCACTGAACTCAGACTTATTCTGTGCACTCTGCAAGCGAGAAAACACACCCCTGACACTGACCTTTTGATGACTGTATCCTCAGGAGAATGTTAGTTATTACTGCCTTCTTCTCCCTGACAGTGGAAGTCAGATATTCATGGTCCAGAAGTTCAAGAAACAGTCGCAGCTCAACTATTAACTCTTCCATGGCTGAAAGACAATAAGAAAATTACTTTTTCTAAAATGTCCCATTAGAAAAAAAAAAGGCAGAGTTAATACTTATTTTTTATATTCCATTATTCTTTAGCAGTTCTTAAAAATGTACAGTTTGCCCTCCTAGCAACAGACTGAGCACTATTGGAACATGTAGCAGTTACCTCAAAACAGATGCAGAAAAGACACAGTTCTTCCACACTGCACATCATCAAGCCAGCCCTGGACAACAGTGCAGGAGTGGCATCCATCTGCTCTTTGAGCACTGTCACTCTGGTTTCTCTCCTTTACAAAGCCATTTCTAACTCCACAACAAAATTACACTATGATAAAACTTCCAGACAAATTCATATTCTCCAAAATCTTTAGGGAAAACCTCTACTACCTTCACCATATTTCTTCTGTTTGCAGTGGAAAAAAAGTTTCTTTTTACATTTGTTACATCCTAATCATATGATTGCTGTTCAGCAGATTTATGAGAAGTCTACGCTTCTGTGCTTCAATTCACTCATAACTCTGAGAGCCTCTGGTCCCTTCACTCAAGCGGATTGTCTGTGTTTAGTTTTGATTTTGTCTTGGATGGAATAGCTCACATTTCTGTACTTTTTGTGTCTGATGACATTATTCTCATTAAAACATGAGGGGAAATATTAATTTTATTTCAGGGCCACACCTTGGATTAATCTCAGTTGTTGCCTCATTCTAAAGTGCCTCTACTTCAGTTTTTCTCTACTTACATGTGTTTTATGGTATTTTCAAGATCTAACCAGGTGACTGCTGGTAAGTCTCTTCAGACTTCTAAAAAAATCCATTATTTGCTGCTTACTCTCTTTCCTACTCTCTTCCCTACTCTTAAAACCTTCTCTAATATGGTTGTTTATCCAAGCAAACCTGGAACTTGTTTCTTCCACTTGTGATGTACAACTGGATGTTTAAACTGTCTTTGGTCCAGTTGCATTTGTTTCATCTGATGCTTAAAAATGGGACTATGCAGGGAAGCCTGAAGGTGTCAGCTACACCTCAGAGAGGGGCTGCTGCCCCCTCTTGTCACCCCATGAATGCAGATGGGGCTTTTTATTTGTAAATGGTTGTACTTGCAAATATTCTCAAGCGAGGCTGGCACTCATAGCAAACACCATAAGATACAGCAATACTAAAGCATGATAGTATTCTAACAAACAACAACAAAAAAATCAATCACAAGAAGTCCACTTTGTCTTATCATTTCTGAAAGACACCAGCAATTTGCACATACATATCTGTCCTGCACAATTTCTCTCTTCACAAATATGTTCTGCTTAACTAAGCACTATAAGATCCTTTTGCTCTGGAGCTTACTACATAATATAAGCAGATAGATGGCAAAATGAGAAATGAAAATAGACCAAGATGGAGTTATCAGCCAAAGAACAGTAGAAGAAATAGGAAACCACCACTGGAGAGACAACTGGGAGATGGCATTGGCCCACGTCTCTCCTGAAGCCTCAGCTGTTTACAAGGGGGGATAGTGATAGGACAAGGGGGAATGGTTTTAAACTGAGACTCGGGAGATTTAGGTTAGATATTAGGGGGAAGTTTCTCATTCAGAGGGTGGTGACACACATTGAAACAGGTTGCCCAAGGAGGTTGTGGATGCCCCATCCCTGGAGGCATTCAAGGCCAGGCTGGATGTGGCTCTGGGTAGTCCGGTCTAGTGTCTGGTGACCCTGCACATAGCAGGGGAGTTGAAACTCGATGATCATTGTGGTCCTTTTCACCCCAGGCCATTCTGTGACTATAATTCTATGATGATTATGTGAACATGAGGCCCTCTCCTTCACATCCACCTTCTCTTCTTCCATGCCTTCAGAGGACATCTGCATTACATGCTGGTGACCACAGCTCACTGACCTATTATGACCAAGCTAAGTTACTCAAAGCATTGTAACTGAACCCAGCAGCAGTTAATAACATCACAAATTTCACAGTGTTAAGGAAGGAAGTTTTAACTTTTCGCTTTCTATATATGCAATGATGTCAAACATCCATAAAGAAAAAAGGGAAACGTTGTTCCGATCCACTTTTTCTACATATTTTAAAAATACACTTACTTTAATTTGTAATATCTTTGCTACTTAAGCAGAGATCAGAAATACTACCATGAAGTGAATTTAGTGCATTTAAAATAAGGAACTGCAAGCTCTTTTTTTTTAAGGTAACAATAAAAGTACTTGTATGTAGTTGGGAAAAAAACATGTTTGCCTCTTTTCAATCCTTGGCTTGTTTTCTGGATTAAAGAATCTTCTCTTTCCTAGAAATGTAGCAATGTGCTCACAAAAAGTAATGGAATTAAATAATAGAAAATCCACATAAAGCATATTTTCAGTAAGCAATCATTACTTCTGAAATGGAGACTACAAATGAGAGGGTGATGCAAGTCCCAAAGAAAAACATACTCCTCTAGTGAGAGATTACCCTTGGAAATCTGACATCACCACAAAATAAGAATAATAATCAGAAGGATCTCAAAAAGGGGCAAAATTCTTTGAGAGTTCTGGCTGAATTCTCACTGCCAAAGGAATTACTTATAAGTGGCAGGTGGTGAAAGGCAGGGTGGAGTCCAGAGATGGTAATCACAACAGTAAGCAGATTTTAGCTTGACTGAGGAGCAAAATCACATTCCATATTAAAAGATGAGAAGTTCATTCTATGCTCAATAGCAATCATAAACCCCCAAAGTGCCGCTACAATTAACATGTTCAGATAAAGAACAATGATACATCCTGAAGGGTTGCCAGGTCTGGATCTCAAGAGTTTTTAACTTTTTTTCAAATGACAGCACATAAACTATACACACAAGCCAGCAAAATAATACACCAAGGTAAAAATAATCAGAGAGCAGCAATTACATCACACTGCAGTTTTTGTTCCAAACCAAAACAAAAACCAACTGGAATAAGACAGCATAATGATGCAATTATTTCAAATCTACATTTATGGGCATTATTCTATAACCATTTTTTGAAGAATAGACTTTTTTTTACTCAAACTGATTAAAACACTGTTAAGAACAGTGCTATCTCATACACATACTTTCTAGGTTTCTCAAACCAGGAGAAAAGTCAAGGATGAGCTGGATGAGCTCTTAAAAAGAATATTCAGGTTGTTTTTTGGTTACTCACATCAATTACAGTTTCTGTAAGCCTTGTCACACTACAAATGACCCAGAAGTGTTTTCCAGTGACCTAGTAGCTACTGAAGAACTTTTAAAGAAAAATAAAGGCAAATCCAGAAAGGATGACAAGAATTTCTGATGTTAGTCTCATCCATACAATATAAACCCAAAACAAAGTTCACTTCCATGCTCACTTGCCTATTATAAAAGCACAATACAGGCCAGAGAATTCCATCTACCTAGTCCTCTGTTAGTACAGAGACTTGTATTTACATAAAAGGACATCTTGCAGGAAAGCCAAAAGCCTGTGTCACTCTTTTGAGTTCTGTTTTGATTAAGGGGAAAAGAATCCCATTTAACTTCCTGAAACAAATTTGATCAGATTTATGGATCATCTTAAGATCAATCTTCAAGCTACATATGAAAATCAGATACCGAAAATAGGTGTGCTTCAATCCAAATGTAACTCCATCCAAGCACGCTCACACATGAACACGCACAGACACATACACACTATATCTGGCCACCACTAAGAGGTTTTCAGATGTCACAGCCTTAACACTGCTTCATGAGCATTTATTGCAAGGCTGTCTTAAATGAAATGCATACCTGTTCCAACAGTACTTTTGCAGTACATGAAAAAGATATTCTCTAACTTACATGGGACAGTTTCAATGCATCTATGTTCACATCACTGAAAAATTTAAGCCTTCAAGTTCTGTTAGCAGCATGGTACTTTGGGACAAATCATTACACAGAACAAAGACAGCTGTTGATGGCTGCCTGGCAGAATGATTAAAAATTATTACATTTCAAAATCTGATTAAAGCCTACTAGGATCAAGTGTATAAGAATTTTCCAAAACATAGAAACCTTCCCGTCCCTGCCTAAAAATAAAGAAGAGTTTTCATTAACATTTGAGTACAAAAACAACACTACATAAACCAAATATATGATCTAGTTTCAAATTAAAAACTTTGAACTTCATGTTGACACCCACTCCTACTGAAGTAGCTTCACCATCCTCAGCTTTGTATACAGTCATTTGAAAATCTCATAACGATGCTCATAACAGAATACCCCTGGGGAAATGTCTGCATCTTATAAAGCTGTTACTATCAGAGCTATTATGAAGAACACTGAGCCACCAGGAGACAACCATTTTTAAACTATGAAGAAATACATAAAATTGCTTTGAAGTGCTTGATCTCTTCTAATGCACTTATTTAGAAACATCCAATACTTACTGAATAAGTTCCTCTCATAAGTACATATATTATCATTATCACTGAAAAAAACAATCATGAAGAAATACTCTCCTTTTGATAAAATTTCTGCTTTCACCAATATACTACAAGAAATCAGATTTTTGAAAGCTGTATCAATATCCCATCCATCAATAAATGTTGGAAGACCTGTTGACATTGTTTGCTTTCTTTCCTTCAAAAGATGACATTAGAATACCCCTGGTCTACAGAGATTTCTTCATGCTTTTGGATCCGCTTTTCTAAATACTGTGAAGAATGCAGGTGGGTAACGTTATAGAAAAATATATTTTCACTTGTGAAGCATTGTCTAGAGTCTCACATATATTCTCCTCATGGTTTCACTGTTCTGTATGAGAAGAAAGAGGAGTTACTGTTCTGGGTTTTGTAGCACTGCAATAAGGATCACTAGATTAATCCCAGAATATGCACAAGAAATGAATGTTAAATGAAATCAAAAGAAGTACTGTTTCTTTGGAAAACAGATACTTATTATTCATTCTAACTAGTATGATGGGAGCAGCCACAAGCCCCACAAAACCCTTTACTGTATCCACCTATTGTAAGGCAAAATGAACTTCTGAGGCACGGGACACATACCATTAAAAAATATATTATTTGACATCTTCACATGTGACCTGGATGATGGCATGGACTGCATTATCATCAAGGCCATGGACAACTGCAGACCTGGGGAATATATGATAAACTATAGGGTAGGGCTGTCACTGAAATGGACTTCGGCAGCCTGGAAAAAATGCTAGAAAACACTTGTAATTGAGCAATGGGATAGAATCAGCCCAAGCAACAGTTTGGGATGGCAACCACCTGACTGAAAAGCAGCTTTTAGAGATGTCTCTGTGGCTTCTGGTTGACGAGTAAAGCACTCGTCAGTGGTTTGCCAATGAAGCCAAGGGCCACATGCTGGGCTGTGTTAGCAAGAATAAAGCCAGCAGATGGAGGGGAGTGATCCTTCCCCTCTAAGCAACACTGGTGAGACCACATACGGAGAACTGTGCCCACTTCTGGCCCCGCTGGTACAAAAGAGATATTGACAAAGCTGAGGGTTACTGAGATGGCTGGGAGGCAAAGCCTAAAACAGGTGAAGAATTGACTGAATTCCCGGTATTTTACAGATGAACAAAGTCACAGAGACTACATAATTATATTACATTAGCCCAGAATCACGCATGAAGTCTGGACAGGATACAAAATGTGTCTTAATCCCTGAGGCTTGTTATATCCTTACCATAAGACAGTGCTTCCTGTAAAGGAAAGGATAATTACAGACAGATAGCAGATAAACCATTTATAGATATTTAATACAGTACTTGTGAAAAGGGAAATACGGTTTCTTATATTCTATATCCAATGTAAAATCCGAGATGTTAGGAAAGAAAGATTTAGAGGATCCAACTTCTTTGCTTCACTATCAAAGAGAGAAAGCAAACAGATTCAACTGGGATGGTCCTAAACCATTGGACAAACAACACTATAGTGCTTGGTTTGCCTGGAGGTAGTTTCTCTTGCTACTGAGGGCATCCTTTCATTGCATCTCAGCCCTCAGTTCCTGCTCCTCACAGTTGGATTCTTTGTTAAAAACCAATTCCTTCTGAAAAGGGATCTCTGTGAGACAGAACTGGGGGGAGGAAGTGTGAGAAGACAAGACTTTTCACTAGGACAGTTTCTCCTGGTTGCAGAATCCCTTCTTTGCTGCTCTGTGGTAGTATATGAGGTGTGATATACTCTGTTAAGTACTCTAAAACCCTGCTCCATAAAGCAGAGATCATCATTTTGGCGGTGGATGCTACTACAAGGAATAAATGGCAAAAGGGCCTGGAAAACGGTGAACCCCACATAACAGATGAAGCCCTATAGATGAAGAATAAGCAAGAAGCAAGCAAAACATACACAAAGGTTGTCAACAGGGTGTTTTAACGTAAAAAAATATATATATTTGAGCCTCTCTAAAAACTCATACAGTGATCTTTTGTTTAAATTCTGGAGCTCTCCAGACTGTCACTCTTATTCCAGACAGCTTGGGGCAAGAGATGCAACACACAGCCACTAAAAACTCCTCCTGTCTCATGCATATTTATGATCAACCTCAATGAGTGTCAAGGGATCATTTCAGCCACAACCCACACGTATTCCTCCTTTTCTTTCTTCTTTTTACTTCAGTTTCCAAGGAATTGGCTTTTACAAAACCATCTTTCCGAAAAAGCTATCAGAGATCCAAATGCTGCTGTTGCAGTACTTGGATGATAAAACAAAAGGTGGGAAAGCATTAAGGAATGTTTGGACAAGAAACAAGCTGCCAAAAATCCTACTCAAACAGCTACAGTCATGCAATGAGTGACAGCAATGCAGGAGTATAATCCATTAGCTGAGGTAGATGGATAAAGAGTTTATTTTTTAAAGTCCAGACCAGTGTTTAAGCACTGCCGCAGACTTCAGAGAGGAATGCCTGCTTCTAAGCCAGTTCACAGACTCATAAGAAAATAGAAAGAATTTAGTATTACAGGCATTTACTTAAGTATTAATTATCCACATCAAATTCAAAGTATGTTAGGCCCCAAAAGAAAATGCTGACCATTAGCTACAGAAACTTACTTAACAAGTTGCTTTCTCTAAAGGTATATTTTGCACACAAGGTTCCTTTTGTTCTCAAAATAAACTTTGCAAAGCAAAAGAACATGGGCTTTACTCCTCCTGCATGCACAGCAGCCCAGGCAAGGGTCTCACCCTCCTGCATCTGTGCTAATGGTGAACATGCAGTTTTAGTTTCCTTTTCAGAGCCTCATTACCCTATGAGGGAAGAAAAGTGAGATTTTTTTTTCCATTTAATCATCTGCAAATGTATCAGGTGACATCATCTCACTAGCACAAGGCATTCCAGGTCTTGCTTGCTGGCTCCTGCATTAGTTCAACTCCTTCATCACTCCAAACCACAAGAGATAAGCAACCATGACAGTTAAGACTTCAGCTATACACAGATCTATCTGTAGGTTAGAATTTCTTTCAAAGTTATGGATAACAAGTCTGGATTCTGCAGAATTGCATACCCAGCAGAAATGTGAGACAGTAAATTAATGAAGTTAATGGAATAATAATAATAATAATAAAAAACAAAACAGAAGAGTAAAACAATAACAAAGAAATATAAAAATGGCAATGGTAGGTTGCAACTGCATAATTGCATTTGTTATATCCTTTATTCATCAGTACAATTATTGTCATACACGTCAAACTCCAAACCAAAAAATTGTTTGAAAAGTCTCGAGTATGATCAGCTGTACAATGCAAGAGTAGATTGCACTCTGTAAATCCACTCCTAGAAGCAGCCAGTTTGCAGTTAACTTGAAGCCAGAAATGAGATAATACCGTATTTTATAAGAACAGATCCAGAAATCCCCACTTTTGTATGTTCGTAAGATAAAAAAAACAAACACATGCTTTACTCTGACAGAGAATAGAATGGTGCGAGCTGAGATAAACTTCAGGTGGGAAACCCCCAACCTCCCACCAGTGCCACAAGAACATTCTGTCTCCTTCATTGCTGAATCTTATTCTTATTTTGGATAATTTCATTACGTGAGACACAGATCTCTGTCAACAGAAAAATATATATATATTAGAGCTTGAGGTAGCTTTGAAATTCAAGACTCATAGGTGAAGAATCATGGGGAAAAAAAGAAAGAAATCTTCATTAAAAAAAAAAAAATCCATAGAAATGGGTAGATTGCCGGGTACTGCAGGTTTCCTAAGTCAATGTGTTGCATTGAGATGAAAGCACTACTTGTATATAGAATCAGAAGTAAATTAAATGATAGGAAAAAGCAAAACTGAAAAACTGGTATTCAAACAATCCGTACATCTTTTCTATTTCTAGTTTCCTCTCTTCTCTCAACCTCCAAGTTCATGCTTAAGCCAAGCTCAAACAACCAGAGCTGAATTATTCCTCTCAATTCCTTCACTCAGGGCATGCCATACAGTATGCCCAGTCCAATATTCCCCATGGAGCCCAATAGTGCTGACTGCCACAGTGAGTACTGGGAGCCTGGATTTGGTTTAGGTGCCTTGGGCTTGGGCAGACTGTGCTCCAAATGAGCAGATAAAGGCAGGTAAGTTTAGCAAGTACTTTAAAAACAAACAAACAAACCAAAAAACCTTAGTTCCAAGAAACTAAGTTACGATACACTTCCTTAGAGAGAAGAAAATTAAAAGTCAGAAAAGTGCATTTTTAAATAATGACTAAAAAGAGGTTCTAAAGAATGCACCTGTGACAAGCTAGCCCAGTAAGTCAGCAGAAATTTTGCCATTTGAGCTAAGGATTGTGCTAGAATTCAAAATGCTGTTTTATCACAAACACATACAGCCAGCTTTGAAAATGTTCAGGAACACTTCCTCTATTAAATAGTCTAAGACAATGCCTGAAGGTGATGTGATTATGATAGTTCTAAAGAAAAGCAGCTGTATGCATGCAAGGTTCACTTCCTAGACAAAAACTGGCAACCTTGACAAACAATATTATTGTGACAGTGCCTGAGGCACATGAGAGTGTGCTGCAGGGAAAGGATCACAAATGCACCGAAATAATTTTTATGAATGAATTTAGAGCCTACAACTCCGATGTGAGCACTACTGTGCCACCACAAGGAGCCACAGGAAATACATTAATTGTAAAGTTACATACTTTCGATAATCTGAGTACTGATACATGGTGCATTTTGTCTGTAGCACTGATCAGGCAAAGCAAAAAACAAAGTTTCAGACCATAAGATTTCAAAGGACTTTTGCAAGGTCATGACATAGGATTAGAACCACAAACTCCTTTAAACATCCCAAAGTGGTATTTTGTTTTAATTACTGATTGCACAGCGTGGATCTCTGTAAGGTGGCTCAGATGACTCAAATTAGCCAGGTTGTTTTTCCATGGAAGACTTAAATGTCCACAATCAGATCCCTGGAACATTAAACCCTGAATACTGCACAAACCTTTAAAGAGAACTCCATCTTTCCCACACTCGCATCAGTTATTCTGAAAACTTGTGATGAGCTGTGTGAGCAGATGGATGAGGTGCTAGGTCAGACACTGGAGTGGACTACAGCACTCTTAATTCTGTTTGCTGGGATGTTTCTCATAGTAAAATAGTCTAGGAGGAATCTTTGCCTGAAAAAAAAATGCAGATTCTTACAAATTTATTTAGGTACTCTTGGCTTTATATGTGATTTGTCTGTGTACAAAACTTGGACTTAAAACTGAACTTCACTCACCAAACTGAATAAACATTAATCAATATTTATACCATTTATATCCTATGTTTGCCAAATGAAATGACTAAATGAGCTAGTTCCCTTTACAAATTAAGAAAAATAAAAATATATATAAAAATAAAGAATAACACTTGATTAAAAATTTGGGATCCTTATGTGGTGTGGTTCTCTTGGTTTCAGTGATGCTCAACTGATTCACTGCAATTAGAAACATCTAATACTAGTGTGTTCTGGAGATTTCATTTTAATTACAGATGTGCTTTGAATTTACTGTGAAAACAGTAAGTGTATGTTCAACAGACACTATGCAATCACTTTCAGTACCTTTCTCAGGCTGCTCCTGGCACGCCTCCTAGGGAGGTGTGATCACACTCTCCATGCCCCTTGTCCCCTCTATAATATAGGGTTTGGTAGACAAACCTTCATATAGGTCTTAGGCAAAATTTACCTCTGTGGTTTTCCCTCCCCTTGGTTGCTTTCTCCATCTTATCCATTTCTTCTGCATCTGGTTATGTTGCCCCATATGTCTGGATCAGCTTAGCTTCCCTTCTCCCTGCCAAGCAGCCTCCTCGGTCCCATGAAATCCCTCTTTCTTTCAGCACTCCCCTGCAACAATAATCCTCACATTCTCCCTCACCAAGTGGTTGGGCCGTGTCTCGTCACGCATCTGGTTTCTTTATCTACCTTTAGGCCAGACCTCGCACACACTTTCCCATGGTGAAAAAAAAAAAAAAAGTCCCTATTCTTCTGACTGGTTCCCACCAACTTCAACAACAGGATAAGTGCCGAGAAAAAAAATCTGTGTTTTAGTTATTAACAGCTGAAAAGCAGTCATTTCACTTCTGTGCAACAGGAGCTAAGTACACGAACAGTTGGATGCATTCACCTTGCCAAAAGCAGCAGGATGTAGGAATGAGTGCATAGGAATAGGTCCACAGTGATGCACAGCCCCAGTACAGCCACTGTGTCCACCCCACGCACAGCTGGCCGCTTCCAGCATAGAGGGGACATCAGAAAATGAATTATTCTCCTGGGGAAAAAGGCACTGCAAAGCTCTGAGGGTGTTTGTCCAAAATGCTAGCATTACCAGTGGCAAAACGTACCTTATGAAGCCAAAGCAAGACCAGGGCAAAAAAACATTCGAGGACAACTGCAACCCATATGTCAGCTCATCACTGGGCACATTTTTTAAGGTTAAAGAGACAACCTGCCATTTGTAAACTGGCCTGCCACAGAACCAAGCAACACCAGCTGCTCACTGTCACAGCGCCTAAAAACTTCATATTTAGCCACAAGAGAGAAAAAAATAATGCTCTTTATACATATTCTCAGCATATTTTCCTCATGACTGTCTGCTGCTATCAGATGTGCTGATGGATACCAAGAAGATAAAAACTGGCAATTGAACCCAGAGCAAACCCCTCCATTCAAATAATGCAGCTACTTCTGACGAGACTTCATCAGCATCACTCAGGCAGGGAATGCATATTTTGTGGGCAGGAGGTTCACGTTTCCACTTCTCAACACACTTCTGTCACAGCTGAGGGTACATCCTGGCCAATGTGAGCTTCATCAAGAGCTGGGTGAGCCATCTAACTCTCACCATGTATATCTGGCTATGCTCCAGAACAGCTCATTTAACAATATTTGTAAAGGTACTTCTCGGTTCTTTCTGTATTCATAAGTAACAAAGAAGACGCACTGCCAAATATCCTCCCACTGAGATCTCAAAGGCAAAAACCATCACCCTCTCCACCTCCCCCCCCCCAAAAAAAAACCAGCGAGGATTTCAGTTTATAGCAGGTTTGCATATTTTCTTGGTTTTATGTGCATTGTTTTTCCCAAACATAAAACCTAACTAGGAAACCACAGAGCGCTACATCTGTTGGATCAGTGCTATCAAAAATGTGCTGACGCTATCTAAAAGTTCTCCCATTGCATCAGAGCACAAGCAGCACGCATCGCGCTGGCCAATGGGCTGGGCAAGGAGCAGCTGGTGCAGCCGGGGCAGTGATCAGATGGCATCAGCCACCTCCATGACGCAAAGGTAAAAAAAAAAAAGCCATTGATGGCCAACATTTGAATGCTTCCCTCATCTCACCATCTGCTTCTGCTGCTCACTTGAAAATTAATACGGCTGAGGCTTGAATCAGGAGCTAACGCCGCATCTGTCTTCCTTAGCACTACAGATAATTATTAGCCTATGCATACAGCTATTTTTGCAACTCAAATGGGGAGACAATGGCATCTAATTTGACAGGTTCCTTCTTTCATAGAGACCAAAATGCTTCATCTGCATCTGCACACACACTCTGAAACAAACTGGACTGAATCTTCCGCCTCCTACCCTTTGCTCCCTTTCTCCCCCTTCTTCCCCTATGTACACTGATCAGCGTTAAACAGTAAATGAATAAAATGTAAATCTCTTTTAAAAGAATGCAAAAAGGTCCTTCATAAGCAAACCTATGGAAAACTCAGGACTGATCTTGCTTGTACAAATAACATCTCCCAGCCTGATTCCTAAGGGCTATTCACCAGCCTTGGACAGGGCAGAAACAACTGAAGTTGCATTTTATAATCTTGTTCATTTATTCCTAATGGTTTCCTATTTGCTTCTGATTTGCACTTCATGGAAGAAAAGGGAATATGTGAGAAGAATTTAGTATATATTGTCATAAAAATCCTTGAGCTTAGCACACTCATACAAATCCCAGTATTGCAGCCTTTAATCTGAAGAAAGTCTCAGAGAGGTATTCCCTAAATATAAATTACAACATCCTGGTTTAATTGAAAAAATAATTTCAGAAGGAGAAAAACTGAGAAATCTGTTACTTTCTTCCCCTTGTAAGACACATTAGAAACTGCTTGTAGAAACATTAGCAAAATTAGTATTTTTAAAAGCCTCTTATTAAAATGTTTTTGCATGTACAACATGTACTTGTCATTCACAGCCTCTTCTTATGACTTAGAAATGTATACAATAAGAAATAAAGCAGTCAAATCCACTTCCTTGATTTTTAGTGGAGCTTAACAAAATCTAAGCAAAATGACACCTCCTCCAGTTTAAAGTAGTTTGAAAATATAGCTAAGATTATTCTAGAAAGAAAGTTGGAAATCATTTTTTTCATAAGATATACTTTAAGCACCATGCTTATAGTGAATAGGATGCTAGACTCAACAAAATGGTAAGAAAGGATAAACTGATCCATTGTGTCCTAGCTCTTCCCACTTCTGTTTCTCTATTTGCTGAAGCACATGACATGCATACACATTAGCAGTAAAATAATGAGAGATGATTGCCATCACTCCCGTCAGGGAACAAATGGCAGATAACAGGCAAAAGGCAGAAAAGGCCAATGGTAAAATTGATGCTATTTAAATAATCCTCTGTGAGAATGGCAGATAGGTGCTTCAAAAAGGCCAGGCTGTCCTACAGTGAGAGAAGAAATATAGAGAGGGGTCATCCAGCACACCTTAACGGTATTCCTTCAAGAAAAGCAAGATTTATCTCAGCATAATGGTTTGCTCATAGGAAAGATGCAAACATGCATTTGTGGTAGGAGTTCTTTTCTCTTCTACACTGATGTAATCTCTTTTCTCATTATTAGGCCATTTCTTCCCTCTCCACACCTTCCCACAGTTTTTCTCAAAATACATACAAAGACAAAATTAGCTTCTGCTTTCATTCCAGATGGCAAACTGATGAAAGCTGACTGACAGACAAATCAAGAAACAAATCGGCATAGATTCTAAAAAAAGCCTTCAAATTTTTTCAAGTGAGAGAAGGAGGAGAAACACTTATCACATAACATTTTGAAAGTACTTGATGTTTTCAAGGTACCACTGAGTACCTCATTTTCCTAGCACCCATTTGGGATGCAGAGCAGCACTGTCTCTGGCTTATAGCTGGGACACGAGGCAACAGCACTTACGGACTACATCTACCAGTGCTCTGTGGAGCAACGTGGGGCTGCAGTCCCAAATTCAGGAGTGGGTCCAGAGGAGGCCATGAAGATGATCAGAGAGCTGGAGCACCTCTTGGGGGAGGCTTGTTCAGTCTCTGGAGAAGGTAACGCTCTGGGGGGATGTCACTGCGGCCTTCCAGTACTTAAAAGGAGCTTATAGGCAGCAGAGAAAACAAATTTTTATATAGCCTGATACTGACAGGATAAGGAGGAATGACTTTAAACTAGAAGAGGGGAGATTTAGATTACATGTTAGAAAGAAATTCATCACTGTGAGGGTGGTGAGGCACTAGTACAGGTTGCCCATAGAAACTGTGGATGCCCCATCCCTGGAGGCATTCAAGGCCAAGTTGGATGGGGCAACCCTGAGCAGCAGGTTGCAACCCTGCCTATAGCAGAGGGGCTGAAATTAGATGATCCTTAAGGTTCCTGCTAACCCAATCCATTCTTTGATTCTATGACTCTATCAGGTAACAGTGGAGATTCTGTGTCTGAAAGAATCAGGTAGTCATTGTTCAGCATCCCACCATTCCACAAGGATGAACAAGACACACAACACAGCTGGTGCCCCATCTGCACTGCATGAAGGGGCATTTTGTGCACATCCTAGAGCAGAGGTAGCTGACATTCCCTCTTGGGAATACCAGCAACGGAAGGGGAAAACAGAATGTTCTGCAGCTCTCCACATCAACAAACTCAGTGACAACATCATTTCTGTGCTATAGCATCCTATTAGCCCTACAGGATGTATCCATGTAGAGTGTGTAATACTGGTTGGTCAAATAAAACCAGAGTTTGCCTGACCGTTCCTGTTAAAGGCAAAGTTCTCTCAGCATCAATGTGTCAACAGTTTAAGGGCTGGTCTGTCCCACTAGTCACGGAACCGGGCCGGACCAGCCCTTAAACCGTTGACATTTTCCATGACACAATGGCTGCTGAGATAATCTCCAACCACATCCACAAATCCAAATCACACTGTGGCCCTCTCAAATTATCTGACTAACTTTATCAATTTTTGACAACGTTGGCTACTTTTGTCTCTCTGGCTTTTGTAACTGCAATGTGGTTCTAAGCCATGCAATCAGGACGCAGTGGGAAGACCTTAAGGATTTTTTTTTTAAGAAGTGAGACATTTTCACTTTATAAAAACACAACAACAAAAAATAATATATATATTAGATTCTATATATATTTGTACTAGAAAATTAGATAAAAATTCTTCCTATCATGCTATTAATATGTTTAATATTTAAGGTCCTTAATGAGTGCCTATCTCCTTGGCAGATTGCCTACAACGCCTCCCTAGGCTGAGCCCTGTGGGTCAGGGCAGGCCTGGCCTGCAGGACCTGCCTCTGTGCACACTGCAGTATGGCTCACCCAGATGTGCAGCCACTAATAAATAATAGTAATGACGATGCTGATGGCAGAACCATGTAAGCATTCACGATTTTCTCGTTTCCAGCATCTCCCCACTCTCCAACGCCAAACCGCCTCACAGCACTGGCGAGAAGTCAGACGCTGACAGGCCTCTTGGCAGCGCACAGCCCCCAGGCTCCTCACCGGATTAGGCTGACATGGAGCAGGAGGCTGCCGTGCTGCTGCCAGGCAGGAGGAGCAGGCTCAGAGAAACGCTCTGTTTCCCGATACCGTCCTCACTCCAAGAAGCCCAGCCTGGGACAACCATCACAGCCTCCAGAACTACGTTCTTGGCTTGCACTATCCTGCAGACAAATTGCTCACCTACATCCAGGAGTAGTGAGGAAGTGGATAGGATTTCAAGCCAAGCCAGTCATCATTTGCAGCATGGATTAATTAAAACTACTTAGATTTCACTTTTTACCATCCCGTGCTGAGAAAGTATAAAGGTTTCAACATAAAAATGCTCAGCCATGCCAGTACACTTCCCCCCCACTGACTGCTGCACGTGCCAGCATGCAGTCTGATCACATGTGGCTAGCATAGTTCTCTCACAAATGATTGTACTTAAATTATTTCACAGGTTACAGTGAAGCTGTATCCCACTGCTATTGGTTCAGCCTATAGTTCTGAAACCTTGGAGACCTTATCGTTCTCTACAACTACCTGAAAGGAGATTGTGGTGAGGTGGAGGTTGGCCTCTCTTCCCAGGTAACAGTGACAGGATAAGATGTGATGGCCTCAGGTTGTGTCAGGGGATGTTCAGGTTGGATATTAGGAAAAATTTCTTCTCAGGAATAGTGGTGATTTGAACAGGCTGCCCAGGAAGGTGGTGGAGTCACCATCCCTTTAGATGTGGAACTGAGGGACACGATCTAGTGAGCATGGCGGTGATGGGTTCATGGTTGGACTGGATGATATTAGTGGTCTTTTCCAACCTTAATTATTCTATGATTCTATGAAACAGGAATGTGGAGAAGTCAAACAGGAGGTGAAAATCATCATCATATACAAGCAAATCACATGCACAACTCCAACATGTTCATGATGAAATTTCAAGAAATGCGCTCAGTTCCGTAGCACAGATAGAACTATTTTTGAAATACCGAGGGAGTAAGGGTGGAAAGGGTTCTAAATAAAAGCCAGAAGTTGAGATTATTATTTGGAAAATTCTTATGCACTTATTCTTTAGAGTACTGGGTGAATATTCATTAAGCCTCCCAGATTCACAAGTTTCAGATTGGAGTGTTAATATCTCCACTTTCCAAAATGGTGAGGCACAGAAGTGCAGCTTCAGACAGCTGAGTGGAACCTGAAGGCTGCAGTTACTCCAAGGCCTCATCACTTCTTTTACCTTTGTCTTTCTTTCTGGAAAAAAAAAAAAAAAGAGCAAGGTGACTGTGGTGAAAAGCAATTGCCTGAGACCACTACAAAAATAAATGGCAAAGACAGAAATGAATTCAGATCTCTGAAAACTCAGCCCAGTACTCTGGTCCTTTGGGAGCACTGCTTAAGTGTAGCAAATCATGAGCTAATGTCACTCTGTTGAGCTCTGGTGGCAGTTTCCCAAAGTGTGCTCCATGAGGCCACGGTTCAATGATCCATGCAGCTGATCAATGGAGCAGGGCTGTCAACAGAGCTTCAGATTAAAAGTGAAGAGAACAGGGTTCACTGAGCTCCTGTCATGAGCTTTAGGTTCAGTAACAGTGCTTTAAAAACATCATTCTTTGGCAATTAGCACAATCAAATGACATTTTTCAGAAAACATCTCAAGTTTGGAAAATAACATTTTGTCAGAGATTAAGCTCGCTATATAAGCATTATATATATATATAAGCAAGCTATATATATTCTGATTTGTAGTTGAGGACAACCCAAGTATAACTGCTTTCTTTAAGCAGAGATTAGACAATCCACGTTCTTCACACAAACACAGCGGCAATCAGTTTAGCTTCAGTAACTTCTCAAAATTCTACTCAGAGAAAAAACAATCCTTGTTGCTGCCTATGTGAAATGTATAGGAAGTAACTGAATGAAGCGCTACACCCCTACACCTTAGCTTCACAAAGGAAATACAGGACTGAAGACATTAGAGGACTCAGTAAACCAGCTAATGGTTCTTCATGGACCTGTGAGATGCTCTGAAGTAAGTGGAATCTCCTCTCTATCTTCCGGGTCGCCCACCATTGGAAATAAAGATGGGCATTTTAATTCATTTTGTTTTGGGCCTTGATATCTACCAAAGAAAGGCACTACATTAGAGTTAGACATTACTATACTATGGTTTTTTAAACCACATATACAAAAGCAACATCAGGTTTCTTGCATTTTCAGACTTGTAGTTAATGACTTTTCAACCATGTAAATACAAAATTATGGCGGTAAGAAAAGAAGTGCTGTAAACGTGGCTAACTAGAGCATGATCCCAAAGGTCTGCCAGCAAGCAGTCAAATATACACTAATTGTTCTAACTTCCCTTGATTAGAAGAAAAGTAGTTGCTATTTATCCCGTTACAACATGTTCCTTTGAGTAACTGACTCAGGAGAGGTCATAGGTACCCTGGAAAGGTTTAGTCTTCTAGATTGTCTAAGGAATGGCAAAGTCTCTCATAATGAACAAGTAAATATATATCTTCAAGCTTTTCCAATTACAAGCAAACAGTATGAAGGTAAGTAACCTAAGAACTTTGAATAAAAACAGGTCAGAGAAAAAGAATGTGAAGTAACGTAGATGATAGAAAACTTAAAAATGCTGTCAGTAAATGGGAAAATTAGAAGGAAGCACATGAAGCAGCTCTGAAAAGCTGTTCTTTGCACTGCACTAACATACAGGTTGCCTTAACTGGAGGCTTGTCTGATACTCCTGGTAAAGGTGGTTCTCAACATCTTTCCATGAGCAAGCACAAAATGCCCATCCTTATCAGCTCTGTGGGACTACAGACTCCGACCTTGTTCCTTCCTGCTGTTCCTCAGAGTGTTGCCAAGTGGAGGAGCAGGAGGACAATAAGCCATGGCAAAGCCATACACTGCTTAGTGACACCCCAGCACCTCCTGATATGCCCTACAGCACCTCCCCCGTCTCTCAACTTTCTGTTATTTCCATCATAGAATCACCTGAGTTGAGAATCATAGAATATCCTGAGTTGGAAGGGATCCACAAGCATCGCTGAGTTCAACTCCTGGCTCCACATAGGACCACCCAAAATCCAAACCCTATGTCTGAGAGTGCTGTCCAAATGCTCCTTGAACTCCTGAAACTTGGGGCTGCACCCACGGGGTGGGTGCTGCAACCCCGGGGACCTGTTCCATGCCCACCACCATCTGGCGAAGAACCATTTCCCAACATCCAACCTGATCCTTCTCTGATGCACCTTCTTGCCTTCCCTTAAGTTGTCACTCCATCCCAAGTGACAAAAGGGAAAAAACAGTGAACCTATCTACCTTACATACCACACGCAGAAACAGAGTGGGGGATGTAAATAATGGATCGGAAAAAGCAATGATTTTTACAACACTACATGCTGCTCACAGAACCCAAGCATAGATTATTAAAATGCTTAAAAGACCAGGTAGAATTGATTCAAAGGAAAAACAAAAACATAGGCTATTTCTTTTAGGAAAGGCAAAAGCATAATGATGAAGATGAAAGCAGTGGTGTGCTCCAATTTAATTATCCTAATAATTAAGGAGCAAAAAGATTAAAAAACTGAAAAACAATAGGTAAAAAGAATGCTTCTTTAAGACTATGTAAAACTGTCATGTGAGATTTACAAATATTAAATATCAGCAAGGAAGTAGAGAATATATTTTCAGTAATACATATTTGGTAATATATATTTTGGCAATTTTTGTGGATGTCAGTGTGTACTGCACAGTACAGGCACTGGCAGTCAGTTAAACTGGGCATAAAACAAACAAACAAACACATTTGCCATTATAGCCGCAAAAATGTAGATTTAAATGTCATTTGAAGTCTAGGACAATTAATACGATGTGATCTTTTACAGCCACAGATGGTAGAGAGAAGAATTGATTTACAAATTATATGTGTCTCTTGTTTAATTTAAAGGGACATTTTTAGCCTGAGGACAGTCTTTGGCACTGGGTGGAAGGACTGAACCTTGTGAAAGAGTCTTGCAGCAGTTTTCAGCCAGAAGGACTAAGAGGAAATGGGGATGAGACTTTAGCACCAAGCACTACCCCCTCCCTTGGCTGAGCAATGTTGGAGCAGCAGAGAAAGGTCACATCTTTTTCCTGGAGCATGGGTGATGGGTTGTCCATGAAGTCCCGTGCCATTAATCCTATGTTTGGGTGGTAAAAGTGGGAGTTCTGTCCTGCTCCAGCTTGACCACAGGCATCTGATGGCTTCAGGAGATCCAGCTTGTACCAGGATCAGGCCAGTATTTACCAAAAAGCAGTAGCCCAATATAAAACTGTTAGCAGGAAATATTTAATAAAAACTTAGGAATCTGTTCCATGAAGACAGCTCATAATTTTCTCTATCTCTGTTTTTGCAAAACATTCTCTTAAAATAACAATGGCCAGCTGGACTGCTTCTGGCACAGAATTTAGCTCTCTCATCTTTCATAAGTTATCAAATGAAATTCAGGGTGGTACTACTGAATAAATATTGGAATAATGCAGTTTTTTAAATACACATGTGTTTTGTGATTAAACCTGACTATCGAGAGATTGCATTCTTGACTTTAGAGTAAGACATAAGCAAGCAGAACAAAAAGATAGTGGGGATTCAGTGGCTGCAGAGTCACTGTAAAATTAAAGTCAGCAGTCTTGAAGATTGCAGCACTTGACTGGATTGCTTTCCCAGCAACTTTGCTGGATTTGTGATGGATGCACCAGAACTAATAATTGTGCAGCTGCAGGATGAGTTAGCTCTTATTTAAGGAAAATAAATCCTTTTTATTTCATTGAATTGAAGCAATCTGCAACTGCTCAGTCTAAGTCTTCACAGAGGAGAAAGATCAGAAATCCAGAACACACAGTGGGGTCAGAGCAGCTCCACACCTTCCCAGCAGTCCACAATTACACTGAAGGAGGAACAGCAAGAGATTGCCTTTATAGATAAAGTATCATAGGAGGATGATTCAGGTTAACTTTGTGTTTTGCTATTGCTTCTTCAGATCTGTTCAGAGCAACATTTTCCCCATGACTGAAAGCACAAGAAGCTTTTCTAGGATCATACCTTTTATTATAATTGTCTCTCAAGTAATGGGAATTTTTTAAAACCATATAAAATTATTACACTACGGTATTGGCACTAATACAGTGTCCAAATTAATAGTTTTATTTAGAAAATGTACCAACTCAAAGGCAAAATGCCCCAAATTAGCTTATAAGAAATACAACCCAAAGAAAAAAAAATTGTCCACTGGATGAAGCTCAGCTCTGGGAACAGAGGGAATGAGATTATCTTCCTAACTGGCACCAACCCCTACACAGCATTTGGCAGATTACTTGGGTCAGACTTCAGGCACGGTGTTTCTGATTAAGTGGATATGCTCTGGTTTCCAAACACAGTAATATATAATGATACTTTAACTTTTATTAAGCGTCATTTCTCAACTGTGCTGAGAACTCTGACCTTTTGGGGAATTTCAAAATGAATCAATGTGATTCATTTTTTAAAAAGATAAATATAAACAGTGATGTAAAGATGCAGATTTTGGTATCAGTCTATTTCCATAATTATCCAAAGATGTTTAAATACTAAAAATTAATAGACATCTGAAAAGAATGAATTGCATTACTGTTACAATGGCACAAAGCAACCAAAAGCAATGCCAAAAGGGTCCTTTTTTTTGTTTGTTTTTTTGCCCTCCAAACATAAAAAAAACTTGACTTCAATATAAACACTAGAATTGGGAAGGTAGTGCAAGATGCAAAAACCTTTAAGTACTTTATTTTGAAGGACAATTAATTTCTGCTTCAAAACAAAAGCTTAGAGGCAAAATTCAGTTTATCTTAGGACAGACTATTTTAATTTGCACTTAATGAATCTGACTCTTGTAATACCCACTCTTCTGGAGTCTTACTGGAGGCTGCTTGAGCAGAAAGTTCATTTTTCCTGAAGTCATGCTTCCTTCTGGATGTGAGTAATAATGTGTGAATGTTTATTTAGTGAATGAACACTTATTTTTGAAAACTAAATAAAAGATCTCTTCAAATAAAAGAAGCTGCCAGGAAGCAGATATTTGCTAGTAACATAAATGGTATGTTTCCAAAGCATTTTTTTTTCTAATATTTAATACTAATCATTTTGAGGTGAAATAAAGTGTTCTTGTACCTTAACAGCATGGAGAAATAACTCTGGAGCACCAATTATGAATGAGGAAACCTTCTGACTGTCTCAGTGGCACAGCTTGATGGGATTTCATGTTCTGACACCGTGGGCAGCCCCGTGTATCGTGGTGGCCTGCCACCATGTATCTGGTGTTGTACTGGTGACCGCTCACCACTCTTTGTGACCCTGCTTTGTATGTCTGGCATGTTGTAATCTTGGTGTGAGAGTTTCCCACGCTTTCAAGGAGAGAAGAGCAAACGCCAAAGCATAAAAAAGCATACCTCAGAAAGCATCAAACCACATACTAAAATAACAGCACATGAAAATAGAGGGCAATGTGTGAGGAACAGTTGAAGTCCCTTGGTTTGTTC
This sequence comes from Gallus gallus, assembly GCF_016699485.2. Taxonomy (NCBI): domain Eukaryota; kingdom Metazoa; phylum Chordata; class Aves; order Galliformes; family Phasianidae; genus Gallus; species Gallus gallus. The sequence continues at coordinate 80,138,866 of NC_052535.1, forward strand.
AGCCCAGAGCAGAGCACAGGAGCTGAGGGGAGGCCTCACAGCAGCTGCAGCTCCTCACAGGGAGTGGAAGGGCAGCGCTGAGCTCTGCTCTCTCCCACAGTGACAGGGCCCAAGGAAAAGGCATAGAGCTGTGTCAGGGGAGGGGCAGCTGGGGAAAGGGTCTGCACCAGAGGGTGGTGAGCACGGCCTCAAGCTCCCAGAGTTGGAGGAGCATTTAGACACCGCTCTCAGACATAGGGTTTGGATTTTGGATGGTGCTGTGTGAAGCCAGAGGTTGAACTCAATGATCTCTGTGGGTCTTTTCCAATTTGGGATATTCTATGATTCTATGAAAGCTGGACCGGGAAGTGGAAAAGATAACCTGCTCCTCATCTTGACAGTGAAGTCCTGCTGAGGAAATGCTCATCTAACCCTTAACATCCTCTAGCAGAGCAGGCTATGAGGTTGAAATCAAATTATTCTGAAGCTCTGAAGGACCCTTAGCTCTGAACTATGTTTATATACAATTGTCTTACACTAAAGGGTCTAACAACTCCTTGACTTAACAGGAATGTGCTATTACAAACTGGGAAACCATGTACTGCTGGGAGTCAACTCCACGCTTGCCATTCCACTTGGTGCCATGGTGAAGTTGATGGCTCTTATATGCAATTCAGTGTCTCTTTCTACCAAAAAGCATAGCTGAATGCGTGCTCCTAGACCAGGTTACTACCTAAATGTTTGTTAAAATTACAGTCTACCTGCTTTTATGTACCTAAATCCTACTGCAGAGACTTCTGTTTTCATGAGCAGAGCACATTCTTTCCCAATGCCAAAATAAATAAAGGAGTAGGAAACAGGGATGAAACAGAGCTAACGAAGATTTTTCTGCTGAGTGGATGTTTGGATAGTAAACTTCACAGGGATTTGGATGGTGTCCACACTTGTGTATGAGGAGGCTGATCTCACTATCAGCATCCAACAATAAATAAGGCTTTGCAAAGAGAATAAATAAAGTTTTTCAAAGAGAGAAGGTTGCAGCCTGTCCAAAGCCAAAAGGCAGCAATGAGTTTTATTAACCAGTGCAGAATTCATAAGGAAACTCAAAAACACAATGCTCTTGGAAAACATCCTCAAATTAGAAAACGATTTCATAGAACTCAGTGAAAGACAAAACAATAAACAAATAAACTATGACCCAGACAATAATTTGCAATCAGCTTTTCTGTCTTCTCTGCCAATTCACTGGCACCAAGTGGACATGCTCCCAGTGGAGGAGCCAAAGAAAATGGGCTGAAATGAAGCCAGGTTATAGTATCACTATACTGCTACTTTCAAGACTGGATGTGCAGGTTGGTTCCTCCACATCTAATTTTGTCTTCCATACTTAGTGTTAGGTGTATTGGCTTGTACATCCTTTTCATTCTGAACCAAGGTTATATTCATCTCAAGGTTACATTCAGGTATGGAAACAGTAATTACAGTGAGCGTTATTGTACTGTGCCCAAAATTTATCTCAGTCCTAAAAACTGAAGCCTTCTTTTTAAAAGCCCAGCAGGAATAGCACGACAAGATAATGGAAGGCTCCTGAGGATGCTCCACCCTCAGACCTTAAATGTGATTTGGAGAAAAAAAAAATCTATGTAGAAAAAACTTCTCACATTCTAGGAAGATGCATTATTGTGTTATCTATGTATTTAATGACACCCACTAGAAATTCATTTTATGCACCAGGTGCAGCAAAACCGTTTTACTACAGATGCCTATTAATATCTGGATGAGACTTCCAGCTCATTTCACAATAGATACAAACAGCCTCAGTCATATTAATGTCTTTAAGGTTGCCTGGATTTCAGCTAATAACTTAAAGATGAACAATCCAACATATCCAATTACTGAGTCCCTACAAATGGGCATTAAATGGATACTCATCTTTGCATTCAGAGAGAAAACAGGAACAAATCTTAGCTGAGCTGGCAGAAATCATTTATCTGGCATCTGCCTGAACTCAGTAATAGATTTGTTGATTTAAAGAATATTCTAAAAGTTTAGAAGAGTTGCCATGAAGTCAAACACACATGAAATTCTAATTTTATTTCAGATTTGGACTACAATCTTCCTAATGACATGCCTGATTCAAATTTCAAGTCTTAAGAGTTCATGAAAGATTTGGTGGTCATTCAAAAAGATATTCAGTAAGAGTAAGTTATAATATAGAATAATAATTAGAACAGTTCCAGAGGGCAGCTTTGTGGTCCAACTTCCCCTTCTCATTCCTGAGCATCTACTGAAACAGTACACAAACTTCTCATTCTGTTTCGATACATGTAAATAGTTTATGGGTAAACCAAAACTGTTTTAACAAAAGAACCAGTATTTGGTAAATATGATTTGCAAGAACAGAAAACCTGTAGAGATTGTTTATGATGTGAGTGCTAGTTAAAATGACTATAGATTATATGGCACCAAAAAGAGAGTAATCAAAACTAAAAATATAACAAAAACAAAGAGGGAACTGCATGATGATCTATTATTATGTATTTTAAATGACAGACTTTGAGGTAAATACAGCTTTCCTTAAACTTTAAAAGGTTAGTCTAAGTCAGCTTTTTATTCTGCTTTCTTTGTTTCTAATTTACGAAAGTCTGTTCCTATCATTGGAGCTATTCCCTTCCTAATGCTCCAGTGATAATGTGCTTCGTATCCTGCAAATAAACATGCTCACAGAAATGAACCACTGCTGAAGAAACAGAAGAGAGTAAAAAAAAGTGATAAATTAATCACCTAGCATCACAACTGGAATAAAGGACTTAACATTTTCTGGCAAAATACACATATGCTGAACAAACATTTGTTTTCCCTAAAGAGCTGTTAATTCTAAGCAACACAAAAGAGAACTCACTCCTCATCTTCGAACAGTCACATTTATGCACATTGGCTGCTTATGAAGTGCCCTGCCCAGGCTAATTAGAAGTCTGGTCTGCACACCAGAACACCACAAGTTTTTTTATTTCAGGTAGTATTCAGGAAGGTATATGAAACCCAGAAGAGATGTGGCCTGTGTCTTGGTGGCATACTTATCAATGAGATACCAGATAACAAGGAGGTAAAACCTGAAGGCAGTACACAGATGATAGTTGAATTTCAAAGTCTAACAGAACCAAAAATGGACAGTTTCTGCATGACTAGATCAGAAGAAGCCTTTGGTGTCAGTACAAGAAAAAAGTTCAGGTCAATTCCAGCTCTGCTCAAGTTGATGGAAAGGTGGAATAATGCTGCTGTGTGGATGTTTCCCAAGATTTACTCCTCTGTAAGTCAGAAACCAGTGGTTTCAATGGTCATGAAGGGAAGGCTGGATATTTAGATTGCAACATTTTAGTCTCAGGTTCCTCACAGTCTTCCAGTACAACCTACATTTACATTATTTAACATCTCTGAAAACATTAAGACATTGCCACCTTATTTTTCTCAAGTGTTACAACAAGTGGCAGTCCTCTGATTCAAGTGACAGAACTATTCAGACTGCCAACGAACCACTTGAAGCCACCATACCACTTCACTTTTTCAAGTCCCAACTTACTGATAATATAAGTACTACAGATACAAAATTACAGAACACCTCCTTCACAAATAGATCCTAATACGCATAATCAGCTGACATCACGGAATAAATGAACTAACACTTTTAACATACCAACTTCAAACACACCTAATTTTGTTAACATTGATGGATTTACTCCTTACTCTACTCCCCTCCATGAGTAGATACAGCTGTATTCCTGAAGGCCTAAGCACAATACAGTGGCAGCAAGAGATCAGTTCTTTGTCCTCTTGCATTTCTGTTTTTTCATTTTTCATGTCAGCACTTCTGGAAAAGCAACAACCAGTGCCTGATTCTGCTTGTCAGGAATCATAAATACTTAAAGCCAAAAAACACATAAACTTGAATAAAGGTAGAGAGAACATTTAATAGAAAAAACATCCTGTTATTTATACCAAAATCACATAGGCCACATTAAATGTTTGGACATGATTGTTCACATTCACATTTTATATATTTAAGGAAGTGTGGTGAGATTTGTGTTTTTGACTTTATGATATTTCCATAATTTCCAGGGAGGTCAGTAAAAGCACTGCGTACCTTCTTGACCCTCATGTTAAACCTACAAGTTCTATTCCCAAAATTCTGGAATTAGAAAAGCAGTATACACTTACAATTTTATTTAGGTTTTTTTTTTTTTTTTTTTTTTTTTTTTTTTTTACAACTAAAGAAGCCACAAATTTTTGTGATTGTTTCTAGAACAAAGACATGAACAAAACAGGTCAGGCGTTCTGTACCAAATCAAAACATCCATCTCCATTCAAATGCCAGAAAAAGTAAGAAATCTTCCCTCAAGAGTAAAGAAAAAAAAATGCAGGAATCTCCTAGAGTCTGAATAGCCTCTAAATATTAAAACAAAAATTGAAAAGAACCATATTTTTGCAACACAATTTATTACTGTTACCTCATTATTACTAAGACATTAGCAGAGCTTTTACAAAGCATTCCAGTGGCCTTCCAACCTACAGAACATGCCAAATTCTTTGACTCAGTTGCCATAAAACTTCTCCAAATTGCTGGAACCAGATCCAAATTTTGCTTTATGAAAGTATAAAAAGGATATGAGTAAAACCGTGGGTTGATTCACTGTGAATGCAACATATGTTAAAGGGTTTCCGGGTCCTGTTACTCATTATGAGAGAATAGCAATCCAGATACGCAGATACATTATAGTGGCTCCACAGATTTAGATTCATCCTATTGTTTTTGGTAGTTTTCCCTTTCATCTAATCATCTGCACCTGGATTTTCCGTAAGTAAATCCACGTCTTCCAAAACCAAGTGAACTAAAGCTGTGCCATCAATAAAAGTGTGTACTTTCTCTAGTAATAACAACCACACACTTTCCTCTTCGTGAGCAGAGTAAATTAGATCACAGGGAAAACAATCCTCTGGAATACTCCAATATTCAACTACATCACCAGGAAATCTGGAATATTTTTATCCTTTAAGAAAATAATAACACAACTTACAACTGAATTGATACTCAGGTTGCGCAAACAGCTTGGAAAGATCCTGAAGTATTCTTTAATTCTTATTCAGAACATTCTTACGAGAGTCTCTGTTATCTTTACAGTTTAAACAGAAGCTGTTCAGTAAATACCTTCCTTACAATCAACCAACTAAGGCATATATATCACAAAACTCTTAGTTAGATATCTGCTACAACATGTCTTTTTCTGCAAAAAGATCTGATTTACTGCCAGATAGACTAACCCTGGATTAATCTACCCCATGCCTTTCCAAGTGGGTTTTGGAGGAGCTTCTGGGTGTGCATCTCTACAGGTATGCCACATCCTTTCAGACAAATATAGGAAAGTATGGAAATGCAGAAAAATACGTAACTAGTTGTATGGCAAACAGGTATACAGATATTGGACCAGAGAGATGATCACATTACAAAGGAGTAATGAAATAAAGATCTTACCCATGTCCTGGGCTTGCAGAAGGGCTCTAAGAGGAGTGATCTCCAGATAGAGATCCTTTCTGCTTGGGAGTCAGCCCTTAAATGGGGTCTAGGAGTCTTCCGGTCACTCAGGTGAAATTGCGTTCACCTGTGCCCCTGCAGCTGACTCAGTGCTTGCCTCAGGTGGTCAATCAGAGGTTCAGGCCATGATTCAACAGTTCCCATACACTACTCTTCCATAGGTTATCCTCCAGCTTTCTGGGATACGGTAGGAAAAGCAGTGCAAATCAACACTTCACTCAGCTGTAAGTTTATCTGCTTGTATGGACTTGCTTGCCTGTACCAAAAGCAGCACTAAATTCAGGTCAGAGGTTCTAAAGTGTGTTTGGGAAGCGCTCAAGATAAGTTCACATCTGGGTAAGTGGTGGAGCAATACCTGCAGTTGAAACAGCAATTCAAACGTGTCCATCAGTACTTTTAGAGCCTGAGCAGCCCCAGAACTTCAGCTAAATGGGAGGTAACACAATACTTAATATTACCATTTGGCACAGATACTTTTTTTTTGTCTAAGCTAAAAGCTGCAATTACAAAGACAGATCCAAAGCAAGTTACAGCTTGTGATGCTCATGTAACGTGCAACTGGGTTTTCTGAATTTCAGGAAGCATTTCTTTTACTAAGTTCAAGTTTGGGCAGTGCTGAGGGAGCAATGAAGCTGTTTTGACCCCATTTGTAAGGAAAAACATTTCCATGCTTTTAGTGTCAGTTTTCAAAGAGCATAGCTGGGTTTTCTTGTGAGTGAGGTTCTTGTTGTTTTGTTTTTCTTCTTCTTTGGGGTAATTTTTTAACTTTCAAACAAAGACCAGAATGACCCATTATTTCACAGAACTGTGTGGAAGGAAAGCGTTCTTAGCAAATATCCAAAGCTCCTTTTTAAAAATCAAAGCTGCAGCTCTTCTGTCCCATCACTTACATTTTTTGTTTTTTTTTGTTTTGTTTTGTTTTGTTTTTTATCAGCACACTGATTTATAAAATTTTTTTCTTTAGTTCTTGCTTCTCTTATTTCACTCATACCACAGAACAAATATGTACTGTTAAACACCAATATAAAGCAAATGAACTCTCTGAATGGTATTGCTGACTGCATCCCTTCCACGCCATTTCTGGTTTTTAATGCTCACCACTCATCAAGCTGCTTCTAGGCAGCAGCACAAGGAATGCTAGGATTTCACTCAATATTCAGGATTCCTATCCCTAAGGAGTGGCAGTGTCATATTTCAGGGCTTGCTTTATATTTCCTGTTGTCATGTGTCCGTATGTTTAAGACACAATTTAGGCAGAATCTATTTCTGCGACTTTTAGAGGAGGAAAAACACCCTTCATGCGCTTCTAGCAAAGAGAAGGATGACAATAGGGAGAAATGCAAGAGTTTGTGAGCAGGGCGTGACTGCTACTCCAAACCACTGTTTTTTGGCCCTAAAAGTTTGTAAGAACTGGAATCCTAATCTTAGTCATTTTATCTGTTTTGTGTTTTTGCAGTTAAGTGATTATATTTAACACAGCTTGAAGCCAGTTCTGTTTATACAAGTGCGTGGGCCTAACATGGAGAGCTGAAATCTGCCAAAAGTAATTGAACCTTAAAAGTCGCTGAAAGTTTTGAAGTTACATCAGAGGGGAGAAAACACAGATACTGATGCTGTATTCTAACAAGATAGCTGGAAGAGCAAAAGGAAGAGAAGGATGGACATTGACTGACCATGTTTTCTTAGAAGTGATATTTCCAGAACAGTTCAAATAAAACCTTTTTTTCTACTATAGCTGCTTCCAAAGCAGCAGCAGTCACAGGAAGCAAAATGAGACAACAGACTAAAGAGGGAGCAAGGGCACCCCAAAGCAACAGAATGAGATGTCTCCTCAGCCAAAGGCTCTTTAACGTTCATTCCTTTGAATGCTCAGTTGGATATTTTCCTCCTATAATGTCAGGCTTTAATAGTCACAGACTTCCATGCTACACTGTCTCCTGCAACAACATCCCTCAGAGGATCTGTCTCATAGGGATAAGCACGGCAGATTGATAGCAATGAAGTGATCTTATTATGGAATGAGAAGTGACATCCACTGAAAGTCAAAAGAAGTGGACAGTAAAGCATCTCATTGGGACACTGGCTTTGTCTTTAACCTGACACCAGCTCCAGCTTCTGCCCGTTACTGTTTTACCATCTAACTCTACTTAAGATGGAGAAACAGAAGCTGTCAGGTCATTGTCAGAGGAGGGCAGCCAGGAAAACCAAGCAGTCCTCATGAAAAATGTTCTTTACAGTGTTTACTTTTCAAAACATCACTAAGTGTTAGCCTGAAGAAAGCCATTACTACAAGACAGAGGAAGAATCAGGGTGGGAGAGGGTTAGAAAAATATGGGAACACGTGCAACATAAATAGTTCTTGCTCAGTAAAGGATGTAGCTAAATCAAACATTGAAAGAGTGATCTAGTTCATCATTCTCATCCAAGGTGAGCTCAGCTATACCAATCTCATTGCTGATGGATGTCTGTCCAACCTTTAGCCTCCACTGTAAATCTAGTCCAAACATTCATTGTTAATGTGTTTCTAACATGTGATATCAATCTCCTTTTCTGTGGTTTAAGCTCAATTTTTCTGGTCTAATCCACAACACAAAGGGGGAACACATTCCCTTCCCCTCTGTAGCAGCCTTAACGTATAAGATTTTGTCACATCTCTCCTCATTTTTCTCTTAGCTAAACATCTGAAATCCCACTGCTGGTCTCTCACTGGTTGCATTTTCCAGACCTCTGACTATTCCTGTTGCTAAAATCCCTCCACTTTACTCCCCACATATGGCACCTTCCATATTACATGTTGCCCCTGCTGAGCCCTCCTCCAGGTTGTTTGGAGCAGGGGCACCATTTCACAACTCTTCCAGATGACACTCTTAGTAAAATGTTTGTGTGGCTTTTTGGCAGTAGCATGACACAAGTCTTTCTTCACGCTTGGCCAAGATGTGGCTGTCACATCGTACAGCTGCTTGATTTTTGCTATGAGTAACAAAACAAAATGAAACCACTGACTTAAATTGTTGAAAAATTCCTAAATTCTGCCTTTGCTCCAGGTTGACAGACTAATTCCCACAAGCCAAGATTTTGGAGATCCGCTAACTTCTTCTCTATTCCTTTATGAGAAGCACTATGATGGAATGACATAGGGTTGCAGGGTAAAACATATGATACAAATTGAGTCTGGACTTTTGTCATGGGTCCTTGCTATGCTTCTACTTACGGAATGTTTGAGGAGTAATGGGGACAGCACAGGGGGCTAGGAAGAACACTGCATAATCTATTACCTCCTGATATTGTTTCATCATTTTAATCAGAGGAGCAGCCTGCATCTGTCAGAAGTATTAACAGTGGCAATATATACACAGGCTGTTTGACCTTATCTGCTCCTAATAAATAAGGTTTTGAAGAGGAAACATTTATTTACTAATATGACAAATTAGTAGGTTGCAAGTAACTGGACACAGCACAAGGCCCAATTGTGGCATGGAGATAATAAGTACAGGCTCCTTTCAGTCTGTCCTGAATTGTTCAGAGGTTCTAGCAGGAGAAGAATGAGGCAGAATATTTACAGGATGGGATACTCTACATGCCATTCACAGTCAGCTCCAATCAAAAGAATGACATGGATCTCTCAGGGCTTGAACATACCTTGGCACAGCTGTCAAGAATACCATTCCCTCTCTTCCCCACACTTGGAAGCTGCACCAGGTCTTATTTCAGCAGATGAGCCACTGTGGCTGAAATAGTCACATTAATGCAACTGCTTACCAATTCTGGTCAGAATTTATATGCTGCAGCACTTCAGCAGTGCCGCACAAGTAGTTTAGCCATGCACGGGTAGTATTAATGCCAGCTGGTCATGAAGGGTTTGCCATAGTTCTTAATCTACTGGGGGTTGAAAGGTTTACCCATGAAGAATCTTGCACAAAACTTCAAATAACAGATCTTTTCCTAAGACCCTCTTCTTTTTAGCCTCACGACGCAATATCATTTTCACAGAAAATAGGTGTTTCTCATTAATGATTTATATGTGATTATGCAGAGTGCTGTTTAAGTAGGAAGAAATCAATTTCTGGAGGAACCTGTCTGATGCTTGTCAAGGAGAGAGCAGTTATATAGAATTTAAGTGTAACATTATCCAAATAATAGTCAGAAAAGTGAGAAAAGGGTAATTATGACATTACCAAGAATTTAAATTCAAAATATATGAATACTTCACTTCCAAGATACTTGCAGGTGCTTTCAGCTTAACTATTTCCTGATTGCAATTCTTGCAATTCTTAGCTCAAGCCAGATCTTAAGCATAAAGCCAGCTGCCAATGCCTCTTTTATTTCACTGAGAAAGCAGAGTAACGTTCTGAGATATTGAGATGTGCACAGTCTGTATGAGTAAAAGCGTGCAAATATGTTTGTATTTCACATAAGATGGTTATTTCTGCTGTCTTCCCAGCAAGCTGTGGTTTTATAATAGCTTTAAGTTAACCTACTAACTGGACTGCTGCTGAGAGGGACTGATCTCTCTGGTCCCTCATTTCCAGAACACAGACCCAGCTTGCCACGTGCCTGTGGGAAGAAGACCTGAGTTCTCTCTTTTAGGGACAGCCTACATTTAGATTTAAAACTATTGTGAAACCACAGTCTCCAGTAATAGATATCACACAATGGTTAATGTTGGAAGGGACTTCTACTTCTCTATTAGGTTTAGTCCTAAATATATGTGCATATGTTTGTACATACGTGACTATCTTCATGTTGCTGTGGGTAGATACACAACTACCAGGAAGTGAACGGTGGGAGAAAACATCCCCATTTCACTGGCCAGGCACTCTGGGATATGGTAGAAAGGCTGAAGTTCACCCCAAAGTCCTCAGAGAACCACTTTTCAAGCACTGTTCTTATTCCTGTGGGGTTTTAATTGTTTATATGTTGGATTCAGCAGCTGTGGGGAAGCATGGATAAGGATGGTTTTATTATGCAGCAGAGGACTACAGAAGCAAGCATACGCAAATTCTTGGAGCACAGAAGTCTTGGAGATAGAAATTTTGGGCTGCATAGACTCTGCTGTAGCAAAACACTAGAAGGCAAAAATTGATATTAATTAAAACACATGCACAATATTTGTGTATGCATCCTTATATGTGAAATACACTGAGTCACTATAAACTGGAATTACTGGAAGCAATGTCACCAATTGCCTAGATATTATAATTATTTTCACATGAAAGCAATAGCAGCAAGAAGGCTCACATTTAGCTTTCTCCTCCCTGGGGCTGTGTATACCAAACAGGAGTGTTATCCTGCATCTCTGTGGAATGCATTAGCTGCTCTGATAACAATGTAGCCCTGGGCTTTTAAAGGCTACAAAGCAACTGTGCAAAGAGCAGTTGCATGCAAAGTTAATTCTGAACATCTCTATGACAATTAAACAGTCTAACATTTCTTGTTTCACATAGGGAGATTGTTTATTTTCCTTTCTAAAACTTATCTTCAGGTCAATAGATTAAACATCATTAGAGGTTTTCTTTAATATGTAAAAATAATTAAACTGTAGGATGCCACATATATCCCCTTCCTCTTTTCTGTTTTTATTTTGTGCTTCTCAGTTACTAAGCTGAAGAGACTGATATTAAATAAGCAAGTGTTATAATGGGGAAATGTTTTCACATCTTTCATTTCAAGGAGACTTATGTTATTTCTGATATATTTTAACCTCAGAGTGTTGTCCTTGAGATTAAATTAAATACAATACAGTTCCTTCTACATTCTTTTTTCCTAGAAGTAGGGTTCAACCATATTGTTAAAATCCTACAGAAATAGTAATAATAATGGGCAATAAATTCACATTCCTACACTGTAAAATGAATTTAATAAAGCTATTTATTGGAGAAAAAACTGACAACGCATTTTGAATTGAGTTCACATGTAACAAGAAGGAGAAGTCAGCAATTTTTAAAGTAACCCCTGAAAAGGTTTTGGAGTCCACAAGCACTGTGGAAAATGAATGCAGTGCATTAAAAACAGAACAAACAAAAAGAACCCACTGAGTGTACCTGATGGAAAGCTTTGGTGCTTCCAGTTGATGAGAAAATGGAAATGTTTCTGAAATGATAGGAAGAGATCTCTCACCAGAATTCCACTGCAAAAGGTTAGGATGACACTGTATTTCTACTAGCTCATCTATGAATGCCAGTAAAAATGCATACTGAAGTGCTAGTGCAAGATACCACACACTTGCATTTGTACATAAAACAATATAAGATTATAACACAATATAAGTAACCAAGCTTTTCCTGTGCCACAGCTCAAGCTGCAACAATTCATGAGATGGAAGCATTATCTGGCTTTCCTTTCTGCAGCAAATCCCACATCTCCATCATGGACTCATGAGAAGTGGGAAAGCCTGTCCAAATTAAGAATCTCAATGCAACAGGTGAGTGAATGAAATAATGTGGAAAAAGAGTATTATATTTTAAATAGCATATCTGACTAGTAGGCTGGATATGCTTGACCAAGTCAACAGTGATATCCAAGGAGAAAACTCGTGACGTCTCTCTCTCCTCTGAGCTCAAAGAAGCAGTACTATCATTATCTATTATGCATTAATGCATTCATATAAGCTTATATATCTATGCACACATTCTCTAGGGTATTGATAGTAAAACAGCAACACAGTGGCAAGGAGTGATGGGCACTATCTGGTCATCTAATAACCAGCTGAGGTCAATTCTCCTCAAGAATTTCTATAGTCGACAAATGAGGCAGCTTGAAGAAAAATAATTCAGATGCTTCCACCTGAGAAAAACTGAGATCTTGTGCTTTCTGTGCTATGCTTGACTTATGATTGTTGAATAACATACAGCTTTATTTCAGAACCACACTGGCAACACACTTTACCAGATTTACTATGTCAAGCTTCACTACCTTCCCAGGGAAGAAGACTAGTTGCAACTTAAAATAAAGTCAATAAAGCCTATCCATAGCAGTATTCATTAGTACCCTAATGAGGTGAAATGGTATAAGCATGGTTGCAGTTACAAACCAGTTTCTTCCAAATCAAGGTCAATAGGAAAAGGAGGGCATCTCCAGAATCTTGCATTTAGACTCTTAATCCATGCCCAGCCCTTTACATTTTGCTGCATCTAGGATCTGGACCTCTAAGAAACATCAGCAGTTCTCCGAACAGCCAAGCAGGAGCATGTGAGTATCAACAGATCTCCTCTGATCAATGTAGGTAGCAACTTGCTACAGTTCCAAAACTGAATACAGTTTCAGGGAAAGAACAGAAACATCTACTAAGGCTCGACCCCCTCATTTAGCTCTGTCTTGTCTTTGTGGTTAATAGATCACGTTAACAAGAACTGCTCAGCCTATCATAAGCCCTTGCAAAAGAAGTACAAATGCACACTAGCCTAAACTAAACAGCAACTATGTGGTGGTCTACGCTTGGGGATGTCAGCCACATAAGCAAGATGTAGCCAGATAGCAATTACTCAGCCTGAAATAGTGATGAACTACACTCTTTAGAAAAATGGTTTGAACTATTTTTAAGGCTTTGAGCTATTTTCACGACTTCAGCAACAACAGAAAGTCAGACAAGGGCTGATCCTAGTAAACGAATGTCAACAGGAAAAGAAACAGAGCACAGGGTTACACGCACTGTCTGTCTTATGGATGAAGGTCACCCCAGTATGAAGGAGCTCCACAGGGCATGCTCCATCCTTCTGGTTTGCAGTGTTATTTGACCTTTTGGCACATGAATAGACACATTCAAGTCTCTGGATTTTACTATTAGCTTATATGAAACCATTCATGTAAAGGACGTTGCTGGACTGGGTCTCATGGTTTTTAGGTGCTCATTTCCTACTGGAGTCATTTGAATGCTGCTGCATGTTACAGATTGGATACAGGAACTGTGCTCCATGGAAATCTCCTTGCTAGCTTATACGGAAGTGATTACTTTACTAAACTGCCTGAGAACAAAATATTATACAAAAATATATATAAAACGTGAAATATGTAGTGTATTTATTACTAAAGCAAATAAAAACTCACCCATCAAACAGCCTTTACAGAGACAAGCTTTCAGTAATACCTCTCATGGATTTCTGTTAGACAAAGCCTTATTTCTCAATTATCTATATTTACACTTTCTATCCAGATCTGTAGTATGCTAATAAAAAATCCACACATTTTAATAATAAATTTGAGTCACTAGTTCTCCTTAGACATCTTTGAAAAATTGGGAATCCTTGATATTACAGGATCTAGTATGCAAGTTTAAACTGATTAGTATGTTACTGGTTAAATCCATATGCTTGCTAGAATTCATTGGCCTCTGATGTATGCTTTTTCTATGGACACAAGCAAATTTGAGCTCTAGTTTCAAAGAATCATAGAATGGCCTAGGTGGAAAAAGACCACAACAATAATCTGAGCTATAGTTTCAAAGAATCATAGAATGGCCTGGGTGGAAAAAGACCACAATGATCATCTAGTTTCAACCCCCCTGCTATGTGCAGGGTCGCCAACCAGCAGACCAGGCTGCCCAGAGCCACATCCAGCCTGGCCTTGAATGCCTCCAGGGATGGGGCATCCACAACCTCCTTGGGCAACCTGTTCCAGTGCGTCACCACGCCCTGAGTCAAAAAACTTCCTCCTCATATAGTTTCCCTATAGTTATCTTCAAGAGATTACTCCCAAGGCACTACATACACAATGAGCTTCTTTGTTTACCTCTTCTGTCTGTGGAATATTTTTCTGTGGTCTGACAGAACAATTTTTCCCTTTCTTTTTAAAATAAACTCTAAACAGTAGTAATAAAGCTCATTATTTTTGATCCATTTAATCCTGAGAACCTTGGTGACCCAAGCACAAGACATTTTAATTAGTGAGGCACTGAGCATAGTAGCCTAAATAAAAATCTCACAAACGAATGAACCAGCATTTGGTATACAAACGATCTTATATTAGACCACTACAGAAAATCTCTTGTAAAACTGAGAACTAAACTTACACAGCACTTCTCAAAACTACACAGCTAAGAACTTTCTCTCATAAAAGTCATTTTCCAGGAATCTGTCATCATTTTTGCATTTCAAGTCTCTTTCCAAAGATGTTTTCATTTATTCCTATGAGCCTTCAAAGCATTTAAGTAGCCACTCATAAAAGTCGTGACAAACTTTTTAGTTGTAAGTGCCAAACAAACCTAAATTAAGACTATTAAAAAAAAATCCACCTATCTGTGCAAATCCAAAAAGCCATCATCTTGTTTTAAACCTCCTGAATGCGCTCTTTGACTTTAGAAGAATTGCTCACTTTATACGGCTTAAAGTAGAGGGGAAGGCCATTTGAACTTCAGAGATGACATTCCTCTGACTTAATGCGAACACTTACAATGCAGTCATCTGCATCTGAGCTAGTTGCCCTAGGCTCACTGCACAGTCAATGCAGAAATTCAGCCTTCCTAAAATAGACATCTAGAACAGAACAGATTGATTGCATCCTAGAGAAGCAAATCTCTATCCATTGATTGTACAGGAAGTCTACAGGGAACAAACTCAGCTATAGATATGAGTATGTCTCGTGTCTGGCAGAATGGATCCCACTGTTAAGTGCCCATTGACTCTCACAGGCATTTAATTTGAAAATCTGACACAATGTTTGCTAAAGAGAAAGTGAAAAATAGCTTTATTGTAATGAGAAAGCTCTTTAAATGTAATTATTGTTTAAAGTTGCTTAAATACAGCCATATATAATTTTCACACGTGTTTAAGAGTGCTAATATTACTTATGTCTTAATGCTACCTTTTACCTGTGCTCAATCAGTTTAACAGGGAATATGAGAGAAAGATCTAGACTTATGTTTTCTGAAGTACAGAATGCCTGGCCCCACTGGGAGTTCATTTTCTCAAGATAAGAATCACAGTGGATCTCATTGCATGGTCTCTGATTCACTCAGCATGCATGTCAGGCTGCAGCTACAAGCACCAGACAGAGGCAGGACTGATGAATATATGATGACACTTAACTTCGTACTTCTGTTTTTCAATACAGATGGTCTTAGATAATGCTTTATCAGTGCCCAGCACTTATCAGTAGTTGAATCCTAACTTAGAAGTTTATCCTCAGTTATAAAATAAATTTCCAAATCGTAATCTTCAAGATTTGTAAATACATTAATTCATGAAAATACACTTTCATTTCACTTCAAATTCCATGCTATACCCCTGTCACAGCCTCATCAAAGGTCTTTCCCTGCCTTAAACTCACAAGTGAAAAACATAATAGGTTTAATGCACAAATTAAAGATTTCATCCCGCTGTCCCAAGAGAAAGAAGGAGAATGGAAAGAAGCCCTTGTGGCCCATTACTGCCTCCTTACTATCAGGAACAACCAATTCCACAGCCACTGCAAACTTAAGGACCTGTGTGTCATGGTGGACAACAGGTTGGCCATGAGCCAGCAGTGTGCTCTTGTGGCGAAGAAGGCCAATGGTATCCTGGGGTGCATTAAAAAGAGTGTGGCCAACAGGGTGAGGGAGGTTACCCTCCCCCATACTCTGCCCTGCTGAGGCCACATCTGGAGTGCTGTGTCCAGTTCCGGGCTCCTCAGTTCAAGGACAGGAAACTACAGGAGAGAGTTCAGCAAAGGACTACAGAAATGATGTGGGGCCCAAAGCATCTCTCTTATGAGGAATGGCTGAGAGACCTGGGACGAAGACTGAGGAGAGATCTTATTAATGTTTATAAAAATCTAAAGGGAGAGCGGGAGACGAGCAAATGGCACGAGGCTCTTTTCGGTGATGCCCACAAAAAGGGGCAATGGGCACAAACTGGAACACAGGAAGATCCATACAAACATGAGAAAAAAATTCTTTACTATGAAGGTAACAGAGCACAGGAAGAGGCTACCAAGAGAGGTTGTGGAGCCTCCTTCTTTGGAGATAGTCAAGTTCCATCTGAACACCTTTCCATGCAACCTACTGTAGGAGAACCTGCTTTAGCAGGAGTATGGATGAGATGATCTGCAGAGGTTCTCTACAACTGTGATTCTGTCATTCTTTTTGAGAAAATGTATGTGCCATTTGTTAAGTCCCATGGATAAGCAGAGACTTACACTGTACTCAGCTTCTTTGCTCTAACTTATCAGTACAAATTCAGCTGCATCAATGCAGCTTCATATCCCACACTACAATGAACACCACAGTTATATATCCCATTGCTGTTCTTCTGTATGACACTAATACTGTTCTACATCTGATGTAAAAAAATGCATTGACACATTTATTTCACAAATAACCCTCTTTGGCACTACTTGAAACTTTGAAATCATTCTTTGATCAACATCCACATTGCTTCACTTTGCCTTTGGTTGCAGACATAGGTGCTTTTGTTTGCAGCACATATGAAGTCACATGCTGTCCTTGAAGGACAATGGTTCAAGGTGATGTGAAATGAAATCCCCTACATAATTTCTGCCATTGGCCTTTTGGGGAAAAACAAACAAACAACAACAACAACAACAAAAAACAGACCCAAGCAAACACCCGCTGGCCAGACTCTATTGTGGGACTGAAAATCACCATGCTGTATCAACACAGCCTCATTTCTTACAATGGTGAACTTTCTCATAATTTATCTTCTAAAGCAATTTGTCAGGATCCTGACTCCACAACCTCCTCTCACAACAGATGCAGGTACTCCATCAAATGCAGAGGAAGGCAAGGCAAAAAAAATTGAAGAAAAGAAAAGAAAATAACAGAATGACAGACAATTATGTAGAGAACTAGGTTAAGTGGTGTAGAGTACCATTCAATGCCAAAATCCATCTTTGGACAATGCTGTTAAATCAAGCTCAACTTACATGGTAGAGTATCCTAAGTGAGTAGATGTTAATAGATCATCATTTGAGAAGTTGAAATTTGAAAGTCAGCTATGAATAAAAGTCAGTAAGTCACTTTAAATTTTCCCTTTATAAATTCCAATTTTCAATCTGAAAACTGACCGTAATCTGACCTAGCAAGTATCTTTGTAAAAATCCTACAATAATAATACAGCAAAAAGAACGGTGACACCTTATTTGTTTCTTATCTCAAGCAATACATAGTTCTTCCCTTGAAGGAGTCTGAAAACTGATGAACATATGGGGATGGTAGGAAATGAAAAACAACTCTAGGAAGATAAAGCAGCTCAGATAACACAAAATTAGTTCCCTTTGCAAATGCTCATATACATTTTACAGTTGTTTACCTAGCTTAATAACGCCAATTCTTAGCCTTCACATTCAGAACAGATGGGATGCAGCCTTCTGATCCTTAAATTAACACAAAATTTTATGCTGATGAAGCTTTTAATCACTGAGGACACACTGTCTAACAGTGCCAGAATTTTAATTTAGTAACATAATTCTATGATGTGATCAGATTAAAAGAAAATGAAAATAATGGTATCCTCAAAAGCACAGACTCCAGAAATCTTTGCTATTAGTAGCAAGCAGACAGGCTGAATGCAGAAGAAGATAATGGGAGCAGACAACAAAAAATCACACTCAAAAGGGTTCTCTGCTGGAGTTCAGTGATTTTCCAGCAGTCCTATTACAGGGTCATAAGTCACTGATGCTCTGCTCATTAGTCTATGACAAAAATTCACTTCCTAGATTCAGAGGGGAGCTCATTGTAGACATGGAAGCTATTCTTAAGCAAAAGAAAGACTTATCCCACTGATTATAACTCCAAATTAAAAACTGAATACATTACCAAACGCTGTGTTAGGTTTATTACAGTATAAATAATTGCTTAAATTTCCATAATAAAATGCACTTTAAATGAGAAAACAGTAACCACTGAACATTTATTTTTGCAGATGTCTTTTATCATTTTGCTCTTAACAGCCTGAAATGGCATTTTCCCCTTCTGCTTTGGACAACTTCCATTGGGGAATGTAGAGTATCCATTTCCTCATTATTTTGTAGTTTGACAAAAAATCTCACTGTGAGGAAATTCTCACTTTAATAAAGAAACAATGACAAAAGGAATTAAACATTTTCTTAGGCTGACCTGAGAAAAATCCAATATTTACAATTTTGGAAAATTATGCCAGAAATAATGATTTCTCCAATCCAAGGAAAAAACCTTCTTGTAACACCCTTTGCCTGATTTCAGTTATACTCTGTCAGTCCCTGTTATCAAACACGCATGGTTACCCACAATTACTGTGTACCTTTCTGAAACACATAATCTATTATTGACTCCATGGTGAAGTGCTGAGATACACCCAGAGCCTCATTTTTTTCCTACCACTCCTGGAGCTGGTAAGAGCCTCCATGAATTGTATGCATATTTCTCTGGCTTTGCAGAGAACTGGGTGAACAGAGAACAGAGTACTGGGTGCAGCAGAACTGAGCAAGGGAAGGATTACTTTGGCACACTGTTATGGAGAAAGGGAAAGGTCTGGGATGGTACAGGGCGGCTGTAGTTGACCCCAGTGAACGTAATCAAAGAAAAAACATTACATATGTGCAGAGAGGCCCAGCACATCTCACATCCATGAGATAACTCACATGGCTCTTCATGACTGGCTTGATAAAAGAGTGCGGTCTGCGATCCTACTAGCAAATAACGCAGCATTATGTGACACTGCTCACATAAGAAGTACAGGGCTGCAAAAGAGCAGGTGAAATGTTTGCTCCTCCTTGACAGAAGGGCAAGGTGTGCTGACCTCTATTAACTGCAGCTCAAAAATGGTGGGATGGTGTTGTGGGTATAAATTCTAGACTTAAAAAGTAAATAAATGTTTCCTTATCCTAGCTTTTAGAAGTGTTCCTAAACTTACTCAAGTTGCAGGAGTTAAGATAAAAATGCAAAAGAGAGGTGACTGCAGCAGAAGAAATGCTGTAGGATACCTACATGCTTCTTATACTCCAATGCACTCCATTAAAATGCAGTTGGATCAGGGTTTTGCACTGAAATCCCAGGACTGTTGAGTCACTAGTGAGACTGATAAGAGATGAGCAGCATACCAAAATCCTCACAGATATTTGTTTCTTGTCTTCAGGGAGACTAACTGCCATCTCTCCTTCCTTCTCCACCCTGACAGTTCCCATTCCTCATCCCATCTCATGAAGTCACCAATGTTTTATGATCTACTAACACATAAAGAGCTGCTATAGGTACAAAGTGTTCTGTAAGTCACTAATGACAACCTACAAGAAAGGCACATAATTCTTTGGCTATATATATGGCTCAAGCTGTACCTCAAGCAAGTGCCCATTCCTGCTCTGCTGTCTGTGGGCAGCTTTGGTCCTGGCCCAGTCTGGCTACCAAACCACCCAGGTGAGGTCTCCTGGTCAAGAACAGCTTTGCAGTCACACCTAGTCAAGCTGTGTGCCTTCATTTCATCTATCTGTACTTTCAGATGTTTACAATTAGATCTTGCTCTAGGTTGTCCAGAAATTGACTCATAGAGAGGAGTGCTTAGGCCACAGGAGGAAGTGGCCCTTCCCTACAATGATGTAGGGGGAGAGGGCCAAACTCTGTCATAAATACTGCTTTCCAAGCCAGCTCCCTGAAGGGAAAGAAGAACTTAACTAGTGTGAATGCAAAGACTGAGGCTACTTAAAGCACACTCAAACCACGCTAAGGTCTGATCCCTATTTGGCAGGGTATTTTTCCTTTGTTTGGCTGTTTTCCCTTCAAGCTGGCAGAATGACAGCCTCAGAACAGCTGTTTTTTTGTAAGGGCTGGTATGTCAGGAAACCTATTCCAAATGACACCAAGTCTCAAAGACTGATTTTACCCTTTGCTCTCATAAAGTGCAATAAACTTTGGGGCAGTCTGAGTTTCCATTTAGATCTTGGAGCCCTCAGATATGCTGACCACGAACCAGAAAGTGCAAGTACAGCAGAGCTAGTCCCATACTACTTAAAATGGCATTACTATGACACAAAAAAGAAGGGCTGAAGATCCCTCAAATCTCTAAAAATCCCTAGGAATCCCTAAACATGATACCTCTACAAGATAGCTTTTGCTTTCCTAGCAGTATAACCAATATTTAAACTGTTTCCTTGGGGAAGATAGTGCATGAGCCCTGTAAACCTACCTGCATTCATCCTCAAGTTGTACAGAGAGCGACTGTTTAGAGGGAAATCTTCAGCATAGCTAATCTTTACGTTCAAATTACTTTCAAAAGTTACACAGTTGGGGTATAAGCAAGAGGAAAGAAAAATGAGAGAACTAGAGGAGACGAGGTCAAAGGGGTGACATCTCTCAGCAAGCCTTCCCACATATGCAAAATCTAGCCTCAGCACTTTGTAAACAATAATAAAGGAGAACGTCCAAAGGGACATGAAGGAAATTGCTGCACTGAGAGGCTGTGAGGTTCAGTCCCAGCAGATAGATGGTAACAGCAGTTACCGAAAGACAAATGGGAACCTGAGTCAGGCTAAATTCACTGTTTTGCCTCTTTGGCCTGTTGAATAAGGCTTGATCCAGACCAGCTTGGGGAGAGGGCTGGAGGTCAGTGGAACAGCCCATTCTGGGGAAGAAAGCTGGTTTGTGATGGCTGGAGCTCCCTTTCTGCAGAGCAATGTAAACATGAGCACAGCCCAACGTACTCATCTCGCCGACATCAAAGATGATTCACTGACTTAAAGCTAAGTATTTGCATAAATACTGTTCCAGTGAAAGAGACACAGGACACCAAGAAGCTGCAAAAAGTGAACCAAAGACAGCAGAAAGTCTCAGAGAAGACAAAAAGTTCAGAAGCCACAAGAATAGACAAACTTTCCCAGAGAAGGAACAGCTCTTCCTTTCCCCAGAGGACATTTGTTTTGCTGAGGGTTTTGCTGTGTGATTTCAGTTGTTTGCATATTTGGGGGCCTGTTTTCATTAATTTCTGAAGTGGGAGACATAGTTTTTTGTTTTGTTTTAAGGTCTTCAATTGGGATTTTCCTTTCAAATGAGACCTTTCTTGTTTAGTTGTTCTTCCTTTTTCAACAGAACTAACTAACCTTGGAAATACAATTGTTTTTGTAACCAGGTGGGGTCCCACCCAACTGCACTCAGCATTATTCATGCCGGCTGCCATCCAGAATTTTCCCCAAGACACTTTAGGGTGGATTTCATTCCTGTTTAGCTCAAAACAAAAAGTCATGGCCTGACCTAGCCTCTAACTCCTTCCAGCTCTCCTGGTTCTTCCTGAAGGACCCACCATGCACCTATCAGCCCCTGTCCATGGGGACTTGCAGCTTTTCACAGTCCTAATTGCAAGCACATGGTGCAGGTAGAGGGATTGGGATGAGGAGAAGAGATCTACTCCACATACTCACAGAAGCACCTCAGCCCCAATGTTTTTTTCCACAAAAGAAGCATATTTTTTCATTTTTCAAAGGTTGCTCTTTGATAGTGTATTTCGGTAAGAGCTGAAAAATGGTTTGTTCTAAATATTTAAAGGTGAGGTTATTTGTTTAATATTTAAAGGTATTGTTTCTTCTCCTTGTATCTCCCACAGCCAGCAACAATGTGCAGTA
Source organism: Gallus gallus (assembly GCF_016699485.2). Lineage (NCBI taxonomy): Eukaryota > Metazoa > Chordata > Aves > Galliformes > Phasianidae > Gallus > Gallus gallus. The sequence continues at coordinate 80,160,947 of NC_052535.1, forward strand.
AGTATTTAACTCTATTCCCCAGCACAGACTTGGCTTATAAAAATAAATTCTACTCTCCACCATTGCAATTTTTTTGGTTTGATCTACACTAAGCCCAGTGGCAGAGCAACATCACACTGGCCCCTCTGCAGCTCAGCTTCCCCTGGCACCTAGATCTGCTTCACATTTTCTGAGCGCTTTCTCTGCACCTGCTGTTACAGATTTCTTATGGCATTTCAAGCTTCCTTGCCCAAACCTGGTAAAAAAGGCAGCTTCTGCCAAGAACTGGATGGTTAAAAAGCAAAATAAATAATACATTATACCCCATGTTACCAGTTCGCAGTTCAGAGCCTCAAACTTTCAGCTGGTAGTGAATCAACACTTAATATATATTAGTAATTAGCCATTTCCCTCAGATACTTACGATAATGTCATCTGTAATATATATCACCTGTACCTATACACATTCTCTTAAAAATACATGTACATCCATCTGTATACCCACAGACACAGGCCCACAAAGGAAGCTAGGGCTGCACACCAGCACTGCTGGCTGTCCCATTACTCCTGACCTCCCATTTAACTGGCAGCAAAGCATGAAGTGACAGACTGCCACTGTGCTGAATAAGCCCTCAGAACGAAGGCAAGAAAGCTGCACTTCCAGACCTGGCACGAGAAAGACAGCAAATGAATGTGAAAAAGGCATAGATTTGTTGTAGTGGTAAAAAAATAAAATAAAATAAAAAAAACTAAGGACACAAATTGTTTTGCACTCCAGTAGAACTCTAAAAGCAGATCAAGGCTGGTAGGGGAAAAAAAAAAGCCAACAAAAAATGATCTCAAAGCAAACATACAAAGCACTTACATGGTGTGAATAATGCTTAGCATGCTTAAAAGTGGGATGTGATCATCAGCTGAGCTCATCAGCTGGGCTTGCTCATTGTGAACTTGTCTCCAAATGCAAGCCTAGAAAAGCCTGTGAAGGCGCACGTGTTCCCACAAGCCCCAGAACTGCTCCCATCTGACAGAGGTGCCTCATTTTCCTCAAAGATTCAGGCAAGTCTGAAAATCCTTTCTTTACTAGAACCACCAAGGAAAAACCACTAACATCCTCAAGCGCAACCATCAAGCCATGCCTATGTCTGTCTAGACCATGTCCCTCCGTGCCACATCCACCCATTTCTTGCAAACCTCCAGGGACAGTGACTCCACCACCTGCATGAACAGCCTGTTCCAAATACCTCACCACTCTTTCTGAGGAGAAATTTTTCCTAATATCCAACCTTTCCTAACACTCATGTGCACAAACTACCTAAAATAATTCAACTGTATTAACTCCATAGTAAAATTAGCACCCAGATAAGCAGATTATCACCCAGAGAGCACTGACTGCAGGTGAGGATGCATTGGTTTGTGAGTGGTTTGTTAGGGACGCTGAGTTATGGTGCAACTGCTGATCCCATTTTATTAATCAGACCAATGGCTCAGAGTAAAAATTGAAATCCATCTCCAATGCAGGCATACATAGGAAAAGCTCACACGTGTTTGTTTTATTTCAAGCAAAACCCACAGTAGTTCTCTTTGTTTGTTTGTTCCCACCCCCTTCCTGAACCAGACAGCATGTGGCTTATGAGCCCCTCTGACAGACGCAATAAAGCCCCTGCCAGACCTGATTGATGGCTGCACTAGGAGCTGCAGTGAAGGTCACACTGTGTTCTCTATTTGCAGCTGCTCCTGGGAAGAAATGCTGAAGTAAAATAGAATCTGGACCTGATAATTGCTAATGATGTGGGAATTCCTTCCTTCCTTTCCCTTATCTTCTGCTCCATGTTTGGACAGCAGCAATGCCATAAGCACGTGCAACAGAGGGAGGAGGTAAGTTTAAAAAAGATACTTAAACATACTTGAATGGAGAAAAAAGATCCACCCACAGCAAGCAAAATTGAGTCTTCATACACTCGAGGGCAGTTCATAACAGTAGTTGAGCATGAAAGAAGCATAATAAAGAGCTTTTGCTATCTCAGTTCTGCAGAGAAGCGAATCACAGTACATGTTCTCTGTGTAAGAGTGCTGTCCCTGATAACGTGAATCCAAGAATCAAGCCACTTTCCCAAAGTCTCTTTATTGTAGATGAACGAAGCAAATACGCTCACTGAAAGTGGCTACCAGTGCAGGCTGAATTCAGTGAGACAGAACATCAGCCACTGATGTAGAAGGACACCAAGATCTTGTTTTCCATAAGTGTTTGGATGTGGTTAGGAAAGTGATAAGAGACTTTGGGGATTTCACAAACATGATATGATGACAGCCCCCTTATGAATAATATATGTTCAGTCCAACTCAGGGCAATTACCTTGCATAGACAAAGTGCTGTGCTTCTTGGGGGCAAAAACCTGTTATCATTGAGACATCAGCTAGATTGCAGATTAAATCTGAAATCACTTGAGCACACTCTTCTGGCACTTATTAATGGAGGGCTAGATATTTAGTCAGCATTTTGTCAAGATTTTGGCACAATAAAGACATAACCAACAACTGTCCTCCAAAGAGACAGCTTTTAGCACTCAACTCAATGGGGGCAGAGAGATGCTGGCATCAGAAAACACCAGATATTAAAAAAGAAAACCCACCCACCACCATCACCACAAAAAGAATAATGCAGTGATTTTTTAAATGTTTATTTCTCTTTCAGTTTAGGAAAAAGGCTTCAAGAAAACAATCCTACGCAGCTGTGGTTACTTTACTGACAAGCACACAACACTGACTTTTAAGATACCACTACATCTATACAAAAACAAACCTATAGAACATCCTCTTGGGAATTTCATTCCCAGATTTCTTGATAGACAGCACTAAAACATAGAGCAGATGTTGATTCACCCTTTGCTCAATGAACTCTCTCCTAGGGATGCTCTAAGAGGGATACGATCACTGTTAGTTCATAGTGGCAGTGTTGTGTTAAGGGTACTCAGGAGCTCAAACAGCCAAATCTCACTACATGCTGTATGTCATGAGCAAACGTAAAGAGAGCTGAACAGTGCAACTGGAAGGGATTAATGATTTTTTCAACAGTTGACACAGAGGGCCTCAGTCTGAGTGAAACCACAATAATACAGAGTTAACTCTATATGAGTTTGGATGCAAAGTCCTTGCACGTCACATGCAAGACGGAGATCTCTTGCAAATGAATACAGAGCACATCCATTCTTCCTCTTCGCCCCATCCATGCCAAACAAAGAGCCCAGCCTTGAACAAGTGCTTAACCAAGCAGGCCCCCATTAATGGGGCTCTCACTGACAGAGGTATCAGATATGAAACTTCTGAAAATGAGCGGAAATTAAACTGGCTGACTCCAGATTGCACAAAGCAGCCTGGAAACACCGGCTCTTTGTCCCGAGGCAATGTCTCGGGGAAGTCTGCAGCGAGCAGCTGGGCAAGACAATCCCTGCTCTGACCTTACCGCAGGTCCCCTTTGCACCACTGAAAAGAACACCACAATTAGTCACACGTGTATGAAATTACAACCCCAGAGACCTTTCCAATCCTTGTATCTACAGATTCACCTGCGAGCCAGGAACAGCAATGCAACACTTGGAATTTTGCTGGCATGCATCCTGGGAAACACCGAGCAGTTCCGCGCTTCACCGAAGGCAGGGGATGTCTGCTCATTGTTCTGTGAGCAGCCCTGTCACTGTGATCACAGTGTGTTCAGACACACAAAGAAAACTGAGGATGCTCTTTTTTTCACAATCCGTATCAAATTCTTCCGAGCCCCATCTGGTGCCCTACAGCCCCAGAAAGGCAGTGCTGCTCTCCCCCCAGCTTTGATGCAGAATTCAGTCCTGTTCCACCCCAGTACCAAAAGGAAAAAGGAATTGTTCGAAAGTAATGGAGCAGCTCTTCCCATAGAGACCACCAGGAGGCACGAGGGTGACTGAAGGGCACTGAGTGCCCATAAAGGAGAGTGTTGATGGATGGGTCCATCTGGCTGCCAAGCTGCTCCCTTGTACCCCTACCTCAGCCCTTCCTGGGCAATGAGAGAAGAAGCCCTCCATAAAAGTGCCATTTCCCTACAGGAAGTGGGTGGCCCTGTAACACTCACAGCTAATGGTGACAGAGCACCTGTAAGGGTGATAGCACAGTTGGGGTAAACACCTTCGAGAACCAAACTGAGCTGTGCTGTGACTGTTCAGCCTCCGGGACAAAACAAAGAACTGCACAAAGAACAAAAGAACTGCAAGCTGAGGGAGCCCCGGATTGCCGTCAACATTTAATCGGATCTTGCTTGCTTTGAGACCTACTATAGACAGACCTCAGCTGAAAAGATCAATCCTTGCACAGGTCTGCCACGTAAACAGGCACAAACACAGCAAGGGTTGGGTGCATCAGAGTACGGGTATAGCATCCACAGGGGAGATCAGCTAAACACTCTTCAGTTCCTGACATCTGTCCTGCCTGGCCTTTGGGACACAGGCACTCATTCATCCGCTCCGTGTTTCTGGGCACGTGGATGCCATGCTTTCAGAGGATGCCCATCTGAATCCATTCAATTCCTCTGACTCCAGAGCTCGTCCTATGTAAAGCAACATCTGTTTAGCTGTTTATGCAGCTCTCTTTTGCCGCTGATTGTTTTCCTACGGTGTCTATCTTTGTGAAGTTTCCTATATTCCCCCCACACAGATTCACGCTGAGAACAGACCGAGTTAAAATTGAGCTTCCAAAAAAAAACCTCTCAGTGGAAGAAATCAAAATACGTCGCTGTGAACTGAGCAGCCTTCTACCAATCACACGCTGCTTTTTAGTTTTAACCTTTCTGTTAAACAGGAAATAAAAAGGAGGGGGTCAGATGGAGAAGCCAATGGGATAGATCTGGAAGGATGGTTCTTTTTGCCTTTGCCCTTACTGAATCCAGGACTGTAACATGATGCAATCTCTCTGCTATGATGAAACAAGTTCAAATGGCAAAGCCTGGAGAGAGACCACCTCTTCCCACCCTAAAAGGCAGAAAACAACGAAACTCTCAGCTGTACAAAGCGGCAGCTCTCCGGCAGCCGGGCTGCTGCCTCTCTCCGGGAAGGGATGCCGCTTTCGGTACCGCAGACGCCGGGTCGCCCTCCAGGGGATCTCCGCCGGGTTTTCGGTCTCCCGAAGCCCGGCGAGGACGGCTCAGGGCGGCGACGTGGGGCCCGGCGAGCAGCCGCCGCCGGATGCTAAGGCTCGCTCATAGCATTTTCCACGTGCACCTCCCGGCCAAGAAACCGAACGAGACTTTGTGCCGTTTATCCGCCCCTGGGCTGGAATGCTTTCCAGCAAGCAGAACCTCGACAGAAAAAAAATCCCTTGTCTCAACCTAACCCTTCCCCTCCCTCACCGCCCGCCGAGCTCGGCGGAGAGATGCCAACCCGGAGCGAGACGGGACGGAGCGGGCGGAGCCCTCCTACCTGCGGGCCGTCCTGCCGCGACCGCGGGCACAAAGCAAACTCCGCGCTGCGCACAGCTGCGCAGCTCAACCAGCAGCGCGCAGGCAGCGCCGCGCAAGGAGCAGGAGGCGGGCGGGGGCGGGCACAGCACAGCACAGCGCGGCGGGGCGGGGCGGGGCCGGGCCGGGCCGGGGCGGAGCCTGCGGGACAAAGCGGCCCCGGGGCGGGGTGGGGTGGCAGTCCCTGGGCAGGTGAGTCCCTCAGGGCGATGTCTGTCCGACTGTAATGGATGATGAATTTGTTTTCCTTTTTTCCTCTCTCTTTTTATTTCCTTTCTCTCTGTCTTTTTTTTTTTTCTGTTTTTTTCTTTTTTTCTCTCCTTTTTTTTTTTTTTTTTTTTTTTCTTTTTCTCTTCCATCAGGAAGAAATGCTGAAATACCACAAGATCATAACTGGAGCTTCCACACAACATTCTCACGTTTAGGTGCAGGAGATGTCGGTCCAACATTCAGCTCTGCACAAATGAACAGCATGTCACTGCTTGTCTAAAATCAAGACATGAGCCCTCTTGTTAAACTGGTATAAAATCATGTACATTAATGGAATGGATTGATTGAACTGGATTCTGCCATCTAAGCCCTGGTGAGGTGGCACCTCGAGTACTGTGTTCACTTTTGGGTCCCTCACTACAAGAAAGACACTGAGGCCCTGGAGTGTGTCCAGAGAAGGGCTACAAAGCTGTGGAGAATCTGGAGCCCTATAGGGAGAGGCTGGGGGAAATGGGATTATTTAGTCTGAAGCAGAGGATGCTCAGGGAAGACCTTATCACTCTCTACAGCTCCCTGAGAAGAGGTTGTGGCAAGGTGGGTGTTGGCCTTTTCTCCCAAGAAAGACTGATAGGATGAAAGATAGTGGCCTCAAGTTGCACCAGGGAGGTTCAGGTTGGATATTAGGAAAAACTTGGGAAGAGTGTTTGGGCACTGGAGTGGGCTGCCCAGGAAGGTGATGGAGACACTGTCCCTGGAGGTTTTCATGAGGTGTGTAGATGTGGTACTTAGGGACATGGTTTTGTGGGCAGTATTGGTGATAGGCAGATGGTTGGACTAGATAATCTTAGAGGCCTTTTCCAACCTTAATGATTCTATGACTACAATTCTAAGTTTAGCTTGACATAAGCCAGATGTAAATCAAAGGCCTTATATTGATTAAAGTTTATATTTCAAGTTTCCTTGGAGAGCTGAAAGCAGGCGTCAGCATCTAGTAGCATTGCAGGCAGATCCAGTGCAAGACTTGCACAAGGTGGATAATTGCATTCCAACTTTGACAAGTCCTCATTTTTATCGTCTTCTCTTTCCATAAAGAAACTGGAAACCTGCGGTCACAGAGGAATGCTACTAAAGAAAAAGCTTTAATTTTTTTCATCTTTAATCCCATGCGGTGTAAGAACATGTTTTACTTTGCCTCGCTGTAACAGTTGGATATACAAATGTTCTCTTGTAATGAGCATTGTGGAACATGCTACATGCAAGTACATCCTTCTGTTCGAGCTTGTAGCTTATGTTGTGCATCTCAGAGTGCACAGCTCATTAAGAGGTTTTAAATTTGGTGAATAAAATTCTACATGATCCTGCCAAATTTTCTGTGGTCTTCTGTCCTATCATCCTCATTCATTGCAATAGGTTGATTCCCAGAGTAACAGTCTAAATCAGGGAAAATTCTATTTATTCTGTATTAAATGGCAGTACCAGCATGAGCTCTGTAGCCTAAAACTGGAGTGCTAAATTCACAACCCAGTCTTGTTCAGATGACCAAATCTCACCTCTGTCTGTTTTCTTTCTTGCCTTTGGGTATGGGCAGGGAACGACTGGGTTAGCCCTTCCAGCAGCAGCATGCTGCTATCTGCCCATTTTCATTATGCTTTTTTCATTACACTAGGAGCTGGCAGGAAGGGCTTTGGAGCACTCAGAAGCAGTGATTTTTCTGGCAATATTAAAGGGCTTAGTCAGCCTTGAAAAATTAATCCATAACACCTCTTCTCCTCAGTTCAATTGCTTTCAGCTATTGTTGAGCTACTTGATTGGTATCAGGACCTGTAAAACCTGATAGCTAGCAGGAACAGCTCAAAAGATTGTGCTGGAAAACTCAGAATAGCTCTTGGCTGCTCTGGCACATGCAGTGTAATCCGTGCATGGTGCCACTGATTCATACGCTTGCAGCAAGCACTTCTAGGATGTTCTGGCATTTCTGCTTCTGGATTGATGTGTTTTAGTGCTTACATTACATTAAGTAATGTTTCCATGCACAGCTTCTGCCTAAGTTGTGTGACCCCCCTGCAGACTTAAAAACTCTACTACAGCATAGCTGAGAAGCAATAACAAGATAGGAAAAGAAGTGTGTTACACCCCATGCTGATGAGGTAGTGAGGTGTTGGTCCTCAGGCTGTTGATGAAACTGGTGAGTACTTCTAGTCTTCTGGGAGTTACTCCACAGGGACAAAAGAAGGGAATGTGTGTCACAGAGATGAGCACCAGACAGCAAAATGAGTCCTTCCATAGAAAAACTCCCCTTAAAGCTGAAGGGCTCCGAAGAACTTTGTCTTATTTGCATTCTCACTTTCCACAATAAAGCATTTTAAAGTGACACTTTTTCCCCAAATCTGAGTCTGTCTATGTCATTCTGTGAGCTGCTAAGTAGACCTTAGAGATTCATTGAATTTCTTACCTGTGAGTCATTAATGACACTATTTAATCACAAAATCTATTTTATACAATTAAAAGGAACAGCGTATAACTCACTGAATACATGATTGAAATAAATCAATTGATTACTGAGGAGTTTCTTGCATGGAAACTGAGTCACTCCATTAATAGGAAACCTGTGGTTCGCAGTAACTGTACGTCATACATTGCACCCAATAAAATTCTTAAACTAATCATCTTCTAACACAAAGTTCTTCAGGGTAAATGTGCACAAATCTCCCAGTTCGAAACAGACATCCCTCATGTTTGAAAAAGTGCTTTCTAGTTTTATACTACAAAACCAACAAGTTACAGGTTATAACAGACCTCCATGTAATGTTTCAAATGCTGTCTTTGTTCTCAGTAATTCACCCTAATTTTCCTCTCTATCAAGGGTAACTTTGTTACTGTAGAAACAGACTTTGCTATCTTATACATCACTTGAGGAAGCCTAGTCACAGGGATATCCTTATCTTCTTGTAGTCTTCTTAGCAAGGGTTATTGCAAAGAAAAGAATATAATCATAGCAAATAAAGAATAAACAATACCAGCAAGAAAGAGAGAAAAAGAGGAAGAGAGGAAGAGAGGAAGAAAGAGGAAGAGAGGAAGAGGAAAATAATTAGAATACTCCAGTCAGTAAAATATCTAAGTATAACTGTTTACAAGATCAGAATTTCAGCTGTCCCCAGATTGCTGAAGGAAGAAAGTTATCACACTGACAGACCATATTTATTATCTTTAGGAGAGTTATTATGCATGTTTGAAGATTTTTTCCCCTCAGATAATCAACATTGGATGAAATCGGAGAACCACAGGCATGATAAAAAAAATCCCCTGCCATTTGTTGAGATTTATGTCTTGTAAGAAACTCCAAGCAATTTGGATTTGGCTCACTTAAATAATGTAAAAAGCCAGGAAAACAGTACTTTAAGCATTTAAAAGCGTGGGTCAGTTTTTAAAGATACACAGTTTCCCTTCAAATATGCCTTGAACTGAGTCCATATCAGACAACTTAGAAGTATAAGAGGCCCCAAAACCTCGACGACGTCCTGGTGAAATAAACCATTCCATAACAGCTATTGGATGATGTAAGTGATGATTGGCACTCCCCAAAAGTCTGCTCAATACTTTTCAGTAAGTTCATTCAATAGCCTCAAGAAGAGCATGGTTTTGTCAGTATCTTAAAGTGAAATCAGAGCTCTGAGAAACATCCTGTATGTTGGGTACCAGAAAGCCTGTCAACACAGTCAATCTGCTTCATTTCTTTTTCTTCCCCAAAGACTTACAAAACTTACAACTAAAATGGCACTTCACCCAATGGCCCCACTGCCCCATGCAGCACATTGGCAGGTTATGGCTTTTTAAAACAAAATTCATCCTCTGTCACCTTGAAACTGTAATTTATCCTTACAGCTGTCTCAGAGGCTTAAGACTTTTATAAAATTAGGAAGAAAAAATTCCTGGTAAAGTGTAATTTTTTCTTTTCCTTCTTCATCCTGTTCTGTCATCCTGTTACTGTAGACTCCATCGTTGCTAATACCAACATACTCAGCATCTCTCTGAAATTTCTAGCTGTGTTTTTTTGAAGGAGCTCTTCAATGAGTTGTTTTTTTTGTTTGTTTGTTTTTGTTGTTTTTTTTTTTTGGTGGGGGGGCACACTGAGGGGGAAAAAAAAAAAGTTTTACATATACTCTCAATATTTGTTTCATGAATCTTGCTTAGCACTGACTATATATGTGTCCCACAAGGATGTATTGTATAGGTAAAATTTCCTATTGCAGAAATGCCATTCACCTTTCTGCAGAAAGTAGAATTTAAGAAGAGTGCATCACAGAAACTTCAAGAAGAGAGCAAACGGCTGTTAAATAACACAGCTACTTCTCCCTAGTCTCTACACACATAGGTCCTCTCCAGTGTAGTGAAAGTATTTGCAACTACTCACTCTTCACGGAGATGGAAAACCAATTATTGCTTTAATTTCACTGATAACTGACTTTGAGTCAGAGTGAATAAGGAGCAAATTAAAAAGGGATATACACTTTCTAGAATCTGAATGTGTACATAAAAGTAGTTACTCCCCATTAAAAACAATCCCCCTGCTGATTCCAGCTTTTAAAAAAGCTCTGTATAACCTGACCTTTGCAGTCCTGTTCACATCAGACTTCCACTGATTTCAGTGGGCTTAGCATTTAACACCTGACATTTTTTAAATGCTACGCTAAATCCTTTTATTCTTTGCCCATGAAACTCCTAAGTGTCACTGAAAAGTAGCTTCAAATCTCTGCAGTACAAACATAGGTTATCAGCGTTTTGTTAATTTGTTTAACCCCAGTCTCATTATTTTCATGTTTTGCATTAGAGTTGAGCACAGTAGGGCAAGTTTTCTCATAAACTTTGCCTTCTTGTACCCGCTTTCTTTGAACTCAAGCAGAATGGTGTCAAAAATGGAACCTCAGTCCTTCCCTGCCTCTTCCCCCGTCCCCTGCACTGTTGAACAACACATGCCCCTTTTCACCTTTATCATCAACATCAGGGAACAGTCAGTTCTTGCACTTACAATCTGTCAAAATCATGCCTGGGCAATTCTGTTGATGTTCTCAGCAATCCAACTAAACCCACTGTGTTTTACAACACCGGCTCTTCACACTCCTACGTAAGCAATGGAAAAGCCATTACTCCTGAGCTGACTGACTGCAATGCAATTGCACTATTTGTTTGTTTGTTTGTTTACATGAGTAGTTTTCTTATTCCTTCAATAAATCTTGGCCAGGTTTGCTTTTACTGATCATTGCAAAAGTAACAAAGCCATATGTTATACAGCTTTTCTGCTATAAAAACTTGCTCCATTTTTTCCATTTAAGGTAATGAATTAGAAAGTTTTTGAAAGAAAAAAGACCTTCTTTCTGGCTGTAAACATGCTACTCTAATGTTTGCCTTCTGTACAGTGTTTGAAATTCAAGATATGATGTTTTAGAGTTGGCATCTTTGTAAGGTTTGTGTTACAAGTAGTAGGCCTCTTCATTTTGTAGACTCAGAATCATTCAGGTTGGAAAGACCACTAAGATCATCTAGTCTCACCCATCATCACCATGCCTACAAAACCATGCCAAATTTATATTTCTGATGCATTTTCTTACAGGAGATATTTTGCCTTTACTTTTTTTAGCAAACAAGATGGAATGTGAGAAAATTATCACAAGCACTTCTAATTCCAGAGTAGGTATTGCCAGACTGATGATTATTAGAGTAGGACTACTAGATCGAATTGTCCTGTAAGCATAGGAGGCCTGAACTGTGCTAATTTATATGGGAGCCCATTTCAGATGTTCAAACACAAAGTAAATGTGAGAATACGTAGTCATTTACCTGTATTTATAAAGAACATATTCAGGAACACTTATGAGTCCTGATGGAAGGTATCTGGCTTGAAATTCAGCTCCTCGCAGTCATGCTAATGACCACAGGTTCTTCTGCAGAACCCTTTCATTGTAGCTCCTACTCAGAAAAAAAATATCTTTCAGCTTCTACTGCATATTTATATTTTCTTTTGTGCCATTGAGGATGAAATAAAGTATTTTTGGTAGCCTTTGGTTGTTGTTTTTTTTTTATTATTATTGCACTATACAAGTAACTAGTTATTACACAAGAAATGATTGTGAAAGAATTAAATTTGAACCATTTGATGTTGTTTATGTCTCATGCAGTGCCTCACACAGTGCTGCAGGAACCGCCATCTATTAAAACCTAGCTGGGAGGTGAAAAATGCCTAGTATTATGTTGGTAAAACAGGGCTGCCCAAATTGTCCATGCCCTTGAGAGATTATCTTTTAAACCACAGCTAGCAAAATTATCAACTGACAAGAAGAGTATTAACCCAATTCCCCAGCTAAATTATCTCAGGCCAGACAACTGTAAGGAAACTCAGAAAGACCATTAGCTTGATTGATTTACTATCTATCCTGTTATCTATTTAATTATCAGTTAATAAAGAGACATGAGGATAGTTGTGGAAAAAATAAACTCTTGGAGTTCAGAAGCATATCCACTTAGGTAAATATGTTTGCAGTAATGTGATTAGTTCAAACAAAGTTTCAGCATAATGCAAATTTGTAGTAAAGAGCCAAAGCCATTCTTACCATTCTTCTTTCCCTTCCCTGTTAAAAATAAATATACAGATATTAGAATATTCAACACATCACGCTGAATGTAAAATACTGTAATCCCTTTGTTCTGAGTCAGCCCACCTCCTGCATCAAGGTACAATGAGAGGAGCTTGCAGAATAATTATCAATGACACAGGATGGTTTTCATCTCAAAAAGATTGAAAAGATTACAATTCTTAGCAGAGAGATGAGTTAGAGGATGCAATCAAGGCATTCATCAGAGCAAGTGGGGAAAACAGATCAACCACAGATCATTCTGGACACAAATTTGATACAATTCAGGAAAAGAAATTAAGGATATCCAGATTTCTTCTAATATTAAATACATCATAGATGAAACAGAAAAATCTCATTGTTAAAGCTTTGATTTAGACAACTCCTATGTGGGACAGGAGCTCCTGTCTGCTTATAGAATCATAGAATCACCAAGGTTGGAAAAGACCCACAGGATCACCCAGTCCAACCATTCACTCATCACCAATAGTTCTCACTAAACCATGTCCCTCAACACAATGTCCAAACGTTCCTTGAACATGTCTAGGGTCAATGACTCCACCACCTCCCTGTGCAGCCCATTCCAGTGCCTAAACTCAGAGCAGAGCAGAGTGAGAAGGATTTGGTATCTCAGAGGTATACTGAATATGAAAAAAATACAAGATTCCAGTATGATTTGACATGTGCAAGAGGTTTGCAGTCTGTCACTATGACAGCAGAAAGTCTTCCTCTTTTTTTTTTTTTTTTTTGGTAGATACACAAGAAGTCTGAAAAAATGTATGTGTGTCAACCTAGATATTAAGAAGCTTAGAAGAATATGAATGTGTTTCTCACGTACAAGGAGAGTGACATTCTGGAGCCCATGTGCCATGCAGATGGCAGTCCTTGAGATCTCCTCTAGCTCATCTGTAAATGGTAGAACAGCATTTTCCTGCAGACCTGTGAAAGGCTAATAAAACAAATGGTCTAACTTGATCACTTTTGGGGAGATTTGAATGACAGTTCCTCACCAAAATGAGGAATAAAATACAAGGTGCCCCTTTTGATCTGAGCTGCATCCTTTTGTTCCTGTAAAACTAACCTGAAAAACTAATCCTAGGAGATCATTCTATTCCAGGTAGCTTCTCAAAACAGTGCATTTCCCTGTTTCTGCTATTCCAGCTTTCAGAGTTCTCAACTGAACCACAACGAAAAGAAATAGCAGAAGGTCAGACAAAAATGTCCAGCCTTCTCAGACAGCTATAATAGTAATCTGGCATGCATGGTTTCCTATCTGGAATTGTTGGTCAGATATGCCTTAGCATTAGTAAGTCAACCACAAAAATCCATGTGTTCCTTTGTCTCAGAGTATGATGATGAAATAAGTTGGCTTTTTCATTCCTGTGTTTGAAACATGCCTTTAAAATGCATGAGGTGAGAATTAGGTCATACATCAGGGTTGTCATGAACAGCTGAGACATACAAACCAGATCCAGGTATGAAAATGAAATGTCTGACAGAACTCCCTTGCTTCTTGAATACATATCAAGATAGGTTCCATCAAGAGTTACATTGATCCTTTTGAGCTGCATAGGCACATCCATACTTACCGAAGTGCTGAAAGACAGAATTTCCTTGGAAACAAGACTGTGGAACAATATCTAATGATAAAGAGCATAATCTTAAAAAAATAACCAATGATTTTTTGAGACTCTGAATTTGTTCTGCCAGTGCTGGACCACACTATTAGAAGGAAAATTCTGGCAAAGATGTACCTAACTATTCTGAAATGTGTTTTCCATTTCATAATGCTATTTAAGATTAGCATATGGAAATCTAGAAATAAACGAGAACATCGATTATACACATGTTAATCTATGAGATACTCCAAGTTACTGAAAATAAACTACATGACCAAAATTCTCATATACAGTTTTTAACTGAGGAAGATATGACAAATTTATAAACACTAACGTATTCTCTGGCTTGCCATATTCTGGCATATGGAGTTAAGATGATGTAGAGTGGATCTAGCAGCAAAGTGAATTACAACACTGCTCATTTTAAGGCTCTATCACACTAGTATAATTGTCTGGTGGCAAATCTAGCATACAGGATCATATTGTAAATGAGAGTTTAGATATGCTACAAAGCACTACTGACTAGGTCTCTACACCATGTGACAGTAGATACTTGAAATATAAAGTGATACACTGGCATGTACCATCCAAAAAAGAGAACAGTTTATTGAGTTATGCCACCTCTGCACTGAACAGACATCTACAGACCATTACAAATTTTAGGGAAAATGAAATAAGAAGGATACAGAAGAGTATTTGTTCATCTAACATAAGCAAAGAGTTTGAGTATGGAAGCCAAAATTCCTTTATGGTTTGGCTGGCAGTAGGAACAAAAGTTGATAAACTGTCTGTCTTCTAGAACATTTTTGTGTGTTTGGCATCAAATACATGCCTATTTGGTGAGCAGTATAAAGAAATACACTATTAAGGCCTTCTATGAAATCTGTGCAAGTCAAAGTGCCATTCTGTTGTCTTGAAAGTGATTTGATAATGGGGTCTATGAACTGCCAATAGTTGTGAGTGATAATCCACCAACTTACTGAGATTGCTGGCTTACTGCTTTCACCTGTACAAAATTAATTTCATCTAAGACAAAATAGTTGTGATTTACACATCTGCAGATGGATTGGTTTTCTTTACATTCAATGGACAGAAATGTGACAACTGAGATTCATATAACTGGTTTTCAACACTAGGATGTCGTCAAAGTTTTGTTATCTCTTGATTGAACATAAAAGAGAAAACAAATGATGCACAGGTAGATAATGTGGTATCAATCCTAGGCATAGCTGTCTACTATCATTAGAACTGGTATTCATGAACTAAAACACCAAAATAAGAATTGTATCTGATTTAGCTCAAGTAGGATGAGAACCTTCAGAAGATACTTTTAAGCTGCTGGCATTATAACAATTAACTGTCTCAAAACAGCATGAACGGGTCAAACAGAGCTCACAAGCTTTGATTGTCCTCACTCATCATCTGCCAAAGATCTGGGTAACAATGTGGAGTTCTTGATCAAGTGTTGCTTGATATGTGCATTTTGCTTGCACTGGTACAATAGCTACTGTCATTAAGCAATTTCACATTATATATGAAGAACCATGTTGAACTTGTGTGTGATCTGCACCTATGTATGAATTTCCTCTATCAACCTGCAATATTTTCACAGAAAAAATGACTGCAATTAATCTGATGCCCCAGTAACATACAGATGATAATGGTAGTTTTCACCAAGGTCAAATATATTAACCACCTTTCTTCAGCTGCTTACTCTCCTGGATTTAGATATCAGGTCCACAGTGCCCATTGAGTCTTGCTGATCACATTTCAAATTGGCCAGATGTGACTGCAATATGAAGACATAATGAGCTATTCTGAGGTTGCAGACCATTATGGGTGTTGCCTATGGGTGATGAGGAGCTCTCAGTTAAGACTGGCTAGTGGTTGTATACATTGAACATCATAGAAACATTTGAGTTAGAAGGGGCTCTTAAAGGTCATCTCGTCCAACTCCCCTGCAGTGAGTAGGGACACCTACAGCTCCATCAGGTGCTCAGAGCCCCATCCAACCTGTCCTTGAATATCTCCAGGGATGGGGCACCCACCACCTTTCTGGGCAACCTGTTTCAGTGTCTCACCACCCTTACAGTAAAAAAACTGATTCCTTGTATCCAATCTAAATCTCCACTCTTTTAATTTGAAACCATTTCCCCTTGTCCCATTATAACAGATGGTGCTAAAGAGCCTGTCCCTATTTTTCTTATACTGCCCTTCAGAGTCTGAAAGTGAAGCAGATTTTGCTTGATGTGTCAGTTGCTCTACGGATTGTTTAAGTTACAAACAACTTTGCAGTAAATTTACAGTCAGAGATACACTTCACAACAGAAGATATATTGTGTCCTTGCTGAGCAAACCTAATGCAAATAACATAATAGTTACATTAATATAATTGGAAGAACCTATCCAGAACAGCAATACAATGAATAAATTATACGCAAATAGCACAGTTATTCATTTACATCTTTGTTTTAATGATTTTTTTAAACGATTGTATCATCAGACAAAACATTTAGGTCATGAGAAAATATTTCCAACAGTATGGGTTTTGAACGTTAGTTGGGAGAAGGCATGTTCAATGCTATGATTTTTCCAATGCTGGGGCAGTTGAAACAGTGTGTTGTAGTGCATGTATTAACCAGTTACTTATGCAAAAAGACATAGTGAAGTAGGAAGTGAGTACAAACATTCAAGGCAGTAAAAATGCAGAATACTGACACGTGGCTGAAAAATGTACTTTTTTTGTAATGCTCTTTTAGTATCACACAAAACTAGCAACTCACTTTGAATCATTCTTTGTCAGCAACCACACTTCTGACCATATGAAATTATTAAATTTAATACAGTCTTCCAGTTGGAAGAGATATTAAGAGCTCATATCAAATGCTCAGATTTTGTTAGCTTTGCTTGTTATTTAAGATAGTTTCAAGGTACTGCACCAGTATCATATAGGGATTTTGTTTCAAAATTGATTTGTACAGAAACATGCAAATAGTAATGCATGAGGGCTCCATATATTTGATTATAATTTGATATAGTATTGATAGAGCACACCAAGCTTTTTTTTGTTACATTTTATGCTGAACTGTTCCATTTCCATGCCTACCAACTGCCATTACCGTTCTCATGGCTTACGATATAAAGCCAGAAAGTGGAGAACGTAAGAATGTCTTTACTGAAAACATACATTAATGAAAAACATACTTATAGATAGACATATCTATCTACATATAATTAAGATTACATGGCATTTATATCAGCATGAAATGTAAAAAAAAAAAAAGTTCCCCAAATACCCCACGATAGTAGGAAAACACTGTTAACTGTCACAATACACTCTTACACCAGTTTTGTATAAGGCTTCTGTTTTCCTGATGAACGGGACTACATTTTTAAGTAGGTCTCTGTATACATTTCAGTCATAATAAGTGCTTTATGTCACAATATATTCTTAATAAAATAAAAACTCTTGTGCTGTAATTAAAGATAGCTAGTTACCGTTTAGACAAAAATGACCTTCTAGAGAATAGGCTGTGTCTAAAGTATAAGAAGAATTAAGGTGCTTCCGTATTTTTCCTTTCATTCTTAAAAAGTACCACACATAAAGAGCTGCAATAATTGCTTGTGGACATGCTTTTCTTTGGCTTTTACCACATTTTTAATTGCAAGTGATCCTCCATTACATAATTTTATATTCATTACTTGATTTTGTAAAAATTGTATTTTAAAACTCAATGAAGCAAAATGTCAGATTTCCTTTGTCACAGCTACACTTTTTTTTTCTCTTCTTTTCAGAATTTCCATTTGCATCAAGCAATAACTGCAAGCAACAATAAATTTAAAGCTAGATTTTTGCATGTTGTAAACTGGGTATGACCAGAGTTACTGACAGAACCAGCTGGTAATGCAAGATTAGCAAATTCTTTGTATTCCAACGTGTTGCCATCTAATCTGTCCTGTTTCCTCCGACACATACTAACACAATGAAGCTGGACAATGGTTCAACAGCAAGTGCATGTGATAGTTCTGGCAAGACTATTTCTGTTTTGAATAAGCACATATTTTATCCATGAGGGACTAGAAAAGCAGGGCCTTTTTCTTCAGGTCATTCCGCTTCCAAAGTGCCAGGCGATCAAACTCTTCAATGCTCATTTTGAAGACTTCCTGGAACTCCTCAGGGGACAAATGTCTCTTCAAAATGAAAACACAAAGGTATCATTAAACTCTTCTGTGCACAGGAATACTTTTACCCATCTTAAGTTTTAAAATACATCACAAAATAATGCATTTGGAATTACATTTGAATTCTCCAGTTCTGGAAAAAAAAATATGCATCAAAACCACATTAGCTTACAGCAGCTGGGAAGTGAAATTGTTAATGTTAGTGAATTTTGGAAAAAAATAAGAATAAAAATTTTTCCAAGAGTTCCAACTGAGTGGAAGTTACAATCTTTAGGAAAAGGATGTGTTTACACATGGTGCGTGATGACAGAGCACACTGAGACAAATGTAAGCTACTCCAGGATTTTAAAGAGACCGATATCAACATGAAATCAGAGTTGGATTTGTTTTCCTTGATCTTTAATGAGAGCAGTGGACACAGCACTGGTCTGCTAATAGCAGTCTTGTACAAAGGAGAGAGCACACTGATAAATTCTTAAATCCAGAATGCTATTATTCATGGGGATAGAGTCATATCAGAAAGCCAAGTCTGATAGAGCTTTTTTGAAATGCCAAGAAGTATGCTTTTATTCAACGTTTCATATGTTTATATATACAAAGATAAAGGGGAGAATAGCAGTGTGAAGAAGTGGAAAGAGATGGGATAATGAAAGTGTACAAAGTTTGCGTAGCAACTGGTAGTATATGCACACATATTATTGTGTGAATTACAAAACAGTATTGTATAAAATTCTTCTTATAACTGTGGGCTAACACTTCCTCAAACATTTTAGCTTTATCAGTGAATGTTCTCTGTTTCTGCCGTGTTAAGTGTGCATCATCTAAAAGGGATAGATTCAATGTAGTGAAAATTACAACTTTTAGGTTTTTTTTTTTTTTTTTTTTTTTTTAAGGATTGTTTCTCCTTTTCCATAAAGCTTTCCTTGAAGATATTCTGTTATCAGCCAAAATTAGGGCATGGAGCATGCTAACACATCCTGATAGTACCACAGTGGCTTAACTGACAACAGAGGACATGACTGCACTGCCACTTTTTGACCAAATTTAAAACAAAATTCCACTTTCCACTTATTAACAATGAATTTGTAATGCAAATTACACAAGGAAAATTAATGAAATTGTTTTCAAGATATCACTACATTGAATTACCTTGAATGGTCATTGTGGGCCCTCATGGTTTCTTAAAAAAGGACAGCCTTTTTTCCCCTTGAGATTCCACATATTCAGAGCAAGAGTGACTAAGAGTTTGGAACGGAGCCTTCATTTTTCTCTTGACCAATGAGAACAACCCAACATAAGCACTACACTTAGCATGGAACAAATGCACCATGCATATTTGGCAGAGCAGATCCTGTTTTGCATGGAAATGAGCAACATCTGACAATGTATTTTAGCAACAATTTCTGACACAATTTAATTCTATGGGGTCTGGAAAGAAAAAGTAACTCCTCCTTGCACTATTTTTTGTTCATATTTTTCTGGTTATCTAGTAGACAAGTTCTAGCAAGCTTAACTTCTCTAAGCGAGAATAATGTCTAGGGCCAGTGGGGTTGAAAAAGAAGTCTGGATAAGCAATAGGGATCATGTCTTGTTTTATCTTTCTTCTAGACTGTAGGCAATACTTGAAATGACACCTCAAGAGAAATTAGTGAGAAACTGTTATTCACACCCTAGAAGAAAATCAGAAAGCTTATAACCTACAGGTAAAACTGCTTTGACCATGATTCAAAAACATAGGAAAAGTAAAATTTTAAAAGGAATGTTTTCATCTTTTTTTTTTTTCTTCTTGAGATACACTACAAAATTTCTTCTTGGGAATTGCTATAATCTCATCAGATCTCTTTCAACAGTAAAAGTAAAAGAGACAGCCAGCAGGTGCTACGTCAGCGCACAGGTCCTTCCTGTGATATGCTGGACATTTCCTACATCTCACCTCCCCAGTCTCAGTCCAAGCTGTGCTCTTCTCTCCAGTCATTTTGCTTTGTCCTCTGAGCTGATGAGCTTTCAATCCACATAACTCTATTCAAGCCAATATAAATTAGATGTGCTCTTTATTCCTCTGCATATGCCCAGATGACATCATTCCTTGCCTACATTAGTTTTCTAATTCCTCTTAAGTTTGCTTTTACACCAGCACCTTTTTTTTTTTTTTTAATTTTAATTTTTTTTTTCCCTCTCTCACAGAAGTTCTCAGCTTGTGCAGCCTTGTCCAAAAGCAGCTGAGAGTTTCCAGTGCAAGGATACCAGCTAGCAGCAGAGATTGAGATGAGGAAAGGATGAGCTCCCTTATTTTCACCTTCCATCCCACTTTGCTTCTAATTCTCCTCATCTCAAGGACTATGCTACCAGACTGCAACATTAGCAAAGTTTCTTACTCCATCAATGCATTACTCACACTCAAAATTAATTCCAGAAGGCAAAATTAATTCAAAATTGGTTTGAACTCTATCTGAGGATACTCATCTGCGCCCAGCACACATAATTCCTGCTGTTTTCTCTGCATCTCAGAAGCATCACTGTCCTTTTTTAACCATATTGGGCTCTAGCTCTGGGACTAAGCCTAGAAGCAGCAATGATTACAGTTCTTTTTGCAGATTTTAGAATAACCCTTGATCTCAGAGAGATGTCATCAAACTGGCAATACTTCAGATGAAAGTAACAAAAGGAATCACGGGTTGCTGAGTTTGATTTATGAGGAAAGACTAAAAGGCCTAAGTATGTAAAAGCATAGCCAAATCACGACTAAGGGAAAATATGGTAAATGTCTACAAGTACTTAAAGGGTCTAAACACCATGGGAATAGGCCAGTGTGGGAAGGTTATGTTCATGCTTTTCTTTATGTGACGTTAAGTTTTGTCTGCACTGTTCTTGGACTTTCTTAAACCTTATAACTTTCGGACAAAGTTCTTCCCAAAACCAGAGAATATAGGGCTAAGAAATTTTAGACTGTGTTTTCTTCTTAGTTGTTTGACTATTAATTGGTCTTAGCTGAAATATTTTCATGCAGAAGCATTGCCTTGTCTCATTACTCAAACAAAAGAAAGGAAATTGCAAATTGTACATAGAAAACAAAGCAAGATATTAATCCTGAGGTATGAGAGAAAGCACGTACAAGGCCAAGAACTTGAGTTTTGATTTCTTTTTTCTTCTTTTCAAGTTTTGGATCAGCTTAAAATACCCATATCCAGCTAAGTTAATGGTGCATTACTGAGCCATTAAATGAATGGCTCAAGTTTTAGTAAAATTAACATTCTTTTATTATTATTATTATTACTAGTGCTGGCCTTGTTTCTAAGGCAGTCTAGGTGTTTTACAATATGCCAGGAACAAGTTCCTAATTCCCTTTGGGAAAATTTAACCATATTCAGACAGCTGAATTCAATCTACTCTGTTCTTCACCTGTGGCAAAGCTGGGCACACTGTGGACGCTGAGATATCTATGATAGAGTCATAGAATCGCTTAGGTTGGAAAAGACCTATAACCTCCCCTGGCACAACTTAAGGCCATTTCCCCTTGTCCTGTCACCCGTCACCACTGACAAGAGACCAACCACACTCTCACTGCTATCACCTTCCAGGTATTTGAAGAGAGCAATAAGGTCTCTCAGCCTCCTCTTTCCCAGACTAAACAGCCCCAGTTCCTTCAGTCACTCCTCATAGGGCATACTCTCCAAGCCCTTCACCAGCCTTGTTGCCCTTTGGACCTGCTCCAGCACCTCCATGTCCTTTCTGTACTGAGGTGACCAAAACTGAACACTATACTCAAGGTGAGGCCTCACCAGTGCTGAGTACAGGGGCAGGATGACTTCCCTAGTCCTGCTCACCACACCATTCCTGATACAAGCCAGGATGCTATTGGCCTTCTTGGCCACCTGGGCACACTGCTGGCTCATATTCAGCTGACTGTCCATCAGTACACCAAGGTCCCTTTCCATCAGGCAGCTTTTCAGACACTCTTCTCCAAGCCTGTAGGGTTGCCTGGGGTTGTTGTGACCAAAATACAGGACCTGACACTTGGCCTTACTGAAACTCATACAGTTAAACTTGGCCCATCAATCCAGTCTATTTAGGTCCCTTTGTAGTGCCTTTCTACCCTCCGGCAGATCAACATTCCCTCACAACTTGGTGTCATCTGCAAACTTACTGAGGGTGAACTCAACCCCCTCATCAAGATCATTGATAAAAACGTTGAATATGAGTGGCCCCAGTACTGGGCCTTAGGGGACACCACTCGTGACCAACCGCCAACTGGGTTTATCTCCATTGACCGCAACTCTTTGGGCGTGGCCATCCAGCCAGTGCTTCACTCAGCGGAGCGTACGCCCATCCAAACCATGGGCAGCCAGCTTCTCCACGAGAATGTTGTGGGGGACAGTGTCAAAGGCTTTAATGAAGTTCAGGTTGACAACATCAACAACCTTACCTTCATCCACTAAGCAGGTCACTGTGTCATAGAACAAAATCAGGTTTGTCAAACAGGATCTACCATTCATAAACCTATGCTGACTGGGCCTTATCCCCTGGTCAACCTTTAATTGATCCACGAGAGCTCCTGAGATTATCCGTTCCACATCCTTCCCTGGCACCGAGGTGAGACAGATAGGTCTGTAGCTACCAGGATCACCTTTCCGGCTCTTTTTGAAGATGGGTATCACATCTGCCAGTCTCCAGTCCACCGGGACATCCCCAGTTAACCAGGACTGTTGAAGGATGATGGAGAGTGGCTTGGCAACCACATCCGCCAACTCCCTCAGCACCCTAGGGTGCAATCCATCTGGCCCCATGGACTTGTGAGCATCCAGGTTCTGGAGCAGGTCCAAAACCATCTCAGCATGGATTATGCAGAGCCTACTCTGTTCCCCATTCCTATCTTCTGGCAGAAGTGGCTGTACGCCCAGGGAGCAACTAGTCTTACTATTAATACTAGTAAGTCAAGTAATACTTACTATTATTACTAGTCTTACTGAGGTATTAAGTAACTCAGCCTTATCCTGATCCTTGGTTACCATGTTCCCCTCTGTGTCCAAAAAGGGATGAAGATTCTCCCTAGCCTTCCTCTTACAGTTGATGTATATATAGAAATATTTATTGTTGTCTTTCACCTTAGTGGCCAAGCTCAGTTCTATTGGGGCTTTAGCCTTTCTAATTTTCTCCCTGCACAGCTTCACTGTGTACTTGTAGTCATCATAAGTTCCTTGCCCCCTCTTCTTTTCCTTTTGTTCTTGAGTTCCAGCCAAAGGTCTCTGTTCAGCCAGACCAGTCTCCTTCCCCCACAGTCTGGGGATGGTCAGCTCCTAAACCTTTAAAATAACTTCCTTAAAGTATTTCCAGACTTTCTGTGCTCCAATGCCCTCCTGAACTACCTCCCAAGGAACTCCTCAACCATGGTCCGAAAGAGACCAGATTCTGCCCTCCGGAAGTCCAAGGTGGCAGTTCTGCTGACTCCCTTCTGTGGTTCAACAAGGATTCAAAAATCTATCACTTTGTGATTACTTTGCCCCAGGCAGCCTCCAACCTTTACATCCCCCAGAAGTACCACAGGACCAGACCAAGGTCCCTTTCTATCCTCGCTCTAAACTGGCTGTGTTTCGATTATCTCAAATTAGAAGTTGCATAGTGGTGTTAACAAGATGCTGCCTGAAAGCCATGATAAAAGATTATGTAAATTACTTAAAGACAGTTATTCACTAAAATGGCTGCTAAACTGGAGCTTGCAACATCAAACATTTTTAGTATATTTATGAGTTAACTTATCACACTAGAACAAACTACTGCATCATATTGTTTTAAAACATTTGTATTAATCTGAGGCTTGTAAAGTCAGTGGCATACAGACTTGTCCTGGATAGCACTTTGTTCCAGCTTGCATGGGAAATCAGAAAAAGATGGCCAGACTCAAGTTCAGTGAAGTACAACATACATAATGCCTCACTTGCATGTTACCTAAAATACGGTACAGTGCTACATGAGAAGGGTAGCCATACTTCAGTTGTAATTACATGGCTAGCTCTCCTACAGCGTACATACACAATTGAGAATTAAAAAACAAATTTCTTAATGGTATGATAGAGAAGTATGTAATCATGGACGGTGCTAAACCTCTCCGATGCACTGCAACCTAGTAATAATAATAATAGAAAATCCTCATGTTCAGTGATCATTAAAATGAGTGGTACAGATATGTGCTCATTTTTGCAGTTCCCTGAAGAAAAGTAATTAATTGCACATTCAAATACGTGCTACACAGTGCTAACTCAGAAAGAAGTGATGCTTTTTTGCTGTAAATTAACGAGGCTTGTGTCTGTTTTTCTCTGCCATGTTAAAGAGCCGCTAATCATTCTAAGTAGAGTTATAACATTTATTTAATTCAGCGAGACTTCTTTTATACAACAATAACTGTGTTTTTAATGACATTCAGAGGTCTTCAAAACTAATACTGGCATTAGCATGAATAAGTCACAGTAAGGGAAAATTGCAATTAACCTACAGTTGCACGGCACTAAGCTGTGACCAGGTCATGCTGCACAAGCATGTTTATTCTGTGGCAGTAATTGGATGGGAGTCCACAAGTGAAAACCTGCTGATGTAGGAAATTCAGATATCATATTTCCTCATGAGTCAATACCAAACCAATGAGCCAACACACTGGATGGCAGGAGGTGATGAGCTGAAGAAAAAAAGAAAAGAAAAATCGAAGTCCTAATTCCTAGGGGTTATTTAAAGTTTCCAGTTTTTTTTTTGTTGTTGTTGTTGTTGTTTGTTTTCATTTTTGTTACCTTATGCACATAGGAAGTGACAGCTGAACATAACATTGCCCTTGATGGAATCCATAGTGACTCTGAAGTATTCCATTGTACAGACTGTGGTTTTAATAGTTTCCCATTTCAATAATATTTTGTTTTGACTCCTTGTAACACTTCAAAACCTCTAATCCACAAAATCTAAAAGCAAAAGCTATAGGATCTCTTCTAGAGTCTCCAAAATATAAAATACCCAAACCATGCTGGGATTTATTGGGAAAAAGTTATCCACAGGTAAGCAGGCATTCATGTAATCAACTCCCTCTAAAATGCAGGATTGTCCAAGTGGGTATTTGAAAAGACTCTCTAATGTGAGGAGGGGGTGCCTTGAGATATGTTTTCCTATTGGAGAAGTCAGACCCAATGGCAATTGGGAGCAATCTCTTTGCTACGTGCCATATTTATGCAATATGTACTGCAGAGTCTGTACAAGTGAGGTGTAATATTTATACATGCATTACAATTTAGGATATTAGAAGTATCTCAACTGAATACATTCAAAATAAAAGTGGCCTACTCCCTCCCTCCTTCATTTTTCCCCCTTTCCTTTCCTTTCCTACTCCGATTCCCTTCTCCTACTCCTCTAGAATTTTGACCAAATATAACTTTCAGATATCTAAAAATAAGTTTTTGGAAAAAATTCTCATTGACCTACTGAATTTCAAATCCGTATTTTGCACCCAGAACATTTGCACTCCTTTCTGCTGCATTGCTGGACTAAGCAGACTCTTCAGAGGCTTCTTCTAAGCCTACCATGTGGCTAATTACAGTTTTGTAATTAGCCATGTGCCATGTTCCCAAGAGAGTACTGAATCTACCAAGCAGTTAAACTTCATGGTCAATAAATATTTCAAACTATTAAGTAATAATTACATGATGGCAGGAGTTAAGAAAAGGCAAAAGTTGCTACATAATGAATTTTAAGATATTAAAATAATGAGGGCAATTCCACTTACACTCAGTGATATCAATACCTTGCATATACTGTCTTACTACACAGTAGAATACAGTAGAACCACTCTGCGGATAACCTGTGCCATTATTCCATCACTCAACCAAATGAACTTTTTCATACTGCCCATTACATATGTCATTGCCCTCAACTTACTGCTTATAAAAATGTTCTGTCATTAAAACATGATTCATAAATAAAACTATAACTGTGAATTCATAGTGAAATAGGGAAATATATAGACCATTTTAGACATTTTAGTCATATAAGTGCAGTTTTTCTTAAAAAAAGTAGAGGTCAATGTCTACTAAACTGGAGAATCCAATGACATAATTTATTGTGTATTCATGAATGCTGGTGCTAGCACTTGATTGGATATTTGTCCCAGATGCACAGCTGGGGCTCAGAGGTTTGGTTTCAAGTGATATATCTATGGTCTTTGGGACTGATCCAAAAAAAGTACACTGAAGTCAACATGAAACTTTCCACATGCACTCACTTAAGATTCAAAATACCTTGTTCATAAAGCAGATTTTCCAGTTTCCTTTAGTTATGTGTTCTTCATATCTAATCACTCTTCAGCCTCACACTGTTCCCACTCTGGTAGAAATTAGCTTTTTTACATATCATGTCATTTCTAATGCGTAATTTCATTTTACAATGGCTCCTTTCATAAGGACTTTGAAAACTGATATAGACATCCAGCATCAATCACAATACAAACATATGCTTAGAATAATAATAAAAAAAACACAAATGTTTTGCAAATTAAATAGTGTGAAGTTCCACTAACATCTGTGAAGTGCACTTTTTTATACCAGAATATGAACTTCATTCTGAAAGAGCTCATATGGGCAGCCTGGTCTAATGGTTGGTGACCCTGCCCACAGCAGGGGGGTTGAAACTAGATGATCTTTGAGGTCCTTTTCAGCCCAGGCCATTCTATGATTGTGTGATTCTATGATCATCTCAAATTCAGCCCCAAACTACAAACTGCGCTTCTTTGTGGTAAAATACTCAACATTCTGGTTTAGCCTTCCTCATGTACTTCTCATCTGAGCTCTAGAGAAAGTGGGACACATGCCTTTACTTGTATGACTGACATCCACAAGCTGAGGCTGTTATAAACTCAGGCTGAATTACTGGAAGTCTTTCCTAAAATGATTACAGCCCAAATGGGTAGAACCCAGGGCAATTATTGAAGAAAAGCTAGTGGAAAAAAAGTATCATCCTTAAAACAGATCCAGACAAGTAGCTTCAGGAGGAAAAGCATATTTGAATTAATGTGAGCATTCTGTTCAAACAAGACCACACCCATGTTTAAATCTCTGATTTCTATTTACAAGAGAACGAGGTGGCAGAGAAAAGCTTTCTACTTGACATTCCAGAGTATGTTTTTTCCTTATCAATTGTTTCAGTTACAGAATGAGTGGGCTCAAACAGAAGTGGAATAATTTACTTTCTACTGTATTTCATAGGCACAAATGAGTAATTCTTTTAACTCTCTGATGTTCAAAAGAAAAGGCTAAAGAAACTAAGATACATCTAGATAAGAAAATCAAATGAAAAATCTCAATTATGTGTTCCAAATGGAAGACTAACTGTGTTGGTTTTCAAAACTACCAGACTGTGACCATGAAAGAAATCTTATCTTCTACGATAAAAGCCATTTCCAGAGAAAAATAAATAAATCAAATCTATGCAGCTGTGCATGAACCATCAAGTTGGATGTGCAGGCACTGAATTAACGCTCACTTCTGTGACTCAACAACAGGCAAAGCAATATCCAAACTATGATAAAAATAACAAGTACATTATACCAGGAGTCCAAGATATTTAAGTGCTTAAACATGTCAATAAGATTTTCAAAAGTGCCCACAATCCTAAATTCTGTTGGGGGGGAAAAAAAAAAAAAAAAGACCATGTCAAATAACACTGGGAAAACAGCAGATACAGCATGTACTAATTTGTACCATGGAGAGTCAATGTCAGTCCCAGAACCCTTTGCATATTTAATCTTTGCATAATAAAATGATTCTTTTGATAAAATATTCCAATACTGATCAAATTTCTTTGTTTTTCAAATGCTACTGCAGCAAACACTACTTAGAATTCTATTTTGTAAATACCTCACTCTGAAGCTGCACCTTCAGAGAATATGTCATGCTAACCAAATAAAGGAGCTATGGAAGTCTTCAGAGCAGGGTTCACCTTATTCACAACATGGAAAGCCTTGTGGAGCTGAATTCATAGAATCATACAGTCATGGAATCATTCACGCTGAAAGGGACCCTTGAACAGGGACACCTACAGCTCCATCATGTTGGTCAGAGCCCCGACCAGCCTGACCTTGAATGTCTTCAGAAATTATTGTAAAAAACTTCTTCCATATATCCAGTCTAAATCTGCTCTCTTTTACTTTGAATCCATTTCCCCTTTACCTGTCACAACAGACTCTGCTAAAATGTCTATCACCTTCCTTCTTACAGCCTCCCTATAGATACTGAAAGGCCATTCTCAGCTCTCCCTGGAGCCTTCTCGTCTCCAGGCTGAACAGCCCCAGCTCTCTCAGCCTGTCTTCACAGGGGAGGTGTTCCATCCATTGGATCATTTCTGTGGTCCTCCTCTGGCCTTTGCGATGAGGAGCTTTCCCCTTATATTTAACTGTAATTTGTTTTCTGCAATTTTTGACTTGCATTTTGGCCATTCAGGGCCTATATCTGAGAAGGATGCCAAAGTGTGCTGCTGACTTACATTCATCTTGTTTTCCAGCAGGACCTCAGGGCTTCTCCTGCAGAGCTGCCTCCCATCTTCTATCGCCTCAGTCTTTACTGGCAGCCAGGGTTCCCACATTCCTAAACCTCTAAGTAGGAACTGGAGAAGATGAGTGGCCAGTAGGGCAAGGGAGGTGATTGTCCCCCTCCATTCTACACTCATGAAGCCCCAGCTGGAGTACTGCATCCAAACCTGGGGCCCCCAACACAGGAAAGATGTAGAGTTTTTGAAGTGGACCCAAAGGAGGGCCACAAAGATGATCCAAGAGCCAAAGCATCTCTCCTGTGAAGATAGGCTGAAGGAAGTGGGATTATTCAGCCTGGAAAAGAGAAGGCTGCAGGGAGACCTCATTGAGATATTCCAATATTTAAAGAGAGATTATGAACATAAGGGAAATCAACTTTTTACAGTGGTAGATAGTGATAGAACAAGGGGGAACTGTTTTAAACTAAAGGAGGAGAGATTTATATTAGATGTCAGGGTAGATTTTTACTGAGGGAGTGGTGAGGTGCTGGAACAGGCTTCCCAGAGAGGCTGTGGATGCTCCAACCCTGGAGATGTTTAAGGTCAGGTTGGACTGGACCCAGAGCAATCTGATCTAGTACTTGATCTAGTGGCTGGCAGCTCTGCCCTGCCTGTGGCAGGGGGTTGGAACTTGATGATCCTTGAGACCCCTTCCAACACAAGCCATTCTATGATTCTATGATTCTCCCCTTAGCTACCTTTCCTTCAGACTACAAAATTCCAGCTCTCTTGTGCTCCTCACAAGACTTGTGCTCCAGACTCCTCACCAGCTCAAAACTGAACACAGTACTCAAGGTATGGCCCAACCAGAGCTGAGGAGTACAGGGAGATGATTATCTTCCTGGCTCCTGCTAGCAACACTATTTCTTATACAAGCCAAGATGCCATTGGCCTTCTTGGCCATCTGGGCACACTGCTGGCACATATTTAGCTCATGTTTAGATCACTGCTCAGACATTCCTCTGGCCTGTCCTATTCCCTTGGAGTAGAGGCGCTGCTCCCCAGACAGCTCCCTCCAGTTTGTCATCTACAAGCAAGATGAGGACACAATTCCTTTTCTTCCCTCATACTGTATACTCCAGTCCTATGTTATTGCCTAAACTAAGTTGTTATTTATCATTTCTCATTGCAATTGCCTGAGGAATGCTGCTCTATTCATCTAACATCAGAATAAACAGCAGTGTGGTAAAGAGAAACTTCTCAAAGAATTCCTAGGCCAAATCCTTATCTTTAATAAATTCCTTGCATTTCTAATCAGCTTATACTGAACAAAGATCCGGGATAATCATTCAAAAGTCAGAGTGCTGGTAATGTATTTAAAAGTCAGCAGGTCATTTATTATAACTAGTGCTCAGTGTTGTATGTATTAGCTCACTGTTGGCATAAACATCTCCTCAAGGAGCACAAAGAGCTGAGCTACTTCTGCTTCACTGCTGGGTTAGAACAAGCAAACAAAAACATGCCGAGTGTTTCTACGGTTAGATATATGCGGTTATGAAGAAAGAATTTCTATTATTTTAAAGTATTTATTACCAGTTGAGCCCTTCTAATCTCCGTGTGCCTCTTGGGCCTAGAAAAATATGCATTCTTACAAAAAAATACTAGCTCTAAGCCATGAAATAGATTTCTTACACAATAAGTAATTTAAAAAATACTCAAAATGGGAGCAAAGTTAGCCAAACACTACCAACCATTAAGACCCCACCCTCCTATAATCCTTGACCATTAGCTGAGGCTTTCACTGCTGCCTCCCTTAATTTGACCCAAGGAGTTAATACCTTTTACGTGACTTCACTTTTCATGATAAAAACATACACTGTAGGAGACCTCTCTTGTAATAAGACATCAGAGAATAATAACAGTGCCTTCTCCAAGACATCTATGCTGGATCATTCAAAGTTCAAAACCCTGTTTCACAAAGAGGAGTTTTCTTCAAGCGAATTTGCAAGAACTGCTGAAGAAATGTATCTTGTACATTAGATATATAATATTAGATATATATTAGATATATATTAGATCTTATACATTAGATTTACTTATCTCATTACTGTTAAGTAGACCAGGAAATCAGAGAATCATAGAGAAGGTTCCAACCTAGAGGTTGGAAAAGACCTACAAGATCATCTAGTCCAACCATCCTCCTATCACCATTACTACCCACTAAGCTACTAAACCATATCTCATAGCACCTCATCCAGATGCCTCTTGAACGCTGCCAGGGACAGAGACTCCACCACCTCCCTGGGCAGGCCATGCCAGTGCCTGACCACTCTTTGAGTGAAAAATTTCTTCCTTATATCTAATCTAAATCTCCCCTGGTGCAACTTGTGGCCACTTCCTCGGGTCCTATTTGTTGCCTGGGGAAAGAGGCTGACCCCTTCCTCATCACAACCTCCCTTCAGGAAGTTGTAGAGCGCAATGAGGTCTCCCCTGAGCCTTCTCTTCTCCAGACTAAACATATAAGAGATCACATATAAGATTTTAAACATTCAGTACAAGACAAAATCACTCTTCATCGGACAGACAATTGAAACACAAATGTTCTATATATCCTTCCACCTACACCACCTCTATCTTGTCCATATCCATTACAACCAGGATGTTGAGAGTTGCAGCAGTGAGAACATAAGACTTCAGTCTGCAAAACTAATCATAATAAAACTATAATACTAGAACATTGTCTGAAAAGATTTTCCAAGATAAACCACTTAGGACAATGCAAAGGCTTAGCAGAGCAATCATCATTCCTGTAGGCAAAATACAGCTCTTTCAAAAGTGAAATTGGATGTGCAGGATGGAAGCAGAAGCTGACCACCCATTCTGCTCAGATACAGCACTTGCCTCCTGGGGATCTGTCAGCACTGAATCACACTTTGTAGCATCTGTGAAATACAGCTTAAGAAAAAGTGAAATCTAACCTTAATGCTTGATTCCAGTATTCAGTGTCATCCCCAAAAGCTTAAAATACCAAAAAATACTACATGGGTCTTCTACTAGTGGATGTTGCATATATGTGTGTATGTGTTTAGTAGTGTTATGTTCCTGGGAAAACCTTTGAAACCATGTGGTCTTGGGCTCCCAAGTCCTGGGTCTTGCCCAGCCCTGAAATCTGCTGAATGCACAAGACAGCAGCTAAGTTACAATCTTCTTTTGCTATGAGACAAAATGAAGTTATATGCTGTTTCTATGCGAAGTTACTTATTTTCAGCAATTCTGTAATGCAAAAGAAAGAGAACGGGGAGGAAGAGAAGATGCCAGCAGAGAACGCAACAGTTTGCTCCCATCTTTCAGCTCCACATATGGTTTGAATGCTCAGTTGAGTGCTGCCTCTGCTTTTCCAGTAGTTATAATCCTTTTAAAATGCTGCTAATTTAATTGTTAAAAAAACTAATAAATGTAAGATGGTCTACAAATCTACAAAGGAGTCCTCTCTGCAGAGCAAAATGTTTAACACAGAGCAACAATCAGCAGATCAGCCTGATACCCTTATCGCTTTTCTGGTGCAGGTTGGAAGCAGACCTTATTTATTGTTCTTTTGCAAAGCTCTGTGAGATCTTTGAAGTAGTCAGGCTTCTTAAGCCATGAGGCCCAGAGCTGCACCTGGTGCGAAGCAGACTGAGCAACTCCAGTGTTAAACAAACAGCAGTCCCAGCTGAGGACAGTGCAAGAGTTATTCATAATGGCAGCCAGGACACGCATGATCCATCCAAAGCAAACTATATGTCTTCTTAAAAAAGCAAGCTAGAGATGCATTTGCCATATAGACTGGGCTGAAGTCTTTAAACAAAGCCTCTATTATCTAATAGACATGCAAATATATATGTACATAAAAGAATCCTTCATAAGTACCCCTCCAGCTCCCTGTTCCCTCTTCTGGATTCATTAAGCTTTTATTATGGATCTGATGCCTTGCATTACCCCAGGCTCAAAACAGCACACATTTGAGGCTCTCTTTCCCTTACAACCAAATCCATACCACTTGCTGGGTATTCAAGCAGCAAACACAATGAAGCATTTAAGGAATGTACAGCATGTCCAAAATATACTGTTAAAGTTTATTAATTTTTCTTCTTTCCTTTTCAAGTGATCAAGTTAAAATACTTTATATTTATTTAAATATAAAGTTTCCCAAAAGTCTAACACTGTTAAGTACACGGGTGTTTTTTTCTTTGACCTCTCTTCTTCTTAATGGTAATTCACACAAAGGTACAAAAGTTTAATAATTTCGATGAGTCTTTACTCAGTCCTCTCATTACTTAGGCAAAAAATAAATCTCATGAATTTTGCCTGAATATCAACTTCAGGGTACGGCCTTTAGAAACTAAGCTTCATGATAAGTTATGTCTGCATTTCTCTGAATCTCATTACCACTCTTTGAGAGAGGTGGATGCTACTGCAAATGGATAATACATTCTCAAGCAATTATGTACCACACAGCCAAAGGGGAAATTGAATGAGAGAATGAAACAGAAACTGATCCATTTACTTGCAGGATAAATTGAGGTTTGTTTGTTTGTTTAATTCTCAGGTTATTCAAGCAGATTCTTATATAATAGGAATGTAAAAAACTGGTTTCCATCCATGAAGTTTGGACTTTCAATATCCCATAAAATCATCCAGAACTAATGGGTACTATTGGTATTTTTGCGAAACCCTACTTTATCACACATTTGCCTGGTTTTGGCAACTCTGTTCCTTTCAAATTGCCTACATACTGGTGTTTTGAAACAAAATATAACATACAGTGCTATTTCTCTCTTCTTTCATTGGGTATACGAATAGCTAAGGTGGTAAACAAGCAGGATAAAGACCTGCAAAGCCATCAAGCAAATATCATTCCTACCTCCAGTCTGGTCCTGTCCACATCCTTGGGCAATTTCACACGAACTCGGTTTGTTACAATTAGTGTCTCATAAGGATAAATCTGTTAAAAAGACAAAAGCGTATGAACTCCAACCAAATCTGATTCTGATATGTGGAAATGACAGCATGGGGGACTTACTAATTTCAATGGTACATACTTGCATCCTCACTTGACAAATATTTCACTGGGTCAAAATTGACAAAATAAAGTAAAAAAAAAAAAAAAAAAGAAAAGAAAAAGGAAAAAAAGAATAAAAAAGAAAAGAAAAGAAAAAGGAACACATGTAACCTTGCTAGGAAGTGCTGAATCTGATTGTTCTTCCAGTGTTGGAAAAGCCCTTCTTACCTTGTATTCTGCAAGAGAACAAGAATAGGTTCACAGTTTAGAATTTATAGGCATCTTTTAGAGTGACCATAATGAACATTTAGGTACATTAGTAATTTGGTATCCTACTTTATTTCTCTTATGGTTTTCAATAGTTATTGGATAACCACATGTGTTATAAGCATTTGAGTCCAATGGTCTGAATGCATATAGCACTTATATAAGTCCCCAAAACCAAAGCTTATAACAGAAAATCCATCTCTTGCTGCCATTCAGTGACTAGCTCTGGCAAAACTGGGAATTTTGTGCACAGTTGAGTCAAACTGTCATCTGAAAGTCCCACCCATGTTTTTCTTTACTGAAAACAGTTACAAGATATGGATAATTACAGGCACGTCATTTTGGGAACATAGGCAAAAATCATCAAGTTAATGCAGTACTCCAAGATGCCAACATCTTGCACTTGGACTGACTGCAGAGGAAATAATGATAGAAAAGAGAACAGAGTAATCTTTTTTCTTCCTTTCTTTCTCTCTCTCTCTCTTTCTTTCTTTCTTTTTTTTTTTTTTTTTTTTTTTTTTTCTGAGGGAATTGCTCATGGATCTGAACTAGTCCAAGAGTATTCTAGTTAGGACAGTGTGTTACTAAATATGACTACCATATGGTCATCTATTATCATATATAATGATGATTAAATGTGACCAGGACTGCCAGTATGTTTTCGTAGACTTTTTTTTATGATCTGAAATGAAAATCAGAGATAAGTCTGTTTTTCAAAATCTACACTGCCAGATACTCAGACAAAGGTTTCTATCGATACAGAGCCATCAACTGAAGCATTGGTGTAAGATTAAGAAAAAGTTAAGTGACTTGGAAACAAAATCCTTCTGTTCTCCATCAGAAGGTGCATGCTCATAAATTTCTCAATTCCTTTGAAAATTCCAACCAACTTCCATATTAAGCTCACAGTCCTCTTAGACTGTTATCTAATAGATTAATAACAAGAATTTCTGCTTTTTAAATTCTGTACATTTCAGCACCACTGTAGGAAAAAACAAGAAGCATAATGAATGTTTGTGGTGGTGGGGTTTTTTTTTTTGTTGTTGTTTGTTTGTTTTTGTTTTTGTTTTCC
The DNA here is from genome assembly GCF_016699485.2 of Gallus gallus. Taxonomy (NCBI): domain Eukaryota; kingdom Metazoa; phylum Chordata; class Aves; order Galliformes; family Phasianidae; genus Gallus; species Gallus gallus. The sequence continues at coordinate 80,195,913 of NC_052535.1, forward strand.
TTTCCCAATCAGATAAACTAATCAATCCTTCAAGACATAAGATACTTCTCTTTGATATGAAAACACCACCTGTTCAGCAAAGAGAACCACAGGGGTTGTTTGCATACATTCAGGACACTGGCATAGACTCAACATTGTTACACCACTGTATAATTCAGGACATCAGTCAGACCTTTATATTCAATCAGATAAAAAGAAGATTCTCTGTGATGAATGTGATACTGAGCTGGTTCTGTACCATCATTACATGAACCATGTGAAGATAAAAGAGCAGTAACCCTTTGGGCAAGAGGTAAACAAGCATCCTCAAAGGAAAAAAAACATGGAGTGGAAATGCTACTGCAATGTACCTTTCATCCCCCAGCTCGCCTCCTGGTCTGTTTCATATTGGCTCATGTTTTCAGGCTAGAAGAGAAGAAAAGGAGCAAGGTAACCTAAAAATACACACAGACACAAAGTATCCCTCTGCACACTGGTGAGAGGAAAAAAAAAAAGACAAGTGGTACCACAAAATCAAGATGAAGATCCTCCCGAAACAGAAAATAAATGAAGTTTCATGAGAACTTGACCTAATGTTCAAAAAGGGTATCCAGAGTGCTCACAGCACCCATCACCCTAGAGGCACTGAAAGGAGCTCTGCCTGCAGCAGAGGATGGATTGTCAGTGAGTGTGTGTCAAACTGGCAGTCGCACGTGATTGTCACTCAGAGAGGCAGCTACACAGTCCTATCAATCTTATCTTGTCCCACTGTCTTTTTTCTTTGCTGGCAAATGCTGTCATGATGGTAAGTATTACAGGAGACCCAAGAGGCACCATAACTTTGTTGTTGTTGTTGCTTTTCTTAGAGTTTCTTTCACCTATTAGGTACACACTGTACCCACAACAAGGCTCACAGGAAACTGCAAGGCTCCTTATTGTTTGCTTTTATTATATGACACATCACCAGGATGGTTGATTAAAAATAACAAACCACAAATACTGGTATAATCCTACAACACAGAGTGCAGCCACTCTGAGGAGAATTTTGGTCTGAAGGATTTGATCATTTTCAACCTTCCTGCAGCTCTCAGCTGCTGGGTTGCACCTTTTAGATGGGACAAATGCTGCCACCTGCTGCTTTCACATCACATTACATGGCTTAAGCCTGCAAAAAGTACACCAAGCACTGCATCTGCGCTTTCTGATGGCTTTGGCTTACTTCTCAACAGTGCACAAGTCACTTACTTGCTTGGTCCATGTTAGTGGTAACAGGTATTGTGAAAAGTCAGATAAAAGTTGCTGACTCCTAAATGGGGACAGGTTTATCTAGACCTTTCCAAATTCATAAATCTAATTTGGTTAAGTTGTGTTGCTACTGGTTTCTTCAGGAAGGAATTCAAGCAGTCAGGTACTTGGAGCATCAACAGGCAAAATTAGTCATGTAATATTAACTCAAAGGGATGGAGACTTCACTAACTACAAAAAAAAAAAAAAAATCAGTTTAGGTGCTCTCTGACAGTTACTTTCTTGTAGCTTTTTCTAATAACCTTCAGTTTCATTCATTACCTGGGGAGTTTAATCCCACCCATATGGCTGAACAGTCCCACATCTCTAAACATTTCCTCAAAAGGGAGATACGTCAGGCCCCCCATAATCTCTATAGCCCTCCACTGGATTTTCTCTAGAAAATCCCTGACTTTCTTGAACTGAGGAGCCAGAACTGGTAACAGCACTCCAGATGTGGCCTCACCAGGGCAGAGTAGAGGAGGAAGATCACCATCCTCAGCCTGCTACCCACGCTCTTTTTAACGTACACAGGATACCTTCGTCTACAAGGACACACTGCTGGCTCATGGCCACCAAGACACCCAGGTCCTTCCCCACAGAGCTCCTTTCCAGCATATCAACCTCTAACCTATACTGATGCATGCAGTTATTCCTCCCCAAGCGTAGGACTCCACGTTTGCCCTTGTTGAACCTCATCAGGTTCCTCTCTGCCCAACTGTCATGACTGTCCAGGTCTTGTTGAATGGTAGCACAGCCTTCTAGGGTCAGCCAATCCTCCCAGCTCTGTATCATCAGCAAACTTGCTGAGGGTGCATTCTATCCCTTCATCTAGGTCACTGATAAAGATGTTGAACAAGACCAGGTATTCCCGGGGAATACCACTAGTTACAGGCCTCCAGCCAGACACTGCACCATAGATCACAACCCTCTAAACTCTGCCAGTTGGCCAGATCTCAGTCCACCTCACTGCCCACTCATCTTCCTAAGCTTCCTTACATAGATGCTGTGGGAGACAATGTCAAACGCCTTGCTGAAGTCAAAGTAAACAACATCCACTGCTGTCCCCTTGTCTATCCAACCAGACACGACATTACAGAAGGCTGCCAGTTTGCTCAACCATGATTTCCCCTTGAATCTATGTGGACTACTCCTGGTAACCTTCTTTTCTTCCACTTGCTTGGAGATGGCAGCCAGAACAAGCTGCTCCACCATCTTCCCAGGGATGGAGGTGAGGCTGACTGGCCTGCGGTTTCCCACTTCCTCCTCCTTACCCTTTTTGAAGACTGGAGTGATGTTGGCTTTCCTCCAGCACTCAGGCAACTCTCATTTCTCCCCCCTGCCTTGTATGATGTCTGTCTGTGTGTGCATATATATATATTTCTCTATATATATTTAAGAAATGCTATGGATATGGGCTGCTCCACCTTTGCTCTAAGATCATTACTTGCCTAATTAAAGGCTTAACCCTCTTTATCATTAATTCAATATATACTGTGGTATGTTAATATGCACAATTTTGGATCTTAGTTGGTTTTCGGAGGAGAATCAAGATTTCTAATGCTCATGCCACACACAGTTAAAACCAAAAGCTTCAGTCTGACTCCTGCAGACAAAGTGTAACTCTCACAAGTTAAAAAGTCATCAGGCAGGGTAGGTAGCCAAAACACCTGCAAAGTATTATCACTGTGTAAATCTTTTATCTCGTTTTCTATTTATGATACACTATTACCTGGGAAATACATTTAATTGTACACCTACCTGATGCAAGCCATTCCTTCCATACCCAGGTAGAGAAGTAGATTTAGAATACGGAAATCCTATAAAAGACATGATAGACAGCTACATCATTCGTGATACACAGTTATATTTTTTGTGTAGTTCTTTATAATCTACAAAAACCCAGAAATCAGGAAAATAGCCAGAAATAGCAATTGCAAGGTAACTATGCATATCCTAGTCATGGGATGAAGTACAGCTGAGTAGTACTCATCTTTTCTCTCTACATCATGTATATGGGTACACATAACAATGTCTGTAAGTCATAGCACAGTAGGATACAATCACTGTAGTGGGCACAACAACAGAAGATTTGTGGGACTCACTTTATGGAAGCATCGTGAAGCCACGTAATGCAAAACAGATTTGAGAGCTTGTAAAATCTCAGCTCTCCAACTCAGTGCTAAACCATAACTTGAAAAAAGAGGTACCATTATTTTAGAGTTATTCCACTTCTCACCATGATGTATGTGGTCTATTTTGGGGTTTGTTTTTTAAAAGATAAGGGTTGGTATCTCATCAAACAGAAAAAAACCAGAAACCAACAAGAAACGAACTTAGACATTTTGCATTTCTACTACTTCATTAACATGTAAATGAAAGTATTACAGTGGAAATAAGTAAAAGGACAAATGCTGAAGGGAAAGTTTTAAGATAGATAAAATTCAAAAGTGAAGTTACTATGAACAAATTGGATCTTGTACAGTGATGAAACTACACAGTCAGTAGGAAGCAACTGAAACAGTCAGAGAACAGTTGAACTGCCTTACTTTTACTACCAGGAGCTTAATAAGAAAGTTTGGATGATCCCTTTGTCAGCAAAGGTACAAACAGTGTTTCAGTTTTTTGGTTTATAAAAAATAATGATGTATAGAAGTGATAATATGTATGAGTTTATATTAAACAGAAGATAAACAAATGTTCTGTAATAAGCATTCTTGATTCCAGTACAGGAAAGTTTGATAATTTGAGGCAAAGAGTTAGGAGAAGTAAGTTAGCTCAAAGAACTGCATGTACAAGGCTACTTTCTGCCAAAAATGTTGGCAATTTGTGTCCGAAGGGGAATGCAGGAAGGGAATCCAGACACTACTGGATTAATAAGTACCCTAAGGAGATTATTAGGAATAAGTATACAGAAAGAAAAAACAAAAGACGGATCAGCACAGAGCTCACGGTATGCTGAGATAAAGCGAGAACTGCCAGGAGTCAAGCTGAGTTAAACATTGAAAATGATATTAAAACAAATAGCAAAAGGTTCTCCAGCTATATAAACAAAAAGAGAACAAGGAAAGAAGAAATGGGATCACTGTGTCACTACACAGGAGAGGGGAAGGGGAGCCTAGGTGGGGCTCCAACGCTAAAAGAGTATTTCACTTCAGCTTTCAGGAACAAGTGTAAAGTGCTGAGCTTTACATTGTGAAAAAGTTCACACAATTAGGGTAGGCAAATGAATCACACTGTGATAGAGATATAATTCAAAGCACTCTGTACAGGAAGCTGATAAGCTCAAATAAAATTGGAAGATTAACTTAAATCACTGGAGTGATTTAAGCAAGTACAATTTTATGCTTAAGAAGAGAAAAAGATACTCAGCACCTATCAGTTTGTTTCCAAGAGAAAACTTTGATGAAGACCAAATAAAAACACGGAAGTAAATAGAAAATCAGTTGTATTCATGTTGATTTTGATTCATTTAATAGAAGTTAAAGAGACAGTGTGAGACTCCCTTGCTAGCTCTATTCACTAAAAGAAATGACTTCTGTGCAAAATAAATTTTATTGGAATTCATCTAATGAGATATCATTAAAATCAGTATGTTGCTGCACAGGAAATTAAAGTAAAACCAGAGGACATGGAGTTTTTATCAGAGGAATTATAGGGCATGTAAGGAAAAAATGAAATATGAAAAGCAGGTAGTGAGAACTGAGCAGTGCTGAGAGAGAAATGTCAGCATGGACTGGTGTTGAGTTGAAATCGCCTAATATTTGCACTAACTATCTGGACACCAAAAATAGTAATGGGCTAATAAAAATGACTGCCTACACAAAGTTATAAAGTACTGCTAATATAGAGGAGGATTGGGGTATCATAAGGAGCTGGGACAATCTTAAACTTTAGAGAAGTTGAAATGGGATGCGGTTTAATAATTCATGGGAAAAGTCATGCACTTAGGGACCAATAAATATCCAACACTTCTATTATATAAGATGAAATCTTATTATTTGGAGACAATAGGAAAGCAGCCAGGCTTAGTTATACAGCTCAATGATGAGATGACCAAGGGCTATTAAAGTAAGTTTAAAAATGATAAAAGTTGGAAATGTCTGTCTTAATACATTCCAAATATGGAAATAATTGCAATATTTCCAGGTAGTGACAGGACATTATGAAAGGATGTTCTGTTCAAGTGGGTTAAATTAAATTCACCAGACCTTTGGGCCTACAGGATAACTGGGACAACAGAAGTTCATCATAAGAAAAATGGATCAATGTGCTCAACATTTAATCTAGCAAAACGAGGATAAAAGTAAAAGATGATTTAGACACATAATCAACTGTCATCTGAGAAGTGGTATCAACTATGAGCAAAACTTCTTTTGTTGACCCCACCGAGAGCTCCCAAGTATAATACAGGGATGGAGTGGTGAATTAGATGAATCATTTATCTCTCTCTAGTTTCTAGCTTGGAAACTAGAAATCTATCATTGCTTGTTATCTGAATAGCAGTGACTCTAGAGGACAAAGAGTGTAACTGCCATCTGTACTCCTGCTTGGAAAAAGATGCCACTGTTGAACATCAGCATGGAGTTCAATTTCTTGGCATCTTGGCTAAAGAGAGGTTGAGTGGGATTTGTTCCATCACCAAATAGACTTTCAAAGTTATCATGGAAAAATGCTCTAAAGCAAAGAGCACGATTTGAAAACAAACAGCTCACTTCAGCACACAGCAGCTCAACTGTTGCCTTCCAGGCTGCCAGGACTGAGCCACATCGACAGGCACAAGTGACATCATGTGGTTGGCTGGAAAAAACCCTAGAGGTGAATTAAGCTGAAAGAGCTCAGATCAATAAAGAAAAGAACCAGTGACTCCAGTGTGAAAAGCACTTCACTTAGCATCTCTTTCTCCAGAACTTATTTGTGAACTTAACCTTTTATTTTGCTGTTTCTTTGTTTTTATTATAATGGTAAAATACAACACCAACATCCACCAATCACATACTGTAGCTCATTATCATAACAAACTACAGTTGTATATTTATAAAAAAAATTTTGGAGTAACTGGCCAAATCAAAGCACTCTTTTCCTCTAATTAGGTGTTACCTGAACTTCAGCAGCTACTTGATAAAGCTACTGCTTCTTCCAATATGACATTCACTCTAGCCTAGATATTGTGAGCGTGTTTTTCAGTACATCGGGTACACATCAACAGTGAGAGTTACAAACCTGGTTAGATGTCTACCTTCCTAACTATGTGAAACAATGACTAATGGTAAAATAAAAACTGTTAAAAACATATGCATACAGAAATAAGACACATTTATGCACGTGGATGTAAGGAGATGTTGCCACTGTCACTTAGTCTTCAGCCAGGCTGCACACAAGCAAGTTCCACTCTAGATACCTGCCAATCACACAAGCCCAAATATATTATTTTGGACACATAGCTAGAGAGATGTGACTAAATATCTTCTAGAGTAGAATAATACTTCTTCAATTTGCTCATAGGTTAGACAAACGAATGCAGAGAAGTTTGAAGTGTATGTCTGGATACATAGCCAGAGATTCACAGTCTGATGCCTGCTAACTCCTACATTCTCTATGTAATAATTTTGCACCAAACCAATATTTGAAAAGTTTATTTTCTCTGATTCTGACTATGCCACAGAGATGGGGCTTAATGTCAGAGCTAGAGAGCTGGGCACTCTCAACCATGCACACAGTAGGTAGAGAAGCTACTGTTTACATCCTAATGACTATGCAAATGATAGGTGTGAGCTGCATAGGTGATCAGATATGGGCTTTCCTTGCACAGGATATGCAACAAAACATCATGCAATGTTTGATGATGACTAAGGAATCAAATCCCTTCAGGTTAGACCAGTGTGACCAATTACCCAAAATAACTTCTCTTTTTTATCTTGTTACACCCTTGTGACAGACTTTGCATCATCTGTTTTTCCTCTTCCTTGCATAGCTAAGCCATAATTTCCTTAATAGAAGTTGATGGAGCCAGCTATCACATTACCAAAATGCCCACAAGACTGACATACTGGCCTTGCTGCCAGACATGCCTCACATTGGATGCATTCTTTTGGAAAACTGCTTCCCCAGCTTGTTCACCTCAGATGACCTGCTACTGCTGTATGGCGTAAAGTGGAGGATGAAGGGAGATAAATGCCCCAGTTATCTGTTAAAATTCACTTAAGCTATTTTTCGTCATTTACTCAATGTAAAAGTATAACTCAGACCTGATTCTGATGGCCATTTTCTGCATTTCATGCCCTGCTGAAATGCAGAGGAAAGAAATGTAGAACGTACTGGGTTTATTTTGTTTTGTTTTGTTTTTGTGGTCTTCAGATCAGTTTTCAGAAACAAAATCTTCCCACTATTCCACCTGGTTACCCAATATCTGGAAGGTTTCTGTGAGCTTACAGCTACGACTAAGAAAGATATAAAAACTCCTGTCCTAAATTAGTCTTTGGAGCAAGTGCTCCTTACACTTAATAACAATACTGAAAAAAATGACTCTACCAACATACAAACTGCAAATTAATCCTTGATACAATCCGCCTGATACTACTACCCTGCTTATTGAAAATAATTAGCATCTACATAGGTGTCTTTACGTATTAATGAGGGGTAGGTTTTTGTTGTAAGGAGATTTTCCTCTCCAGGAGTATACAGTATCTTTATATAAGCAATGGTCCTTCTCTCATTAAGAGAACTCTACAAATATTTTCAACACTGAAATTTAAAGATGTTGATAACTTACAAGCCATAGCCAAACAAATATATCTCATTTTGATAGAGAAATAAGGAACAAAGCAAACCAGGGACAGCCTACAGCCACCTCCCTCTGCCCCACCCCTATTGGCCATATACAGCTGCCAGCACGCAGTACTCACGGGAGTACATGGCAGTGGTGCCCTCCTGTGCTCTCTGGAAGTTTTCTCTGTCAGTTCCAGGAGTAAGAGACAGGGATCGGGTATCTGAATCTGGGGAATTAGTTCTGGTGTCCATATCCCCTTTCAGAATAAGCCAACTGGTCTTCAGCTAAAGAGAATGAAAGCCTGTTATAGGAGCCACATTGAACTCATGCCCTACATCACTTGCTAGCTTATATGTTTATGCTCAGTACAGCCTGTACCAATGGTCACAGCCCCACAGTTACCAAAAACCTTTAACTTCTATCTGGGCTGAGGATAGTTTCTCTGTTAATTAAGTTGCCCACTCTGCCTCACTTTAGAAGATTTGTTATGTCTTGTTCATATCATCAATCCACTATAACATTTTTCTTGTGTGTTAATGCACACCCTTATATTTTAACACATTCACCAATATATGCACTGAGATTCAATGAAAATCCTTGAATTTATTGCTATTGCTTTCTTTAGCACGAAATGCAGATTTTAAATCCTAAAAACCTAAAATCAGTAAGATTCATCTCAGATACATTAAATAATACCTTGAAACATAAGCATGTTTTATAAAAGAATTGCCTAAAGAAAAGTAAATAAACTACCTTTTGTTCTTTCTGGTTATTACCTTCTTGTTGTCCTGATCCAGACTTCCATCCTCCCCTTCTGATCTTCTTAGTGCTGAAAGATTAATTTTTTTAAAATTAAAACTGATCGATCATTTTTGTTTTCTGTTTTGACTGTCTTCACCTTCTACATATTTTCAAAAGGAGAAAAAAGCAATAAAAAAACCTGAAGTTGGGCAGAAAATTGGATCCGTAGAGCTATGGTGTCACAGAATTACTTAATGTTTGGAAAAGATTATGGCAATACTAATGCTATAGGCATGTAGTAAATGCAGAAAATCCACTCTTGCTGAATTTTTAAGCTATAATTTTAGGAAGAAGCTGCTTTTGAGGAATGGCGGGTGGTAAAAAGTCCAGATTCTAACTTAGGGACAGATCCAGGGGTAAATCACTGCTCCATTCTTTGTTACCATGATTAAGAAAGTACATATGGTTATTCAGCTATTTGGTGGCCTGCACATCTGGGCCTCCAACTTTATTCAGTAAGATGAGGAATGATGGCAAAGAAGATAGGTACAAATTTGGTATTACCTCTTCATGACACTGCAAGAAAGGTTGTGTCAGTATAGTGAGAGTGAAGGACAGCGGGTAAGGATGAGCTGCTGCTGAGCCCCATAGAGCTGCAATTATCAAGTCTCAGATAAAGCAAAAGAGGTCTCTAAAATTCACAAATCTGTTTCTCACCTATATTCTCTCTTCAAGAGTCTTTGATAAAAGTAAATATTTACCTGTTGTTTCATTCTCTTGTGACCTTCCAACTTCCTGAAGAGAAAATCTCAGCACTGAAAACCTAAAAGTTACAGGATAGTTCCCAACCACTAACTGTTTTTTTTTTTCCTGAGCTTTTCTTTACCAAAGTATCATACCAGAGACTTATTTATACCTCAGATAGAATTTTACAGAAAGTTTTTGTGACAAATTTCACACTATTTCAGATAACTTCCCAAAATCTAAATGCCTCTTGCCTTTGTATCACTTGAAACTGTTGCGTGAAATAAAACAACTGGAGTAATGCAATGACGTAGCATAATTTTAAACCCATGTGAGGTTATAACAAGGGGATTGTCTGCAATATCTGAGTTCAAGGGTAACACAAGAGTCCCATGAACCACAACATAGCCAGAAAAATATATTTATTAATAATAAATGTAGCACGATAATATTAAAGATTAGACCACTCAAAGACAGTGCTACAACACTCTCAGCTAGCTGGGAACAACTCTCAATTTTTTCCAGCGAGCAAGTTTGCTGAGGATCTTCCTTGCATCCTAACAACACAGGAGAAAGGCCACCACCATCAGCAATTCAATGTTCTTCTCCTTCACACTACGCAGCTCACATCCAGACCCTTCACTGGCATCCTGACCAAACAAATAAGCATGAAAAATTGAAGTGTCTACATCTCAAGAAGGTCTTAGACCCGGTTTTCTGGCACTTTGGGTGCATACCTTAAATCACCAGGTTATTTATGCGGATCTCAGGGATCCATGTAGAGAACTGGATGCCTTTTTGCAAATTGTTTTTGTAAAAGACACTGATATTTTAAAGGAAAACAAAACAAAACAAAACAAAAAAAAAAACAGAAAACCAAAAAAAAAAAAAAAAAACCAACAACACAAATTGAGACCAAAATGTTTTTCGGAGGTTCTGTATGTTCCATGGGTTCATGAGATCAAATGACTTCAAAATAGCAGGACACTGAGGTTGTACATAGAGATCTAGAGGAGTCCAACAAAAATCAACAGGGCCCTATAAGGCCTGCCCCTCTCAGCATGCCGAGTGCTTCATGCAACACTTTACAGCAAATAAATCCATGTGGCCTGAATTTCATCAGTGCTGAGCTCTAGCTTCACAGGTACAAGGAATACTTAGTTCTGCTGTGAGTCCCAATGCAAACTTTACCTTTCACATGGATCAGTGCTAATATTGCTGCAGAACAGACCTCTTATTACTATTATTATTAACTTTGAACCGTGTTCAAATGTTTCTGAAATATCAATGCACACAGAGGAATGTCAATGCTGGCTGTGGCACTTTCTGACTCCAGCTCTCACCTGATCTCTCCTATGAGCAACTTTTTCACCACATTTTTTTTTCATTCCAAAGTGTAGTGTTTAAAATAGAAACGCAGAAGCTGTAGCTATAGCAAATCTGTTGGGCACTGCTGCAACTGAAACCATTCAAAGCCAAATGTCTTGGAAAAGCTCCATGCACTTTTTGTTTTAAAGAACATTTTTGTACTTGTTTGTTCAAACTTGGTCACTTCAACAAAGGAATGTTCCCTGGCTCCCTTTCAGCATGCACTGGCTCAGTGTCCCTTTAGCTTGAGGAGCTGACTCATCAGTTGCTCATGTGTTCATGCTTTAGCAAAAAGATTTATACAACTTCTGCTGGCAGTTCTTAACTGCGTATCTCACTAAGAACTTACACAAAATACTTGGCTTGGAAGAAAAAAAGCTGCTGTTTAAAAACTTCACAAACCAAAAATATCAGTAAAATTAATTGACACAGCCAGAACATAGGAGATTGGGGCCATATCATCAGCTTGTAACAGTTGCTGAAACTATGCTGATTTACACCATATCAAGTTCTGACACTTATTTTGTAACTTTGCCTTCACTCTTTCCAAACATCACTGTAATATTCAGCTCTTTTCTTTGACAGTACTGGAGCTTTTTTTTGTTTTTCTTTTGGTTTGTCAGTTGTTTTCTGTTGTTGATGTTGTTGTTTTTTACTCAGCTTGAGAACTTACCACAAATGATTTGTGTATCTAAAGAGAAGGAATTAAAGAGTTTGGGCAGACTGTTTTGTGGATAGCATGACATCAGGCATTAGAACAAACAGATGATATCTTTTTCCCTTGGAGGTAACATTAGTATGACCAAGATTAGGATAATGCGAGCAGAAAAATAATCTATCTGAAGTGCACTGAAACATCAGCAAGTCTGACTTTGCTCAAAACCATACCCAGAACAACCACAGAGGTTATCTAAATACTGATGACTCCAATGTGCAATTACTCGAGCATGAAACATTTTGGTTACAATAAATGTCTGCAGGCCGACTCCCCCGTACCATTTGTCCATATTCTTTCTACTCCTACTCTACTGGATCTAAACTAGAACTTCCATCAAAACAGAAGTGTCATTTTCCATGAAAAGTAATATAAAAAAAAATTAACTACATAAAAAAGCTTATTTTTGACTATGCTAATCAAGTACTTTAAAATCAGCCCTATGTTACCACAACAGGAAAATGTTTTAAATACATTTTCCTTGTTCTGACCACGAGGCCAGTGATGTATCTGCCAGTTTCCTAAACTTTCTCATGGAAAGCTAGTAACTATCATCTGTTAGCATATGCGAGAACAGATATGTGAGGCTCTCTTACTCTTGCATACAACGTGGGAAGCCTCTTTCCACAGAAGGTGCTGCTGGAGATGACAGGATGGGAGAAGTTGCTCCAAGAAAGACCTGTCGTTGCCATGAAGAATAGTACAACTTCTATCTTGCTTTCATCAACAAAGTGCCTTGTTGCTGGGTTTACCAAAGGTTTTCCAATCATATTTTGCCACCATTATCAGCTACTAGATTCGTTTTTAACTCCCACAGTGTGGTTATATTAGATCTTAATACTATATCCTAGTAATATGCAGCTTGAAGATAAGCAGATATTTCATTTAGAAGTTGGACTCAATGCTCCTTGTGGGTCCCTTCCAACTCACGATATTCTATGACGACATGGTGAACATCAGTTATCACTAAACATTTTTTCTCCAGCAAAACAGCAGCCAGAATTATTTGCAAAAAAATGGATATTTCAAGGCATGGTGTGAATACAGGAGAACAACTTCTAATATACACATACTTTATTTCTTTCCATATATGAGAAAACTGCTTTTAAGTCAATATCTGCTCTAAATTACAAAGACAAGTCAAAATATCCTAATTCTAGTTTTAGAGAGTTTACAGAATCCCTGGACATCATGTTATACAAAATGCTGTTTCATTTTTATGTTACCTTTTTTTCTTTTTCTATTTTAGATTATGAGGCTTTTGAGATAATGAAATGGAAAGACTACAGCAAACATAATCACAAGAAATATGCATTTCTTTACAAAGATATGTAGAGAAACTGCATCAGAGAAAAGCAGACTGTACCATGCTGTTTGTAGATAGGAGGTTTCCTATAGATGTTATCTTTTACGCCAGTGTCTGAGGAAGAGGAAAGAGAAAGGAAAAAATAAAAGAGTAAGCAAGCAGACTATGCTGTTCTCATCCCCTCTCAACAACACCAAAATGCAAACACTTGAGGAAAGACAACAGATTACATCACTGATTTGTCTTTCAATGGTTATTATGTGAGAGTGAAGACTTACCCATCATGCTTATATATTTAAAATATTTAGGTAGTCTATGCAAACCTAAATTGTATGAACCACTCTTACGTCCCTCAAAATGCATTCAGATGCCTTGAATGCTGCACGACCAATACATGCTTCTTAGAAAACGAAGATAAACTGGTTATACTCATTACTATTAAAAAGAAAATTAATTTCATTGTAGAACAGACTACTGTAACAGTCAGAATTTAAAAGGAACTGCTTCTCCATTAATTACAATGGAAGTACACAGTCAAGAATAGATGTTCACACTACAAATGCCTAATATTCTTGCACAAAATTTCATATCATGACCATATGTTGAGTTGTATAGCTGACCTGGCCTACCAGAAACTTTTGGAAAGCCCCTACAGCAACAGTCCAGTGTTCCTGTATCACTCCCATGTTAGAAATACTTAGTACTATGGACCTGAGCAGATACAATTTCCAATCACAGTGTGCTCATAGAAGCACTAATCCCAGAAGTTAAACATAACTAAAAAAAAAAAAAAAAAACAGCAACAAAAAGAAACAATTCCACCAGACAGGTAGATGTTCTGTGCAGTCAAAAAGCTAAGCAGTTTGGATATAAATTTGGAATGCTTGTAAGTGATTGTGAACTTGAAAACAGTATGTGTACAAAGACAGTCACTGTAAGCTTCATGGGGGCCCAAAATCTTCCACCAGTTATCAATGTCTATATTAATACGATTCTCTAATTCAGAAAGTGAATGTATAAAGAAAAGAATAAAACAAAAAAATCCTATGCAGCGTTAGCAGTACAAATTATTATATCTTGGAGGCTTAATAACATGTGCTACCTAATGCAATTTTTTAATTTATATAAACATGCAGCATTCTAACTCCTTTATTTCTGAGACCAACTTAAGAGTCAACAGATTTCACTCACGAATAGTTTTCTTCTCTTGCAGATCTGAGTTCACAAATCAATGCAAAAAACCAACCAAACAAAAAACAAATCCATTTAGAAGAGAACAAACACGTGCCAGCAATTGAAGATCAAATGCTAAGCAGTGAAGGCCTACCTGGAATATGGAAATGCCTAGGAGCCTGCTGATAGACAGAAGGTGAAGATTTGCTGTCTGAGTACATGGATAAGCTTGGAGTGCTCCGACCACTTTCACTGCCTCCAAGGGGAAGAGCAAAGAAAGCAGATACAAGAAAAAAAATGGAAAGCAAAGTAGAGTATTTCAAGCATAAAGGCTTGTTCAGAATGACTTGTTAATCCAACAGTTTTAAATAACTATGAAACTCATTATTTTTCAGTACAACGTAATGGCTCAATTGCCAAACATTTAAACAACAATGAATATCTGATAGATAATATCAGATTAAACTGCAGCCTTGCATCCTGTCTTTGAAACTAAAGCTCCTCTTTCAAAAACAGCCATGAACAGAATAAACAGATAAGCACATCCACAGTCTTGTAATGTGTTTTGCATAGCCTTACAAGTTTTTGAAATCTTTAATGCTATGGCTCATAGCCTGCCCTTAAAACTAAAAATGAAATAATTCAGTAGTATTTAAAATATCTCAAAACAGGACTAGACCAGGAGTTATGGTTACGTAAAATGTCTCTGCATATATCAGTAACAAAAACAGATGTTGAAATTTGGTCCTTAATTGCAAACTTTCTCCACAGGTAACATGCCACAGCATTTTATATTTATGCAAACAAAGTTGGATTATCAAGTCATGGATCTATAATGCCATAGTCACTTGACAAAATTTGAAGATATGTACAATATTGATCTGTATACATTTTTTCACTTGTTTTGTCAAATGTTCCCTAGGTGCCATTCATTTCCTCTTAGTTTATTTCCCCAGTGTACACTCTATGGCATTATAGTGCTGCTTGGCAAACAAAAAAGTAAAGCTCTACTTTTTTGGGACTTGTAAAATCCAGTCAATTTACAGCACTGTTAAGCAACTGGAAGCCAAACATGACATTTATTCTAACATGAAGCGGTTGTTAATTTGCTGTTATTGTTATAGTGTAGATGAAGCACAGATTTAATGGATACTAATGGTGAAATTATAGCAAGTTTTCTTGGGAGAAAGGAAGTGCAGTAGCTCAGAGAGCTAGACTTATAACAGAGTTCTGCCTGCAGAAAGGGGAAGTTTCATACCATAAAACTACCATATTACCACTGCAATCTGGGCTGGGCCATGCAGTGGGTGTCTGCTGAACCCTTGCCAGGTCTCTGCTGAGAAGCAGTAGATGTATGGTCAATGATCTGTCACCAAGAACAGCCTGGACATACTCCACTGAAATCAACAGTGCAGTGTCACTGAGTTCAGCAGGAGAAGCAGGCCAGGTGAGATCATGACGACACACTAACGGATCAGCTCTAAATTTTGTGTCAGGTATTTTCACAGTCGGTAAAAAATTAAAATGAAAAGCCACTCGGCCATTAGGACTGCATATGCAGGAACAGCAATTTCTGATTGGAAAAAAATATAATCAGAGCAGCTGAGAAATTGAAACTGCAACTGTGGATGATGATGGCCTATGGTCCTCCCAAAAAGTAAGGGAAGAATTATGGAATTACTAAAAATCTGGTAAACCATCACCAGTCTGCAGAAAGGAACCAGACGGTTATTTGGTTTCTTGATTCCTGCTTTACTCTTGTAAGGAAAGAAGTGTTGACAGATTTTCACTTCACATTTAATTCTTTCTTTGCTGCTTGTTGTTCATATGCTTGGCCATCCCTACTGTGCAGAAGTCTCCACTTCACTCCAAATTTAAATACAAAGAACAGTGGTTTTTACTTCCTTTAGTAAAGCACCTGACAACTCCAAGAACCTTAAAAATCTTATAATGTCATTCATCCCAGAGTGAAGTTACTATTGTTGTTTGTTTTTTTTTTTTTAATTTAAAAAGAAAAAGAAAGTTTTCAAGTGACTTTCACAGTGTATTTATTCCTCATTTACTTAAAAATTAGCATAATATTAAAAACATATTCTCATATGATCTGCATGAATAACCACCTCCTTGAGCAATGATCCCAAGGTGCTGGTATTGCACTCCCGTAGAATTGTTCTTCAGGGATAGAATGTCAGTAGCACATTCAGGGTCTCAGGAGGAAACATTAATTAGGATGAATAAACAGGAAGAAATTGCAAACCACATCACAACAAATCTGCAAACTTCTCTATGCAAACGTCAGCTGTATGGAGTAGTTTGCAGAGCTATCACCTTTAATTTGCTCAAAAGGGAAGAATTATGGATGAAATGAGGGAAAAGGTTCTTCTAACAGTCCAATTCTACAAGCTGATGCACATTTAAATTATATTTAAATTTTTGCTACTGATTTGGAGAAACACAGTTCACATTTTGCATACAAAAATAAGTATTTAAGAAATAAGATCCATGTAGAATTTTCACATGTAGGAACTCCAGATAGTCACTTAATCTAGCCTATATTAAGTCTCTAAAATACAACATCACTAAGAATTTGTTGCTTTCAAAGGTCTGCTGGTATACACTGAAGAACTTCAAATAAGGTCTCTGAGAAAATGAAACTATTGAAGAGAGCAATGTTTCAGACTGTCGGTTTTGTCTTCTGCCACAAACAGCTGCAGGATGTGATCTGATCTCCTGGTCAGTGCAGGGCAAAAAACCAGAACCACAAAATTGTCCCCAAATTTTGTTTAACTTGGAAAGAATCTGGAAAAGTTTACTTTGAACTTGAGCATCAACCACAAAGTCCTTCTTGTGCCTTTTGGATACTGACAGGATAGGCTGCTCTTTCAACCTTGTGTGTGTATAGTCAGAGCTCAAACCCTACTCCCTTTCCATACTGCTCAAGGGACTGGGAGGAAAAGTGTAACATTGTTTATACCCCCTTCCTTGTTGGCTTTTCTTTATCTGAAAGAATGGGAAATTTGATAAGAAATTGCAGTAAGAGCAGTCTACGTTCCCTGACTTGGATTTGAACAATAAACAGCACTGGCCTAATAAGGATGTCAGAGATTACTCCTGAAAGTGGATCCTTTACTATCTGTTTGCACACGGAACATTAAGCAAGACAAAGTTTTTTGAAGTCCAGTGACTAACTCTCCTCAGGACTTCAAAGCCAAATAAATGGAAGCTGTGTTTCTACACTAGAAAGGCAAGTCGGTTTCCAGCATGGTTTAAGTAAGCATTTTTCACTTAGCACAGACTTTAGAGTCTCTGACTCCATCACCTCAAGAGGAAGAATTACACCACATGCAGGTATTTTGGAGATCACACATCATGATTCTCCTGATAAAAAGCTGTTACAGTATTTATCTTGAAGACATTTTGAAGACAAAAGACCTTAAAAGGGCACAACCAAGTATTTTATCTGCATGAGGAAGAATAGCTCATCCTATTATGTTGTTTCATGGGAGCTAAATTACAGTGTATGGAACTAAAAACAGAAACACAGTTATTTTACTTATGCTGAAAAATGACGAACTGTGCCCTTTCTCAGGAAGAATATGATACAAACTCAGTGAAATCAAAAGGAAGTTTCTGGCATTTTTTCATTAGAGTAGCAAAATTTCTACCAGAAGTCTAAATAAATATTTTATCATTATTGTGGAAAGCTAGTTTGACGAAGATTTGTTCTAGTATTATAAACCAGTGCAGTATTTCTGGATTTAATAAGAGTTTTTGTTTTGTTTTGTTTTGTTTTTTTGAGTGTGATTTCATTTTTTTAAAACCAGAAGTGGCAATATTCAACTCGGTCTGAACACAAATAAATGGTTCCTATGGCTCTGCTCTTCCCACATCAACTGCTTTGAAAGGAAAAGAAAATTTTACATTAATCTTTGAAATACTTACCAAGATAAGGAAAAAAGAGTCTTTAGCTTAGTGAAAAGAATTCAGAGCACTTGAAGAGGAACTGAACTTGAAGAGAATCTTATGACACTTTTTGGGATGAGACATTAACTCAGTGTAAAGCAGTGGGTAATATATACCTCTGCAGGGCTCAGAATTACCTATACATAAAGATTATAAACATACCTGCCTATGTGATAAGAGTGCTGTGAAGCATTACAAGTTACTGCTTGCAAAATATTTTAGCTCCTTGATAAAAAGTGTTGCAGAATTGTGAAATATTAAAATTTTGATCACTGTTAATAAATGCATGGGCAGAAACAGCTGGCACTTGAGGATTTCTTCCTCCAAACAGTAGCAATAAGTAATTGCTGCTGCTCTGAGCAACAGCAGGTAGCACTGAAAAGAAACTCATTTTAGCAAGAATGCTGCTAAGCAACTGCAAGTGGGCTTCTCAATAACAGCTTTCAGTTCAGTGAAAGCAGGCAACACAGCACACAGAAGAGGTCTTCTTACCCAGTACATCAAGTTGGATAATACTGCCCAAATTTAAAGGACACAGCAAAAAAAAAATAAAAATCGTTCAGGCTGTGCCTCAGGGAATAACAGGGTGTGTGAGTCAGCCTTCCAAAAAATGTGGGTATGAGTGAGTGTTTGGGGGTGTGAGAAGGTGCTTTGCAGGTAGACTTTGAAATGTCAACAACAGGATTAATCTCATTAGCTTTTCCCTCCAGAATTTTCTCCTGGGGATCTCAGTTGGAGCAACCTAACCCTGATTCTGTTCCTATTCGCAATGGGGACATTCAGCTGACTTTGAACAGAACTGTTTCTGGATACATTAGAACCTAACCATTTTCTCCAAAAGGCAATGAGCATCTGCAATTCATTTGAGTTTGTATTTCAGATTTGTTTGTAAGCCTGGTTCCTGAAGAGGGTCACTTCCTTTACTATAATAGTTACAATGGCATAGAGAGTAGCTTCACTTTATTAAATCAAATGGTACACATGAGTCAGGCATTTTCAGGCACTGAAAATGTTTGCCATTCATGTCTCCTCCCCATTTGTATTGTTCCTGGAGAGATGGTAGTTAATGACTTTCCTTTACTTATGTAGCTAACTAAAAATAAAAATAATAAAAAAATGAATAGCCTTTGCCTGAAACATTCTTGGTATTCCTCAAAACTGCCTCCTGTTTGCAACATGGAAGCTATTAACAGTTAATATCTACTGGAAAAAAAATGAAGACAAGGAGACTAGGCTCAGTTACTCTGCTTTACAGTATGTGGCATAGACTGTTTGCTAATCAGTGCAGCTATACTGATTTAACAAACTTTATATGGCAAGATTTCTGGTAATTCTGAAAATGATAAAGATAATCCCTAAATGAAAATTAGGTTAGATAACTGATGATCTGGCATTGGATCCAATGTGTAAGCTTATTAATTATTTGGCACCACTAAAATCAGGTAAAGATATTTTTTAGAGTAAGATTTAAAATTATTTCCCTCCCTCATTTTCATTACAAAATCTATTTCCTTCCCTCCACCCCTTCAAAATACACTTAACACTCACTGAAAAAAAAAAGCCAAAATAAAACAATTCATACTCACTCAGTTCTTGAAACTTACACAGTACATCAAAAAGCACTTGCACAAAATTAAGACAAATTTTATCCAAGTGGAAGCCATGCTTGCACAGACAAAAAAGTGAAACACATCTGAATAAGTCTACAGTATCACAGCACGGTTTTGCATTCCTGGACCTTACCTTTGAAGAAAGGGATGTAATGATGTCTGAATGTAGATGTAGGGCTTGGGTGTTGGGGCAGGGAGATGCAGCTACTGGTACCAAGACTCTGAGTACCAGCTGGGGGCAACAGAGAGTAAGTGAAAATAAACTATTTAGTTCACTTACTGAAAGCCACAAATTACAACGCCATCCTTCTTTTTCAGGAACATTTTCCTCCTGATGCTTAGAAAACCTACAGCTTTTGTTCAATATACAATCCTTTTCTTGTTGTGTCTAAAAACATCACAGTGGCCATATTATGTATTGGCCAGTGGACACAGGATTTCAGTAGTTATTGCATAAAATGCTAATATAATGTAATGCATCAGAAAATGTTCCAGAAAAGGCACCACAAAGAGCATTGCTGCTCTGAGGGAAATTCTACATATTTTAAAGCTGCAGGAGGGAATGATATATGCTCATAATGGATCTAATGAAATGAAATGGGGAGAGCCTTTCCTTAGATGAGAACCCTTCTACAAGTGGGTCCAGTTCTCAATGCCATTGGTATACACTGGTAGGATTTAGTCCATAATGTACCAGGACACTCAAGCACATGGCTAATTTAAGCACTTGAAGAAACATCCTGAAGTTATCTCCGCTCTGAAAGTCAGACATGTGATTAAGCACTTTGAAAAACATTCTCAGAAGCCAACTTTCTGTGTTTGCTTTGTTGTAATAATGTTCTGATAACATTTGGAGGTCTAATGGCTACTATTAAAAATAGCAGTTACTGTGACTTTCCTCTAAATTTTCAGTGAAATGATACGGCTTTAGACTTTATTTGGAATTTCTTTCATCTTTGCTCCTTCCTATAATAGTTTGCAGTTAATCTTAGGCATGACATAGCTGCCAGACCTTCAGCAGAGACTAATCTTGCCTGTCTCTAGTAAATCTTTGACACTCACTCTTATTTTTATTTACCGAAGACTTGACATAGTGCAACCCATTTCTGTACAAACTGCTTCTGATACCCATACAATTTACCTTTCCACTGGAAAATTAATGATTCAAAATGTTCCAAACTAGTTTATAATTATAATATAGCCCCAATAAAATTAACAGAGAAAATAAAGAAATAATAATAGAAAATTTCTGAATATTCTGTGTTGTCAGCCCAGATGTTTGAATGGTAAAAAAAATTAGACTGAATTCTGAGCAACTTAGTTGATTATTCTAAGGAGAAAATTCTTCACAGTGCCCGGATAGGAATGGGCCTTTGTACAGGGGACTCATGCAAAGATCAAAAGGGTTGTTATCCTTCCTCTCTGTGCAACAAAAACATCCAAGCTACACTAAACACTGCTATAAGCTTTTCAACTGAAGCAACCTGGATGTGAAAAACTAGTCATTAGAGCCCCTACTTAGTTTTCCAGCTCCTCCCTGTGGTGAGGAGAGCCATTGTGGACCATAAGCCCAGAGTACAAGAAGGGACACAAAATTACCTGAGCACTCTCCAGGCTTTGTGTGCTTTTGCTGCAACCACACTGCACCATGAAAGAGCTATGGATTGCATATGTACTTCCAGGTACAAGGATTAAGTCTCTTATATCTTCTGTTTACACATACATAAAAACCAAGCTTTCCAGGTGCCTATTTTCTTTTTCTAGATGCTCATGCCTGAATAATTTTTCCCTTTCTACCCATTGGACTATTCGTTCACAATACACAGTACATTGTAATGAACTTCTACTCTACCTAAAACTGTTTCTGGAGTTTCTGTCCTACCTAAAAAATAGGACAAAGTAGAAGAAAAATCTATAGAACAATTAATGCTGGTTCTCAGTTACCTGGCCTACTATAATGCTGAGGAGAATGGGATGTTGGAGTGTAGCGACCATAACCCAGTGAGCCAGCAGAGCTTGGACTTGATGTCCTGTACTGTTTGAAGGATCTGTCATCTTGGTCACCCTGAGAGGAAGAGAACAAATAAGTCATTAGAGAAGAGAAAACACTTTCAAATAAGCTAGAACTGTTTCTGTGCAGTGAAGATGGAACTTGATGCTGTTGTAATGCTCCATGCAATCCCAACAAAGCAAAGCGGCTTTCAGCTGTAAGCACCTCAACTGCAGTATGACTGAAGGAGTTCTGGAACTGCCAGGTTTCACAGAATGGCCACGCTTGCAGGAAAGTCAATGCATACGTGAATTTAGAATGACAGCATTATTTGTAAAGAACACTGTAGAATTACTGTTTCAAGACAGTATACTTTGCCACTCACTTTGATCTTCTGTAATGATTTAACATCCTTGGTTAGGTGAAAGATGAGATCAGGGTAGTGTGACAGTATTATGGTTACTTTGTCCTTTGATAGATGACTGCACAGTACAGTATAAGGGTTATAGACACCACAAAATCAGCATTCACTAGCTTGACTACATCACAAGAGCTAACCTGACTGCTGTTTAAATTGCCCAGCATACAATACTATGAACAAACATAGTAATTATTAGCTAGGTAACCTCTAATAACCACTCATATAAATTGTGTTAAGAATTAATTCTGCCGCGCTATGCAATGCAAGTCACACAACTTATTTTCCATGAAGGCTTTGACTTCAAAAAAATGTACATCTATTCTAAACCACTCACTCTTCATAGTTAAATTAAAACTGTAATTTGCATAGTGTCTTCTTAACAGTAAAAACATCACTGAATTAGATAAGGAAATGGTTTTCTGTAAACTAGCTACAAAAGCAAATTCAATTTTCTTTCTTATGACAAGTGAGAAATGGCTGGAGTTAACTTAAATTAGAGCAACGATGTAACCTACAGATGCTCCCTTATGGAAAGTCTTGTTCTGAAAAATACTACCCCCTCCTGTTCCAGTAGGAGTGAGTGAAGAACATGCTATCCCATAGCAGGTGGCTTGGGAAACCTTCAGGCATCTTTAACTCCCACTGGATCATTCATCATTTAAATACACAGCAGGTCCTACCTCGCCCCATCATCATCTCCCAGATTCCTATCAGGGCAACTTAATTATATCTATCCATTCATCGTTAGAGTTTTCCTGCCTGCAGCTTCCAATTTGACTGCTTTGGGATTATCCTTGACTCCAGAGATGTACAATGTTCGCCCATCTCATCAGTTTCTCTCCTTTGGCTGATGTGTACTTTTTCCTTTCCACATCACTCTAGACTAACTTACTGCATTTTCAAAAATGGAAAATCAGTTTTGTATACTGGTAACTAGCATTACTGCTTAAATATCCATATCAGAAGACAGATAATCCAAAAAAAAAAAAAAAAAAAGAAAGAAAAAAAAAAAAGGGAGAGCAACTGGTGCCTTCCCAAGTATGCAGTATTCTATAGGCATTGTGCCACCAATTCCTCCATGTTGAGTTTGAGATGTTTCTCTCTCTTTATAGCAATTTTATTTAATATCCAGTCTAACCTCTCAAAAAAGAACTATATGGCAGTACAGTCATGTCTCTTTAAAGTCTTGGAATTACATATAAATACCATATGAGTACTATGTAATGGTCTATGAAGTGTCCAGTTGAATGATTCAGTGAAATTTTGCCAATAAATCCCTTCAACAAACTAGTGACAAGTTTGTAGATGATGCCTGAGCACCGCCTTTCACGGACTCTTTAGAGAAAGACAGAACACATGGCAAAGCTGGATAGCATGGGATGATCAGTATGACATGAATAACGGCAGCACCAGTCTCCATACCAGTGCCACTTCTGGAATCTAAATGCTTTACAGTGAGCTAACTGGTAGCTAATTTAAACAAATTATCGTTATCTTGCTAAACACAAAGATTTCACATTATTACCTGCTTACCAGGTAATAATGTAATAAACATTATTACCAGCTTACCTTTTGTGTACTTTTGGTCTCTGTAAAGAATACTCAGTCAAGCTCATGAAATCCAATATCAAATAAAGCATGTATTTATTTGTAAATTATCAAATAAATTACATCTGACTAGTTAAATTCTCTGTTTAACCAATGTTCATAGAGATAGCTCATGATTTATAATCTTTAATAGGAATTTACAACTCTTCACTACTACCAAAATTTTGTAATGAATAGAATTGGAATCATGGAGATATGTGCCAATATATGCCTGATATGTGCCTGTGATGTTTAATTGAGCTGACACACGGGGATTTACATGAAATGCTTTCACTGCTTCTAAAAAGGTGACACTTCCTGAAACAATTACTGGCATTCATCATTAAAATACACCAAAATATACCTCCAAGTTCTGGTATGTGCATATAACTTAACAGTATGTGTATACAAATAGTATAAATACTTGAACTAGTTGTGGAATAATAACAAAACAATAAAATAAAAAAGAAGAGTAAGCATACCAAGCATTAATTCAAATCAATTCATGCTGGCAGCTTTAAATGTAAAAATAAATCATGTTTCTTAATGTAATTTATTCAGTAGAACTTGAAGAAGTGACCGTAACACAACCTTTATTTTGGAAAGCTGAAACATGGGTGACAGTGGGGATAGATGCATACAGATGACAATGCAGAAGCAGAGCATGTATTCAACACAAGTAACACTGGTAAAAACATAAATTCTAAAACCTCATGCACTGCAGATGACACACATTTCAGATGCTGCTGGTTATCAATGTGACCAGGTTTATGCATCACAAAATGGGTCAGAACAAGCGAAGAAAGGCACTGGGGATTACCTCAGTAGGTGTTGGAGAGAGCAACTGAGGTGACTGCAAACAGCAACACACAAGAAATTAGTGATACAAATTCATGCATGATGTTACTTGTGAGAAGAACTACTCCTAAAATATCAATATCCATGTATAACACGATATAGATAGGAAAAACACCTGTCAAGTAAGTTAGGGTAATTTTCTTTCCTTTTTAACCAAGGTAAGAAAGAACAAGATATAAATTCTTCTCATCATTACTACAAAATCCTGTGGCCTGTACCTGTACCACTGAGTGCTGATGTTAGAAATCTCACATTTAAGTAAGGCACAAACCCTAGTTAAATCTACACTGAAGCACCTCCAAAATCTGGATTAGAACGTTGTTGCTTAGAGCTAATGGTTTCAAGGGAAACAAAAATACATGTATATTTCATTTATAATTAAACATCCTGCACTTTGATAATTTTCCTTTCAAAATTAAACACTAAGCTTGACTACTTGAGCACAAATCTACTGAAACTACTGTAGCTGCAGGTATAGCCAGGATGATGAAGGTTGAAAAACACAAGATATATATATATATATATATATATATATATATATATATATATATATATATATATTTACCACCCCAATATCAAGGATGTAAACATTTGGAGCATCAGGACAGTGTGCACATTGGCGTTGGATGGAAAGCAGGGCAGCCACAAATACCCTTCAGTAGATGGTGCACTTAAAAGGACATGACCAGATAGTATTTTTTTTTTCTTTTTTAAGATGTCACTGAGGTCTTCATGACAGAAATACCTCTACCAGAACAGATATACCCAGGCACGCTTTGGCCTAGTGGTGCAAACGGAGGGAAGAACAGATATGTCCATACTTTGACCATGAATAGTTTGTTCAGGTTAAGTCTTGTATCTTAATCACAACTGGTAAATAATAAGTGAGCTTTAAGCTAGGTATGAGTCTATCTTTATGCCAGCAACCAGTGCTGAAGCGAACATCCAGTCCTGAGCCTCACTTGCGTCTTTGGGTGCCAGCAAGCAGATGCTTTGTGGGCAGGCTCTGGGTGACCGTTCCCAAGTGAACCAAGCTATCTCCCTCCTGTCCCAAGGGAAAAAGCCCAATTTTACCGTCTGTTAAAAAATTTATATTCTGAAGAGGGCAATGAGCTCAACTGTCTCAATAAACTCCTCCTGTAGCAAGCTAACTACTAACACTAGAAGCAGGCGACAGCAGCGATGCCCTCTTTCTGCTTTTATTTATTTATTTTTTAAGAAATGTTGGTTGCTTTCTTAAGAACTGCAGCTGAAACTACCTTCTATCCCACTCCTAAAATTGTGATGCTGAGGTTCCCAAGCTTCTGAGCCACAGGATTCTAACAAGAACCTTTAGTTGATGTCATGGAGTCAGATCACACCAGGGATCCATACTAAACATCAGCCCCAACTCAGTCACATGGGCCCTTTGGAAAAGGAGAGGAATAGTAGCAAGTGGCCAAGGAGATGCTGGAGGCAGATGGGGGAAACTCTCCAGCAGGAACACAGATTTTTGGTGGGTGAGATGGTTTTGTAACTATTGCCTTGCAGCATGTGTCATGACTGAACTTTGGGAGGAGCTGGGCAGAAGGTTGCTGTGCACGTACACCTCTGTCACATCTAGATGGCAATTCTGCTAAGGTCAGATGCAAACATAGAAAGGAAGTATTTACACTACATAGATTCAGAGAGAGACAGCAGCTTTCACTTTACTGAATTCAATAACCATTTAATACTATTTGAACCTGTTACTAGATACAACCTTAATTCTTTTTGTACTCATTATATTGGAGCTACTGTGGTTCAGCACTGTACAAGGAAGATTTGGAATTGAGTGTGCAAGATCTGACATGCTGCACTTTATGAAAGAGTAGGCTGGAGACTTCAGTGGTAAACACAAAAGGCACTGGTGATAGCAGAACTGGGGCTACTATAAATACGTAGCATGGCTACTATTTCTAGTATTCATTCATTCAGCAATCTATTTACACACACAGAGGGAAAAAAAAAACTTCCATACTAGACAGTATATATCTTACAAATAAATGCAGTGTTTCTGAAAGGTTAAACTAGTAAAAAAGTATCTCAAATTATAGAAAAAAATAGAAATTGAAATAAAAAGGTAGATATGATGAGGGAAGAAAAGCTAACTTGTATGACAGGAGTTACATATGAATGTTTCACACACACACACAAAAAAAAACCCAGCCAGAATTAGGATCAGTAAGATCACTTTACATTAGATTTCATTAGAACAAATCACTTAACAGTAGCTCTGCATATGAATAGACTGAAATACATGCATATGAATAGATTGAAATACATGCATGACATGAGGACATGTGAGTTGAACATTATTTTGTTACCAAAATAACAACTGTACACTTCAAAAAATAAAAATAAAAAAAAATCATGAAAGTCGTTTGGCTTTGCTGCTGTTTCCTGCATTTTGATTAGCAATGGATCTTGTTTCCTACCACATGCATGTAGAACTACTCCTTTCAAAGAAAAGCATATCTTAATTACACATCATCTGTTTAAAAAATGATTACAGAATACAATTCTTTAATTTCCATGAACTAAAAAGTGAAATGAAAATTTTCTGGAAGGCTAAAATGCTCTGTGAATGAATGGATGATATGAGTCAATTAACTGAAGTTGTAAAATATATATATATATTTAATTCTGCACATTTGGGTGGCCAACAATGTTTAATGGTGCACATTAAATCTCAAATTCATATTTAAAAAAAAATACCCATGTTTCAGTACCTCCCCGTAACTATGCCTGTCATCTGAAGAGTAACTGATATATGGAGAATAGGAGATCATATCTGGGCGGTCAATGTTATAGATGGCTTTATTTTTAGGAAGAGCAGCCAAATCCCTGTAGTCAAGAATTTCATCTCCAAGCTTTGCCTAAGAAAAGGAGGAAAGAAAGAAGTAAGAATAAGAATGAATATGATCAGGAGGCAATCAGAAAAGGACAGATATATGTAGGTAGAAGAGTTGTCATCATAGTAGTAAACTACTTTCCTACTTGGGCAAATTTAAGTATCTTACATTTAGTACACAATGCTAAATTTTACTGTTGCTTTCTTTTTAGTATACTGGTGCTTTCTATTTTTATTTGTCACTTACATTTATGCTATTAGGAGAAGCATGGCATGGTCCCAGTTCCCTTGGTTATATTCTGCTGATTGTTAGCTGCACAAAGAGACAGGTAGGCTTTCTACAAGACACTGGAGAAGACATTCTACAAGACACTGTAGATTTTCACAGGCAAAACAACCTTCATTTCAAGTGGTTTTGGTGCACAGGGTTCCCCTATCATAAGCAGCAGTGAATAATCAAATGTGTATTTCCAACATATACTCTCCAGATTCTGACAAACATTAGTCAGGTCTTTAATTTCTTTCCATTCAGTTGTACCCCACAACCTCACCTCCTTTCCTTTCTTTTTCTAAGCAGTCCTTAATTATGGGTCAAAAGCCAGCAGATGATGGATTTGCACTGCGGTGGGTTAGTTGGAAGATTACAGATGCCGCTTAAGAAAAGATCAGGTCCTTTCATGAGATTCATGCAACCAACAGACGGCTCTCTGCCAGCTGTTCCACTCCCCATTCTCCTCCTCATATAGTTATTCCAAAAGTAAGATGATCAAATGCCATATTTTCACAGATTATCTCTAGGATAACGGTTACTTGCAGCAAGGCTGTACCCAGCATGCACTAGACTTGTAGACAGAACAAATCAGCCACAGAGAGGGGAAAATGGGCAGCGTACTTCCCTAGTTCCTACCTCAGGCTTTGCAGAAGGATCAATTCTTTATTCATTTGGCAGTAAAATGATGACTGAATGTCACAGTTCTCTGAGAATCTCAGTATGATCAGCTGTCAAACTGTAATAATGCTTTCTATGCGCAAAAAATATGGAAATATCAAGGATTTATGTGTGAAGTGAGTATATATTTTTTTTGTATGAGATAAGAAGTTGAATAGATTTTCTAGAGAAGTTTTCCATAAGGTTAATCATGCAGGAAAAAAGTAGCATGACAACTTTTATTTCTCTTTTCCTGAAGCAGTGCATGAATTGTGTAAACACAAATGACATGGAAAAGAAGGAGATTTTTCTTAACTAAAGAAGCCACTATAATCACCATATATTTTCAGAACTAGTGACAAAATTTGTTTTAATCAAATATCTGATTCTTAAAGATGACACAGTGATCTCATTATTCTTGCAGCTACTTCAGTCGCTAAAGAGCAACAAAACAGGCCCTTAATGAAAATTAATCCTTTCTTGCTGAGAAGCCAATGGAAACCTCTGTTGCAGGGACATGTCATTCAAAGACCAGGAGTCTGTCTGTCTGGTCTGTTCCAGGAGAACTTTGGGAAGTGCTGTAGCCTATAAAGAAGACCAAGAAGGCCGTGAAAGTTTATTTTTAAAAGGTATCCAAGGTTGTGGAGACTATCCTAGTGAACGCAGAGAAGTTCAGAATTGGGAATATGTGAATTACTATAGTCTTAGCCCCTGTCTCTCCATGTAGCAGTGGAATGCGATGTCCTGCCATGAGACTTCAGAATTATCAGGAATAAAACTCACCTACTTATAAATACCTTCCTGTCTAAACATCTTCATATAGCCAAATTTAAATAAAAAAACACCCTAAGGACACAGTTGCTTTCTAAACACTCCACTCTACAAACATTCAGCCCACATTTCTTTTTTTACTCGTTTTACCTACTTTCAAATACTTGAGTGGAATTTAAATACTCTAGAGAAGACTCAAATTACAGATAAGAGGCTTTAAGCCATTTCTTCAATAATCTGGTACTCTGGATTTTGTTAAAACCACACTTTAAATTTAGAGTATCTTTTTCATTTGGAATATTTACTTTTACAATCCTGTAATAGCAAATATGATTATGTATAAAAATGTAATACAATTTCTATTCCTAGTAGAAGCATGTACAGCACAGCTTTGTAACCTAAACTAAACCTTCCAGTTAGGTATATCACTGGAGGAACTTCCTAATTTTCCTTAGAATTTAGATAAGTATAAATAAGGACTTTTACTTAAGCCCTACTTAATGGCACAATCTAGACATTAACTGGAAGGAAATTTTTAAGTGGTATGCAGCGATTCACGGAATGTCTGCAGCAGAGGAAATTTCAGTCTGGATATAATCTAGCCACCACTGAAGCTAATTAAAAGATTCCCATCAACTTCGAAGGGCATTAGCCTATGCCCTCTCAGAACAAAAAGCCAACACATACTGATACCAACAGAAGAGAAAAAGACACACAGGTTTAGTAGATGGCCTGCATGAGCCATACTCAGGTTAAGATAAAGCATACTTTCTAAATCATTGCATAGCTGGCCTGTATCCCATGACCCAGAAACCTGTCACCCACAAAATGCTGTGTTCAGAATGATCACACTGCCCAGACTTGATGCCTTTGAAAGAATACGTGCCACAGAATTCATGGTTTAACTGGGCTTTAACTGTTCTCTTTAAATGCTCTTTTGCTGAACATAATGCTTCAAAGAGCTCACCAGCT
The DNA here is from genome assembly GCF_016699485.2 of Gallus gallus. Classification (NCBI taxonomy): domain Eukaryota; kingdom Metazoa; phylum Chordata; class Aves; order Galliformes; family Phasianidae; genus Gallus; species Gallus gallus. Next base: position 80,225,964 of record NC_052535.1, read on the forward strand.
GTTGAGGTACAGCTTCACCATTTGTTTTCATGACAGAAACCCACGTATGAAAGTTACTGTCCTGTGTGTGCTTTCCAACCTGCTCTGCCTGCCTCGATCTTTGTTAGCAACAGAAACTTTAGACAGTTGGGTCTTCTTCCTGGGTTATTCTCTAACAATTAAAACAACCCTATTTTCTAGGTTATCTTCTAGCTGGAGATAGTCTCAAATCTGATTGAACGTATCTCTGTTTACCCACTAGCACCAAAGAGGAGATAGGAAAACATGGCTGGAGGGGGGCTGGACCAAGTGTGAGAGGGGCCTTTCTTTCAGTGGCAGCACAAATATGTATTTGTTAAAGCAATCATGAAAGTGCCCCCAAAAAATCTTGAGCATGTCTGTGTATCATAACACTCTTGTAACAGAAAATATACAAAAGACAGCCAAAGGATCATTGTGATAATATAGAAGTTCAGTAACACATTTTTAATTCTTTTTTACTCTTCTATACATGGAAATAGGATGAAATAGGATTTAATTGATCACAAAGCTTTCTGACAATTGAACAAGTCATAGATGAGACACAGCAAGAACTTGCATCCCATTGGGAAATCTTTTCGTAATCAACTCATATTTGCTAGAGAACTTATTCTTTCACAGTCCCAGATGCCTCCAAAAGATATTACAGTAACAAACATAAGGGTTGTCTGCTAATTTAATGACATTCGTTGGAAAAAAAGAAGAAAGAAAGAAAATGGAGGCTTGTCCCTGGCTATTACCAACCTGTGAAGCATATCTAAAGCTGTAATCACAAACACTAAGACAAACACTACAACCTATTACTAGAAGTACATAAACCTTAGAAGAATGCTCATGGTTATAAAACCAATGACATGGCACATGTCTGGAGAGAGAGAGACCAAAAGAAAATGCTAAAAGAAAACATTTATGTAATACTAGTCTCCTAGCACAATGAACTGCTTTCACAGAAGTTGTGGCAATGACTACTTCTTTTTTACTGGGAATAATCCCCAGCATGCACCTGCACAGATCTCAATTGGAAGGAAAACTTAGAAGTACTGACGGACATTTAGATAAGGGGCAATTCCTACACTTCAAGCAAAGTCTCACTTATATAAAGGGTTATTTTATTCAAAATAGTATCTCTTTGAAGAATGAGGACAAGCTTGGCTCCAAGGCACTGTTTTGCTCATCTCAGTATAATAAATACAAGCTCTTAATCTTAGCATAATAAAGTCAATCACATCTCCAGCAATTCCCTCCGGTACCAGTCAGTGAGAATGACCTACCTTCCCCAGGGATACTTGAACAAAGAATAGTCCTGGAAATGCTGTGTATTTCTACATATTAGTTACCAAGTAGTGGTGCTCAGGAATGTTACCTACAGCAATAACTACAATTGGGGTATACTCAGCATAAGCTTTTATCATATTTGCCCAGTTTTTAAACTCTCTCTGAACTTTCCAGAGCTAGTATTTATTAGACCAGAAACACACCAAAGGTCCTGTGAGTTTAAGGACTGGAATTTGTTGAGGCCTGAGTCCTGCAATCACACACGTGTGTTTTCACATGCAATCAGATGCAGGCTCAGGGGTTTGATTTAGGCAAGTAGTATTCAAATCTAAGCTTGTAATCTACCTGTGGGCTGTAGCATTTACTTAAATTTTATTATTAGAAAGTATTGTGGTAGTTTGGTTCCTGTGGTGTGAACCACACTATCGGTAATGTAAGTGCTGTAAAGACAATATACTTACATAGATCACACGGCTTGGGGAACCTGATGTACTTGAAGCAGGTACAGAAATTATACTCTCAGAGGAAGTCCTTGTTTCCTATGGCAGGAGAAGAGATATGAAACAGACAAGAAAAAGAGAGAAAAGAGGGAGCCATTTCTTTGAATATAACCTTAACTGGTCAAAATAGCAAGTTATAGCAAGCTCAAAATGGACAGGTATGTCCAAAACTTGAAAAAACATCTCTACTTACTGACAGTTTGAAAACATAAAATGATTTTATATACAACTTGTTCATCCTCCTTCCCATTAGAAGGGGCTAGGCTTCCAGGGAGGCCTTTGGATGCTATTGAAGATAGTTTAAGTTACAGCAGCTCTGGAGAATCTGGGGTCACATGATGTTTTGTTTGTAACATCTTTAATCTATGGTTGTAATGTCAAATTGATGTAGCTGCTTCTGGAACACCTCACTGTACTGTGTCATTCACTCACAGCAAACAGTCTGACTTCCTCCAGAAGATACTGAGTCAGACACCCGATAGGTTTGCTTTCCTTCCCCTAACTGTAAGGGATTAATTTTAATGCAGGTAGTTTTGCTCTGTTTTCAATCATTATAGCATCCAGTGACAGCAAATATTGCCTTCTTTTTAGTTGATTCCTCTGTGATGAAAAATATAATTACTTGTAAATAAAAAAAGAGCTTTGAGGCACAGTGATATTAACGATGACTCAACAGACCTGATGCTCATAACTGAAGTTCAAACAAATCTTAAGACCATGTTTTCATACCCTCGTTTTATCTGTGTATGTTAATTCACCATAAAATACTTCTTCTCACCTCTGAAGAAACCTTTTCCTGATTGCAAAAAGTAGGTATTTTGCCATTTGCTGACAATAATTTTTACTTACTGCCTCACCAACTGCTTCTTATGTGGAGGTTATGACTGCTCAAATCTTTAATAGGATTTAGCATTATTAAACTGTCAGGTCAAGGTAGCATCCTACTACTTCAGTCTTCTCTTGGAATATTTGCTAATTTTTGGAAGACACATGTGAATGTGTCTTATCTCAGAAGTGTCTGTATGACAGACATTAACATGGTCCATATTATTAAGTCTGCTGACGGAGAATTTTAAAATGAGTATCTAGTACAAGAATTCCTTACCAGGCAGAGAGTGAAGCTTCATACAGTAGTAGTTACAGAGAGAGGTGAACTCTTCATGGTAAAGTTAAAATGGTTTAATTGCAATTGCTAAATGTTTTCAAAGGAAACATGAATTTTTAAGTATGATATAGCAAGAAGGAATGACTAAAAGCAAAAAAAAAAAAAAAAAAAAAAGTATTTCATGAATCAGACAAAAGAAGTATTCCTTCATTGCTACAATGTGCTGTATTAGCAGAATGAACAAACTCAGCAATCATAACAACCCTTCCACTAACCTTTAGCACAAATTATTCCTATGGGCTTCTCTGAGACTCTATATGTGGAGATACTTATTCATATTAAAAAGACTTCTGCTTTTTTAAAATGTTTGACTGGGATTTTGGCATTTTCTTCCTCTCATTTTCAGTTGTCTCACATGAAGGCTCTGGACAAGCTCAGGAACTCCAGGGGCCAGGCAAAATATCAGTACAGTATTATTTGAGAAATAATTGTTGCTGCCCATTGAGATGACGACTCAGCACAAACGGAGTAACCACAAATCCTCTGCTGCATAGCTAAAGCATGCTGCAGTTTTCCAGAAGTTGTGTAAATTACATGAAGGTGTCATCAGTGCACTGATGTCACATGCAAGCTATAATTCTTTTTCATGATGTCATTACAGGAGGTCTATTGCTGAAGAGAAAAAAGCTGAAGAAAACTCCTATTCCAATATACTATTCCAATGTTTTAAAGCCCATTAAGGACAAATAACAGTTTTTGTTTAACCTCAGGGTTTCCTAGACAAAGCCTCAGGGCTTCTTCCTGTCATGCACATCAGCAGAACGTGTTTTAATATGTAGCAGTGAACAATAGTTAGGTAAAAGTCATAGCATACATGTCTGAATACATTTAATAATGCATAATAAATTCCCAGAGCTCTTTCAGTGCCTTTCCTCATCTTAGGGATGCCATTTTCTTTTCAAGAAAAACCTACAATTCATTATAGCTTCTAACTTTTGCAATAAAAGTGCAGAGTCTCATCTTTCTGAGGTATTCTTATTCTATTCAGCTACACCCCCAAAGTGTCTCATTTTTATTCCTGGTGATTAAAACCTGTTCGTTCTACATCTCACACATTCTGTATTCTCTTCATGATCCATTACCCCTTTTACCATACTTAATCTCTGCCCACTGCACATAACCTTCCATCTTTTGCCACATAAACTTGCATCTCACTGGACTTTATTGCTTCTGTTCACTTCTTCTCTCTATACTACTTATTTCTTCTCTTTCTACTCTGATTTCTCTGCAGTATCCAGCTCTATCACTTCTGCTTACAATCTCATTCTCCTAAAGTTTTTCTTCTCGCTGTCACTCTCTTTCACAACTTCCTTTTCCCTTCCACTCCATCTCCAAAGTTGAGGGGTGTGATGCCACTTATTCCTCCTCCTTTTGTCACCTACTTTATTTACATGCTGTGCTTATGTCTGTGTAAAAACAACACTCTGCAAAGATTGACCAGAAAAGCAATCAACTGGTGTATCCTGTTCCCAACTTCACCACTTAGGTATGCTGGAAATTCTATCACTACCCTCTTTGAAACAGCATCCTTTTTGTTTGTTTGTTAGTTTTGTTGTGTTTGGCTGTTTCATTAATGAGTGTAAGTGTCAGAAAAAGATATAAGAGAAGGAAACTCCAAAGAAAAGAAAAAAAGGAAAAAAAAATAGTATTTGGAAAATTCTTTGAGCTTTATTTTATTCTTTTTTCTACTCAGGGAAAAGTCTCACTGACTTTCAGGTACAGACGTTTTCCCCTGCTGAGGAAGGGGCAGACTCCCAGTGCTCAGGAGAGATGTGTTACACATGAGAACCCAGAACAACAGGGTTCCACTGTCTACCATTGACGGAGGAAAAAAAATCCTACAAAGTACGTTGGGTTTTAGCCCTGCAATTTCAGGTATTCAGCCAGAATAAAATCCTCAGGAAGCCTGAAATACTGCATGGTACTATTAGACTAAATCAGCAGTACTTATTACACTGAAGTATTTTGACAATAAAGTTTTTTTTTTATTCTGAAATGCCACCTATTTGATATTCAGAAATTGCCAAGGAATACCCGAGCAATCACTTCCCAGCACATGGCTACTTAACTACAGCCACGATCTTTCAGGGTAAAGCCCAAATCAATACTTTTTCAAAACCGTAATTTAGTCCAAGTGGCACTTGCTAACACACTAGATTTGTAAACCCTCTTTTTATAGCTGCTGCCTGCTGCTCTGACTTGTCCCATGTGACTTGTGTTCAAGACTCGAATCAAAGCAAAGCTTTTTTGAGCAGGATACCAAGGATACCACTTGGAGCATCAGAGAAAAGCAGAGCTGAAAAGCCCCGTAGTTGGCCTCTGCATTAAATGAGATAGCTGCATCTCAGTCCCACCACTTCAGAGAGATCATTTCCCCAGCTTCAGATTAATTCTTCATTTCCTACGGGCAGCTTATTCATCTGCTAGCCCTGTAATTAATGTTAAACTTGCCAGAACTCTCCCCCTTTCCCCTTGAATAAAGACAGATGCACAAATCATCCAACTTAAGGAGGTATCCAAAGCCAGAGATTAAATTAAGCTGGGGCTGGCTTGCCAATTTTTTACATGCAAATAATAAAAAATGAAATTCCAAGGAGAGGGTGAGTTTTTTGTTTTTGTTTTTGGCGTTCATTTTTTTTTTTCTTGTAAAAACAAATGCAGTGAAAGTCCTCTGATCTTTTAAGTGCAGAGCCACATGAAAAAAGGTCATGCACTGATCGTGCCATAATCAGGCAGAAGTTACAAATTAACTTTTTTTTCTTCTTTATTCATATTTCCACATTTTTCCTTGTTCAGCTTATATGTACTACTCTTAGGTCGTGGTTCTCCTTAAGCTGTAGCTTTAATCGTAAGCAAAACCAGAATATAAAGTGCTTCTCTAATCTGATACATTTTTGTCATTAAAGTTTAAAATTCCAGTATTGTTCAAGTTTGAGACCCTTCCCTCTGTGCCTGCTGAAAAAAAAAAAAAGAAAAAAAGAAGAGACTGAACTAATATGACAACAAAGTAATACTGGGTAAAAAAATAAGGTAGCTTACCTTGTTTTTTTCTTCAGTCTTAGCAGCCTGTCTACAAACCGGATGCCAGATGGATGTACCTGGAGAGTAAGTTTAAAATTGTGCTTAATTTGTTTCCCTAATGTGTTTTTTATAGGATACAACATGCTGAGTGATTCCACTGCAGTCACAATTCTATGCATACTTCCAAAGCTAAAAATGACAACTTATCCATATTGGTAAGCCTGGACATAAACATTTGAAAAACTAGGTGTGCTTCAGAAAGATACATGGATTTCAGTATGTGAAATAAACATCAAAACCTAAGAAACGTTACGTGGGACCACTGTAACTCCTCCAGCCCTATCTACTGCTCGCAGAGGGTAACATTCCAGCAGCAGCTTAGAGCTGTGCTCAGTTGGGTTCTGAGTATCTCCAAGGATGGACACCCACAGCACTCTGTGCAACCTGTTCCACTCTCATGGTAATTTTATATTTCCTTATATGAAGTTGGAACTTCCTGTTCTCTTGTTATGCATATTCACGCCTAGAAATAGCACTGTGGCATTTAAAACCAGCTGAAAATTCAGTCCTTTTTTTTCAAAATTCTGCATTGTACTGACCTTGCACTACATGCTGCTGTCATATAAATTAAATGCTAAAGAACTGCTTAATTCATGGGAATATCCATCTTAGATAAAGCAGAAAATACATGAACCAATTCTATACTTCAGATATCTATTGATGAGAAGGGTATGAGCTACAGAGATATGTGTCAACATTAGTGTGAAAAAGAAACTGAATAACTTAGGAGCTTCAAATCTGTCAAAAAGAAACAAAAAAAAAGGTCAATAGCTGAACTATTCAATACATTCAACACTAAAATGTGTCACACTGGAACAGGTTGCCCAAGGAGGCTGTGGATGCCCCATCCCTGGAGGTATTCAAGGCCAGGCTGGATGTGGCTCTGGGCAGCCTGGTCTGGTGGTTGGTGACCCTGCACATAGCAGGGGGGTTGAAACTCGGTGATCATTGTGGTCCTTTTCAACCCAGGCCATTCTATGATTATGATTCTGTGATACTCATTGTGTTCAGTGTTCAGCAGAAGTGGAACGTGCTATATAAAATAAAGATTTATCTGTAAATTTTAATAGTAAAAAGGAACTTCTATGTTTATGCTGGTCTGATGAAGAACATGACACAAGATAAACCATTTCTCCACACACTTAAATAACATCAGTACACAGTAAGTTCCTTCTAAGTAAATGGGAAGCTGAGAACTTCTGTGTCATAAATATTAAATGTTTTTACTGGGTGGAGAACACCAATAGGAAATGCTTTGTTTTCACAGCAGTTTGATAGTTTTCTTCACCAGTGGATTTTGGAAAGAAGATAGAAACAGAAAGTCTGTTTCCCAGAAGGCAGATGGAGAGCATCAGAATTTGTTCCACAAAAATAATCCAGGTGAAATCAGACTAAAGCAGTACAAGACTATCTGTAAATTCAAACTGGATACATTAAGTTTACTAAGTTTTTTAAGTTTTCTGAGGATGTAACTACCAAAAAATGGCTTACTAGCACCTTCAAATTCAATACTGGTTTATGTTCCAATTATGACTGTTGCCCACTGAAAGAGCTTGTCCCAGATGTCACATAAGCACAATTTTCCCAGTGGTTTTAAATAGAAATTAAATCAACTTTTTTTGAATGAATTACTCCCATCTGTAGCCACACAAAACTGCCTGGGAAACATCTTCATGTAGAAGAAAAAGGGTCATTTAATCCCGAAGTAATCTGCTGGCTGACCACTGTAAACTTTAAGGTCTGCAACACCTTAGGTAACTTCAGATCAGTTTAGTAAAGGAGTGAAGAACAATCTCATAAAACCCTGGGTTTTAGCTAACACATCTGGTCAGGCAGTCCAAATATCTAAGCACAGATCTTTCACAGAATTAACACGTTTCTAATGGAAGCTGTTCTTCATCTGAAGACAAAAAGTGTATTAAAAAAGTTGATAGGAATGTTTCAAGCACCATAAAATAAAGCGATTAAGATGGCTTCAAATTAATAGGACTTGAGCACAGTTTGTAATGATTTGAACCAAAAATTACCACAAAAACTAACAGTCATCCTTAAAATAAACTGAATTTTAAAAGATTAATTACTGTTGGGTTTCTGAGGGTTTGAAATTTAGAAACAAATCTGCAGTTTGATATCTTTTTTTAAACCATTGATTTCCCAGGGGATTTTAGTAATGCTGCTAACTGCTAAAATGCTAAACTGCTAAGCTACTTTGCAATTGGAAGAACCACAGCATTCTCTGGCTCTTGAGAAAGAACACATGAGCATAGACAAGGATCATTATGTCCTCTAATGAGCTAGTTCTTGTAGTAAACCAAAGCAACAATATAACCTACATTTTGAATAACCTACTAAGTTATAATCAGATCTTACTGTTGCTTTTTAAGGTCTAACTTCTCCAGCTTAAAGAATGACTTCAAAGTACACTTCTAGAAAACTGTGGGCAATTGCATAAGTTGCAATACAGATCTGGGCAAGCATGTAATTTTGAGATAACATACAACTTTGCAGTTCCCACATCTTACTGAGTTTCTCTTTTCTATCTTGTTTTAAGAACTTAGGGCCAATTAAAGACGTAGGCAAAAGCCTTCATTTTCCTTGGAGATTGACCCTAAATTTAACTGTGCATACCTTTTTTACTTTGATCAATTTAGTATAGTAAAAATTTGCTATATCTGAAATGCAGATTTTAGTTGGTATCTGTGTTATTTTTTTCTTAATTATTATTTTTAATGAATAAGTTACAGAGCTATTCTTTACTATTACCAGTAAAATTTTCTGACAAGGAAAAGTGAATTTCTCCAGTCCAAGCTTATGGCTGCTTCTGGTATTAATCTATTGTTTGGTAAAGACTTCAGATCCATAACATCCTCGTCTCCACTTCCCAGAGGTATTTAGGTCTGACTGAAGGGAATTTAAATAGGGATCAAGAGATTTTCTCCTTGTATGTAAATAGGCAATGGGCACAGTTCTATGTCTGTATTAACTTTTATCTAGGCCACTTGTAACACCTGAAAAATCACATTTTCTAGTAAAAGGAAAATTTTATAAACTTCACTGTCAAGTAGTTTCACCTGCAGGAAGTAACTACTACTACTTACTCTTTCAGTGATTCACACTTGCTTTTAAATTAGGAGAGAAGTAATAGTGAGTAAGAAGCAATAGGAGGAAGGAGGAACTGAGGTGTTTTTTTGCTTTGGTTTTGCTTTTACCTAGCCTATATGTATCAAACTTCACTTCCTTTAGTAGTTATGAAGTGAGAATACACACAGTACAACTCATGAAAGCAGGTATAGGCAAGAGGGCCAGGATGCCAAGTGTTACTGCTTTGTTTGTTTGTTTTACCTTGAAGATACATTTCTTCTCCTTCTGCAAACATCTGACAGCACCTGACACATCGTGCACAAGTAGGATGATAATGTTTTTCTCCCGCCTGTTCAGGAAAAAAAAAAGAAAGTAGAGTTGAATAAGCATTCTGGTGAATTGTGAGGCTTCTTTATGAGAAGGGACTCTTTTTCCATCAACTAGAATATAATTAGAGTAAATCAGTTAATTTCAATTAGTTCAACAATCTCCTATACATCAGCAATACCTATTTATGATTATATACATTTAACTTTATAAAACTGAACTGTGGTCTCCTCTATCCCAAGACAGTTACCATGTGATAGTTAAACTTGTGAACTTATGAAACAGAAAACAGTTCTTATAAAACTAGCACATTTTCCATGTAAACAATCATACTGTGCACCAAGTGCAAGGTAGCTTAGGACTTACCTATACAAGGCAGGTGGGAGGCCATAACCTTGAGCTCAGATTTTAAACTCACTTATGCTCCTCACAACCCCACTATACATATATTCTTAAAGCACATCAAGAAATATCTTGTGCAAGGAACGTTTGTATCTGCTTTGAAAGCAGTGTCTTGCAGATAATGGGTACAGAACTGCATCCATGAGAGATTTGTGTCTGGGTAATAGCACTGTTAGTTCAGAACTTACACTTTCAGGTTCTGTACCCTAAAATCCTCACACAGATAAACCAGAAGAGTTACCAATTTTTCTGACATTAACCTCTGTAATTTAATACCTTTGTTTTCAATTGGAATGAGAACAGAAAAATGTTTGGAAAAGATTAGTAAGTCATCAATTGCCAATTACATTATAACCCCATTAATATCAACTCTTCCCCACTTACTTCAGATTGTTTTTCAAGAGGAGTAGACTACCTTGTATAAAAGAGTAAGGAATCTCCAAGAAGGAGACTCTTCAACCTCTGGGCAGCCTCTTCCACTGCTCAGCCACCCACCCAGTAAAAAAGAGTTTCCTGATGTTCGGACAACTTCCTGTGCTTCAGTTTGTGCCTACTGCCTCTTGTCCTAGCACCATACTGCACTAAAAAGAGCCTGGTTCCATCCCCACTCCACTCTTCCTTCATGTACACACCCCTTTATCCAGAGTTCTCGCATACAACTAATGTGGTCTCTATATGAAACATCCTTATTATGTTCAGCAGCCCCAGAAGGTCCTGGATGTGCTCCTAGCAATCCTTGCTCTTCAAAAACACCTATGGAGCCACAAGCTAGACGTGGCAACCCCTCTATGTTCTCCTTGACCCCACATTCTGCATTGCTAGACAGAATGGCCCACGATTTTAAGCTTATGGTCAATGCCACATCTATTAAGAACAAAAACCAAGAGACTAAGTAAATCTAAAGTTAAGTATGAGTCCAGAAGAAATTTCCCTGAGTTAAAAATAGAACAAATATTGAATGCTTCATAAACTGTTAATCTGGAGAAGGTTGAAATAGCCATTAGAACTTTGTGTACCTTTAACAAGTTACTCTCAATTATCGTCCTATCTTTGGAAGCCACTGCACCTTCTATTAGTCTGGAAATTTAGCACTGTTACTGCAAGAATGACTTCTCAGTGTTTTTCATTCAGTGAATGAAGTCACCCATGGTATTTATATTGAAGAACATATTCTTAGTCTGGAGACTATTTTGCCATTCACAATATCAAATACAGCAGCATAATAAATTTAGGTTAAAGAGTCTCTCTTTTCTACTTCACAGAATGGTTTGAGTTAGAAGGAACCTCAAAAACCACCTAGTTCCAGACCTGCTGCCGTGAGCAGGGACACATTCCTTGAGGTGAAACCTATCACATCAGAACTAATATTTTGGAAAAAAAAAAAAAACCAAAACACCACAACTTTGTTGCTTTTTACTTTTCTTTTTATAGTACTGTTTGTGCACACTGCTGAGTGTTTTTGGCAGCTTAAGAAATGGAAGATAATCGCTACTTACTATGTCAACACCTTAAGTTATCATTCCATTAAGCATCAGTACAGGGTTTTAACCTCAGAGGTTTTAAATTGTTTCTCTGAATACCGGTGTTTAAGGACAGAAGACTACTGAACTATCACCATATAATTTCATAATATCATGTTGAAAAGAAGTATTATTTTTCTTGGCAGATTCATATTTCACAAACATTCCTAATGCAATTCATAGCCTCAATAATTCAGTAGGTAAAGTTCCCAGGTAAACACTGTCCAAGGGAGTTCAATTACTCCTATGCCAAAATAAACTGCCAGAATACATTCTCATATAACCTGTACTGTAGCATGCAAACTTCTGTTACACTTCTCTTCTAACCAAAGCAGGGAATACAAGACATGCCAGACTCTTTATCAGTAAGTATTTAAAACATCACATCTTTGTAAACAATAGGTGCTAGCTAAATCTGAGATTTCAGACCTGATGCAGGAATTAACTCACAGTATTCTCAAATAGATTTATATTCTTTGCCTGATTAGATACCATGAATTATACTCAGGCACTGGGAACTGGGTGTGTCGGGTCTAAACACAAAATGTAATCTCATTCGGGTTCATGCCACAGGGACTTTTGCTGGTGTTCCTCCCTCAGAGTATTATAGAGAGTTCATCTCACAGATGAGCAATTGATTCCATCAGAATTCAGAAATGTTATATGCAGTAACTATTTTATATTTTCAGTTTAGTTGTAATGATGGCCTAGTTATTTTTTTCTTGGTTACACTGCTGTAAGGGAGTTTAATGCAGAAAACAAATTCCTAACCATATGTGTACTTCTTCTTTGCACAGTTTGAAAGCTTAGTTTGACAGACCGTTGTCTCAGTGTTGCTTGTTTAATAAAACATCAACACACACAGAGGCAACATCAATCTCTGAGACATCTCTTATTCATGTAGTAGATTATCGTAGAATCACAGAATATCCTGAGTGGGAAGGGACCCGCAAGGACCACTGAGTGCAACTCCAGGCTCCACACAGGACCACACAAAAATCAAGCTGTATTTCTAAGAGTATTGTCCAACCAGTTTTCCATAAGCACTGAGCCAAAGTCTTAGTGTTTAATTTAAAGATGGGCTCAAAGCAGACCTAAAACTCTGAGAAAAAGCATTATGAATCACTTCATTCTTCCTAGGTAAGAGGGACCACTTCTTAAGGCAGTTCTCTTCTGTGCAGTTGGTGGAGCTTTTTGGATAGTCAACATGAGGAACATATTCATATTGGTTGTAGATGACTGACAACTCCCCACACTCCTCACTGAAAGCATGAGGGGCACCACAGTGTTACTGACTGTCCCACAGTGCATCAACAAGCAAACCCAAGTTTCACTGAAAGCAGGACAAGTCTTTGCAGAAATGAGTTTACAAGAATGTTTTCTCATTTAACATACTTTAAGGCTTGAAAACACAAAAAGAAGAAGGAAAAAAAAAAAAAAAAGAAAAAGAACCTGATGTGATAAGAGTGAATCACATAATTTAAAGCACAATTTCCAGACAATTAGGGGAGTAGTCCTAGAGTCTGTAGGGAACCGAGAGCAGTAAGAACATCATGCCTGAAAAACACGCAGCATAATTTGTACCAGAAAGAATAACCACTAAAAGTTGGGTTCTAAATTAGCTGTCATCACCCAGGGAAAAGATATTCCATTATTGTAGACAGCTCAGTGAAAACCTCTGCTCATTCTCTAGCAATGGCTGCGATAACTGATGAAGTCATAAAATATATAAAAGAATGTATATATAGTAATTTAAACTCTATCATAATGACACTGCTATTCTGGTGTCTCTTGCCATTGTTGGAAGTGTAATAGGTGTAGTTTTTTTTACTGCAGAGCAATAACTGATGAGCAATAACTGCTTAAGGACTGACACTTGAGCGATTGAAGGATTGGAACTAGAGTGGTCCAGAGCTCAAACTGTAAACTAAGACCTTGGAAGTGAACTCAAGATTTCTCATTACTCTCCCAGGAGTGAAGCATAAGTACATCATATCTCACTGTGTTACTGACTTACTAAAGTTATATGTAAAGAGAAGATAGAAAGTAGACAAAACCATATAATGTGTTAAATAATTAAACTTCCAGCTACTTGATTGCTGTCCTGACAGTGAAAGGAAATCTGTCTCATTATCAAAATGCATGGCAGTAACTGATGTCTTTTAACACAAGGAATCAAAAACTTGTTTAAGTGGAAAAAGACAGACTACTGCGACGAAACTATGGTATTAAAACATATTTTCTATGTTAAGGAGATGCAATGTAGATTGCTGTAATACTTCATTACTAACTAAGTCTCATTTGCTGAGATGTCTAAGTCCTACCATCCTCATACTCTAAAATCTCTAAATGAACTCCTGACTGCATACTACTTCCAACAAAGATAACGCAGGTCAACCTGAAGGCATGGAGCAAACTGCATGACCCAGAAACAAATTCAATAGAAGACTTGTGTCAAGGATTCTTAGTTACAATCTTTTCACAGAGAAAAAATCCACTAGAGAGTTGGGTCATCACTAAAAAGCCACCTGTTCAAGCAGAGGAAAATAGAATGAAACACAAAACATCCAACAGTCTACACCTTTGCATCAGGCAGCTTCTCACACTGAAAAGAACCAAAGATTTCATTAAACACAAAACTCAGCACCTGCTCCCTGTTTAAGTGGGAGTTAGTATTTGTTAGGGTGGGGAGAGGAAAACAGTTATGTAGTAGTGATGGACAGAAGTTTAAAACTTCAATTAGACTATAAATTGTTCTCTTTTCTATACTTTGTCTCCAGCATCCTTAATTTCCAATAACATGGGTTACATTAAAGGTCACTGAGATTTCTGCAGGTGCACTTAATAATTCAGCTAGTAGTAGAAACATCATTCCTGACTTTAAAGTCAGGAAGTGAAGTGTTGTTCATCAGTCACATACTAATAATTCTGCCATTGCATGCACAAAGTGGCACAGTATGTGGCCCATACTGTCTCCATGAACTGGAATCCATTTACTATTTTCAAATAAGTGTGATGATATTCAGAAATTAGATGAACATTGCTGCTAAAAGTAGATGACTGTGCTCATTTGTCATATAAACTATCCGTTCATATTTATAGCAAAGCCAGATCTTTGCTTATGCTACAGAAGAATTGCTTGGTAGTAGTTGTATACAGTAATGGTTAACTTAGCAAACAGCTGCCATGTCATCTACTGATTATGAAGGGACAGGTAACATTAACAATGCAGAGATATTTAGCACAATAACTATTGTTCATGTTATACAACAACACTGAGAAAAGTGTGAGAGTCACAAGACAAAAGGAAAATTATGTGGAGAAAAACTCTTACTAATTCTCTTAGTCACGGTGGACCTGACTCACCACTGAGTCACTGCAGCAGCGTGCCAAGGCAAGTAATCTGTCTTAAAAGGGGTTTACACCAGTATAAATGTTGTGTAATGTTTTGAATCAATCCTTCTCCTCATCTTTTTATTGGATTAATTTATCAACCCATTCAATGCCAAGAAACAGTCATTTGAATTGTTCAACCCATGCACCTACAGCATTACTTACGGCTTCACGTCTCACAAGTACAGTTGTTTCACATTGTGTCTTGGTGCTGGCTCATCCCCCCCATACTTTGCAGAACCTTGAGACTTCCCACCCACATTTGAGTCATTTTTACTCCTTCCCACACACATTTTATTCTTCTAGGTATAAAGTGCAGAATCAAATGTACCAAGAGGGACATTTACCTCAGAATCAGAGTAATTTATTATATATACTGGACACTCAAAACAATAAGTTTCTAATGCTTTAGGGAGAAATAAAAAAAATGAATAAAAGTTTTAAAGGGAATAATTAAGAAAAAGCAAGAATAGAAAAGGCTCAGAACTATGATAACTGCAATCTCATTCTGTGACATCTGCAAACAAGTTTTTACTAAGGAGCAATGTCAGCGCTGCCACAATCAGGCAAAAGCTGGAAAAGTTCAACAGAGCAATTTTTCTACAGAACTTGTTATACTATCTTGTAAATCAAAAAGGTTGAACATGCCTACAATCACTAATTTTGCACTCAGTTGCTTTTGTTATGCAATGAGTGATCTGCCCCTTTTGTCTTTTTCTGCTCAGCTTTGCAGATTTGCCTTGCCACCCACTGAGACTGGAAGAGGCTTCTGTTTTCCATTTGCTCAATTACCTCCTTCATTTCTTTTCAACTTTCCTCTCCCACTCCTTCAAACTCACTTGTGGCCCAAGACAAGCTGCAGCTGGCTCTCACTTCTACCATCCCTCGATAGGGGAGAGAGAGAAAGGATGGAGAAAGATGACTTGCAGACATATTCCTCTTCCTTTTCAAGTTTGCAGCTGTGGATTTAGCCCACCCATTTCAGACAGGAAGAATGAATCTGCAACCAACAAGGAACAGCCATGGTGAGGAAGGATGATGTATCAAATGAAGGCAGCACAGATCTTCCCACGCTGCTTGTGGCGGTCTGGGTTGCAGACATCTGAGGGCAGAAGCTGTCTCTCATTGTGTGCCCAGATGAGGGCTGAGATTTTGGATCTTCAGATTTAGCTGGGACCAGAAATGCTACTGTCATGAGACATGACATGGACAGTAATAGTACTTCCTGGAAATAGGAAAGTACTGCTTTCATATTCATAAGTACATTTCTGAGTACAAAAAAAATGCTGAAAGTTGGGAGAAGAAAAAAAACCCTAGAAATTCAAGAAATGAGCTGTATAGGCAGATTTCCTGCTAATAGCAAACACAGGACGTTGTCAGATGGGCCAGAGCATACTCAAGATGCTTTATCAACAAAGGCACTTGTCACTAACTGCACTTATTGCTACACTGCTGTCACAATGACAGGAGAGAGCTGGAGGGATGCTGGTGTGATGCTAGCTGCATCATGGCTCTACTATAGGGCACTGAAGAGAAGCAGATTACCTAAGCCATGAATCTGAAGGCACACAAAGAGAGAAATTTTGTGAAGGATGAGAAACTGAAGACTTCCAAAATGCAAAATACCCATTGTCAAAATATTCAAATGCTAGCAAAGATTGCGAGATAATAATGCATCACCACAGCAACACAGTGCTCAGAAGGGCACTACAAGTGTCATACTATCTGCTGTTTGTATCTGAGGCTCAGAACTTACAGGGTGAATACTGAAGCCAATGCTTTGGTGCAAAACTGTCTTAAGAGATTAATTAAGACAGAAAAAACTAATTAATAAGCTAAATTAATTTTTATTACTATCGCTTATGATTGTTAGCTGATACTACATTTTTGCATTAAAACAGAGCAGTGGACACCATTCAACTGCTTTCCAAAGGTCTAACCACCAGCCTGGAATATAACTATGCACTAAAACTCCACTGCATACAAACCCACACAGGTGCAAGTGCATAGTAACTCTTAGATCTTTTCCATCCATATGAGAGAAATTCTCATGAGAAAAGAAAGTACATAACTGAAAAAGAAAAAAAAAAGCAGTAGTAATTTTTACCTCTGTATGAATCAGTTTCCCACAGATTTTGAACTTCTCTTTTGTATTATTCAAAAATAGTTCTCAGAATCTCTTACTTTGGTAAAAATCTGACAAGGCTTAAACCATCAACAAAAGCTCCTCATTGTGCTTACTCGAGAGCCCTGAAAATTGACTTACAGGGTTAAAATTCTGCAAACAGTTCCCTTCAGTATACACTAGTTCTTCCTGCCTTCTGTGAGGTTTCAGCAGCCCAGATAACAGTAATGCATAAGCATAGTTCTGTATCTCCTTCTGGAGAGAACAGACTGTTGCAAAAGGGAAAGAATGAGGGTGGGACGCAGATAAGGTGAATGAACCCAACATCTTGCAATTGGTCTACAGAAAAGGTTAAAAACTAAGATTGACAGTATTTATATGCTTATTGATTGTATTTCTAATCATATCTGTTTTAAAGGAAAACATTCATCTGACAGTTAGCACTCACCCACCCAAGTTCAGATAGAACGTGCTGATGATTAACCTGCACTTGCAAACCAGCAGCCCCAGACAAACACACATAGCACCAAAACAGAGACAGCTTTCAAAGTGCAAAATGTCTTGCATCCCAGTAAGCACCAGTCATTGAAAGCTCTAGTTAATGTTTCCTACCTTCAGTGGATTCCTTGGGCAAGAGCTAATGCTGATTTATTTAGCTGTATCTTTTCCAACAGTTTTCCTTCTTCTCTCGTGATGGAGAGAACTGTCGTGCAGAGCAGTATCTAAGTGAGGATTAGTACAGACACTCAGATCCTTCTGCTGCTCTGACAGCCTTCTCCAGGCTGATCATGCTACAGGAAATACTTCATGCACATAGACAGAGTCACTTTTACTGCATGCTTCAGCGTTAACGCCGGCATTGTAAGCTGCTGGAGCACCTTTCACACATCACTAGGTTTTGTTGTAAGTGAAACAGCAGGGTAACAGGCATTTCAGAACGAACCATTATTCCACACTGCGGGCAGAAATTCATGCACCCCGCTGTACAGAATTAGTCTCGTCTCTCTGCTGCGCTGAGACTTTTGAATGGGGAAAGGCAATTGATTTGCAAAGTAGATGTGGCTGCAAACAGCTCAACCCTAGGGCAAAGCAAAAGGCAAACTACAAAAAAAAAAAAAAAAATCATGCTTTAATTAATATGTCGCTGAGGTATAACTGCTTAATTGACATATACATAATTGACGTTTCTAGCCTAAATCCTGTCTAGTGCTGACTGTTTGTTCCTTTATTTTAAAGCAGCATATGGTTATGATGAATAGATTTTTAAAAATATTGATTATATTTTACAGACATTTACACATACCTGTAACACAGCAAAATGTTAACTCTTCCTTCCCCCATATACTGAGTACCATGCTGCCATTCCAGAGGGAGCAGTTGGACCCATCTTCATGTTTGGCAAATAATACGGGCATTTTCACCAGCTCAAGTAGGATACGTTTATACCACAGCCATAGCTGTAAATCAGAGGACGGTGGTAGACAGAAGTCTAGTCAAGATCTGAAAATATCCCTCAGTCTGCAGCCCGGATCACCAATTACAGCAGCTATTGGTTTGCATGAAAATAAGCCTCAAGAGACCTTTCCAGAAATATATAACCTTCCAATATTTTACACTATCAGCTTTTGTCCACATTAAATTCAAAGTACCAGCTTGTAGCAGTGGAGAATCTTCTTGAGCATGTAGGCCTGCTAAGTGGCAGCTCAGACTGGACAGAACTGCTGCAGTTGCCTTTCTAAGCAATCACATCTGATTTCCTCACAGTCCACAATGTATTTGTAATCAAAACATCTCAGAGTCTGTCTTTGGCTGTGAAGGTTTCCTCTAAGGACCTAGGAAATCATTAGTTGAAATAGTAGATGAAGAGAAACATTCCCCAAGTCATTTCTTACAAGGAACTATCAATGGTAATGAAGCTGCAGAACGAAAAACACCTTCAGAGCAAGCTGTCTCAGGGAAGCGACTTTCTTTAGAAATGAAGAAAAGAGTTATGAGCACTGCCTAAGGTAGTGGTGGGACATCAACCAGAGCACAGCGTCCATCCATGCTGAGATACATGGATTCTCAGGGGCAGTGGGTGCTAAGGACGACTACCAGCATCACAATAAGAGTCTGGGGTTGACTTTGATAGGATAAGAGGAAATAGTTTCAAACTAAAAGAGGAGAGATTTGGATTGGATATAAGCAAGAAGTTTTTTACAACAAGGTTGGTGAGATACTTGCACAGGTTGCCCAGAGAGATGGTGGGTGCCCGATCCCTGGAGACACTCAAGGTCAGGCTGGATGGGGCTCTGAGTAACCTGGTCAAGCTGTACGTATCCCTGTTCATCACAGCCGAGTTGGAATAGATGGCTGAAGGGTCTTAAAGGGTCCCTTCGAACTCAAACAATTCTATGATTCTACGATTTTTAGGTGCAGAGAAGAATTCAGCTTGTTCGTTTTAGCAAAACTGAAGTTGACCAAGACTAAGACTGGTCTCTGTAATTTTTTCTTAGAGTTCTTCAATTAAAAGGACGAATATCACAAGAGCTAAAATTCAGTCTTTATGAGGAGAACTAGCAACTATAGATTGACCACAGTCAAATAGAGAGATGCTGAAACTGAGATAATTCTTCTAATTATCACAGTTACAGAAATCCAGGCAGGATTCCCAGAAGGGAACTGGGATGTGTCACTGTCTGCCACCCAACCTCTCCACACAAAACATCAGCCTCCCCAGCACCTACACAGGCTATTCTGAGGGAAAGACAGGAGACAGGGAACCTGCCTCTGTCCCCTCCAAGCAGAACACAACTAGGAGATTGACTGAAGATCATTAAATAAATGCAAAGTTTTTACTGGAATGAAAGGTGTTTGTTCCAGGATCTGAGTTACCATGTGAAATACAGCGTATTTTTATATCAAGGCAATTACACTCATTTTGTCTGTTTTTATGATATGCTTATTAGCACAAGTTGATAATTAATAAATAACTACTTATGATATTTAAAAAGTATATATTTTTAGTGCCAAATAGATTGGAATATAACAAAAGGAGAGAAAAAAACGGTTATAAATCAACAGCTTATTATTTTAAAAAGTGTTTATTTTCTGTGCTGTTGTATGAGGTTTGCTATTGCTGGATGGAGAACAGAACTACAGCATAACCTCATGACCTGTGCTATAGTTATAGCACAAAAAGATAAACCCTAAGGGCTTTCAGTTGCATTGCAGTTTAAGTCAAACTACAAAGTAAACTCCAGCCATAACTTGCCATCTCATTTTGGATGGCAGGTTTATCAACTTAAGTGGTCAGGCAAAAATTGTATCAATTTCTAGGACAGGATTGATGCTGCATGAAGCAGTGCCCTTTAGGTTTTCAAACCAAACCCTGCCTGAACTAGCACTGGTGAGAAGAGTTTTTGTAAAAACAACAGCAAAAAATGTTGCAGTTTAGAGCAGTACAATAATTTATGGTGTCTATGAATCAGCACTTTAGCCCCAGTTGTAGCTTTTTCCATACAAGTTCCCTGGGAGACTAGGGAAAGGACAAGGTGGACTGAAGAGGAAGACACGAGAAAGGAGTTAGAAACATGGCTATCCTGTATTGGAGTTTCTTTACTACATGAAATGGAGCTGGCCCTAAGAAAATGCATTGAAGGAAGAATTTAAGTAACTAAATCATCACTGTATTTGGCTGGCAACCTACAAAAGCAACCATATTTTTATAATTTATCAGTAATTCACCATAGTTGACTCTCCCTTCCTCCTCTGCTGAATAAACACTTTAAATGAACAAGTGTTGGAAAGGGAGACAGCATTTTAAAATCTGGGCACAGAACAATTGTGGAAGCAGCTGTCCTCCTGACATTATCACAGAAATCAGAGATGGAAAAAATCCTATTAGGTCATATAGTCCCGCCCTTTGTCATTGCAGGATTGTTCCCTAACGTAGATTTTCCAGTGCCTTGTCCAATCTAGTTTTAACATGATCTAAGTGATAGCTTCCAGCAGCTCCCTTAGGGGACTGTTCCTCTGGCTAGGAAGGAAGATTTTTTCCTCTTTTTATTAGCAATTTATCCTATTATTTCTATGTCTCTCCAGATATACCACAGAAGTGAGTACTGAAGTATTGAAAAATACGTCAGGATTCCAAACAGTTCTACCAGGAAATGTATACAATGACAAGCAGCCACAGATACTTTTTCTTTTTTGTCCTCCTGATGAGGAGACACGCAAGCATCCCAGCAACCTGACCAGAGACACACAATGCATGTGCTACTGGATAGACTGAAAAGATCAGTCCCAACTCCAACACACTGGAATAGATCTGTCTACTGTAGGCAAGCAAAAAAATGACTTAACTGCATTAGCAATGGGTGTGGTCTCCATTCTTTCAAATTGGTTTGCTTAAGAGATGAGTTTTAGTCTCTCTTCTTCATGATACAAGGTGTGCGCTAACCTCCTTATCCAGCTACTCTTCACTGCTGACACTACAAACCAGTGACCATTTTAAGTGATCCCTCAGAGAGATTCAGACACTGAATATTAATGTGCCTGTTGTAACCCACTGCCTGCTTCAAGCTAAGTTCATCTTGGCTTTCCTGTATGGAAGTGACACTATCTGCTGCTGTGATTTTACAGGTTGCAAAAGTCCTCTCTTCTACTTATCTCTTCTCTGTTTTAAAAAAGTTTACAGAATCCTGCATCAGTACTTTTGGCCACATTTAAATATCATAGGTTTCAATCAACATTGCTCCCAGCCTTCATCAGTACCAATGCTACCATTTTTTTCAACAAAGGAACACTGCAAATGAGTGGGGACTGAGGATAGAATGAAAGAGGCCAAATAACCACTGACCAAAACCTCACCTAGAACTACAATAACCTACATAATCAGGGATGGTAAAATTCCTACAAAATCTTCAAAGAATGATCTTGTCTCAAGTTTATTTTGCTAAATCTGTAACAAAAATAAGGAACCAAACTATGGGTAAAAATTTTATCACGTAAAAAGAGTATTTTTTGTACACGTATTATTATGAGTCTATTTATTTTCTGAGATTTTATAAAACATTTCATAAAAACAATTGGAAAATGCCTTCCATGCATTAACCAAAACACCTCATGATGCCAACAAATATGGACTCATTGTTCCCTTCTGCGTGCCTCTTCATCCCCTCCATAGCTACTACTGTCTACCATTTGGATAATTATTCTGTGCACGACTTCTAGCAGCTTTGGAGGATGCCTGTTGTGACCACATTCTCTAAACTGTGGAACTGAGTGTAACAAACAAGGATCTGAGGAACCTCTACCTAACTCCAACACTGCTACGGCTCGACTGGGTCACTACAGACAGACTCAAATTCTATTTAGATCAAAGAACTGTATTTACTTCTGATGCTGGGTCAGTTACGTGAAAATCTGGTTTTGAAAAAAGCACCCACACTAAACAACATCCTTCAGTTTTAGAACAACAAACTCTGAAGAACAAACCTAAAAACCCAATAAATGCAGCAGAAGAATATAGCTTATTTCTGGGTACAAAAATAAATTTCAAGTTATTCATTTAACTTTTTCATGCATCTGATAATGCATTCACTTCCCACTTCTTCTACTCGAATGTTCTGCAGTACTATATTTATCCATTGAAGAACTTTAATATAAAATTATTAAAAAGAAGAAACAGAAAGCAATCATAGAAGTCATTCATATGATTTCATAATTAAACTTGCGTTAACGCTCATTTGTGAACATAAAAATACACAGCAAAGAGAAATTCTCTTTGCACACGTTATGATTTGTTTGAGTGACAGATTCTCCTTACCTCAAGCACTCTCCCTGTAATATATTTTTCACAATTGTCACATCTGATACCAAACTTTGCATGATAGTCCGTTTCGCAATATGGAATGCCATCCCTACAGAACAAGGACAGACAACACAGAGATTGCTTTACATGGGGTTACAAGTTTTCTGGGAGATTATACTACTAAAATACGTTAACAGTTATGATTGAAAAACATGAAGATTATGAATCAAAGCCTTAGTGTTTCTTTTTCTAAAAAGTTAGAAGCAGGAAACTTAGACTACATAAAATGAACCGGTCTGTTAATTTCACGGTTGGATCACAGTTTTACAAAATTTTACATTTAGATCATTAAACAGATGAACAAAAAGAAATTGCTCTAGAAGAACTGGAGATTTTTCTAATGTTGTAGAATGTAAATGAAGTACAGTTACATACATTTAGCGCACTAGTTCATAATATGCTAGAAGAACCCACAATCGGATGGCAAATGCTCAATTTTGTTGGGTTCTTACTTGAGGAAAAATAAACATTAATTTTATAGTAGACAAGTTGGAATCCTAGAGACTAACTTATGAGTTATCACAAAAATTAATTGAATTGATTGAAAAACGGATGTTTCTTCTCTTCAGTTTTGTTTGTTTGGCATTTAGTTTATTCAAGAGAGTAAAATAGGATTTGAGACAATGTGAAACCATACTTGGGAACACCCTTTTATTAAATACTGTTTTCTCAGTCTCCAGTGCATGCTGTGAAATTAACTTGTATTAATCTAAATCCAAGGAACTGTTGAAAGTCAGTGGGATGTTGGCTGTGAAGCCCCAACATCTCTGAATCTCTGGGCGCTGGTGTTTGAGTTAGCTGTTTAGGAAAATTTTGTCATATCAACATAATTCTCCAATGCAGAAATTAATCCCAGTTGCTTTGGCCAGTGAAAACTCTATATCTCATCAGACTGATATGAGTGCTGACATGGGACTTGGTCTCCGTGTGCGCTTTGTGCTAACTCTTATTGCTGTCATCAAATTCAGTCCAAATCTGATAGCACAAGTGTCAAGCAGCACAAAGCCCCAGTATATAACTCTAATGAACACTTTAAGATTCTTTTTGCTTATGTGAAACACATGGAAAGGATAATATCTGCTTGTTCACATGACAGCATCACTTACAGCAAAGGCAAACACAAATAACAAAGGGCACGTCCGCAGAGCTCTGAAGCATACTCCACCCATTGTCCTCCTTTAGCATAGCTGCTCTGGTAACTCAAGGTAAATTGACAAATTCCATTTTATTCATTTGATTTTTTTAAAATTTATTTTAATACAGTTTTAGTAATGCTTGGTAATCTTTTATACCTCTCCAAACATTTATAAAGACAAACTAAAGGATATACAACACTGAATTATTTATTTGGTATCAGAAATATGCTGAATAAAACCCTCTGAGCTTCCCCACTCAACTTACTTGCTGATGTACTCTGCGTTCAGTAGCTTGCCACATGTATTGCACTTAAAACAGCCCAAATGCCAGTGTTTGTCCAAGGCAACCAATGACTGCCCATTTTTTATTTCTGAACCACAGCCTCCACAATCTGCAAGAGAGAAAAATCCAGTGAGTGCATCACATGCTTTAAACATTCAAGCAATGATACAGGTTACTGCAGTACAAGAATCAATTTGTGTCCTAGTAACAGCTTGCACATGCTCGAAAGCTTCCTGCTGACTGCTCACAAACAAATGATAAGCAGCACTGCCCTAATGTCCTACATGGGATGAATAATCCAACACACAAAGAAGCAAACCCTAATAGCTTACATTCCTAGTGACTTAGGTTACATTTGAAATTCTTTATATACTGTCTAAAAAATGTGAAAGTTTTCCTCATTAAGTTCTAAAGTATTGCAAATCAGCTCAATGAGATTAGTAAGAAAAAAAGAGCTAAAAGTTACAGGACTAAAATTAACTATTAAGTCTTTTTGTTAGACTTTGCTTCCAAGTCTGACAGTTTAACTCATAATTCAAAATTTTCCCACAACTGGGGAAAAATACTAAGCTGAAACTCTGATTTGAACTTCTGTTATCAGGAAAAGTACATAAAAACATGAGAGACATTACAAGTTCCCTAATAGTTGTGACGTTGGATGCGCAACATGTGAAATTGATGGCTGGCTACATACTCATTATGTATAGAAAATCATATATAATCTGGATACTTTTGACTACATTAGTAAAACATAAAACCACTCTCAGGCACTATGTGCTTATGACCCTGTCTAGTGAAGCCACATAGACATATGGAATTTGAAGCTCCATACTCTTCATGAATCCTCAAATATCCTATACAGTCCAGCTCACACTGTCTTCTCTCTCTTCAGTTTCCCATCTGTGTGCAGTTCTCTCACAAAACGTTAGAACATTCAGATTCACAACTCATGGAAAACATCAGTACTAGACTGATTCTAGAATCAATATCAGTAATCAATCTAATCTTCTGTTTGATATTATCTACAACCTTTCTTTTTTTTTTTTTCTTTTGGAGGAGTTCCTATGTATACCAACAATTTGCTAGGGAAAAGACAAATGCAAAGACACATTAAAGCTTTGTTTAGTGATTCCAGAGAAGAAAAAAAAACATCTTGCATGGAACAGAAAATATGCAAAAGTATAAAAAAAGATTTATCTAGTTATTAAGAAAGAACTCCAAACAGAGGATCTCATTAAAAGACTTAAACAGTCCTCTTAAAAACTTTCTGATTTAAGCTCCTATTTAGTTGATGATGTGATCCTAATGAGACACTGTTAGTGCAATTGCAAATATTTAATTTCTGAGCACACAACTATAAAGGGTTGATCTTATTTTCCTTTAGTGGATTTGGAATGGATTAAGGGAGAAATAGTATGTCTCTTTAGTATCACTCTGTAGAGAACTCATATGTGGAAACAGATCAGCACAAAAGCTTATGCAGCACAGATCAAAACACTGGAGTTTTGCTAATAAAAGGGAACATTTGGGTACGTGCCTGCATTCAGTCCCATAAGACAATAAATGCTTCAGTATGCATTCTTTAACTGCAATCAGAAAGTTGTTTGTGATCTCCTATGTACTAGGAGTTTATCTGATAATCTAATTTAATCTTACTGGTTGAATGTTTATTTTCCCAACTTAATACAACACAGAGTGATCAGAAGTCAATCAGCTTCCATCTTGCTTAAGCCTGGGTGGGCAAAAATGCAGCGTTTTGTGGGCTACTGTTTTATTGCTAACTGTCGCTTTCTCTGTTAAATTCCAGGTAAGTAAAAACAAATATTGTGGTTTCTATGCCCACAGTCCCTGTTTGAGTGATGTCCTTGTTTTCCTGTCTTAGATGTAGCATCCTTTGGTGACTCACCTAATTTCATCTAATAGCTCTGCAGTACACATCAATTTACCACTACATATTGATATTCTCCCCAGAGTACTCTTTCAACATTATCACTGCCACAAGGTGCTTTCACATCTAGTATTTTATAAACTAAACAAACAAGTAGGTAGCTATTTATATAATAATAGAAAATTCAAGAGCTCAGGCAAAAAGCAGGTATTTGACATTCTTCATTTATTCCAAATGTAATGCATGAAAGAGGTGAAAACCAGAGGAAAATAGAAGGAGTGGTCAGAGAAGGTTGTCTTGCTGGGAGCTCAGTGGGTCCCAAGGACTCTAATGAAAGCATTCTTGAGCTCAATTCAGAGATAAATAGGCTGATGAATAGCTTACATAGTACATATCGGGCAGTTCTAAGACAAGCATAAAAACAACATAACAGTGGGTCAGTGTATTACTTGGTCCTTGACTCAGTTTGCTCAAGGAGATGTTTTCGTGTGCTGCCAGTCTTCCATAAAAATACGTAGGTCGCTCCAAAAGTAATGCCTCCTACTTATTTCCATGGAAACTACAACAGCTACAAAGGGCACAATAACACTATTTGATAGAGAAAACTCTCAGCTACCAAACACTCATTTTCAGTACAGTCACCACCATTAGCTGTGCATTTTCACCAGCGATGAACAAGAGCCTGCATGCTGCTTGCAGCAAAAGCTGCACCAGCGGAGGTGATACACTGACACTATCTCCACTGCTGAAACACACCACCCACTGCCTCATCCACTGTTTAATCTCCAAAAACATTTAGTAAGCATTGATGAATGTCAGTGGGTGCCATTTGTTCCGCATAGAGAAATTCAATGGCACATCTTTGCACCATGTGCACTTTCATGTCAGACACCATCTTGTCAGACTGCCCCTCTGCTGTCAACTGTCACAGAGCAACAAAATGTAATGGAATACTAATGGGAAGATTCAACCTCTACTTACATCCTATCAACATCTGCTTCTGACATCATGGGCCAACATAATAAAATTAGAGGCATTCCTTGCAGAGTAACTGTGTACCAAAGATTCAAAGGACGGATTACACCATTATCATAAAGGTATGCTTTCAGGGCTCATTCCTTTTGAGGCACATGGTTTGCTATGGGTCTGCAGGTAAGGAGCTGCTGTACCTGTGCACTGGGGAGGCATGGTGCAGGTACCTGGGAGAACTGAATTAGGGAAATACAACACAAGCAGTCTCTGTAGCATGTGTTTGTAGACAGAATAAGTATATTAAAGGATTCTATATTACAGATAATCAAATAAACTTGCCCTGTGAGTACTTAACCAGGGAAATAATTTTCATTAAAGTCAAAGCCAGTTTTCCCATAAGAAAAGGAGACAAACAGATAACAGCCTATTAAAGTATGGATCCGCAAATGCAGCCAGGCAAGATGGATCATCCTCAGCCATGTATCTAATCCATCTCAAATAAATGACAAGAGAAAGTACCAAAAAGAAACAGCCATTGCCTTAGCTAAAGGAAATGGCATTAGCAATAGAGGAATCAGTGTAGTGTCTTGCACTGCATTCACACAGCAGCATTTGCTGACAAAGAACAGAAGGGAGATGGTGAAAACTACTGTTAAAAGAAAGGTCTGGAGGAAAAATAAAGAAGAGTAATTTCTCCCTTAAGTGAGGCAGATTCTTACACAGAAAGATAAGCAATAGAGGTGCTCTTTCCTCAGTCATGCCAAATTCAGCTTGAGGTGACGGTCATTAAGAACATTTCTGCATTCATCACTTGATTAGATTACTTCTGCTGCTTAATTACTCTTTAGGCTGCGTTTGAATGTTAAAGTATGGCAGCTTCTCATGGACAAATGAGCACAGTAAGAAAGTTCAGTGCAGCATTGCCACTCTATGCTCAGTTTTGCTGAAAAAAAAATGTGGTATGAAAAGACCATGCTTCTTCTTTGTAGCGTTTGTATCTTCTGATAGTACACAAAAGTATGGAGGTCAGTGCAAATGTCTCTCTGGCACATTGTATACACTCCCTGTTGTAGTATTCAGACATTAAATTACATCACTGATGTCTGTTTTCCAGGACTGATTCAAATAACGTGATGAAATCTCAAGTTGGATTTTATTTCAGCTGCAGTTGGATTAAAGCCTTAAATGTATTAACATTTATATTATGACCTGCTCCAAACATTTCAATTTACTTCCATTATAATCAAGTGTTTTGAGAGGTTCTGCGTATTATTAATACTATAATGGCACTGTTTGTGTTTCATTTAACTATTAGCCTTTCTTAGAAAATTGTGGTATATTTCTTTACATCATTATACTGTAGTTGTTGACAGCTTTTGTGCAGCATAGCAGTTACAAGTGTCGCTGTAAAATTGGTTCTTTAAATACGTGCAAGCTAGAAAGTAACAACAGAACACAGCACAACTCCCACTTACTTCGCAGGTTCTGTACAGGGAAAGAGCCAGTGCTGCTGGAAGGGGGCAGGGAGCACTTCTGGCAGATGCACTCTTTGCCATTAAAAGTTACCCGGTCACCTGCAGGGAAAGGCAGCCTACAACAGAAGAAACAAAAGCATACAAGTTACATTCAAATGCCCTTATTGAAGTGAAATGCATTTCCGTAACGGAACTTGTTATTACTCCGATTGCTTTTTCCCTCTTTGACCAGTTCTCATTTACAGTATCTCAGCCATTGGAGGCTAAAGTACTGAAGAAACATATCAGACAATTGCAAACACAGGTGTTGCAGCTACTTAAAAACAAAACCTAAAGATACACTGAACACTCAAGTCCAAGGTCTTGTGTACGTAAGAAACGTATCATCAGCAATGGTTGATCACTAACAGGATGAGTTACAGAATGAAAATTAAATTGGAATTACAGGGAGCTGCTATTAAGTTGTTAAAATCCTGCATGAGAGTGATGATTTTTATACCTTAAAGAAGACAGCATTTGTCCTCCCAACTCTGATCATATCAAAGCCATTCTCTTAACCTACTTACTCAGAAAGCAAATATCAGTGGCCACTCATCAGAGAAAATATATCCCTATTATAAAAAACAAGAGTCTATGTCACTTATTTGTTTTACCCTAACAACAGCTCTACTTAGACTTAATTAAATCCTACCTTTCAATCCATGCCCTTAAAACAACAAACTTTCTGCCATGATCTTTGTTGTTCAGCCATGGAAACTGCAAAGGTTTTTCTATTTCTAAGAGCACCAGATGGACATAACACTTTATAATTCAGCAAAGGATGGTGAGGATTTAGAAACACATTTCACTCCACCCAAAAGCTCAACTAAATCACTAGCAAGATATCAAAATATGGCTTAAGTGGGGCATAAGCATATTACAAGCCTTCTGCCTCCTTATGAAGTATATCTGATCAGATTAATTCATTAACATTTCATTAGAACTCTGTACGACATTCCCCCACAAATGCTGTCAAACGCATACTAAATGAGATAATATCTTTGCTACAAAAGCTGCACAAATACTGCATGGTAAGCATAAACATTATTTAATTACTTATAAAGAGAACAGAAGTATGTTATCCTTTGTTTTTTTTAATAATGTTTCTAAAATCAATTTTAAACCATCTAGATAAGTGTTCAGCAGCGTCATCTGTTTTGGACTACGTGTAATACTTTAAAAATTATGAGGACACATGCAGCTTAGTTATCATTATATCTTTGGAAATCTTAGTATTAATTTTGCTTTTCTTTTCTTTTTTTTTTTTTTTTCCTTTACTAGTGACTTAATACTCCAAACATTTTCTTCCTTCTTACTTACCTAAGTAAGTAAGGATGATACAAGGAAACAGATCATAGAATGGCCTGGGTTGAAAAGGACCACAACAATCATTTAGTTTCAACCCCCCTGCTATGTGCAGGGTCACCAACCACCAGACCAGGCTGCCCAGAGCCACATCCAGCCTGGCCTTGAATGCCTCCAGGGATGGGGCATGATTCTAGTACAAAGAGTTCCAAAGCCATGTTAGCACAGACATTGGAGTCCTAAAATTCCACCTGTTCAATGGAAGACTTTCTATGATGAATTTTGCTTCATAACCTGATTAGAAGACAGTGCTGTCTCTAGTTATAATGGGTTAGAATGTGATGGAACCAAACTGTTCCAGTCAGCAGTAAGTCTGTCCTATCTTGCATCAGTGCAGCAACAGCAAGCTGTTATGTATGTTAGGGATAAGAAATATTCTTTTTAGGTCATAACTATTACTCACAATGGATTTTTATATCACTTAAAGTCATGGCGTCTTCTAATAATAAAACGGATTTATGAACATCACTGAGCAGTTGAGGTTGGAAAGGATCTCTGGAGGTCATCTGGTCCAAGCCAGAAGTTTATTCAAATGTATCACATTATCACATACAGTAATTTTTTTCATGTTTATACAGATGATTAAAATTAAGGACTAACTATTAAAAACTGTCTCAGTAGCAGAGTGATGTAACTCAAATTCTCTTTCAGTTTTTTCCTTCCAATGTGAAAGACATCATTTAATCATGTATTCACTTCAATTAATTGTTACAAAAATCACTTCTATAACCAACCCGTATTCATTCACTTCAACAGGCACTAACCAAGGAATTTCAGCTGTTCCAGAACTGAGACAAGAAATAATCAATCTCCTGCATGTTTTTAGGGAGATATCTCCTTTTAGTTTACAGATACAGCTTTACTAAGACTGCTGGTAATCTACTCAAAATTAAACCTCCACAAAATTAAACCTCCACAGATGCAATCACACAACTACACTGTCACACAAGTACCCCATTATCTTTCATACTTATGCATCTTAGCATTCCCTGAACAAGATGTTACCATTCACTACGATTCAGCATAGTCTTCAATGGCATCAAGGCTGGGAATCAATGGATGACCCAACTGGACTATTGTGTGAGATCTAAGTAGAATTGAAAGCTTTGCTCCATTAATCCTAGAGACAGTGGTGCACTGGAAGCCATAAGTGATTTACTGATTTGAAGAAGCACTACTACTACTGAGCATTCTTGTAACTTATATTAGGTTAGGAGTAGCAGTCAGACAGCATGTTGATTTATCTTATATCTGATCTAACTGGCGAAAATCTAGCTGAGCTTCTGCACATAGAAGCCCATCTAAAACAGATGCAGCAAACATTAAATAAAGTATAAGTAGGTACTGATCCGTTTGAATGGGCTCTTCTATGTTAGGCAATTAGACAGTCAGAAGATGCAGTTAAAACTGGAAGAGAATAGAATAACTGACCTCTTATTGCACAAAAACATAGCTGGTAGATGACGCCCACAAAACACACCAGCACTCACATGCACTGTAACAGGCCACAAGGCATACTTCAGGGGGAAGGTGTGGGAAGGTTTTACTACCCCATTAAACTGGTTTGTTTTCTGAAAGTTTAGTATCACCAACATTTCTGTAGCATCTGACCTCCCCCTTTCACAAGCTATTCTGCTCCAGGTTTTTGATGCCAGTACAAGTGAAAGCTCAACAGAAGGTGATAACAGACAATTAACGAGGTTTCAGTTTCTGAGCTCTTTAACTTGTGAGCAGGACTATATATAGCACTGTAGGTTAAAAACAGTGTATCTGCCTTTTATTATAATGACATCTCACAGTCAGCCACTGAATATCACTAGGTATGGGATTTAATTAGATGTTCATCCTCTTAAAAACATTCAGTGTGATTTTCACAGTTCACTAATCTATTTTTAAAATGAGAATTAAGAGTATCTTTTAAGCAGCTCCTTGGAATTACTTGTAAGGCTTTTAGTACATCTCTTATGATTCATTTTTCAATGAATTTTGTTTTATCCACCTGCCTCCAATATTTGTAGTTGGCAGTGACTGCAGGTGACCAACAAATTATACTGTAAAACATAAACCAGCATCAGCCTAATTCAGGGCAACTGCATGCTGACACTGAAAGGCTTGTTTCCTCTTTCTCTGCACGATGTCTCAGCCTTTGCAGCTGAGGGCAAGTCATTCACGCTTTCTGGGCCAAAAACATGTTCATTTTTTTTTCCAGAGCTAGCTCATGGCCTTCTGTTCTTTAAGTTGCTGACCTGACTTTTTGACAGAATCATCAACTGAACTTGATATAATAAAATTCATCATGTACACGTTGCAAAAAAAGCATCCTGTGTATGACCAATTATAAGAATACTGTAACTATACAGATAACGATTACATACATTCCTCCAGTTGGGTGAATAAACAACTCCCATCCTAACTTTATTAACTATATGAACCCATAATACCAAAATGCAGACTGATACCATATGCACACGTCAGTAACACTGAAATCCAACATAGTGCCCACATATAGTATAACCATATGCCTACATAGAGCAGACCGTATATCTTAATGTGTCTATATAAGGTATTATCACACTAAGACTTCTCATGAAAATACCATTTTAAAAAGTATTTCTTTTCATCACAGGTATAACTTCCCATTGCTTTCTGAAACACTTAACTTTCTGGCCTTTTACATCCTGCATATGCTGTTCTGGTGAGCCAAGTCTCCAAGTGCCATGTAAGAATTTTGTAAACAATGTCAATGGACCTCAGCCCTTCTTGATACAAATAGTCTTAATTATCTCTCTCTTTTTATTTCACTTTTAGAAACATGGGACCTTTCAGAGGAAATGCTTCTGGTAGCCCTCCGTAGGACATAGGCCCTTCCAGTTAACGATAATGTAAGAACAGGATTGCTTACGCGCTTGCTGGGAGTTCAGAGGAAGCAGTCAATCTGCAGCTTTTTTTGAATCTATGTTATTCTTCTCCTACTCTTTCAAGGTTTTAGCAATACAATCACAAAAAAAAAAAAAAAAAAAAAAAAAAAAAAAAACAGCTGCAAACAGTTATTCTGACTATGAAAAGCGCTGGGAGAAAGCCCTCAAACTATGCCAGCAGAGCAAACACGCAATTTAAATCTGAATTTGTATAGAAGCCAACTGGTCAGTGCAAGATAGACACCATCCCATAGCACACTAGGATACAGTGCATTTTTAACATCAGTTTCTCATCTATGAATTTCTGAACTGTGGCAGCACAGGGCAAGAGCATTTGAGTCCCACCAGATGCCTTAGGGAAGATCTGGGTTTCTGACACACAAGCTTTTTCACAGAGCATTGCAGCAGCTTATCAACGCAGTGCAGACTGCAAGAGGGAATACAGCTTTGTATGACACTGGTTCATGTGGCACTCAAAAGCAGCAATGTCAGTGGCTCCAAAAAGTGAATGGAGCTATGTGACTGGCATTTCCCCACTGCTCCAGCTAGTTGTGTGCAAAGTACTTTCAGCAGCTAATGTTTACTTTTGCTAGTGAAATTGGTAAGAGCTGTGCTTGGTTCCCCTTAGGGCAGGAAAGGTAGTCAGCCCCATTCCAGAAGTCAGAATTCTAACAGAGAGCCTACGTTAAAGTCCAGTTGTGAGGGGTAATGTCAAATGCAGTTTGCATGATCATGTAGCTGCCTTAGATGGTGTGGATTTGGTCTGTTATTTAATCTTTCTGCCAATCTGTAAGAAATGAGGACATGAATGGTACTCGGGACACATTCTTCCAAGGAAAATGCCCAGGAAAAGTGCTTTACAGCATTGTACCCCTAACCAAATGGCTCAAGGTCTTTTTTCTGTCTGGCATGTTTCTGTTGGTTTTTATTCATTTTTTTTAAGGAAAAAAAGCCCACCTACTTTTCTGTGTCAGCTTAAAACACATATACTCTACTCACCATATTTTTGCTGACGTATCACTTAATAAAATAAATGCTGCTGCTGATTAGATAGGACATTCTTTCCCATAAAGAACATGAATTACATTTGGCTTGCAAAGACTAGGGTAATTGAAGCAATGCTGATTTAAAGAAGTTGAGAAAATGGTCCAGTGTTTTTAATATGAACAGATGATGGGATTCTTCTGTTGATCTATGCCACAAGTCAGTGTTACAACCCCCTTAGGAGACACTAATTGAATCCTGCAACTCAGCTGGATGTTAGTTGGCCCTGATGAAGACATCATGAATTTGCGTGTCCTTCAAAGGAAAGCAGTGGAAGCAAACCTGGGTCTCTCTAATGAAGTTGCACATAGCAGCAATTATAAACTTTATTAGTGGAATAGCTTTTAATCCAATTATTCAGTCACACAAGAAGGTTAGAGGACATCTCTGTATTTATTTCTTTATATGAAATGCTATTTTATCAACAACTTTGTTTTTAAAATTGTTACCTAGATTCAGCACATCTTCATTACATGGGATATTAGTAGCATGCTCCAGTAAGTACTGTCTCCATACTGCAATTCATCTAACATGGATTGTTAAGTACTTACGTAATTTAATTACATGAAAACTTATTCTGATTTTTCAGAACCATCAGCTGAAGGACTGGCTAAATACAGCAAGAAGTCTGTACAGCAACAGCCTCATTGAAGCCTATGTGAGGTATTAAGCTGCTAAATACAGGCAGAAAATCATCATGGAATGGCTTAGGTTGGAAGAGGCCTTAAAGATCATCTAGTTCCAACCCCCAGCTGTGGGCAGGGTTGCCAACTACTAAATCAGATGCTAGAGCAGGCTAGCACAGCCCCATCCAACCTAGCCTTGAACACCTCTGGGGATGGGGCATCCACGGGTTCTCTGGGCAGCCTGTTCCAGCAAAGGCACATGCTAGGCACATGAACTAGTCCCTAATGATGTGGCAAAGAATGTCACCACATTTGGCAGGAAAGTAGAATCAATGGGTTTTATTTTCCTCTTAGTCAAATGAGTACCTCATTACATGGAAAGTACCAGCACTAACAAGAACTGTAGAAGAGCTGTTACACTGACAGGCTGTGCAATCCACATTTAACTCACGAGTGTCACAATTAGCCACTTAAACCATTCTACCTCCTATTAAATATACATATATGTTCAGGTTTATTATCTTTACTCTTCATGTTTGTTTATCCAAAAGGAAAAATCTACTAATATTTGCAGAGACTGAAGAGACATAATTTAATCTAACAGAAGCCTGTCAGGCTAGGAGACTTCCCCTTAGTACAACTAATCAATTATTTTTGCAATTGGTAGATTCAAGCTGCACAGACATCTTGCCATGACACATGGCTGTTCTGGAATTTGAAGCAAGCCCTGTTTCTATATCAGAACAGGAGGACATCTGAGCTCATCCACCTGGTGAGCTGGGTAGATTTGGTTGGTTGCCATATGGCCACAGAGTCAGAGATCCTTTGCACTGCCCAAGTATCTGAATACAGCACCAGCAGATACAGCATCTATAATGTGATGCCTTGATGCCCTATTACTCACAGCACTGCAGCCTGTACTTTCTCTTACCATTTGGAGTTGCTTTCATGTGTTGGTACAAGCTCAAATTTGACAGAAACATTGTTAAAGCAGTCACTTCAAACTACTGCCACATCAGTGCATTTCATGGAATCATAGAATGTCTTGCATTGGAAGGGACCTCAAAGATCATCTAGTTTCAACCCCTGCCATGGGCAGGGTTGCTGACTGCTAGATTAAGCACTATATCAGGTTGCAGAGAACTCCATCCAACCTGGCCTTGAACACCTCCAGGGATGAGGGCATTCAGAACGTCTCAGGGTAGCCTGTTCCTGAAGTTTCCTGAAACTGTGACATACATAAAGTTTCTTCCTGAAGTTTGTGTTATTTCCGTAGAAGAAAATTAAGATATAGTTCCAATGAACATCAACTGTCTGTACTTCAGAGCCTGCAAAGATTACCACCGTCATTGGATCACAGTGGGAAATGATCTTACTGACCTCCATCAGGCATCTCGTGGAAGGGACTTCTTGTGTGCTGTGTCACTTGTCACCTACACTCCTGCTGGAGACTCGTGGTGAAATCCAACACGTACACCAATGTTTGTGAGACCAGAGCATTTCTATACTATTTTAAGTGACTACTGTGATGTCTGGGAAGCAGAACTGTGATATTTTGGTTTAAGTCTACTCATACAGTATCTGCTTGGATTGCCTGAGATGTGGGCACTGATATCTAAGTCCTGTGTAAACTTCAGCCAGCAAAACATGAAATAGCAGACACCAGAGAAATCAGGATGAATATCTGGGGCAAAACGTCTGACCAGAGAGATAAAGGCAGTTTCTTAAGTACCTTGAAAACTTCACATATAAAATATCATTAAGCAGACACAGAATTAAAAAAATAAAAAAAAGGTACTCTGAATTTGGATTTTAAAAAATCTGCTCTTTAAAAAGTAGCAGATAGAATAGAAAATATAACAATTTTTCATCCATATGCTATCAATTTGAATGCCTGGCATTGGTCTTTCAAAATCTATTTTTAAAAAAAACACAACTTCAGAGAACACATACCTGCAGACAGCACACACAAAACAGTCTGGGTGATAGGTTTTGCCCAGTGCTGAGACCACTTCTCCCTCAATGAATTCATCACAACTGAAGCACCGTGTGCCATAGAGTCTCTGGTAGTCCAAAGTACAGATGTAGTCTCCCTGTCTCACGAAAAATCCTCCTTGAGCCAGGTCACATCCACAAGCTGCAGGAAGAAAAAAGGCAGACTCAGAAGGATGAAAAAGGAAAAAGCTCTCTCCGAGATGAAGCCGATCAGCATGATTCCTAGCAGAGTGTTTTAGTACTTCAGTACATGGCCTTATGATCACAGAACAGTTGTCTATCTGAAAAACACTGCTTTTACAGTGCTTTTGCATCAGTCATCTATTTTGTACACTAATAGTTTAGAGTTAATCTTTAGTACAGAGTAAAGTCTTTTAGATTCAAGTACAGGGCTGACATATACAATACTCGCATTTAATAGGTTAAAGGAAATGCATAAAGGGTATAAACCTTCAAAATCCAAAGCACCAATGTTGAAATGAATCATAGAATGGATTGGGTTGGAAGGGACCTTAAAAGTCACTGAGCTCCAACCCCCTGCCATGAGCTGGTTCCCCCCACCAGCTCAGGCTGCCCTCGGCCCCATCCAACCTGGCCTTGAGCACCTCCAGGGAAGGGGCATCCACAGCTTTTCTGGGCAGCCTGAGCAGATGTATCATCACACTCTAGGTGAAAAAATGTCTCAGAGATTACTATACAATTGTTCAATAGCCTTCCTGGGTACAAACAGTGCTTAAATACTGCTCCCACTAAGCACGGGATCTGGTGTGCATGGCAACTGCCTTCAATGTCCATGACAGCTTACAGAATATTTTAAAATAGACCTTATGTTTACCTGGTAAGTGTCACACAGCAAATATGAACTGAAGGGATATCCACAACCATCTGCTCCTGGTAAAAGTAGAATTTTTAATCCTATCTGTCATTTTATCATTTTAAAGCTGAATGTGTAGGAAAGAGTTAAAGTTGATTAACCAAGTGTCTGTGAGGCTTTGCAAGAGGCTTTCTCCCTTGCACCCAGGATGCAGACAGGCTGACATTTTGAGATTATAAAATGGGAAAGAGACAACAATCTGAGTGAAGTCACACAGAAGTAGACAGAGTTGCAGAAGATGGCCCCCATCCATATGGACCAAAATATTTGAAAACCTTCCAAAATTGACTTACAAGGAGAACAGAAATTCAAAATGGTGATTCTGTCACTGTGATAAGCACCACTTATTTGTTACACGGTTTTTAAAAGTAGTATCTCTATTCATACCAAAGCCTGTTTTCCAAACCTGAATCTGTCATCTTACATCTAAACAATGAGAAACAGGTCCAGTAAGCATGCTTAAAACACAAAGTAAAATATTCACGACACAGAAAACCTTAGAAAGCATAGGATCCTGTCATTTTTTATTCAAAACCAAACCCAATTGCCTGTCTTTTTTATCACCTTTCTTAATAGCACAGGTGGCTCAATGCCATCTTGGCATTTAAATTATAATCTTCCTCTCTGGGAATGGCCCTGACACTAAACAACAGAAAACAACAATCATGCTGATAATGCTTTAGTATACAACCAAGAATCTTAGGTTAATTAACTTTTCTTCTTTGTAAACCAAAGCAATTCCAATTACACTGCATTTGGCAGAGATAACAACTATAGGCTGGATAATTTGTATTGCAATGCACTGTTCATGGGCCTCACTTCACAAACAGTATTTGTGAAATAACTTTTTTCTTCCTCAACATTACATAGAGTCCCTGCTCTAATGCGTAGTAAGGACATGCTTTTTGTAGACTCCTCACAAATATCACAAGACCTGCTAAGTGTTACAGGTTTCCTTCAGTCGATATATTTCACCTACATACGTACTGGCAAGATAAAAAAAAAACAAAAAAAAACAGAAATCAGCAGTGGTTTTAAGATGATGGTGAGCAGAGTGCTGAGCGGATATCAATGATGCAGTAGAACAGTTCTAAATTATATCAGATAGCACGTAAATTTGTCAAGTAGAGTATGAGTGAAAACATATAAAGGACATAATTAGACATCGGAGCGAAGGTTGGTGGCGACAGCCCTGTCACTAGTGCTAGATGGGGCCCTGTCTCATCCTGAAAATATGCGGGCTGCTCAGGAAGTAAGGCCTCCTATTTTTATGTTGCTGTCCCAGGACATCAGAAGAGGATGTTGGTAGTATGGCAGTAGAGGATGGACATTTCCACGATTATTTTTTCCTTACACTTTCTTGCTGTGCGATGGCAGCAGAAGGACAGTCTGACAAAATGGCCTCTGACAAGGAAGAACAGATGAGGCACAAATGTGCCATGGAGAAAAAATGGCACCCACTGACATTCATCGATGTTTTCTATATGCTTATAGAGACCAAACAGTGGATGTGAGCACAATGAGAACTGGACTTCATGGGCAACATTTTCCCAACAATATCACCAATATCAGCTGTGAAACAGTGGATCACATCAGCTGGTACAGGTTTTTATGAGCACACCTGTAGGCTCTTGTCCATTGCTGGGGAAAATGAATAGTTAATGGTGGTGACTATGTTGAAAAATACTGTCCTGTAGCTGAAAATTTTCTCTATGAATCAGTGTTATTGTGCTCTTTGTAACTGTTGATTTCTGTGGAAATAAACACAAAGCATTACTTTCAGAGTAACCTATGCATTTTATTTTCGCAAAGGCAGAGGTTGCAATTACCTTGACTTCTCATGTATCACTCCACAGCAGACTGCATTAATGCAAAGTGGGTAATCAAGAAGCTGGATGCCTTGAGACACCAAGAATGGATTTATTTTGAAGACACAATGTGAAATGTCTTCCATGCAAATATGAACAACAACAACAACAAATAATCATGTGTGGCAGAAGAAGACTTGCAAATATTGGCAGTCATGGAACTACAAGTCATTAATGATTTGAGTAACAAAGAATGCATTGTGCCAAGTAGGTCCTGCAGAGCTAGATAGTATCAAAAATGCTATACCTTGTGAGACCTCATCTAGCACTTGCTCAGTTATTTTCACAAAAGACTGATTCACACCAGAGCAGGTGTAAGTGTGGCTATCAGGATGACGTGTAGAAAAAAAACTTATT
The DNA here is from genome assembly GCF_016699485.2 of Gallus gallus. Classification (NCBI taxonomy): domain Eukaryota; kingdom Metazoa; phylum Chordata; class Aves; order Galliformes; family Phasianidae; genus Gallus; species Gallus gallus. The sequence goes on from NC_052535.1 coordinate 80,265,545, forward strand.
TTAAGAGACAAGCAGAACTTGGCTTGTTTAGCCTACCAAAACCCACACGCTGGGAAACAACTAATACCTCAACATAAATTTGAGGTTCAAACAGAGTAAGCTAAAGATGAAGACCTGTTCAAACCCAGCAAAAGCCCTGACACAAGAGCAAGTGAGGAGACCTTGGCCATGAACAAATGGAGGCTGAAAATAATAGAAATGTTTCTAACCACCAGAGGAAGAAGTTTTTTGGAATAGCATTCAAGTAAGAGAGAAAACAGATAGGAAAAAATGGCCTCTGATCTCTCTAACTTCAGAATGTTGTCTGAGCAATATTAGAAGGAGATTATTAAATATGGTTGCAACATCAGAGTTTTTTTTTTTTTTTTTTTTTTTTTTTTTAAGTACAAGTGAGAAATCATGGGACCACAAAAAGTGTGGGACAAGCTTAGCTAGTATTAGAATGATATGTTTATAAACATATACATATATATATATTAAATTTCTTGGATATTTGATACTTTTAACCCAGTTCCAAACATGAAATGCAAATATCAACATTTTAAAATATATTTCTTTCCTTTAATACTCCTATTTAATTACACAGATGCATCTGGCATCCTCCATAAAATCAGCACTCAGTAAATGTTACAATATAACAAATACCTGAACAGTTTTATTCAGCTGTTCCCTCACAACGCAAAAACTTTCAAGTTCCTGAATTCTATAGTTACAATGGAAAGTGCATAGGAAGTAGGAAAAGAGCCTCATTCATTATTTTTCCCACTGAGAATACTAGCTTCTGTGTATTATCGTAATAGAAATACACTGACATAAATAGGTTATAGTAAAAAGGTATTTGGAAACAATTTGATCTATAACAAATTGAATTGCTACTACTGGCCAATACTTCTGTGGAGATTTGATATCTTCTTCCGCTCACCCAAGGCTATCACTTCTGATGTACACCAATGACTACTGATTCAATTTAGTACAATAACTTTTTTTTTTTTTTTACAGCAGAGGATTATAACTTTCTTACCTTTCATAAACCCAGCTGCTCTTTTTTCAGTAAAAATCTGAATTGTAAAGATTACAGCTGAAGCAATCTTATACACTCAATATTGAGGAAAAGTTTTCTTTTTACCATTTCTGCTTTTAAATGAAGACAGGCTTTTCATGCAAGAACACCACATACACTGCAAAATACTTCATCACAGGGAAAAGCTGGGATGAAAAGTTTTCTAACAGCCTTAGCTATCAACAATTTTCCTTCTGTATCAGTAACATCACTTTCAAGTTTTTCAGTGTCTTAGCATTCCAAAATCATGTTATCAAGTCTTGATTCTAAGTTTGTCCCCTTAATTAAATTCTCGTCAACAATCATTAGTTTCCCTAGAATTTCCTATGAACTAATTCACCATAATCAAAAATCCTAAATGAGAAAGGCCATTAATTTTTTTTTTTTCTTCACAAAAATATGAGTAGGGTGAACTTATGGCCTTTTGCAAGCTGAGAGAAATAAGACCCATTAGCCCTATCTTGGGTGCAATGCCATTCCCCTGTCCTGCTGCTTATGTGGGCAGGGAGCCCCTTCCAAACTGGGCTGATCCTGCACACCTGCAGAAATGAAAAACCAGGGAAAGAAAACCTGAAGGGAAACCTGAAGGATGTTTGAGGAGCACATTTGAAGGCAACTAGTAGATCTCACTCTTCTTGGAGGGGAAATCAGTGTTATCTCACAGATCCACTCCCACCCAACACTTGTCATCCTAAATGAGTATCTGGAGGTAGGGTTATTTAAAACCTAGAAGCAGCTTCCCACTATTACAGAAGTTCTTAGTGAAGCAAGGAAAGCATTGCAAACACAGCACTTGAGATAAAGAGAAAGAAACACTGAGAAACTCATCTGCTTGCCTTGGTGTTACCTTTCACTCCAAGGCAATGCCCCATGCTGAGTGACTCTGTGGTACCGAGGGACATGATGGCAATGAGTTCATGCTTGGACTAAATGGTCTTAAAGGTCTTTTCCAACCTAAATGATTCTATGCTGAACAGTCACTGGCTTCAGGAGTAATTTTTAAATACTGAATAAATAAACATCTGTCTCTTGTGAGGGTATTTGGCAGCCATCCATCACCAGGACGTGGTGGGAGATGTGTAAGGGATGGGAGGTGCGCTGCCTCTGCAGAGGGTAGCTCAGGTTGGCTTCTCTGACAGCTCAAGATTTCTACTCAAGAAGACAGTTTTCAGTGACCCTACTCTAAAATAACTCACGTAGACCCAAGGGGTTTTTCTATTTGTTAAGAAGGTAGCTACTTTTCATCAGGCTGGTGTCTGTAACAGCATCTTGAGCACTGTCATTTATGCCATGTGATTTCACTGGCAATCTAACTCCATAATCCTTATGGATAGTGCATCACATCAGGGCTACAGTCTATAAAAATAAATAGCAGCAATAACAATTAATTAGGGCACTTTTAGCACACTGTTAACCCCACTACTATGTGTCATCAGTATTGTATTTGCACTGTACGAATACAGAACACATCTCCATTTTCCCTGCTTTCAAATGAGCCTAGTGAAAGTAGATTAATTTTTTGGCTGTGTGCTGTGTCCCAAGAGGCCCAGAAGATGCTGTACTTGCCATGCTGCTCTATATTACAGCAGCTGTAACACTAAAATTCACAGGTTGCCCTGTCATTCAGACAGCACTGTTTAACTTTCAGCCTGCCAAAAAAACCAAGTATTTCGTTTATCAACCTGCAAGCACATGTATGAAGTTGGGTTTTTTTAAACTATTTTTTACTCTCTCTGTTTACTTGCTTATTTATGTAAGCAAGCAGGCATCAATCCAACACAGTAGAGAGAGGTAGACTCCCCAGAGACAAGAGAAAGAAGAAAAAGCCAATCTTAACACTATAAGCTAAGCAAGGGAAAGAACCTCTGCTTGTACAACAGCTGAATAAGTTGTCTTCCTCAGCACTGCTGTTTAAGTTCATTTCTAGTATTTCCCTTCTGTCTCTGAGATGGATCATGGTGGCTGACTAAACCCCAAGAATGAAACACTGAGTATGCTACTGACATAATTTACTGTGGGCAGAAAAATAGCACTGATGCAATCTAGGAGCTCATTCTCCAAAGAGCCTGTTATTATTTCTGGAACATTTCGCATGGCCACTCTGCCCATGAGAAACAATAGCAATCACCTGGCAAGCTTCCACTGCTACCACTTTGACTTCAAACTGACTTGCAAGTAATTTGCAGCAGCTCAGACTAATTTCCAGACGACAACTGACTGTGATGCTGTCTTTCTGCTCTGGTGCTGATGAATCCAGGTAGGCTTTCCACAAAGGTTTTAGGAATGACTTTCATCTGTAAGCCTAACAGCCACATGAAGTTTGCATGTGACTATCATCCCACTTGCTGTCTCAGTCAATTCACATCTGAAATTCTTTGTCAATAGGTGAGGCAGAAGCAAGACAGAAGGAATGATGTTTAATCTATATAATCTCTGTAACCCAGACACTCTTCCCAGGTAGGAATAACCTTATCTAAATCTTTCCATGTAGATGTCCATAGTATCAAGAATACTCAAGCTTGCCAATCTCTTATAGTGTTTTAGCTATGATATCTGAAATACCAACTGTAATCTCAATTCATTTTGTTACAGTCTGTGGCAAACAATGGAAGGAGCATGCAGCATCAGAAAGCTCAGCCAATGTACCAAACCCTTCCCCAGCCTCCAAACAGGAACACACAGGCAGACAGCTCTGAAGAATAAAACCAGAATTTTCTGGAGCAGATAAGATAGAGAGAACTGGGGGAATACATCTTATCCATCATGCAACATTTCCCTATACATGTGTAGCATTACTGAAAGCATAGCTCCCAAGCTAGCCTGCCTATTATATCCATCAATTAATTTGTGGGTACACAGTTCAGTACAGGAAAACCTTGAGAGATTCTGAATGATGCTGAGAGACTAACAAAACATTAAAGATTCAGGTGCACTAATTAAATGAAGGAGAGTGGGGAGTTTCCTGTGCATTATGTAATTTGATATCTACATATCTAAAAATTTGCATTAGAAAGTACACATCCATTTTCCATTTCCCTCTTGGAAAACAGAATTTCACAGTAGCTTAAAGACAGTGTAATTGCCCAATAAAAACTCTTATGTGGTGCTACAGGTGAAAGAGAATACTATATACATAGATATTTGGTGCTACCAGAACAACCTCCAGGAAAATCAGAAAAACTGTCTGCTTTATATTGATTTACTATGTTAAGGAATCATTCTGATTATTTTTTATTTACAAGCAGGCTAAAGAGATTGAAGAAACAGGGTAAAGAAACAGAATAATGCGCTTTCACTCATTTTCTAACTCGTAGCACCTTTGGCTGCTCTGATAAAATACTGCTGTCATTTGCCAGGCCAATGAAGTCAGTGTGCCATTGCAGGCTTTTTTCTTTTTTTCACCAAAAAACCAACAGTTTTGCTTTACACAAAGCTATTAAATATTTTCTAATTTTCCATAATCATGCTTTGGGTATCAGTTGCAGTTTTGCAAATTAAGTGCTTAATCTGTCTATGCACAGATATGGCACATGGTCTGGTGTTAATGAGACATGCAAAAAGAGGAGGTGGAATTACACCACCAGTGACAAATTTTATGCTACAGTTTTCAGGTCTCCAAGCAGATTTCACCTCACCTTGGTACACTGAAATGCCCATTGAGAACTTAAGTGTGTTGTCTGTATCCCTGCTGTACTCCCCTGTGAAAGGGTGTTTCTACAGACAGAAAGTTCCCCTCTGCAGAGGAAAATTTGCACTGACATCTTTTGTGTGGGTATAAACTCTACCCTAAAAAGAGAATTTCAGAAATTCAATAGAATTGCAAGCTCTTCATGGGGATGACAATATCTAATGTAGGTTGAAATTATGTATGCTCAAAATTGCCTCATCTGAATAATAACTTTAGCGCTTGCAAAGTTTATGTTTCCATCCACCACTTCATTTAATGAACATCAAGCATCATTTTTAAATGAGTTCAGTTGAGAATTTCTGCATATGGCTGTATCTGTGGTTTGGATTGTCCCCCAGAAATTTCAGCAATTACTTCTTCGAAAATCTCATCCATGTTTTTATGAGCACTGGTAAGTGGAAAAAAGAAATCATCTCTCCCATTTATAAGAAAGGGAAGAAGAAGGACCTGGGGAACTACAGGCTGGTGAGCCTCACTTCTGTGCCTGGGAAGATCATGGAGCAGATCCTCCTGGAAGATGTGTTATGGCACATGAGGGACAAGCAGGTGATCTGAGACAACCAGCACAGCTTCACCAAGGGAAGGCTGTGCAATCTGGTAGCCTACTACGATGGAGTGATGGCATCAGTGAACAAAAGGCAAGCAACTGATGTCACAGACCTGGACTTCTGCAAGGCCTTTGGCATGGTCTCCTACCACAGCCCTGCTGAGAAGGCTTAGGTGTCTTGGTTGATGAAAAATTGAACATGAGCCAGCAGCATGCACTTGCAGCCATATAGGCTAACAATATCCTGGGCAGCATCAGAAGAGGAGTGGCCATCAGGGCAAGGGAGATGATTACCCCTCTCAACTTTGCCCCTGTGATGCCCCATCCAGAGTACTGTGTCCAGCTCTAGGGCCTCCAACACAAGAAAGATGTCGAGCTTTTGTAGATGGTCCAGAGGAGGGCCACAAAGATTATAAGAAGGCTGGAGCACCTCCACTATGAAGACAGGCTGAAGAAGCTGGGCTTGTCCAGAGAAGACTGCGAGGAGACCTCTTTACAGCCTTCCAGTATTTAAAGGGAGATTACAAACAGGAGGAAAATCAACCTTTTACATGAGTAGATAGTGATAGGACAAGAGGGAATTGTTTTAAACTAATGGAAGGAAGATTTAGATGTCAGGGGAAAGTTCTTCTCTGAGAGGGTGGTGAGATGTTGGAACAGGCTGCCCAGTGAGGTTGTGGAGGCCCTGTCCCTGGAGATGTTCAAGGTCAGGCTGGATGGTGCCCCAGGCAACTTGATCTAGCAGTTGCCAACTCCGTCCGTGGCAGGAGCATTGAACTTGACGATGTTTGAAGTCCCTTCTAACCTAAGTCATTCTGTAATACAATTTCAAGTATAACTACTCAATCTTTGGACTGCAAGACAAAACTAAGGATAAAAGAAAGTCAATAGAAAGACTAAAGAAAAATATATTTGTCCATTAGTGAAAAAGTAAAATGTAATATCCTTGGTGTAAACACTAGTGTAAGCAAGTAAGCAAGTTGCACTATACGCTAAAGAAATGTAAAACCTCAGAAACTGTCTTTAAATGAATTGAATGGGAAGGCAGAAATAACAAGATTCTGGATTCCTGCGATGAAAGGTTATGTAATCTCAACTAAAATGTTTTAAAGATATTCCTTTTCCAGTCCTTGCAACCATGATATTTTTAACCTCATCTCTCTCACCACGCTTTACTAATATTAGGTAAATTCATGAAAGATACTTAATATAAATCATCCCGTTCTAGATTAAATATATGTCTTGAAACAAAACTTGTGCTGAAGCACTGTTGAGAATTGTATTATCAAGGCATGCAGGGCACTAGTGAATGTTCTTCATGAATACAAAGAAAGGTTGCAACTAAGGATTAGTTGATTAAAACAACAGAGAAATTATCAATTACTCTACGATAGTGAGAGTTCAACAACTGATTTTTTTCTTCATATTTAATAAACACAATTTATAACTGAGTTGTTTTTAGGAATGTAATGATTAGCAATTTTTGAAGTTCAAATTTATAAATCTCAGAACCTCCATAGAGAACAATGAGGTGCTGCATTAGATCACTTTTACAATAGCAGAAGAATAAAATGTATTAAAAAAAAAGATTTTTTTTCAGTAATATAAAATGTAAAGATAGCATGACATTGGTAAGTCAACCCCATACCTACCACACTGTTGGAAATGTAGGTTTTCCTATTATACCAAGTTAGTATGATCTAGGATTACAAGATCCTAAAGAACTTGGGAAGGATGAGCACACTGCTGAGTACCTGATGAACAAGAGCTACCACATTTCATCCCAGTCCCCAAGATACCACACATGCCACGATCCGCCACTGCTTTGCCAAAAGTTGGCACTCAGAAATCTTACTAGTGAGTTTCCCGTAAATGACTCCCATTCTGAAATGTGAAACCCCTTCGCTATGTCCGAACACCAGTCCCTCAGATTACACAGCACTGTTTTCAGCACACTTATTTATATCCTAGCAGATGCATTTGATCTAACAGACAGATCACTCCTACTACCAAGTTACTTGATGTTTTTAACCTTTTCACTGAATATCCTGTTTTAGACCTGCAGATTAATACGGCTTTAGAACAAATGATATGAATTCAGAATGCACTGTATGTTTTAATGAAAAAAACATGTTTTTGAGGGCTTTAATGATGGTATAAAAATCTAGTCCAGGGCTCTTTCACAATTCCCAGGAAGCTGTTGTGTCATAAGATAAACATTGACTCATCTATCCAACTCCCGCTGAAGATGCGAAACATTCAGGTTAACTAAACAAATAAGCAAAAATACATGGGGAAAAAAAATGCCCTTGATCCTGACCAGCCATGCTTACCATCAAAGACTGTAAGTGCATCAAGACAGCAATCCAGGGAATTTTGATTAGGGGTCAAGCAATACGACCTACAAAGACATTCATAGTGAAGTTGACATAGCACAATGGTCACATCAAGCTTACTTCATTTCACAGAAGATGGAACCAGTTAGGGACAGATACGAGTGATGGCTCATTTTACAGATGAGTTTTGCAGGATTTCCCCATTTAATGAAGGTGTAAGCTGCAGGATTGTTGCATGCAAAAAAAATCGGCAGTCGCACTATGGATTTTCTGCTATTTGTTCTGCTAGAGTGACTACATAAAATACTGTAAAATACGTTTTCTGCTTTTATATAAAGCTATAACAATCATTATGCATACCCCTTATCTGGGCTTTGATTCAGATTTCTGAAATACTGTGTTTGACATAGGTTAAAGCTACTTTGGAAATGCTAGGATGCTATTATACCATCGAAAAAAAACAACTGAGAAACACTTCTAGAACATGTTAATTTCTACCTTTATGTAAGACCAAAGAAGCTATTCAATAGACTATTCACCTCTTGTATCTACAATTTTATGTTAGTGCCTCTAAGGACTTGCTAAATTATGCTGCTGTAAATGAGCACCAGGTGAGAAATTGCCTAATACAACATGCTGCCTGAGAAGCAGTCCTGACACCTTCAGACTGAACTAGACATCTCAACTAGGTTGAGCTTGATAGTCTGAACTGTCAATATTTTATCACCTCTTCTTATTTTCCTTGGTGCTTTCATTACAGCAGTAGGAAATAATATAGGAATTTGCAAATACAGGAACCAAAGCTTTTGACGTCTAACAAATAAAATATTTGCCTTGTATTTCAAAGCCACTTATTTCTATTGTAACTTTTGTGCTTTTATTAACCTGATTAAAGTGGAAAAAATTTTCAAGACTGAGCTAAAAAATTTGATGTGGGACTTGATGGCACATTCCCTACAGCATTTTACTAGCAGATTACTTGTGCACCTTAACAATAAATAATGTATATGAATGAATATGAGAATAAGCCTTATTTCTGACTGAGCAAAACTAGCAGGTCTTCACAGAATTGCAAGTAGAATTTTTCATCTGGGTGCATATCTCACATTCTGGAATAAATACAAGAATCAATCATCACTTCGTGACTTCTCTTAGATTTTTTTAGAAGCTTTATCAGGGGAGATTAGAAAGAAATTGATGGAAATGAGTGCTTTTCTTTACTAACCTTCCTTAGTTTTGGACAGTTACACACTTTGAATATGAAAGGTGCCTACGTACATGCTATTACCATTCTAATCATTTCTGGAATTCACAGTCATTTAGGGGTGTTGGAACTAGACGATCTTTGAGGTCCCTTGCAACCCAGGCCATTCTATGATTCTCATAGTAATAATCAGATGACAATATGACAATATAGAAAAATACCTTTCACACCCTAAAAAAAATAATTAAATATCTACATCCAGAACTCCAACACTATCCAGTAAATGATTTCACAGTTGACAGACATTCAAAACCATACAAGTGACTTCTTTCTATGCAATATCATTTGTGACACAAAGTCATTTAAAAAGACTTCCAGTACTTCTGGATGGCTCTCAAGACATGCTTAATTGTACTTCTTCATGGTCCCTTGGTTAGTTCATGGTCTTCAACATATGCACACATGAAAAAAAAAACAATTTTCTGCAGGCTTACATGTAACTTGAGCAAGGTTGTCTGACAAAGACTATGGAGTGGTTTAATATGAAGGCAGTCAACCTAAGGACAAAAGGCATGCAGATCTTCCAGACCACACCCAGGATTACTCGTCCTGGACAGTCCTACCGCTACACTGGACAGGCATGCCCTGTTGAGGTTGCAGATTAAACAGGAGGGGGCAAAATCCATTACTGAATACTTTCAAAATTACGCATCCCAGGGAGAAGTCAACTGTAACAAATACTTTCAGAGGGAATTCACCCTGCCATTTCACAAAGGCCCTGGGCAAGCTGACCTAGCTGTGGATGTTCCTGTTCATTGCAGGGTAGTTGGACTAGATGGCCTTCAGAGGTGCCTTCCAACTCTAAGAATTCTGACTCTATGATCAGTGGCATGACAGAAGAGGGGTTCAGATAAGGGGTTGTGGCACGAATCTCTTCTCCAAGTCTAAAAAGGTGTAAATGGTCAACTGATCAAGAGACTTGAGCACCATATATATATATATATATTTATATTGCTAAATCCTAGCACATTAAATATTTTATTCATTCACTGATTAAAGCATATGATTAAACACCCAAATCACATTTCTCTAACCTGATTTTTTCCCTCTACATTATATAGCAAAATGTATATTCTGTGCTCTGTTCTGCTTCTAATCTCATCTCACACAACAAGGTAAATCCATACCAGAAAGTAACTTGAGGTTACCGGAAGTAAAATAAGAACAGATACCAGAAGTATGTTAGCTAATTGATGGAAGCCCTTGAAAAATGATAGAACAAATTATGACTTTTTAATAATGAGAAGGAAGAAATAAAATATAAATCCATGTGTGCAAAATTCGAGCTTAGCAAAATAATACCAAGATGCTATCTAGCCACACATCTCTTATATTATCTCCCATGCTAGTTTGGAGCTTGGTGAGTGGCTGACAGAAGCTACCCAACTTACTGCTTATGAATATAGTAGGGTGATTTTTAATTCTCATTTTATTGGAGGTCTGCCTGAAGTGAATGAACTACGACTTATTTCTGTCAGGTAGGCAGGAGCAATACAGCTTCCATAGTACTTTTTTTTTTTTTTTTTTGGTATAGCTAAAAAAAAAGTATCTGCACTGTCCAGATTGGGGATTAGTGAAAGTTTCAGATTCAACTTGCTGCATTTGTGGGTGATCTGGCAGCCCGTGAAAGTGGATGAAAATGAAATGAAAACATGAATAACTAGTTTCGTGTAGTTCCTTCCATAGGACTTGTCAGTTTATTGTGTCAGCTCTGTATAAAAGTGGGCTTGGGTCTCATTAAGGTAATTAAAGGCAGCACATACTAATATGTTACTGATACTTCATGCAGAAAACAAGACTGCTGAATAGTAGATTATCTGTTCTCCTACTGTGCTGGGTCTGCAAAACCAATTTGATAATAAAGTTAGCCAAAAGGACAGGTGACTTAAAAGAGAAAAAAAATGTGTGGGTTGTGGTCTGCTTTAAATACCATTCTGGTTCTGAATAGGCAACCCTAATATTTTTGCTAAGACAGCACACTGTGCTTACACTTCTTTCTGTGTATTTTTGCAAAGAATGCAATTAAGAAACTGGATATTTAATACAACTTATCTTACTCAAAAACAACTGACTCATCTATTGAATGTGACATAATTTGTTCTATGGTATCTATAAGAATTTCCATGTAGCTGACAGAATGATTTTTTTTTCTGATTGGTTCCTCTAATATCCACCTCCAGTCCTTTGATCAGATTTTCAGCAGCATTAAAGAAACACTACTTGGTAGACATGTGCAACGTAGGTATTACTAAACTTTGATCTAACAGTAACTAGCTGATTTGCTAATGGTAACACTTAATCACATTTCTTGCACATTTCTTCTATGTTTGTCCCTGTAGGCTTTTTCTATCCTGAGGAGTTACAGTCACTTGGGAATAGCTGCATCAACACAGCTGGGACCAGAGTCATGTTTGTATTTCTAAGTGGTGCTCCAAGAATGGATAAATGCCATTTTAAGTACAGCTTAGTGATGAAGTAAGTAGGGTATCCAGTAAATGTCAGATAACATTCTACTCATTTGTATACTCAAAAAAGAGTTAGAGCTTCCAGGTAATCTTCCACGTACCTACATAATGCATGTCTATTTATTAATCCCCAGTCTCTTTGCAAGACACACACTTCCACCATCTGCAACATGTCAAGATTAGATCATTTCCAGGTGCCATTCTGGAATAGGCAAAGAGCTAAGCCCCCAGAATGGGAAAGCACAGTCAGCCACAGCAGGGTTCAGGTATCACAGTGTGACATAAGACCGTTTGAAAAAATGAGGCAATAGGTTACCCACTGGATACAATACAAAGCTGGAAGAGAGCTAATCTCCAAGTTTCTCCCAGCCCAGTACTATGCTTCGCTATCACTTCTACCAAACTGCTCTTATTCAGGTCCCAACTGCACAATCAACTCTATAGTTTTATATCCATTCAAAACATACCTCACTTTTAGGATTTAAGATGTTTACAGTATTACAGTAAGCAATTGTACAGTTTATAGTAGATTCTTTCAGGTGTAGATTGCATTGCAAAATATTTTTATGAAGTTTCCAGTACCGTGTGGTCATATTCCCAGTGTTAATGCACTATTTATAGGAGCAGCTGTAATCAACACTTACCTTTGCAAACAAAGCACTTAATATGGAAATATTTGTTCTGAACTCTCAAAACTTCTCCTTTGCATGGTTTTCCACAGGTATTGCAGAGAATTGCAGTACTTGATGGCTTCTCCAGTTGGCTGTGTACAGCCTGCGGTTGTGAAACTGCAGGAAAAACAAAAGGTAGAAGGTTTTAAAGGACATGAGATACATAACTGCAATAAAAACATCTTCTTTAACCCCTACAAATAATGACACTTAATACTCAGAACAAATCATGTCACGTGGATCAAACAGTTTCAACATATAGCGTTAGCCAGCACGGGAGAAAAGATCAGCTAAACAAGCCAAGACTCTTCTTTTTCTGTAACATTCAAGTCTCGTGCTTGCAAACATTTAAATCATAAATATGAATTACAGAAGAAAGAATCCAGATGTTCAAGTCTCAAGACATTCTGCCTCAATTTCAAGAAATGCTTTGTGGCATGTTCTTTTCAGGAAGTCAAAAATTATAGGTGAAAGCTATTATTTTTATGTAAAATACTGTTAATTAGATTTAGAACTATTACACTGTGAGTTATTGCAATTTAAAGCAACTGCCTTTTTAGCTGATGTTAAGATAGAAATACTTATGTAAATGTTTTGAATTTATACCTTGAAACATTAACATGTCTATAAATATACGTGTATATGATGATTAAATAATCTATTTTGTAAGAAAAATGATTTCAAGAAATTATGTTTATAGAGATTAATAAAACACAAAATGAATTAAAAACTTGCTGCCATCTTGTGATGTAAATTAGAAATTGCATTTATTGGACAGTTAATTTGACCATATAAGTTGACATCCCACTGTGTTATGCTGAACAAGTGAGATATGACCATATTCTTGCAATTCTGCTGCTGTACATGCATGATTTTTTTTTACTGCAATGTACTAAGCAAGTGTCTAGAGAGCCAACATCTAGTCTGTTAACTGTAATGAAGCTGTACTACAACTCAGCCCTTTTTTTGCAGATGAACAAAAACTAGTAACAGAATAACTTAAGACAAACATTAAGTAAATTATATGGTCAATCACATTCCTTAATGAAGCAAGTTTATTCTAAGGTTGGATTGCTTATTTCAAAGTGATTTGTGTATATATATATGGGTGTTTTTTTTTATTGTTTGTTTTTTATGCCATTACTTGAAAAAAAACTTAACAACATTGAGCAATTTTTCATAGGCCATTACACAAAGTGCAAATAGGAATCAGGTGCATTTCCCTTTCAGCATTTAATCAAAGAACAATGATACTGCTCTACAACCCTTTTCTACTATTAACATTGAAAAATCCACGTAGAGTTAGATTTCTCTAGAAGAGTGCTGCTGCATGATTATAAGACTTATAAAAGGCTGAGTGAAACTCAGATTATCCCGTATCTATAGATTCTATTACTACAGCAACATCAAAGTATTTCAGGAGAAAAGAAAAAAAGGCGGCTTCTGGAAAAAAAAAGAAAAAAGAAGGAAAAACGACAATTTATTTTAACAAAAAGACAATTTAAAAAAACCACAATGATGTCTGAATCTGCACCATATGTAGGGTTGACAAGCAGAGGCTCTGATGGTACTGCCACCATGAGCATATATTATAAGAAATGATATCTGTAATGGAGCCCCCCATTCAGTTCTGTTTGGGAATGTCTGTTCTTGCTGCTCTTTCTCTATTCAGACCCCTCAACTCCACCACCCAGACGTAGAATCACAGAATGGCCTGGGTTGAAAAGGACCACAATGATCATCGAGTTTCAACCCCCCTGCTATGTGCAGGGTCGCCAACCACCAGACCAGGCTGCCCAGAGCCACATCCAGCCTGGCCTTGAATGCCTCCAGGGATGGGGCATCCACAACCTCCTTGGGCAACCTGTTCCAGTGCATCACCACCCTATGTGTGAAAAACTTCCTCCTAATATCCTAAACCTCCCCTGTCTCACTTTAAGACCATTCCCCTTGTCCTATCACTATCCACCCTCGTAAACAGCCATTCCCCCTCCATATCCATGAACGTAAAGGAGTCACTATTTCAGTAGGATGCTCAGCCTCCCCATGCAGTCTTCAGTGGCATTTTCTGGCAGTTTTGCCCAAATTGGGAAAACTCTACTCCCATAAGCAGAAGAGGTATGTGTTCATTTTTTTATACCAAGGACATGTATAGAATTGAGTTGCTTATAGCATTATCCACCATCCTTTAGCATTCTTCTCTGTCTGATGAAATTGCTCATTCTCTGACTGTCAAGAAGTCCTGCGCAAGGCAACATGAATTTTGGAACTACTCCTGAAGCCCTGGTTGTAATTAAATACACATCCAAGAAAAACAACACAGCACAGACAGCAATTAGGAGCTTACAGAAAGGCAGATGCCCAATCTTAAATACAGTGCAAAGTTCAAGCTAATAATTATTACTCAGGAGAATAATGATGAAACTTTGATCTTCACAGTGTTCAACTTATAACATAAAAATTTTCTCATTACTGCATCCTGTCTCAAACTATCCACCCTGAAATAATGGAAGAACCATTTCTGTAAGAAAATGAAACAAAGCATTCTCTTGAGCTACTTAGTACAGTAGCATCTTACAGCTGTAGAGAAAAAGGGTTCTCCCTCCAAAACTATAAAGAAGCATCAAATTTATAGCATTTAATTCAAAGACTAAACTTGAAAAGAGGTGACTGCACCCAGATCATGTTGGCCTAGAAGAGGGTTACAGAGGTGGTGGAAAAACTGACAGGGAGCCCTGCCACAGCCTGCAAGGGCAAATTGATTGCTCCTTAATGGAGTCAACATACTGTCATCTTTTCAGAGAAAACTTCATTTTTCTTCTTCAAAGTGCTTAAACATTCTGCCTACGCACATGCAGAACTACTCACTTTCACCCTTCCCTCTCATTTTTTCACGTCAAATATGTTTCATCATTACCTCACTATCCTCATAGTGAAGATTTTCCTCCAAATATCTAATATAATCTTTTAGTTTAAAGCTATTACCCCTTGTCCTATCACTACACTGATAGAGAGTCCCTCCCCAGTTTTCAGGTAGGCCTCATTTTGATACCAGAGGGATACCATCAGGTTTCCCCACAGCCTTCTCTCCTCCAGGCTGAACAAGCCCAGCTCCCTCAACCTGTCTTTGTGGAAGAGCCTGAGTCCACAGAGTGCCACATTATGATTACAGACCTCTGCAAAGGTGCCCCTGAGCACCCCACATTGACCCCCTGGCACTAGGTTATATTCCTAGTATGTGTAATGTTGGCTGCATCCCTCTGGCACTGAGTAAGCATAATGCCACCTGCCCACTCTCTTGCTGCATACCTCACAGTTCAATGCTGCACATCTGTGCTTCTTAAAAACACCATAAGAATTTTGCATTATGAATATTTTCTTATCAAGGTACAGAATTAAAAAAAAAACCTCAGATATAAAATAAATTATAAGAAAAAACATTTTAGATGAATAATTATTTTACTTTCCTCTCAGTTCAGACCTAGACTAACCAGTGTTTCATACAAACAACTGGGAATACAGCACCATCGGACTCATTGTAAAACTGTACTTTTGAAGACTGTTTAAATAAATATTCTTCTGAGAAAATGACACAAAAATGATAGATTTGTTTATACTTGAAGACTATTTTAAAATGTATTGTGCTTTATGTCCAAATAGCAATGATTGATGCAACTTTGAGAAACTGTATTAAACACCTTGACATTTTAACTTCGAGTGTAGTTTGAGTAATTTACCATATATTCACATGGTAATTTTTACCATTCTGCTTCCATGCCTTTACATATCAAAATCAGTCTTCAAAGGAGATGTTACAATCAACATATTTAATGAGTAAAATAGTGAGTTAATGATGAAATGAAATGATCTGAGACAACTCATCTGATCCCAACTGACTTAAGAGCTCATTAAAAATTAAAACATTACCTTGGTTTGCAGAGTTGAATGAAAACAAATTTCTTTCTAAAATTTAAATGACTGTCTGGAAATACAAATGAATGCCTGATTCTCCAATTTCTGCCTCCTCCCACTTTCACAGCACTTAGCCCCAGGAGAGATATATTTGGTTTTTTTTTTATGCATATAATAAGATACATTCCTCAGATCTGCTTCTATTCTGTTTGCTCTAGACAAATGCACTTGCTATATTCACTATGAGGAAGAGAGGATAATGGTATCACACCTTATTAAAGCTGCATTACACACCTTACTACAACTGTAAAATCATGTTTTCAGCATGTTTATGTCATTGCCAAGCTTTACTCATTTATATTGGCATACTTCATGTTTCATGTTCTCAAGCTCAGTTCTTTATGGAAAATTTCAGGCAAATTGCTTAAGGTTTTTCTAAGTAGAACAGGATAAAACAGATTGTTTGTCAGTGCTAAAAAGGAAGAACAGCATCTTGATTTCAGAAGTACTTTGGAGTAAAGGCTGAAGCCTGTCAAGGAGATGGACATTGTGACAGGTACACAGCTCTATGAAAATCTCAAATATAAGGTCAGAAGAAACCTTCAGAACAAACACATCTCACTCAGCATTGCTGGACTAGAATTCAGCAGCAGAGAGGACTGCAGATGAGGTACCAGAGCTGAGGGAGAGATATGGCTGAGACAGGAGTGTTTTGGAGGTAGCACCAAGGAAGTTGATGGCAGCAGCAGCAAAGATTGATGAATCTCCCCTGGTCATGCTCTGCCCTGGAGTCTGGAACAGACAAATCTAATCCTTTGCAAAAAAAAATCCTGTTTAGGACTGGTCCATGCAGATGACAGCAAGCCACTTTGCTACCAGCCTGTCTTTTAGCCAAATGACAGAAATCTTCATGGAAGATTGCAAACCCTATAGAGAAACATATGGCTTGAAATTGCACAAACTCACATAGTCCTAATGCTTTTTTTAGTTTCACACCTTTCATTTTGACATAACACAAGGATCTACAGAAGCCATTACTGTGCCTAGAAACCAAGTCCTGAAAAGTCAAAAAGGGTTATGGTTAGGAACCAGTTAGACCTCAAATATGAATCTTCATTTTAAAGACTTTAACCTGCTTTAATCAGTACGTGGACACAAATAAGGCTACATCTCTCACTTATTCCATATTACCTAACCTGCTCCAAAACAAACAAACAAACCAGTGTATGAGACTTCCTGCTCTTGGTCACTACAGAAGCCTGAAATAACAAAGGACCAAATTACACAATTTAATAACTGGTGTGACAGGTGCTTGCTGTTCTGATACAGGCATTTTAAAGAGTATTGTGAAATAAACAAAAGGTGTAATTTGAATGGATAGACAAGGGGAAGGGGCTGTCTTGGTGTTCGTTTATTTTAGCTCCTGTTCTTGAGGTTGGGTACAAAAGGGGTAATCCTTTCACCTTGGGCCCATGTAGATGCACTATGATGCACCTACAATAACAACTCTCCATCAGAAGAAAAGCTACCAGAGTTCTCCCCCAAAACCTATCAGCATAACTGGTTACCTAAGCACATTCAGCAAGAACATTTATTTTTCACAACCCAATGCATTCACTTCATGAGAAAGAAACTTTTTGCTTGAGCAAAAGAAAATAAATTTAGAATGTTAATAATGCCTTATATTACCAATATCAGCTATTTAGTTGGTAAAAAAAAAAAAAAAAAAACCTTCAGCATTTTCAGCAAGGCTACATTCCAACTCCAAACCAAAAACACACATTATCATTAATAATAATAAATAACAATGAGTATTATTCCACGCAACTGGATTAAAAGAAAATTAACTCAGCAGACTTGACAATGAAACTTGTCATGTCTATAGCTAGAGATTACTCCCGAAAAATCAAACAAATAGGAGAAAAAATATGATTTACTCACTAAATATTTGGGAAACAGGACAGAAGCACTGATTCTTGAAATCCTGTTTCTTAGAATTTGGGGAGGGCGCGGTTCAGGACAGCCTAAAGAGGAATTAAATTTGCAATCTTCTCTGAGCAGGATTAGAGGAGAATCAGATGAGAATTAGAGATTGGAGCTCAAGTTGTTATTTCGGCAAACATTTCTGGTGTTGCCTCAATCAAAACACGTAGGGCTGGATGCAGAACCACCGGATGAAAGGCGAGGAAATAAACACTGAAATGCCCGTAAATATCCTGTTAGGCACTGTTTGTGGTTTTAGGTGCCTGAAGCTGCCCTGCTGCCTCCCTGCCTCGTGTTTGGGTGTGAAACATAGTGACTAGGAGCACCTTTAGAGCTGGCATAGGCTCAGGGATAGTAAAGGAGAGTAATAAGGTAATACACACAGTGTTTGGAGAACTATGTGTGCGTGAGCTAAAAATTTCTCTAAGACAAAGAGTTTTGTTTTGTTGGTGTTTTTTTTTTCCCTAAGAAGTTGTGATTCATAACAGAGCGCTGTGGGGGCGTGAGATCTTTATGGTTCTGCAACAGCACATTAAGTATCTGGAAGCAGCCTGCTTTAACACGTTTTTCAATTAGCGGTTTGTGTTACAACCCTTTTTCAAGATAACACGTTCGCATGCTTAGCGATGCCTTCTTGTTATCACACCTTCTGCTTTTGTACATCACAACAATGCAGACAGTTCACAAGGGGAAAAGAGAAAGGCAAGGAAGCTTTCCCTTGCACTTCCCCATCGTGTAGCCCTTTGAGGGCTTCAGTAAGCTGTGCATGGCCAAGCTGTGCCCAAACAGAGCTCCAGAATGAGCTGCCCTCCCAACAGGGCTTTGCTACACCAGCTGGGTACAGGTGCTCACTGCATCTCCCAGACCTACAGCAGCAGGCTATTACTGCTCCCCTCTTTAGTTTATATTCCATAGGTCAGGCAATTCAGCAAATCCAACCCATCTTTATGCAGGAGGTCCCTATTTAGTTAATTCTCTAACATAGTCTAAAAAGCTAAAGTAGGACTATTTGAGATTCGTGTTCCTTTTTGAACCACAAACCTGCTGGTATTGTTTATAAACAACAGCTTGCACAGTGCCTTTGGCACAACAGGGAGGACAACATGCCTTTTCCAGCACCTCCTAAGGATCCAAAATCAAATAAAAAAATCCATAGCTGATACAGGACAGCAGGCAGTTCGCATGAAGACTGAAGTGACCCATGATTTTTCTGCTAATTTATGGCACCAGAGATGACCGAGAAGTGTTATCCAGCAGAATGCAAAGCAATGCAAACATGTAAGATATGCAATGTAGCACAAGCACTCAGCACACAAGAACTCCAAATCTCACCATATGCTTAATGCAAAATTCACATCACACAAACAAGCTTAGCACAAGCTAACCTCCCGCCCTCATCATTGTAATAAAATATTTACCAAATCCAAGTGCAGCTAGAGAGAAATCTCTGCTGAATTTTAGGAACTGCTACTGCAGCAATAAAAAGGCTATTTTTGTATGACTTCTAGTAAGACTGCAGTGAGAAATCTGCATAAAGGAATAGAGCCTTTTTCATTACAATCTACTATTAAGTCTAAAGTATTATGAAGTCTTCTAGTATGAAGCATTTAACTAATATTTAAAAAAATCAGAACTTTTCAGATAGAGCTGTTACCTAACAAGCACCATTATCTTCATAACTACAAAAATCTTAATATAATTACATGAACATAAAGCATAATCTGAAATAAATGTTTAAACACCTTTCTTTATAGCATTTTCAGGTAAACCTCAAATAAATATTCTCACGACAGTACCAGTGATTTAGTGACAGCACTTCCAGTTGAAAATCAAACCATTTCAGATCTGTGCTCCCCAGAACCTGCAGTCATCTCACCATACCTGTATCCTCCGGCATGCCTGTATTAACCCAGCTCTACCAGGATGGTGACACGGGCAATCCCACCATGTGCTCCAATGTCCTGGGGGCAGGCAGTGGGACGAGTGGGCTCTGTGGCAGCTCGGTCATGAGCCGCTCCGGCACAAGTGCGGCTAGGGCTCAGATGACTCCTGCAGCACCCACGCACAGGCGGGAGGCGAGCCAAAGCCTCATGTAAAAATAGCACCCAGCAGAAAGCTGAAGGTTCGCACGTCCACAAGGCATCCAGTGGTGGTCCACCTCTGGCAGGGACATGGAAGGAGCACTATGCATTAGCACTGTAGGGTTAGGCACCTCGGAAAAAAAGGCTTAAAGAAGGAAAAACTTCAAACTGTCAGGCCAGAAATGAAAAACATAGTCAGCTGATAAGCTAAAAATATGGAATCTGGCATCAGAGGGGAAACGCCTCCAGCTGTCCCCCTTGGTACAGGCTGTCCCCATGCCCTATCACCATGGGCAGGAGGGCACGGCACTGATTTCGGAAGGAGATGCTGAGAGCTTGCCTTTCTCCAGAAGGCAGTCACTGTCATAACTGGCAGCCAAAAATTTGTCCCCTGCTAGCTCATACGGAATTGGGACTGTGCATCGCTGGAATAACAGCGATGCGTTGAGCTATTTAAAGCAATACTTGCTTGCTCAGTTAGCATGTGAATGCTCTGCGAGGGTTAAAAATCTGCAGCTCTTCCTTTAGACTAACTTTGTATGAAGGCAGAAAGGTAGTCCATGCACTGGGAAGGGACCAGTGGCTTGGAGACCAGCCTGGGTAAACTTGAACCAAAGTGCTGGGGCAAGAACAGGGCTGCATCTCCCTCCTACATGAAGATTTTATTTTTTCTTGCCGCCTTTGAAACTGACAAAACACTCCCCCCTCTCCCCCCCTCCCTTGTTCCCCATCCTCTCTCCAGTCACTGCCTGCTTTGGTTACAAAGCAGCCAAGAAACAGCTTCTTTCTTTCAGCAAACAGAAACTGCTCAGGGGTGTAAATGTGAAAACAGCGTCTGCTGCTGCTGAGGGAGGGCTGGGAAGCGGCACATTATGCAGCACTTTGCACAAGAGGCACAGCAAGTTCACCGCACTGTGCAGATTAAAGAATATTTTGCACTGAATCTTGTTAAAATCCATTGAACCAATAGCTGAATATAGGATTAAGAGTGTGGCTCTCCAATGGCTTCAATAGTCAATGGCAAATCTTTTCATAGGTAGTTCAATAACTTCCAACCTCCATGAAGAAAAAAAGCTAACAACATATCAAGTTATTTTTTAAAGCTTGAAACAAAGCTTGTTTTTGCTTGAAAAAAAAAAAAAAAAGAAGATTTGTGTAAAATAAAGTAAAATCTTTAGTTAGAATGATGCTTAGAGAAATTCACAAGAATTTCTTTAAGCTCTTACAACTCACTCTGGATAAACTGTTACAAACACTACATAACAAAGAGAGTGGAGACTCATTCTTTTTTCAAAAAAAAAAACCATCAATGCTTCAAAAGTATTAACATGCAATTATGACCAAATCTGAATACACAAATTCTGCACACTGAAACCACTCCAGCATCCAAACAGTGCAGTGAACTATTTGGATTTGGCCTCATGTGCTTTTTCCCAGAGGCTACTTCATCTTGGCAGAGATGCAGAAGGCACTTTGCTGAATAGTATTGCTCAGGAGGAAGGTAAATTAATAGACAGGAAAAGCAGAAGAGCTGTACTGCAGCCTTTCCCTCTGTTTGCCAAGCCCTCTCCTTTGCAAGGCCAAATACTGTACAATGCACATTTTGGCACTGTACAATCATAACATGAGGACAATATCGGTGGTAGATGGATGGTTGGACTAAATGATCTTTGAGGTGTCTTTCAACCTGAATGATTCCATGATAACAGGGTTAAATAGTGCACTAATTTGCATTTACAATTCTGATTGTAA
This sequence comes from Gallus gallus, assembly GCF_016699485.2. Classification (NCBI taxonomy): domain Eukaryota; kingdom Metazoa; phylum Chordata; class Aves; order Galliformes; family Phasianidae; genus Gallus; species Gallus gallus. The sequence continues at coordinate 80,287,304 of NC_052535.1, forward strand.
TCTTAGAGCATCTCTTAAGGTCTCATAACTTGGCTATGGAGGAGGAGGTTTTTGATGGTGTTGCAGTGAAACTTCAACACTTGGAACTGGTTTCATGAACACAACCCAGCAGACCACTGTTTCACATTTCTGTAATCCACAGACAATGGAAGGCAATGGCAGGAAGCAACACAAGTCAGACAGACACCAACTGCTCGCACTCATGATCCACAAAACATTATAGTTTTAACTTCTCAAATCAACTTGAGCCAAACACCTATGCAAACAACAATACATTGTCCTTGCTGCAGGAAAAGATGAGGCCCTTGACTCCTCAAGCAACTTCAGTTCTGGTAGGCATAGCCATGCCCTCACTACATCCTCACCACCCTTCTGCTTTAGGTTTTGTTTCAACAAAGATGCATAGCCAAGGTCAGTGCCTTTACTGATGGCTTTGCAAACAACAGCCAGACAGCTTAGCAACAAATCCAGGCCATTCTGGAATGGATTATCTGGCTGCAAGCTCTCTATAGCTTATGGTGCCATTGGTTGTAAATGGCATTTTTTAAAGATTTCAGATCTGATCATGATTAACTCACATTTTTCCTATGCTCACTTCCCTTTTCCCAAGAAAAGTGAAGTGTGGCAGAATGGAGGGAGTGTACAATCGAATGCTCTTCTTGCTGTGCCATGCTCAGATCACCTTTCTTGATCCATTCTCAGCTTCTTTTCCACAGCCTTAGAAAATGTTTAGAAAAAAACTAAATACTAAATATGAATGAACACAGTTGTTATCCTTCACTATAAGAAAATACAGTATTTTCTAATCAAGATCAAAAAAAAAAATACATGTACTTACTTGAACAATTCTCATACTGCTTGGAATCTGCATGTTTCTGAACTACAACTCCTTAAGTTTCCAACCAACAGCGTATGTGACTTTAATAGCAAACAGAAACTAGAGATTTCATTCTAACCACATATTAAAAAAGAATACTTTTTGTAAACAATCTGTAATTAACAAATTTTGCTGTGAGTATGCTGGAAAAATAAAATAAAGCATCATATTTTACAGATTTTTCTCAGCATGTTTTAAGGTATTTTTCCTCCTAATTCACTGGCTGCAGTGCTACCCAGGGCAGTGTTTGATTTTTCATTAAGAACAGAATGATCTCAAACAACAACAACAAAAGCGATAAAACTAAGCATATCTCTGTAACTATACAGATTTTGGCAATGCTCAATCACTAGGACTAAAATAAATTAAGAAACACATGTTTCCTTTTAATTATCATTGTCTATTAGCTGAATTGAGGTAATCCACAGTGGTTGTGCTCCAAGTTGGCACTAGTGCAGCACGATCCTTACCCTTGAGCACACACACAGATCCAAACTAAGAGGACAAACATATGGCAGAAGTGAAAACAAACAGTAAGAGGGTGAAGGTTTAATGAGATAAAGTAGGATAAGCAGTGCATCTACAGCTACACCCACGTCTTCCAACTTGCTGCCCATCCTTTCTTGATGTCATCAAACACCCATTGGGACCAGTCCAACCCTGCCAAATCTGTTCTGCTCAGAAGCAGCCTAAACTCAAACTTCTGGCTACCCAGCACTTCCATCCTCAAAAGTCCATGGATGAGCAAGCATCTGCATAGAAATGAGAGGTATACACCGATACCTCTAATTGAAGATCACATGCAGCAAGTCAGGGAAAAATAACAATTTGTGTTTTGTTGTTGTTGTTGTTGTTTTGTAGTACAAGGCACTGGAGTATAAGATATTGGATGCACTGCATATTTATAAAGCAGAAAAACTTCAAATGGGAGATGAGGTTGAGATTCCGCTCTGAGTTTTGCATAAAGGATGGCACATAGCTGGGCGTGCTCCTGAGATAACTGGGTCATGAGTCCTTTTCTGCTCCCTGCTATCTGTTGGGAATAAAGAGTGCCCTTCATCCCTGAAATTGGTGCTGACAGCCCTTGTCCGCTGGCCAGCCCATCAGATGAAGGAAACCAAGCTAACTCCCGTGCCAGCTGCTTTCTCACAGGGGTCCCCCTATAGAAGACCATGAACAATGTGCTGTCCCCTTTCAATGCCCTGACTACAGCACCAGGCTCCAGAATTCTCCAGAAAAACATACTAAGACATACAAAACGGTGAGCAAAAGTAACACAGCCTTAAGTACCTTAACACAGCCTAAAGTACCTTTAGCAGAGCTTTCATAATGACAACAAGTACTACAAGAAAAAAAAAAAAAACAACAACAAATGAGTTGTAAGGAAATTTTTATAGGACTAAAAAGAAACAAACAAACGTAAAATTTCTGTTTCTATCTCACAGAATCACCAAATGGCCTGGGTTGGAAGGGACCTTAAAGCCCATGCATTTCCAACACCCTGCTGTGGGTTGGTTGCCCCCCACCCACAATCAGGCTGCCAGGGCACCATCCAACCCCAGGAATGGGGTACCCACAGCTTCTCTGGGCCAGTGTCATAGTGAAGTCATAGCACACTGACACATCCGGAAATTAGTTTGCTCAGTTACAAAGGTCAGAGGGAAAGCAGACAACATTCTGGTAAGTAGCAAGGGACAAAGAGAGCCACAGGGATGGCACTATGTATCACACACTTTAGAAATGAACCCACAGCACAGGGAACATGCTAGACTTGTGCAACCAATGGGGATGGCCACTAACAAATGGAGCAGACATCAGAGCAAAAATTATACTGCTTAAGTAGAGTTTTATAAGGCAACATGCTATTTAGTGCAGAAAAGGTGCCATGTAATATATATGAGTAATGCAAACAACAAAGGGTGTTACTAGAAGGTCAGGCACTACAGGGAACTGGATTTGAGAAAGAGGGAGGGAAACTCAAACACTCTGCTGAGTACCTGGCACTAAGTGAGGAATGAAGTCAGGAAAAGAGGATGTGCTATGTTCAGGGCAGGTATCCTGGCAGCAACAAAATGGTGCTGTAATAAGAACTGTCCAGATAACATTCAGAATCTGAGCCCAGAACTTTACAGAAGGGAGATCACGGGAGCAGAATGAGGCAATAAATGGCAGCCAGTGTGAGCAAGTACTCCCAAAGAGCCTTGGAAGTTAGAAAAGGTAATTTATATCCATTGATACCGGAAGAATTAAACTACAGTGAATTAAACTACAGTATTGTGATATTCTGAGGATCACAAATAGTGCAAGAAAGATGACAGGCAGTGCAAAGATGCCAAGATTATTTGGAGATATTTCTTCTGGGAGCAGATGAACACATGGAACAGATTTTTTTTTACTGGATTTTTTTGTGTGGGCTGATGCTACACATACAAAGGGAAAAAATTATCACTAAATATTAATTTATCATTGTTTTACACACAAAAAAATGCCATTTAAGTTGTCTGAATTTTTTAATACATGGAAATTTCCAGTGCTTAAATAGAGAATAAAATTAATTATTAACTAAGTAACTAGACTTAAAGGGTCTTTATTTCTTCATTCTCTTCTAGAAAGTTACATAAGCATTTCCATAATTTTGCATTTATAAGCAACCTATTCTACAGGCTCATCAAACAATAATGTGGACTTAGTGCTATGTAGAAAAAAAAGGCTTAACTCACTCACATGTTATTGTAATACATAAAACTAATTTCATATGAGTCAAAAAAAAAAAAAAAAAGTACCAAAAAAATCCCCCACATAACAATTCCAAAGCAACTGATTTTGAGAGTCTTGAGAGCTGGGACTAAAGGGAAGGGAAGATTCCTGTACTTGAAATATCACACATATAAGGCCAGATCTGCAAGGCTGAATATCCCTCCTTGCAGCCTTCTCACACTTGCTCCTTGCTGTGACCAGGAATAGAGCAGGCTGATTTGTAAGCTGACTTTTCACTTTGCATCTCCCAGCTATCCACAGTGGACTGGAAGGAAGTAAATTTAGTTCTTCCTCACTTATCCATACACAGGAGAAAGGCTTCCAATCTGATGCATTTCAGGTTGAGTGGGCAGCAAGATACTTTCCCCCTCTCATGTTATCTCCTCTCCCAAATACATTAGGTGATTCTGGGGGTGTTTAGGCACAACTGGTTGGGCGGACACCCAGGGGTCTCCCACGGATGACCATGCAGTCATTGTGGTTCAGGAAGCCAAAACACTTGGAAGAGGAACACAACTGGAATAAGTGACACGAACCCTGCAAAGACGTGTAGAGCAAGAGCTCAAAGCATTTTTAAGGTCTTTACCCTGTATCACCCAACAAATCTGATCATCTTCCATTTAAAGAGTTGACTTCCTTGTTCTCCAAAAAAATATGACTACAGAAACTAACAACCTTTTCAGGTGCTCTGCTTTTGGGGGGGATTTGCTGCAAGATCATGCAGTTTAGTGCATCCCTGCTGCATGGCACCATTAGGACAGACATCCATGGCTACACAGAAACTATGCTGTGCAAAGCAGCAGCTATAGCCTCCTGACTGAGGCAATCTGAAAAATTGATGAGTTTAACCCTGATAGGTCTAAATGAGATCCCAAGCTGGAAGCACGTCCTGATGTTGCAAGAACAGCACTGCTCAGGTTTTCAAAGACAAGCATAGATACTAAAATCAGGTTCAGGATTCAACTTGTGAATTCCGAATGGAAAGCCGTAAATCAGAAACCTGCCCCAGAGGACAGAGGGGATTTGAGAAACATCCCACTTTCAGCCACTGTGCTCAGGACAAAGTCTCCCCATGTCCCGTGCACTCAACTCCCAACACTTCCAGCTCACAGTGAGCATACCAGAAAAGAATTTTCCGCCTGCTTTCCTAATCCCATCCTCTATAGAGGGATGTAGCTGCAAAGCAGCAGGGCAGATCCAAATCCTGCTTGAATAAATTAATCTTGGTTGATGATCATTGAGGAATTTGTCAACAATATGAACTGCTGCTTTTAAAGCAAATTAAAAACATGTAATCAGTGAGAATCTGATACTGTTGGACTTCACCCTGCTCCCAGTAATGCCCACCATTGTAACTGCTATTGATTTGGATGGAGGAATTAATTTCTCATCTCAGCTAAGTTTTGATCTCAGCCATTCAGTTATCACTGCCAGAAAGTTCAGCCTTTCTGCTATTTGTGTAAGGTTGTAACATCTCATTAGCAACATTTGAAATGGAATTATGTCTCTGAGATCTCTTTTAATACCAAGAAAGTAAAAGGCTTTTTTTATTTTAATACTTTAACTCATATTCTTTATTGTTCAATTTTAGTGTAAGCAGCTCTGAAATTCACAGCTTCCTCATTTTTTCAAGAAATAATTAAGAATCAGCATACTCTATTACCAGTGTATCAGCAGGAACATGAGATGATAACCTCAGAACACTCAAGTACTATGCACAGATTTATCATTAGAGAAAGTTTATAGAAAGCTGTGAAACTACTGAATATGTGTGACCTGGAGATAATAGAAAGGTCTTAGGTTACAAGTACCCTGGGAAGGCAGGTGCTGTCAGGTAGATTCAAACACAGGGTACAGCTGATGGGCAGTAAAACATGGGTTGGAGCTCCCTGGCTGTCCTGTGGTCATTTCTAGTATATCCAGAAGTTAATAGAGCCATATTCCTGCCTGTCCCCTTATCATTAGGACCTAAAACCAGAGAGAACATTGGCTAGAACAGAATACGGAGTAGAACAGAGCAGAACATCCTTATTTCAAGGGGCAGTCCTGGTTCCACACAGGACCACCCAAAATCTAAAACCTACAGTATTGTCCAGAGGCTTCTCGAACTCTGTCAGCTTGGGGCTATGACCACCAGCCTGGGGAACTGTTCTACACCCAATTACCCAAAGATGCCCTAGGGAGGTTGTGGAGTTCCTTCTCTGGAGATATTCAAGACTTGCCTGGATGCCTACCTCTGCAACCTGCTGTAGGGAGCCAGCTTTGGCAGGGGGGTTGGACAGGATGATCTCTGGAGGTCCCTTCCAACCCCTACAATTCTGTGATCCTGTGACTCCCACCACGAGATCTGCAACACCAACCAGGCTGTGCCCCTGCTCAACATCCTTCCTCCCCTTTTCATGGTGATATTTGCTTCCATCTGTGTCACAGAGCAGAGGAGAGGAATAATTACATTCCCTGGCTAGAAAATGAACAAGTGTTTGGAACCAGGAAAAAACAGCTCAGAACAAATTTCCATGGCTCATTTCTCTTTCCATTCCCTGGTAGAGTAACAATAACCATGCCTATTTGTTATAGCAACACCAAAAAGCAAAAGCAAAATAAAATAACAAAGAATAGTAATCTATCTTGCTAGTCAAGCCGCAATGAATTACCACCAACCATTAATTACATTATAATGTACTAACATTCCATTAACGCTATCTGAAATTGAACTTCTATGAGCATTTATAACAATAATTTAAGGACCTTTCCAAAGGTTCCTCTTTTTACAGTGTGTAACTTCAAGGAATATAAAAGTGTCTTGAATAATTAATACTGCAACATAAAAATGAACTCCTCCCAGTTTTATTTGCTATGCTTAATTTGGCATTAAGAGGGCATAATTACCATTTTATTGCAATGATACAAATTATATACAGGTATTAATGTTATTGAAGCTAATGTCACACATGAGAACCTCTTCTTGTTTAAAATTAAATTGATATGAGTCAAACTGTTCTTCATCCCCATCAGAAACATCAGCACATTGCCTCCATTTTCACATTCAGGCTACACAGTTTCTGCAGACACTTGTCTTTCAGCACTGCATTCATAGGAGAAATGTACTACAATCATGTAAACACAACCTTAAGCCTGGAGCCATTGTGCTGCTTCTTGCACAGCTCTGCAACCAACATTTCCACTGCCTTCTGACGTGTTTTTGAGCTGCAACAACAGTCCTTGAGAATGTCACTACGTTCACTGTGACAAGCAAACGAGAGAGGTGCCTGTATTATGCAGGCAGCAGATGCTGGAGCTGCAGATTTCCATCTAGTCTGAGTGCCCCAGCTGCTTTTTTCAGGGAGACCTTGTTTTGGGGAAGTGCTGGAAACTGGTGGCAAAGGTCTGGTTTGGGGCTGGCTGAGCTCCAGCTCCTGCAGTCCTCACATTATTTGCATTAGCTTAGTACAGCTTCCTGGAAAGGAACAGTAAAATGCAGTCCCTGTAGGATGGAAAGAAGGATTCAAAAATTGGTTTCTACTCACCAAGGAGAAAACTAAAATATGGTTGGAGGGCAGCACTGAAGTGTACTTCTCTATTCAAAACAAAAGAAAGTAGAGGAAAACACCTTAAGACGCTTCTCTTAATCTGAATTGGTTGAGATCGAAGTCCTCTCTTAAAATGAACCTAAGATTGCAGCCAAGGCCTACTAGATACAAGCTGTACAGGAAAACCTTTATTTTTCTCTGCCTCAAGAGACCCCTCTCCTTCTGTCTATCCCCAAACAAAGAGAAGCCAAAATATTCTGTAAGCAGAGGCTGGTGACCACCACCTAACCCACCAGCAGATGTGGGTCACACCGCAGGAAGGCATGTGCAGCTTCGTCTGCCCACAGTCCGCTCCAAATGCCAATAATCCCAAGGATTCAAGTCTGTAATGACAACATACTAAGACGACAATTATGTAGGACACAAGTAGCTATTCCTTGACCTATATTCTGCTGAAAGGAGACTCTGTCTTGCTGTCATTGACATAACCAGTCAGGGCTCTGCTTGGGACATTTGATACCTAATGTTTGGCCAGATGGTATTCTGGAAAAGTTGGAGAGATGATGTTTGGCAGGAGGAGGCCAGCCAGTCTTACTGTCTTGCAGGATTGCAGAACACAAGAGCTTTTTAGTCTGCCCCACATCAGGACACAATCTGGCTCTGCTCTACTCCCCAGATATCACACAGAAACACTGGTCATAATAAGAGAGCACCCCAACCTTTGTTCAATATGCTACACAGAAAGAGCAAGTGATATATGCTACTGCAGCACATTTCTAGTGTTTATTTCACACACACAGAAAAGAATATAAGCAAAGATAATTCACCTCCCAGGCCAAAAACCCAAAGCAAATGATGACTAAGGTGATAAATACCAATTCCATGGCATCCTAGTTCTCGCTGTCATTTAGAGTGACAGTCTTGCTCTCACATCATTAAGAGACAATTCTGCTTTGTGATGAATGAAATCAACATTTACTCCAGAATAATCAGTTTTTCTGCACTGCTGAGCACTATCAGTTTTCAAAGCATCTTTATTTTTAATAGTGTCTCTGTAGGAACAGGTCTGAATTTCAAAAATTTCCTTAAAACATGGACTTGAACACAGCTCTATGTGAACTACCTAAGAAAAACAGAGTCTAATAAAGTTAATCTGATCAAGCTAGAAGACGTGAATATCAATTTCATATTCAAAGCATGATATCTAACTCTATGAAAAGACTGACGAGGCCCTCAGGGTATGAAAAATGATAGGTGTGATTGAATTATCTCAGCAAATACAGTTTCTTACATAAGAAATAGAAAAAGGACACAGTAAGGGTCTAGCATGTTAAATAAGCACAGAACTAGGAGCAATTCCTTAATCCAATCAAATCCTTACAATTCTAATAATTTAGCCACAGCTGTCATTGCTTCTGTGCAAAATGAGACATCTTCTGGAAGTGCCTCTCTGCTCATTAACCACCTTGCTCCCAGCCAGTGAGATGTTAGGTGCCAAAAGCATAAATCTTTAAATTAGCCATCATGACTTGCAGAAACCCTTAATTTGAGCTAACTTCCAGAGTCAGTCATTCTATCAACATTTTTCATACTGTCAGTCACAAATCAGTCCCATCTCTTTAAGCTGCTCTACTTGCAATACTTTCCTGTATCATTTAGCACGGGAAATCCCAATGCTATCTCAATTGCATTACCTCTTCTAGCACTGAGTTGAAGTAGACTTGAAGTGCCCATCCAAAAGATGGGAATGACATGCACTTATGCCCCGAGCCATACAGCTTAATGATCCACATCATATAACAGCTTCTCCAGCTGACACCACACTGACAACCAAAGTCAGACAGGCTTATACTATACTGTGTATCACCGATTTCATAATGACAATGGTTTAGACAGCTTTATATTTCCAAAGTGCTGTAAGGAAGACTAACATTTCAAATCGCAACTGTAATCATTAAAAAAAATCATTAAAATTGTAAAATCGTTAAAGAGTTTTCAGCTCTTCACCTCATGAAAACATGAACTTAATACAAGCACAGAGGGACATGAAATTTCTGTCTTCCCTTGTCTGCTGGGACAGGAGCCATCTCATCTAACTCCAGGCATCTAAGGGTTAGGAAGGCTGTTAAAGTGGGCTCCCATTATAATACCCCATACAACCTGATCTAATGAGTGGCAACCCTGCCCATGGCAGGGGTTTGAAACTGGATGATTTTTAAGGTTCCCACCAACCCATTCTATGATCCAAGCAACATAAGCTTCCCAGCATGCAAGCAGATCCCCAGTCCCCAGCATCAGACACCAACGGTCAGCTGCTACAGCAGCTCCTTTGGAAGTGCCTTCTTCTCACAGAATTTTTGACCAGCTCAGGCCTGACATATCTCAATTCACAAGATAAAGCCATACCATACTCACTTTGCTTTCTGTGTGTGTTTAGAATTGTTGGGACTGTAAATTCCTTTGTTACTAATGTAAAACATGTTTGAAGCACCAACATCTCCTGGTCCTCCTCTTCCATGCTTTTTGCCGTCCCAATTCAAAAGTCCCCATAAGGAAAACATAGCTTTTGAACCACATAAAAGTTTGATAACTAAACAATTAAACCAATATCACAGCTTTTGGAAGGTAAATTTTCTAACAACTTGTGGATGTTGACAATACCTTTGTATCAAGTTTTTCTATCCACCACTTCATCGATGCACTGTAACATCTTCTGACTTGTGCTATTTTTCCCCTTCAAGTACATCTAGATGATTATGAACTTTTAATTATGAATCATCCCAATTATTGGCTATTTGATTTTCCTCTGCATACATGAGCCCATTATCAGTCTTCCATGTTTCTGGATGGTCATACCAATAGAGCGCATAGTAATATGAACACGAGTGATGAATGAAAAAATTTAGTGCAATATTTCAGTTGTATTGAAGTCAACTGAAATAGTCCAATGTTTAAAATCAAAGACCTTCATATATACCTATCCTGATGGATTTTGCAGGTCAAACTACCAACTCTTTGGAGAAGGGCTCATAATTACTTCACATAATGTATATGATGCCAGTTTTTGTTTGCCGAAATAATACCAACAAAAGCAATGCAAGCTTAATCAGAAAAATAGTAATTTACAAACAAAACTACTTAGACCACAGTGTACAACACCACAAGCAACTACATTTTATTCAAAACAAAGATACGATTTATAATGGTTTAAGCATCCCTCTTGAGCAGAAATTAATATTTAGCATTATATAATGAACAATATCTTTAATCTCTTAGCTTTAAAATTAGGTGATGGAAAAAGGAACTCTCTCTCTGAATAAACATTCCCACAATGTTACAAACTCTTATTTCCAGATTCTGAAAATTCAAGATATAAATATTAAATGCATGTGTAAATCATGTCTTTAATGTGGACCATTATGAAATCTTTAGAGATTAATTGAAAAAAAAAAGAGAGAGAGAGAGAGAGAGAGAGATGCTGCCAAATACAGGCATCACCCAGAAGACAGAGAAGAAGAACTAGGGGAAAGGAAAACACACCGATGTCTAATCTCCATGAGAAAAGAAGAGTTACAGGTTTCCTGCTGTGGAGAAATAGCTGAAAGCAGTGACTCAGACGATCTTCTCCTCTGGGCCTGCTATTCACAACAAAAAATGTTTTTTCTTCATTCTTAAGAAAATAGTATTTCAGAAAGAATAATTAATTATGGTTGCAGGTATTCCTCCTAACCAAAAGAATAAAAAGTGCCTAAATGCTGGTTAACCATTTGCAAACAAACAAAGAAAAAAAAAAAAACCAAAAAACCCAAAGAGTAATGCTGTATCATTCTATGATTAATAGCTATTACTTTAAAAATCCAGGATTTTTTGCTAAGATGTTCCTTGGTAAAGGTGGTGTCTTGGAGGTTTTCTATAAGTATGTTAATATGATTAATAACTGCAGTAGTACAGTGGAATGCAGGATGGTGTTCAAGAGATAGTAGTCTAATTCCTGCACCTCTATTCAGTAGAATTTTCTGTTCTGCTTTAGAATATTTTAAGCTCCCATTTCACAAATTCACAACCCAAGACATGCAAACAATTCTAGCATGATTATACCTATATAGATGTAATTAACAGTTATTTACCAATTCATTGGGCCAACCCTGGTTCTGAGTTCCACTTAGCAAAGTGTAAAAGGAGAGTGGCTCTGAATCATTTCTTCGTTCTCCAGATAAGCAGCCAATCTGCCCTTCATTACAGCAGTATCACAACAGTCCCCCAGGGATTCTCCAGCAAAATGGCATTGCCATGCATTTCACATTTCTGTATTTGATCTCTTAATAAATACCAGAAACTACCAAGACACTGAAAATAAACTAATCTTAATCAAGCTGAAATTGACTTAGATTATTTTTTTCATTCATATTGTATGTTCTGTTTTAAAGCAGTAAAATGTAGAAAGCTAGCATTATAACTACCACGTTAAAATGCATTCTTTTACCTGCACAGCAAGATTTATTTTACTTAAAACTGATCCAAACCCTTTCAAATACACTCAGGTCCACTCAAAGACTTTAATATGACTATATGCTAATCCTAGACTCAGTCATGTATTAAATCCAGTTATTAGTTGTATGATGAGGTATGAACATAATTAGAAAATTTAATGAAAAAAATTCTGACATTTTAAAACCTGAATTTGGTCTAATCTTTTCTATAATCTTTTACAATCATTTTACAGATGGTTTTATGTTAATGAGATTCTACCTCTTTTAGATAGATATCTAGGAATTCACTGTATGTTTTACATTCATTCCACAGGAAAATAATGGTCTCGAGATTCAACTTGAAATCAATACATGCTCTTAAAATTAGCCTAGTTGTAGTAATAGCATATTAAATTAAAATTTAAAAGCTGGGTACTCTATTTTGCAGAAAAATCTACAGAACGTTGGAAATGGATTGACTTTTTTCCTCAAGTCAACTTTGTAAGATTACGTCTTTTAATTATGTGTTGCAGGATAGGAAATACGATTCTTGAATCCTTTCAGCTGTTTAGTTTATGACTTGCAGAATTAAGTGTGACCCCTTAGAGAGCATGGACACATACATCCTGAGACACGGCTAAAGCTTTAAGACAGCCACATTAACTCTCAGCTGAGATATCGTTATGCTACAGAAGAATTATTTCCACTGAAAGCTTGTCTACAGTTTTTTTGGAAGTGCTGCAACAGAATTTCAGAAGCGTTGCCTTGCTCTTCTGCTCCAGTTTTAAATAAAAATTTAATCATGCCAAAACCAGATTTAGCACTCACAGGGACTATATTTGGATCCACAGAATCACGTAGGCTGGGAGGAACCTCTGGATGTCATTGTGCCCAACCTCCCCTTCCGCAGATTCCCCTAGATCAGGTTCCTTAGTTCCGACCTGGCGGAAGGACAGAAGGCCACCACTTCCCTGGACAGCCTGCTTTGGTGCTTTACTGTTGAGGTTCCCTCCCCCCTCTTATGTCAGTCTGAACTACCCATGCTGCAAACTTGTCACATTGACTCTTGCTCTTCTGTCATGGGAAAACGCTGCCTCCATCTTCTCTCCAGAACAGCAGGAAGGAGTGGAAGGCAGTGCTTCAACATCCCCCCCAAAAAAATCTTCTGTCTGAAACAACTAACATGAACATTCCCACAAGTGCATGAGGACACTTTACAGCAGGGAGATTATAATCAGGCTCCCAAATTCATATTTACCATCTACGGAAAAGCAGCCTGGCATTCAGTGCTCCAAGTTAAAGGTGTTTGGCAGCATCTTTGCTCATCTAAGTTTTTACAAGGCCATCTTCCATCATAACATTTTACTACATGACACAAGTAATGAAGAAAAACACTTTTCTCTGGACCTGCCATAATGTACTTGGGATGTCCAGGGCAGGGGAAAGTCAACATTTCTGATCTGAACTTGTAGTCTTAAAACAGCAGATTCTAATTGAGTGGAATCTAACTTTGAGTACACCCATGTAGATGGATAAATTTATTTTTTTCTGATGCAAAAGTCAAAATAACTTTCTTATCTCACAGTGCTATCGATGTCGTATTGAAATAGGAGAGAAATGCCATCATTTTAAGTTTATGCATATGCCAAACATATGAAGGAACTAATCTGGCTTAAAAGTCACACACTTGACATTGCACTTTCTGGGGCCAGAACTTAGAAACGTGTTAATTTTATTGTGACAGTAACTACAGACCCCACTAAACCACGCATCATATGGGGCATAATCTTAGGCACAAGCTTTACTATCCACATAGTACAGTAGTTCTCTTTCAACTCAAATGCTTGGAGTACTCCTCTCCTGTGTGTTGAAAGTTGGCTGACTCTTCCACATAGGAGCTGTGGGAGTTTGAAACAGCTTTGAAACACTTGAGGTTTTAGATTAAGTACCATCAATGGGAGATATATGATTATGCATAAATCTTTTTTTTTAATCTAGTTGTAGATGTCTTAATTGCAGAAAAAGGTTAGAAGATTTCACTATTTTTAGATCTTTTCATCTCATTCCTGTATAAGCAACACAAAATCCTAAGAGAAAAAAAAAAAAAAAAAAGAAAGAAAAAGAAAGAAAAAGAAGAGGCTCCACCTTGTATTTTACTTTTCAAACACAAATAATGTTGTTAACAAGTTCTCCTCCAATTTTTCTGCATGCACACATGCCCTGCTTGATAGCTCCGTCTCAGGGGTAAGCATAAAGTGAAATAGAAAACCATTTAAAATTCCAGCGATACACTAAAACACCTTGTTCGGAGGAAGAATAACACATCAATGTTATTGTGCAGCCACTTTTCCAGGGTATTAAGGGAAGAAAAATATAAGAAGGAAAGAAAGCTTACAGCTCACCATATTCCTATTGCTGGTTACTAGTGACTTAGAACTGCATGCACCAGAAACACCAGCAAAATCCTCTTCATGACACTTACCAACTTTAGTGTTACAAGCAGAAAGAGAAATAGGGCAGCCAGTGACATACCCAGCACTCAACATCCGCAAACCCAGGTGTGATCAAGGGGCCAGAAACATCTCACCAGTGTGACAGCTACAGAAGGACCCAAAAACTGACCCCATCTACTTGGAGCGTTAAATCCTGAGCTGCTGGGTCCGCCTGCATAGCTTTTGCCACAATACTTAATTTTCCAGCCCATAGGCAACAGACAGAACAGATGTTACTGAAGCGACTTAATGCATTAGGCTATTTGTTTAATTCTGATGTGGAAAATGTGTCACACTCCAAATAGTTTACTATGTTAAAATACCACTGTAGTGACATATTTTATTCTAGATCTATTTGCTTATTAATTTTATTCTGAATAATAATCAAACCTTGTTCTTGCTTCATAGGTATAGTTTTTAGATGTGCTTCTAACATCCCCCGTAGCTTCCTCAAGATGAATAAACAAAACCATTATCTGAAAATGATGTTTAAATATTTAATGTCCTAGCATATTTTATCTACTATTTGTTTGCATTAAATGACATAAACAGCTGCATACTTCCAGAACAGGTTATTTAGTTAATTATTTGTAACAGAGTACTTCATAGAAAAAGGAGCTAGGGGGTTTAGCTGTAAAGGACAACGTTTTGGTATCTACAACTGCAGAAGGAACTTAAAGCAGTACATCAATGGTCTGTGAGTAACACTGAAGTCTCCTACACCCAAAATACTTGAGTCAAACAGCCTCGAAAAAAAGGTTCTTCAAATTTTAAAGTCTAACAGATGGAACAGTTTTCAATAAATACAGCACTTTGTAATACAGAATTTTCTTTTTATAGTCTCATAGTTTCTTATACTTCAGTAGGACTATAAGCAAAAAAGAACACATCTAGCCTTGAATTTGAAAATTATTCTAGAATTGATTCCTCAAATATTTTTGAGGTAACTTTTAAAACATCACAGTGAGCACTAAAAAGGAGGAATTTGGTCAAGCAGTAAACAAGAATAATGCCCATTTCAAAACAAAGACACAATAAAATGCCAACTAAATTTAACTCATTTGTGGATTGGCAGAGATTCTGAAGCCCTGTTAGCTTGAAGCATGTATTAGTAAAATTAATCCTCTTCCATAAAGCTGCACTTCTTTGATAAGTCAGCATCCCTAGCATTAGAACATTTGCTTTCTTGAGACTCTCAGGACATGCATAAGATAAATTTAACCTGCCAGCTCCTTATTCCGATGTTCTCCCACAGCATATTTTGACAGCCATTCCCTATGGGGGCTGTAAGCTTCAAGGCTACTTCTTGTTTCATCTGTGGCTTCACAAGAACAGCTCTGAAGATAAGCTCCAAGTAATTTCTTAAAACAAACTACAAATCCTACAAAATTTGGAGTTCATTGTTCAATATACTTCTGTTGTTTTGTGCCCACTTAAAGCCTACTATGCGTGTGATGCTGAGGATGTCCTGTGAAGAATGGCTTAAATCAGAAGGGACCCTAAAGATCATCTAGCTCTAGCTCCCCTGTGTTCAGCAGTGTCACCACCCACTAGGCCAGGCTGCTCAGGGCCCCAACCTGTGAAGACCTCACTGCTGCCACCCAGTACTTGAAGGGAGTTTATACACACAAGGGAGACCAACCTTTTACACAATGTGATAGAGATAGGACAAGGGGGAACAGCTAGAAGAAGGGAGACCTAGGTTAGATGTTAGGCAGAAATTCTTTACTCAGAGAGCGGTGAGGCCCTGGCACTGCTGCCCAGAGAAACTGTGGGTACCCCCATCCCTGGAGGCACTCAGCACCAGGTTGGATGGGCCCTGGGCAGCCTGAGCCCCTCAAGCCCTGAGGGGCAACCAGCCCACAGCAGAGGAGTGTAACTGAGGACTTTAAAATCCCTTCCAACCCAAGCCATTCCCATCCCCAGGAGATACCATTTAGTGTGCCTTGTCCACTCCATGCCTCGCTGAACAGCTCTCCTTATTCAGAAGATGTGCTTTTCTTTACGTATGTTTGGTATGATTGGTTTCACTCTTCTGGAACCATGAAGTGATCACAACCTGATGACAAACACATGCACACAGGAACTTGATGTTACCACACTTATGTAGGAAACATTAGGGGACAGTCAATGTGATGCACCTGGGTCAGGGTTTCCTTGAAACCCTGTGGTTGTTTCAACTCATTTCTAACAGAAATATTGTGTGGCTTGGAGCAGGTCCACCTTATGTAGACAGATTTTCCCAGTAAACAAGTTTGACTCAGCACAAGCCCTCAGGACTGAAATAATCCCCACCCCAGTAACTAAGCTCTCAGCTCACTGGGGAGGTCAAAAGCTTAGAGGTATTATCAGTCTGAATCAAAAATATTTTCCATGTTACCTATTGTATTAACATGAGCATGACCGATGAAAGTGGAAGAAATTAGCTCTTCATCTTATTTCAGTTTCACTATGAAGATCTTCAGCCATCTGACACCCTTCCTTCAGCAAAGCACTGGCTTCATTTTGTTTGCATTTCTGACCCAGCCTAGTGTTTGCATCCTGTTCCCATTGCTGCACACACCAGTTTACTGGCTGGGAAATGGCAATGGGTAAGCACATCAGGGGCTTTGCCCTTTTTCTGCAAAGGCACTAGCCTTTGGTGTGAGGAAAATATTAGCTTAACCCTGCCCCTAGAGCAAAGAGCTGCATGTTATCTCCTTGATGTTATATGTCACCTCTAAACAGCTCGAAACAACAGGCAAATGACAGTGGCAGCTGCTGGCAGGGCTCTGCTGGGAAATGCGTGCTGTGAGTTGCAGATTCCTTGGTGGGGCTGCACAGCTGCAGCTCTGGTGCCAGAGCAGGCAGCCCTTGCATGTAAAATAAAACAAAAACCAAACTCATGTTTTCCAGGGTTGGAATTTTTTGTGGATTTTTTTTTTTTTTTTTTTTTAAAGTAGTTTATGTGCATAGTCTTATTTGACAACTGACCTTGGTTGTAATCCTGATTTCTTTTAGGCAAGTCTCACGGATACAATCCAGATAGAAACAAAACTTAAGGGGAATATCTAGGCTGCCTAGGGTATGGCATTAACAGCAGGAAGTCGGCCTTATTGCAGTCAGTTATACTCAACTCCAATTCTTTCCTTTTTTTTTGTCCTTCCTTAAGCCACTGGAAAACCTAAGGACTAGATTTTATTTTCCAAGCTTGGTGGAAAGCAACAAACAGGGGTTAATTTTCCTTTCTTACTTCTGAAGAGAAACGTCAGTCACTTATGTCAATGCCAAAAAAAAGCCCAAAACATAGTGAGCTTATACACAGAAAGACAGAGTGACTCAATGGATGTCAGACTTCGCTATTCCTAATGCTTTTCCTCTTGACCAGTCCTACCAAACAAGTCACAAGTCCATCCTCAGCTCCCCTGTGTGCGTACATAGGAATTAACAACTCACTTCTCCTGTGAAAACTCTGCAGCCAGCTGATGAAGCATGCTATTAAAAAGCTAATTACATTTATAAAAAATATGCAACATCAACATTACTGTAATGAAATTCTACCAAAAGGAAATCCTGACATCAGGGAGTATAAATATGAAGAGTGATCCATCCTACCAGAAACTGAAGGAATTCTAGAAAAACACAGGAGAAAATTCTGGAGTTTCCTTCCATTTTGGGAGTAAGAACAGTACAGCTGCTTGTGCAGTACATAAAACCTGACACAGAGCCTGCCTGCAAGAGCATGCAGGCTAAATAAATCACAGTCATATGAAATATAGGGAAAATTTATAACAACAGTAATTACCCTGTTAATTGCATTATTTGTATGTAGAAAAGCTTTCCAAAGTTTTATTGCATTAATAACTTCCTTAGGGCATAATATCTTAGAATGCTTACGCAGAGGTATTCAACAAAATGTCTGGGGAAGCTGATAAAAAGAAACTTTAAAAGCTAACAGTGAGATGTAGCAGTCATCTCAGGCACAGCAATCTTGAAGAGACCACAGCCCAGAGACAGGACAGAGTGGAGCATATAGAGCAACCAGTCTGAGTCACTCCCTTCTGGACGTGGAGCTCTCACTGTCCATCACAAGCCCTTGCTCACTGCTGTTCAAGAGCTATACATAGCTGTCAAGCTGAAATGTCAAATAGCCTGTGACCAATATAGGATCTTTGGTAACTGCTGATTCTTCATAGTACAACAGCGTCAATGCAGTGAAAATAGTTTCCATACTGTATATTTTCTTTCCATACCATAATTACCATAATTTCTCTAAAAAAATTCACAGAGATTTCCAGCTAACCTGCAGTCCTTCACCTTCCAAGATGCTCAGAGAACAAGAGCCATGCTGCCTTCCAGAACCACAGTAAGGAGCCACGGGGCAAGTAGCTTTCTCAGCCACACCATGATTCGCTATTTACCCACTGCAAAGAAGTCACTAAGTGATGCTGGACACACAATGCCTTCACAGATCCATTTAAACAAAACAAAAAAAAAAAAAAAAAGAAGGATTTCTGAAAATATAAAAGAGAATGGCACTTTCTAAGCAAGAGTGACTGGTACAGAAAAGGACTCTCAGGAAAGGTGACAAGTTTGTTAGCTTCTGTTGTCTTTAGGGAAGACAGCTCTGCTCTTTCTGACACCTCAGTAGTGAGATATGCGAGCGCAAACAAGAAGTTACACAGAGAAGTAGCAGGAGATGATCAAGCAACTGAATTTGATCTGTAGACTGTACAGGGCCATGAAAATAGCTTAAACAAATAACTAGAATTAAACAGAAGGATGGACCTAAATTCCAGATCTGAAGTTGGTGAGCTGTTTGATGTCCACAGTGCGAATAGCTGTGCTGCAAAGCACCTGTCCCTCTACTGAACAGATTGCAGCGGCACTTCGAAAACACGTACAAGATAATAATTACCAGGGCTGAAGCTAGGAGTGCCTCCCATGTATCTCCAAAAACATTAAGTACCTTTGTAGACTGAAAAACTGCCTTGTTCTAATTTTTTGCAGAATGGGTGAATCAAGTACGTATCCCACCAACATTATAGCAGCTTCTGACAGCTCCAACTTAACAGCCAGGCTTACTCTGCCAACTTCCATTTGCAGCTAGAGCTGTGGACAGCTTTCCAAAATAGCCATGACTATGGCATGCTTCTAGATCTATGTAGACCTTATGTGCTTCAGAGACAATATGCAGAAAGCCCAGCTAAGCATTTCTTCAAAGCTGGCAGCATCACTTGCATGTTAGCCTCCTACTCATTACAGGACACTGACCACATTGTTCCCATGGAAAGTGAACAGTGGCCTTGAGAAAAGCTTTGGAATACCACAAATTAAAATTACAGCTCTAAGGAAGAAAATCTGAATTTGAAATAAGTGCCTACTGCTTCCACAGATTTTCCTGAAAATGCAGTATATCACTTCACTCTGCTGAACTCCAAGGTTTAGAAATAATGGTGTATCGAGGGTCATCAGCACAAGCTGGGTTTCAGTCTGAGGTCAATTCTAATTAATAATACAGACAAAGTCCAATCTGCTTATCAGGGTAGCTCTATTAAGATACAAATGTATACTAAAGTTTATTACCTTGCTGGCTTTCTACAGACAATGACATTTAGGCCCAGCTATTGAAAAAGAGATTAAATTGGGTATTTTGTGTAAAGTATCACTTCATTCCCATCCCAGTCTTTTACGATTTGATCATCTTGTAAGTTGTTGCTAAATCCATTATCCACAGTTCTCAAATCAGGGCAATGGGCACTGCTGGACACAGGGCCCCAGATGGTTAATCTGGGCTGATGCAGGCATTGTTAGGATCTTGAAGACAATGAATATGACATACAGTGAGATGAAACAGTAATGCTTATTACTGAAGTCTTGTGTTAGCAAAGACATCGGTAATGACATATTAAGGCAGTATCCGAGATGTTGTTATTGTAGTTTATCATGAACAGCTACAGCTATTTGAATAAAGATATTGAAATCTTTATTTCTAATTCCGTATTTAGTCACAAAAATAAACGGCCTTACTGCAGGGTGGAAAAAAAAACAACCACAGCAGCTCACACTGATTTTCCCCACAGGTGACAGATGCTTAGCACTTCTCCAAGTCCCAGCACTGCTGGAGAAGCCAGGTGTTCACAAAAAAAATATGGTGTTGGTTGTGGAGGGGCCCTGGAGCTATGAATCTGTAGCCCAAGGGAGAGAGTCTGTATCTTCCAGGCAGCTGCCCAATGGGTCTGTAGTACATAAACCCTCTTCATGGTGCAGGAGATCTAGCAAATGCTCTTACGTTATGCCTTCCCCAGAAGAAGCAGGTTTTTACCCAATTTTCTGAGGCAGGAGTGAGCCAGAAGAATCAGCAAGGTACATGGGATGAACCTGCCTGTAGATCTCTGCAGCACCTCCACAGAAGCTCTGAAGCCTTACTACAGGTTGCACTAAGATAACCACAGAAAATTTGCAGCTGAGTAGAATGCTTAGAGGTCTAATTCCAAACCACAGCCATGCCCTGGGCAGTGTGGGTAGGCCTCAGGGGGCACAGACCAACTATCATTATCACATACCTACAACCCGGTCTCAGGCTCAGTTCTGTCCCACTCCAAAAGCAGAGCATGCTATTTTCTCAATTTAGTCTGAATAGGGAAGGAACCATTGAACACACTGGAATTCAGACCACAAGCATAATCCCTAGCACTGGCACTCAGAGCTTGCTGTGCGGCCTGGTTAGCAGAGCAGATAGCATATGTGCGAGTTGCAGGGCAAGGTGATGCCATCGCTGCCAGACATTGGCTGCAACACAGACAGACGAGGCTCCAGCTGTTCCAGATTGCCTCGTGTTCCATTTATGTGATTTGGCTGCAAATCCTTTTCTATTCCTGCCTTCCTCTCATCAAGGGTAACACCAGCAACACAGCCAGCTTCTGTGGTTTACTTTGGTCTCTGTGCCCTACACAGTCGTATACACGCAGCCTCAAAGATTAGATCCTCTGTATCTGCACTGTATCTAAAATCATAACCAAGTGATTGTTTTAATGCTGCTGGTTTGCAAAGCCAAGAGAAACACAGGAGCAAGGCAAGCTCTACTAGGCTATGGAAAGTGAACTTGTCAGCTGAACTCTATTAAAGCCCCTTGCTGCTCACTCCATTACAAGGTAAAGAACAGAAATGACTTGCAGATCCAAGCAAAGTCTGCAACACTGAGAACACCAACAGGAAAGGAAAAGGGCTGTAGAGAATGTGTAAACTGAGCAAAGTAAACAAGAGGAACTGAGATGAAAACAAAGATGAAACTGGAAAAATATTTTTCATGACTTCTAGAGCATTCACGTCACTTTAAACTGCAACATTGCAACAATCTGGGATTTATAGACACACCTCAGTGAACTCCTGTCAAGAGTAAAAATAAATCAAGCAAAATCTGGCCTCAGATCAAGAACTCTGAATTAAATGTTGCATGTATATATACACACACACATATATATGTGTATGTACATATACACACACATATGTATATAGGCTATTCATTTAGCCCCACTTAATGTTGCTTAGAGGGTAAGATCCCAGTGCTTGTTTAGAAATCAACTAGTTAAATGCCTTATGTATTACCTCTGAGGCTTACTGCTACCTGTGAATCCACAAGCCACATACCTGAGAGGGGAAAGAGCTCCAATGACCTATTTTCTGAAGTGGCAAAAGCTCATGTATGACATACTCAAGTAGAACAGGTTCTTTGACTTCTTCTGCATACGATAGATATCAAATCTTAACTCCTACTTGTTCCCCAAGGATTTCACCATATGAACTGTGTCATATGTCACCATACAAACTGTGTCACGTCTTCTTTCATATGACTAGCAATAGGACTAGAGGGAATGGCTTCAAGCTGCACCAGGAAAGGTTCAGGCTGGACATTAGGAAACACTACTTCTCTGAAAGGGTGGTCAGGCACTGGAATGAGCTGCCCAGAGAGGCGGTGGAGTCACTGAGCCTGGTGGTGTTCAAAGAGCATTTGGATGTTGTGTTGAGGGACATGGTTTAGCGAGAACCATTGGTGATGGGTGAATGGTTGGACTGGATGATCCTGCGGGTCTTTTCCAACCTTAGCAATTCTATGATTCTATGATTGGGATTTACTTTGTTATCCTTTGAAACACAGTCAAAGAAAAACAATTGCTGTGTGCTTACTGCTCCACAATTATTCTGTATTCAGTTATCTCACTCTATAAACCACTAGGAGTGAGGGCCTTTATATACCTATGTATATACCTTGTCCCGCAAAACACACTTGGTAAGAGGGAAGGGGAAGAACACGGGACATTCATATTTCACCCTCTTCCTGATGCATTGGACTGACCTGAGCTAGAAATGACATGATGGAATGGATACTTGAAAACTTACAAGGAACTGGCCGCTGTATTTGCATGCAATTACAGCCATAACTAAGGTGCCACATTTGCTCCTTATATCTCTGTCAGGAGGACCAGTTTTGTTCTGTTACTGAACAAAAATTACAAAAAATAATGGTTTCTAATTAGAAAAATCCCACCATGTTACAGGAACATTAGAGTCTTTTAAAAATATCTCTAGCAATATCTTATAATTCAGGAATGTTTATTTTTCATGGCTAAATGCAGTTAGATTTGTTTCCCTTCACTATAGATCAACCAACTTATACCACAGCTGGAGGAAAATCTCCAAAATACAGATATTGATCAATTTCACTAATGCCAGTTGAAGAATTATTTGTTTTTGCAGAGAAAGGGAGAAAAATGGCTCCTAAAGCAGACGGAACTAATCACTGAATGGAGCTTATATTCCTCCCACAATCCTTTCTAAAATGGAGAAATAAATAACTGTGGTTCTTGCAAAAGAAGACTCCATCTAAATTTCACAGCACGAGCATCAACTAACCAGCTGTGAAAAAATCTCTCCAACGTTTCAGACGGTAACAGCTCAGGGCCTTGACACATTGCTAATATGTCCTGACATGGGGAAGTCATCTAAATTCAGAAATACTTGCCCAAAGTATGTATTTAAGGATGCAGATAATGAGCCAGCAAATTGTCCAATAATCTCAGAGCCCTCTCCACCCCCCTACATGAATGAATGAGGGAGGAGCAGCAGCATTCTACTTCCACCCAGATATGCGTAATTCACTACGATGATTGCTTTGCTCAAAAACCTCCCCCATCAAGACTGGGAAATGCTGCTCTGAGCTTCCAGTTACCAACAGTAAGGAGAGACATTTCCACAGCCTGGATTTGGGGGTCTGTGAACTGTAAAAATGGGAATGATTTGCCAAAGCAGGGAAAACCACAATCAGAGTTTCATAACTTTCCTTGATATTGGCCAGTCCATAGCACAGAATGAGGGAAAAGAGGGAGAAAGTTAGCTCAGTAGCCATGCTTTTATTGATTTTTTTTCAACATCTTTTTCAAGCTCTTTACTTTTCTTAGCCCTCCATTTAATGAGGAAGTAGAATACTGGGCATTAAGTATGTAAGATATTAATGCCCTGAGAAACAGAACCAGAAGTACTTTACCAGTGTGCAGAAATAGCAGCCAGCTGCAGGCAGAACTGCAGCCACACTGAGGGCTCAGCACTGCACAGGTACTACACTGCAGGCAGGCAAGAAGCAGAGGCAGCTCACAGTCATACGTCCAGGTTTACTGAAGCAGAACTAGCCACCTTTCCTGTCTGAGCAGTGCTTGGGACATCCTGCAATCAGGAGTTTCAGCTGAGGCAGATATCCCCTGATAACCTCTTCCAACCTATTGCATCTTCTTGTAGCACTGCTCTATGTTCTTATCAGCTAAAAATATGATGTTATAGGGAATAATATTCAACCAAAAAAATACCTTGAAGCACAAGATATAGCTTCCTTGTATATTCCATGCAATTCAACTTCAGGTCAAAAATTACCATCAGGAAACACATGCCACTGCTTATTTTTTCAGCAGTATTTTATCATGGCTAAAGTGGGAAGGAAATGAAGTAGTTCTAATTCTCTTTAAATACAAAACTTCAAGGACTGTGCATTTTGATCTACACACATACATATTTCATTAGCTGGTGAACTCCAAAGCAAGGAGACCTCTTGCTTCTCCCATCCAGTAATTTAATGCACTCTTCTATCAGTGCTCAAAGCATAGAGCTGAAAGTAAAACAGTGTATCTAACTGTAAAATATACTACAGCCTAAAACAATCACACTATTGTTCCTATTGGCATATTTGCATGTGAACTTTGAAAAGGAGTTAAACCTCTTGCTGGTATGGTGAACCTGTGGGACCAGCCTGTGCAACCAGTGCTGCTGTGATCTTGCCCCATTCAAGTTGTGAAACTCCCAACACCTGCTCTCTGACCCACACAACCAAATTTTCCCCCGATGGAGTAGTTTAGAGACTAAATAGCCACATGAATTTGTGTCATGACATCTAATTTAATTTAAGATAATACACATCATAGATAATTAGCTTTGATTCTTTCTGCACTCAGATAATCGACACCACAATAGCCTATTTCTGATGGGAACCTAGTTTTCCTCAAATTTTTAACCTACTTTGTTCTTCTAGCTATGATTTCAAGATGGCAAAGAACTGAACTACCAGACTGATCACATTATGATCAATTCTTGAGTTACACTTAGAATCCTGAATATACAGTCATTCCATGCAACTCCCTAGGTAAAAAGGGTTGTGAGTGGGCCTCTGCTTGAAGTATTTTCAGCCAAAATCAGGGGGAAGTACATGGAATTCAGCTGAGGGGAAATCACGTATAAGAAAATCTACTTATGACATAAATATAATACATTTGAGCTGAGTTTTCATATGCCACATGATCATATATTTTCTAGATTTAAAACTATGCCATGAGCCTGTAGTCCATTAATACAGACTGACATTTCAATGTACTATTGGGCCATTATTAACATATTACCAAATACAAATATTTGTACATCTAAAGCCAAACATTATATACAGAGGACATGGACTGAGCGAATGTTTCCGGAGCAGCAAGCACAGATCTACAAAGATCAGATTCATCTCCCTGAGATCTGCCCTGGATTCCTTGAGCCCTACATGGAGCTGATTTTGCTACCAAATTTCACCCTCATTTTCTTTGCAAAGACAGAAACAGCCTTCCTGTTGCAGCATCATCACCAAGTTCTGAATTACAGCCTTTCCAGAGTAATTTTTGTGGAAAACTTTTGTAAACAGTAATTTTACTCAAGCAAGTTGTGGCATTAAAACTGTTGTACGATACTTGCCCCATTGATATCAATGGAAAATTGCAATCAACTTCAGAGAGAATGGGTGAGATCCTCACATTTAATTTATTGTAGAAATTGACTGTAAGTTGTTTACTCAGTCCACACAGACAGGCAAAAGGGAAATATAGAAACATCAAAGCTGAAGCGATACTGAAAACCAATGCTCCTAAACTACCAGTTATACTTTCAAATGAGAGCTAGCAACTCTCAGGGGTTTTTTTCCACTCTTATACTCAGGCTGTTATTTTTATCTTGGCACTGTTCATTTTTGCTATTTCTTTACATCATGTTTGGTGCAATTACAGAGACAGAACTGTGTCAAGTCTCATCTGCACTGCTACCCGCTAACTCTTCTTCTGGGTTTATAACTTTGCAACCTATTGAATTTGTGTTTAAAACATTCTTGAGATACAACTCTGGAATTTTCTGCTCCCTCTACCAACCTCAGTTCAACTGCTACAGAATTTAAATGTTTCATAGTATTGCAAATTCCTCCACTGGAGATTACAGCCTGGTAACAGGATATGATCCTGTGCGTGACTTTAATCATTTCCAATGCAGATGTCACCATCTACGTTAACCATCTAGATTCCTTTAAAGTCAGAGGAAAGGCTCAGGATTTCCATTCCTGCTCTGCTCCCACCTGTGCCCCTATGCACCTGCCCCAGCCAGGGCTCTCCCACGCAGCTGGAAACACAGACCACACAGGAGCACAGCTGACAGGAACAGAGGGCAATGCCGATGTTTCCAATAGAGGAAATGCAAAGCTACATTTTGATCTGAGGTCTCTGGCAGGTGTTTGACCCCAGGTCTCGCACATGCTCTAACAGGGAGCAATGCCCCTCGTTGTTCGTGCTGCGCTCCCATTTGGCTTGCTGAGAGGATGTGGTGTGATTAAGCGTGTTGACATACAGAGTCAGCACGTAATTGCAGCTATTCCACATCTCCTTGTCATTGTGGCACAGGGTATATTTAGCCACTACGGTTGTGCTCAGAAATGAAATATACAATCAGCTCTCAAAGCCTCCCCTTTCCCTAAGCATAAGCCTGTGTTTGCCTTAAAGACTGTAATATTTGGCGATCAGCTGTGCTCTGAAGCAACCACCCCCTGTGCCACCCGACGCAGACAAATGCTGAATCGCTGGAAAACACAATTCCGAGCCAGTTCTCAAATACTGCTTGTGTCGCGGCATGAATTACTTTCGCATCGCCCCAGGCAACTGGATCTCCTGCGTGGAAATCCTACCCGAGGTTCCGATGAAATCTCCGTGATTTTCCCCTCCGCTGCCACCACGCTCGGCCAGGAGCAGAGGACGAAATCTCACCCCAAATACCCCCATCCAAATAGCCCCGGTTATGCGGGATGGACAGGAGGAGGACGAAGCCCCACACACCGCCGGCGGCAGCGGCTGCCGAGCTCACCCGGAGGGCTCCCGCTGGGGCTGCGGGCGGCGCCCGGGGCGAGGGCGGCCCCAATGGAGCGCCCGGCTCGGCACGCTCTCTCCCGACACCCGCAGCTTCCCCTGCGCTGCGACAGCGACAGCTCCCCCCGGAGATACACAGACATCCCATTTATTTTTCTTATCTTCCAAACGGACAATCCTCAGCTCGCTCTCCCCCCGCACCGCGACAGACCCCAACGCCCTCCCCAGCCCCGGGCAGGGTTAGCGGAGGGCTCGCCGCCTACCTGTGCCGGTACTCATGGCGCGCAGAGGGGCCGCACCCGCCGCCCGGCTCCGCTTCGCTCCGCCGTCACCGCGCCCCCGCGGGCGGCACCGGGCCCATCCCCGCCCGCCGCCCGCAGCGGGGCAGGCGGCTCCGCCCCGCCGCCAGGTGCCCGCACCCTCTGCACGGCCTCGGCGCGGCGGGCACCTTGGGAAGTGTAGGCAGCCCCGCGGACTACATCCCCCTCCGTGCCTTGCTGCTCCTGCGGGCAGCACTGCTGCAGCCTCCCCCCCCTCCGCAGCCTGCTCCCACCTGCTGCCCTGTGCTCCGTGAGCGAGGTCGCCTTCTGCATCATCCTGCCCTGCTAGCGCGCGGCTGATGCGTTCGCCAAAGCAAGTCGGCGCACAGGTGCTTTAGCATATCCCTCGACGCCTGAAGAATGGAGATGAGGGTGTTTGTGCTATTCCTCGGCTCGGCCTGCACTCCAGGCAGCGCTGCACCACAGATGTCTGGCAGCACGTCTGGTTATTAAGGAGGAAGGCAGTGCATACTGGAGCAAGTGAACTCTCACCCATCCTTTGTATTGGAAATGAAGAAGACTCACAGTGGTTTATAGAAGGCAGCCTATCCAGTATTCCACCTGTCTAAAAATTAACTACTATAGCTTTGGTAGAAACTATGGTTAAAAAAATAATAATAATCCATTTTAAGAAACCTAGATAACTCCAGCTGCAATTATATAACACAGCCTTGCACAGCTCCTCTTATGCAGAGTTTAGGGCAGCTCAGTGTTGTAGTAGGAGGAAGCAGGACTGTGGGTAAGGTTGCTTTGCATTCACATGAAGCAAATCTAGGATTGAGAGCACCTGGAGATAATCAGTATCACCAGGAAGGCTATGAACCTACAATAAGGATGAGATAATCCAGGCTGCCAGGAGAGGTTATGGATGGCCCACCCCAGAGGTCCTAAAGGCTAGGTTAGATGGAGCCCTGTGCAGCCTGATCTGGTGGGTGGCCCCCAGCAGGGGGTTGGAACTGGAGGGGACTGAAGTTCTTTCCAACCTAAGCTATGATTCTGTGAATCCAGTGTCGTGTTTCTAATAGTTGCTGGCAGGGGATATCAATGGAGGGGACTCCCTGAGCCAGGTGTGCATTCTTCATGTTAAAGAACCTTCTATGCATTTTCTTCCATTATCTTATTCAGTTGTTCTTTGAATCCATGCATGCTTTACAGCGTGCACAGCATCCTGCTTGAGGAATTTCATAGTGAACTGTAGAGCCATCTACTTTTTGCTCAACATGTTACTTGCCATCTTCATTGGAAGAAACATCAAACGTTCTGTTCCCTATTCACTTTCTCACTGTCACTTATGGATCTGCTCTATCAGATTCCACTCTTTTAATATATTGACTCCTCCCTTAAAACTTGTTTTATAACTTCAGCAGCTGCTGTCACTTCCTATCATTAATTGGGGAGTGCATCACTGGCTGTTTAACAGCATGTTTTCCTTGCTGCTTTCATTACCTATTTTCCATCCTGCAGCCATGTGCCACCCATTTTCCATGGAAAACTTTCTTGGGCTGCCCAGCTGTGCTGAAGCAGCTGTGTTGCTGTTGGCCTGGTAAAGCTCCAGTAAGTTGCAGAGCATATATGAATATCTATGTGTTTGTATATGTTATATATCACACTAGCAGAAATGTGTAGAGAATCTCAATTATGGCTGTGCAGCATCCGTCTTGTCTTTGTTCTGCATTCAAGCTAATGAGATTTGGCTTTCAGCATCACTGCAATTTGTGTAATAATTTAATCATGAAATATCTTTGCATATAATAACCATCATGAGTTCAAGGCATTCTCAGAGTGATGCTGGTAAGCCTGTGGCTATGTGGAATTGTTGCTTTGAAAGCTAAATGAGATATAACTTGCTGTATCAAAGACAGTGGATATTTGATCAGTATCGGATGTAACAAGAAGAAACTGCT
This sequence comes from Gallus gallus, assembly GCF_016699485.2. Lineage (NCBI taxonomy): Eukaryota > Metazoa > Chordata > Aves > Galliformes > Phasianidae > Gallus > Gallus gallus. The sequence goes on from NC_052535.1 coordinate 80,316,330, forward strand.
TTAGGACTGCTGAAGTTTGACTCCTCCTGCATTGCTGCTCAGTGGAAGGCTACTAAAGCCTTTGCTTCCTCATTGCAGAGAGAACCCCGGGTCTATGAGAGGAATTCTGAAGTTCAGACTTACGTTACCAACCAAAATCTCATGCTAATAAGCAGTCATCTCTTGATGACGTTTTTAAAAGCAGTCAGCTTGTCCAGACCCTGTGCAGAAGGCTAAAAAGTCAGCCTCCAAAATGTCAGCATTTTGCACCACTTCCCCCATTACTGGAAGGTGAAATGGGATGCGACAGTCCTGATGATTTTCTTTGCACCAAATCCTCAGTGCCATTCTGGAAGAACACAGAAAAAATGTATACAAGGCAAAAAGGAGTTTACTTTCCTTGTATGCCTTTTTATTTTCCTAACGTTTCTTCACTAATGTTATTCAGGGGAGTTGGAGTAGATGATCTTTAAAGATTCCTTCCAACCTAAACCATTCTGTGAATCTAAGAAATCATAATGCATTTTACTGTTGCTGTGTATATAAACTGTATTTCTTAAATATATCCACGTTTCATTCTTTTATATTAGTTATATTGGAAAAAAAAAAAATCTCTTTCTGTTGAACCACTCCAGCTAACAGAAATGCATCTGTGGCAAATAAGGCAATATGGCTCATATTTCATTTTCCTCTCTTCCAGAAAAAAGATGTATGTAGTCAGGTTCTTCCTCTAAGGCATTATGTGATATTCCAGTGTGACAGACTTAGAATTATGTATGGTTTCATGTAAAGGGGAAAGGCATGAGCATTTAAATGTAAGATAAACCAGAGCAATCAATAAAGCATACATTCATGAATAGACACAAGCATTACACTTGACAGTGTGCATGTTCTTGCTCTCACGTATACTTCTGGATGTTAAGCAGTCCTGCAGATTGAAGGACTGACAAAATACATATTCTTGCTGAAGCAGCTTGCACTTCTGCAAGAAGCCCAGACATTTATTTTTTTCCCCAAGTGGAGTTAACCACATTGTTAATGTGTTTCCCTTTCTTCATTTTCTCATTCTTATTGCTCTTAAAAATCACAAGAGTTCAATGGTTGTAATATTCAGTTACTAACAATGATATTTTAAAATACAGTTTTGCAGCAAGATTGTTATACAATATAATTATTCAGTGTTTTTCTTGAGAAGCAAGCAAAAAGGTTGTTTTTTGATTATTTTTTTTTCTGGTATTCCTCGTATTTGGAACAATGTGGAAGACATAGGCTTCCCATTAAAATTATATCTTTTATTTATTTATTTATTTATTTTTGTCTGCAAAGGTTTTTAGGTCATTGCCAATAGAATTTGAAAGGAGCCACATTTTAAAAGCTTCGTGGTGATGGAGAGCCACGTGATGGTGATGGGAACTTGCTGCTCTGCATGGGGAATGAAGCAGAATCCTTCTTCCTTCAGCACCAAAAACAAACAAACAAAAGGCTTAACTGTGAAAAACCATTATTTTCTTGTACAGTATAAAAAAGACCAGAAGTCCAAGCGTCTGTTTTACCTGATGTTGAAGGATGAGAAGTTGGAACTCTCCTTCATGTTCAAAGCTGATGTGGTACCATGGAGTATTCAGGGCAGCATGGTGTGAAACCTGAAGAGTAAAATAAAATAGAAAAGTGAGATAATACGCTGAGAAACTTTGGCATTTCTTTACTTTTTTACCTGAAATCTAATTGTTAGACTTGAATTCACTCCAAGTTGCTTTGACAACTACTGGATCTCCTGAAAGATGAAAAGTAGTCTTGCAATTTATAGTAATTTGTTTTGAAGAGCTTATGTCTTAAATGACAAATTATCCCTCAAATGCTTGCCATAAATTTCCAGAAATTTGTCACTTTCCCATTACTTCAAAAATAGCAATTCTTTTCTATCACAGAAGACTAAGAACAGGGTGTCACATAGCCTCATGGCCTCCCTTTCGCTTTTTGCTATCTCTCTTTTGTTTGAAGAAACCTCCCTAAATATCTGTATGTTAAGAACATTTCTGCTTTCATTTTGAGTCTTGTCTCTCAGGAATTCAGGACTGGACTGCTTTGGGTTACAAACTCAGTTGATGATCTTTGAGGTCCCTTCTAGCCCAAGTAGTTCTATGATTCTATGATTCTAAGTTATTGTTCAGTATTTAGGCTAGCATATTCAGGCTACTATATCAGGGAATTACTGGCTCCGGGAGAGCTGCCAAAACCTGCAGGCTCATGTTTGCAATCTGTGGGTGCCTGTGGCAGTGGGTACCTCTCCATCTTGTGCCTGGGATTGTCATGTGCTGCTGTGGGCATCAATAGTAAATAAAACATAAGTCAACCTGAAGTTTCCAAAGAGTAGCAGGCTGGGAGATTAAAACGAGATTCTAGCTATGAAAATAAATGTATGGCTATTTGCTAAGCTAGATGTACACTTTTAGAAATAATGAATTAGTGTGAAGCTGCTGTAATGAAATAATAACAGAGCACTACATAGAGTTGTCTGCATTGCAATGTCAAGATGTCAGTAACAACTTTTACATAGAGCTCCTCTCACTATGGGCAGAATAAAAATACTACATCAGCAGTTTTAAGTTAGAATTCAATTACCCATTGCAAACTGAAATGCGTTATGATCAGTAGGTGAAATACAACTCCAAGGCAAACTTTGCAAACAGAAAGAATGGAATAACATCAAAGGGAGCCATGGCTGAGGATGAAAGAAATCTCTGTTACAACGAGACAATCAAGGACTGTTCTCTCTTGTCAGCAGTTAGCTTTTGGGAAGTTGGTCAGAACAAATAAATTATAATATGGGAGACTGCTGCGTGTGACAGGAAGTCTAGCAGGTAATGCTGGCATCACTGTGCAATTTATACATGAGAATGACAACCACATAGGTTATAGAAATAAAATGTGCAGAAATATAAAAACAAAGAATGGTTTGAGGAAGAGCCAAAACAAGGCACGAATAATCAAAAAGTCACAACTGCACATGCAAAAACATGGAGGAAAATTGAATTTGAGAACAGCAAATGAAATCTGCAAGGATTCCAGTGCAACATTACACAGTGGATGGAGCCAGGAGTACCAGTCTTCCTGCCTGTAACCTTGTAAATAACTTTGTGCTTTCTAGAGCAAGCAAAGCGGCAGCCCTTATACTGTCCTCTTTGTGCCTGTTGCAGAGGGGTTAGCATTCATTAAGCATATCGTGATCTCTTGCAGATGTGAGTCTTTGATAAAATTGCTGTTTATGTGAAGGTACAGCTTCTCACTCCACGTATATGACTGTACAGCCCACTGGCCCTGGGATAATATAACTCTGTACTCTGCAGCACTGGGAGATCCATGACAGCTTACAGAAGCTTTCACCACTCTCTGCCAGGGAATATACCTGGCCTGAAAGGATCAGCCCCCAGAAAATGCTGCTGTGACAGAACACTTCTGTGTATATCCGCTGCTGCAAGCAGAGCTGTCGTCTGCTATCAGTACTGCTTCCCAGGTTCAGTGATATAAGCTGAAGTTCCCAGTCTGTAGGTAATGACTTAGGCCAAGCCTACCTGAAAGACTGCTTATAGGTCTTAGCTGAGGTCTGTGGATAGTGTATGCAAATAAATCCTCAGGAAAATAAGGAAGAACAGAAAATAATATGCATATGTTCCCAAATACAGGAAACAGATTGAAAAAACATTACTCAATATAATGTAGTAATATAAGACACATACTGCATATTTAATGCAGTGAGCCCATAATGTGTTAACGCTTATTATAACTTTTCTTTTTAGTTGTATAGCATAAACGTAGTCAAAATCTGTTCATAGCATGTCCCCACAGTCATACCTTAGTGTAACATTTGACCTGGATAGACTGGATTGATGGGCCTACGTTAACTGTATGAGTTTCAGTAGGGCCAAGTGTCCGGTCCTGCATTTTGGTCACAACAACCCCAGACAACCCTACAGGCTTGGGGAGGAGTGGCTGGAAAGTTGCCTGATTGAAAGGGACCTTGGTGTACTGATGGACAGTCAGCTGAATATGAGCCAGCAGTGTGCCCAGGTGGCCAAGAAGGCCAATGGCATCCTGGCTTGTGTCAGGAATGGTGTGGTGAGCAGGACAAGGGAAGTCATCCTGCCCCTGTTGATGTTCCTTAAGGTCTTTTCCAACCTGAGCAATTCTATGTTTCTATGGTTCTATGATTCTATAACTGTGGTCTATGATGGCACTAACAGAGGTAAATAATAAGCACCTCCACCATCAAAACAGAAAGCCTTATATTTATGTAAAGCATATTTCACTGAATTCACTGAATCAAAAGTCCATAAACAGAACTGTAAGGTGGTTCAAAAGCTGAAATTTAAGTAGGAAGCACCTCAAGTTCTGACGATTTTCAGATCCACATTGACAGATCATACACTGTGCCTCAGATCTTCTCTATTAAATAGAAAATCTTTACTCATAGTTTACAAGACTTTTGGTGTGCTGTATCTTTAAAGATTTTATTCTTTTTCTATAAAACGCCACATGAATCACATCAAGGTTAGACAAGGAAGTAGCAGAGAGTGTTGGCCTTGCTATGTTTATTACCATTGTTTCACAATTCTGAGTTGTGGAGTCCTTGGCCAAATGCATAAAAAAGAAAAAATGTTCCTAGGAGAAGTAACTTCAGATCTGTGGGCAGAGCTACAACGAATGGGCACTGATTTGCACACGCAAGCCCTTCTTTCACATCTCAACTAGGTGGCAGCAGTATTTTGGACAAATCCCAAACTTCTTTGCTGGCTTTACATGGGTGCAGAAATTTATGGTTATATGTTAGAGTTATCAATGTAGGATTCCCTGGTTTGGAGATCTTTCAGGGACAGGAGACATTAATCCCAAGAAGATATTACTTTGTGCTACCCTGAACAAAGGGAAAACCCTCCTATGGCATGCCATTCACATTCATGCCATTCTATACAGAAGTTACCTACACTAAACTGCATTGCATCTCATGGATGGCACAAAGACCATGTGATAATAAATCACAGCTTTACAACCATAACTAGAATGGTGGCTCTCCATCACTCTGGGTCCTCCAGGCATTCCCTCAGGCATATTCTCTTGCAGAGAGATGTGCTTATTGCACATAAGCAGAGCCCAAACAAAACCTTTGTTGTCACTCAGTCCATATCAAAATATCTTTCCTCCACACTGGATGCTTAAATCAATATTCATTTCTTCAATACCAAAATCTGCGTTTTGTGCATATCCAACCTCCAGTAAACAAAATTTCCTCATAATGTGTTTCCTACCACCAATCAGAGCCACCAACCAGAGAACTGAAATTTTGGCACTGAAGATTTTGGCACACAGCTGTAAGTCTTTTTTATCCATCACAGAAATGTTTTAGCACAACAGCCAGAGAAAAAGGAATATATAGAGAGAAATATAAAAAAGTTTATTAAATATTACACCTCTATGCAAATCCTTAGAAGGGAAAAGGAATTGAAGCAGAGCAATTAGTCATTGCTACTCCTCATTCTGTTATAATACTCATCTTTTGTTAAAGCCATGTCCTTCTTTTCCACTTTGGTTTTCAGTTCTCACAACAAACACATTCAAATCTACTGAAATCAATGTACTGTCGCATAATTATTTCTTAGGTAACTATAGGAAGGTTACTTTTATTTATTTATTTATTTTTCCTGTAAAAATTTACTCTTATTTCTACCAGAGAACTTCAAGCAGCTGGAAATGTTAATGAAAAATCAATCCACCTGATTATAAAAGGGAGTGCCAATTTTCCTTTCAATTACCAACAATGCTATAAATGGTAGCTTTGATGTTAGTGAAGATGTGGAAAGGTCTTTTAGGCCTTCTGTAGAAGTTGAAGTATGGATAGAATGAAATGGGGGTAATCCTTATTTCATCTTTGTTATTCCTCTTAATTGTTGGAGTTTTGTAGAAGAGTGGTGTTATGGCCTCCTTAACAAAATATTATATATGTTCTCTGAATTCTTCAGGCTTTGCTTACTTAAAGAGGGCGTGTTAATTCTCTTGGTGAAGACAAAACATAAGGAACTCAGTTAAAAAGAAATAATGTCAGCAATGATAAATTAGGAAAAGCTCATTCCCTGTTCTGGAGCATGTGGGTACAGACTCTGATGGCTTTGGTTTGGGGGAGAAATAAAAGCTTTCTGTGGTACATGTGACTAAAAATGTTGTGAATTACAGTACGTTGTTATGCCTGTAGGTCAGAAAATCAATTGTGGCAATCTAGAAAGTAAAGAAAGGAAGCAATATATCTTCCAAGCGGGAAGGGTGAATTACCCATTTTTATTATGAGCTGATGAAACTACTCTAGAAGGGGTGTGTGGTTTGTTGTTGTTGCTCTGTGATTTAATTTTTTTTTCTTTCTTTCTGATACGTGAAGCTTAAAATCCATGTCATGTCTGAAATAGATCAGGGAGTCCTATCATGTTGTGAATTTCTAGCCTGGGATAGGAGCCTGAATGTTTTTGCTGGTAGGAGGACACTGTTGGCTTTTTGGTCCTTGGCCAAAAATGCCCTCAGGTCAGTAGCAGTGACTCTCAGGAGTTGTTAAACTTAGGAAGAAGCTTTGCCAGTTGTGTGACAAGCTGTGGCTTGTGGCTAGGAATAGTGAGCTTAATAGCATCTATTATTAGCATGTGATAATTGGAAGTACTCTGCACTGTTGTTTGGTGAGCTAGGTAAATAGCTGAGGAACAGTGCTTAAGCAGTGTAACAGCTGAATGTTTTGACTCAGCATTTTCCTGCAGACTACAAGGCGACAGTGTTTCCTTGCAGATGGATGAAAGTATATTTTTCTTTTCATGTTTTCTGTTTTTCCTTTCCAGCCCAGCCTGCGGAGCTGGGATGGTGTTTTTTTCAAGGCCTGGGGGAAGTAAAACTACTTGGTTCCTAACAGGCAGGGGAAAAGATGACAGGACTCCAGGAGAAAACACTTTAACTCCTTACCCAACTACATATGCAGTTACCACAGAGAGATAATGCCTTAATCAAAAGGAAACATATGGCTAAACCTATTTTTATGGAAGCTTTGTGTAATTTGTGAAGCATCAACACAATAACATCTATGAATATCGATAAGCCTGTTTAATGTACATGTATAAAATTATTTTGGCAAGTATGTTACTGTAGGTTCACACTGCAAACTGTATAGATTTCTCATTTATGTGCTCAGCTGGTATTTCTCTTAAGATCGTAGCTCTGATTGCATTACATTGTTGGTTTATATTGTTTGTATGTTTGTTTGGTTGGTTTTTTTTTAAGTGAGTATACTCAGCTGCTGGATGAAATAGAAATCAAGAGGCTGGTTTAGACAAGAAAGCAGTATCTTGCATGGCTCCATGCTTGTCCTGCCAGCCATATGTAGTGAAGAATATTAATCTGAGCAAAGCATTGTATAGAGGAGGATCTTTTTATTATAGGATTAAGCAAGGGAAAATAACTTCTGTGACGTGAGATACTCCTTGAGATGAAAGATTATCAGGCAGCAATTTAATAAAGCAGATAGACTCTTTTCTGCCTAGATATTTTCTTTGCTATCAGTTAGCAGTTAGGGATTACAAATATGTTACATTTCAATGTGCTGAAGTTCTAAACTTGGTCCCTTTGGTAGAGGGCCAAAATATTCCTTTATATGTGTCTGCAGCTGTGATGGAAGAGTAGTTATAATGGAAGGTGTAGCCTGGCCTGAATATTAAAATGTGTTGTTTTTCCCAGTGCAGGCTGCTGTGATGAAAAGCTGTTGGACAAACACGCAGCTGCAGAGGGGCAGACAAACAGGATGATGAACAGCAGTGCTAGAGAGAGACAATTAGAGGAAGTCTTTTTTTTTTCTTTTCCCCATATGCAATGTCCTCCTGGCAGCTTCTTTTAATAATCCTGAAAAGAACGGGTACAACACGTGTAAACAGGCCCATCAGGTCAGCTTGTAATTTTAATAGTTTGACAATGAAGATTCTGAAGCCTGCTCTTTCAGGTAAGGAAACCTGAGCCGGTGGCACAATTCACATGCAGCAGATCTCAGTGTGATTAAAATGTCGCCTACTGGATGTGATCGCTGATACAGAAACTACCCTGATATGATACCTTTATCTTTTTCCTGTTTGCTTTGGTATATGTGTCTCCACAGTTATCTCCTGGAGCAGCTGTACATAACTTCAGTTAGGCTATTGAGTGGCATTTCTGTAAAGCAAGTTGGTCCTGTTTTTGAGAAGGCAGAAGGACAAATATTTGATAGCGTTATCCTGAAGCTGAAAACTTTGTTTTCCTGTTTCCACTTAGTTTATGTGTCAGCAGACATCTGGAGTAAAATCACAGGATAATTGAAGAAGAAAGTACTGAAAAGAGAGCCAAGGAAACTGGAGCCCATTTGTTGATATTTTTGTGTTTCCTTGAAGATGTGCATCTCCTGATTTCACTTTTCTAAAATAACTGTGTGATTTTAGAGACACACAAAACAGCAGTATATGTGTACAGATTCTGTAGTAATGTCACTGTAGAAACAGAGGGTGGAAGGTTGGTACACATTAGGGGGAAAATAGGTTTCGATTCCCGCCCACCCCCACAGAAAAAAAGAGGCAAGGTGATGATAGGAATACCAGTGAAGAACTGAAGTTGTAAAATATGATTGAAAGTTATTCTATAGTATAAAAATAATACAAATGTGACAAAAGGATTTAGACATATGAAAAAGTAATAGAAAACATGTTTGTAACGTGGCTACAGAAATAGGACATTGTGTGTTATAGGCATAGGTACTATACAAATAATTTGGCACTAGAACAGAAGCTTGTATACTGTGTCACGGAGCAATATGAAATCAGTTCCAATGGGAGAAAAGCCATGTGGGATGACTGGTTCGGTGTGATTTGTACAATTACTTGAATACCTTCCAACTTGATAACTTCTTGAAGGATGAAATGTTCCCAAGCACACGGCAGGAACAGATTGGCTGATCTGTGTGAAGTTGCATTTACAATTCATGTTAATTTATCGTAATAGGATGATGTAAGGTAAATGAGAGTATGATTTGTAATTAATCTTTTTTTTTTTTATAAAGTCTGAGAGCAACTTAAGTGCATGTTGCAATTTTGCTGACTAAAGATGTCTGAGATGCCAGGTCATGGGCAGGCACTATTTGTTCTGTCCTCTGCTGAGACACTGCAGACAGCCCCTACTGCTGCTATTTGAGGTACCCAGTGCTTACCCACAACACAACGGTGTTTCAGTACATAAGGCAGGAGGAGTAGGTAGAACCAAAGTCATCTTCATCTCAGTCTGGAGGGCAAAAATCTAACAGATTTGGATTATAGTGGATTCTTTTTCCTTCCCTTGCCTTTGTGGCATGGGGATCGTTGACAAAGTCTTGTGATAGAGATCACTGTCAGGTATTCTTCACAAGGCTTTTTCAAGGTGGGATAATGACAAAAAATCAAAGTCTGCGGTCAAAAGCAAATGGGAAACAAAACCTCGTGCTGCACTTGAAGGTCTATTTGTTGCTTTGTCTGAACAATGCTTGCTTAGCACAATGGCTTGGATATGTCCCATGAAACCTTTTAGTAGCTAATGCAAAATGCCAAAATGACTTATTGCTTTGAAAAGCAGGAATAAGTGAATGAGCCTTCCAGCACATTTTATATATTTTTGCTTTGCATCGTGACTTTAGTAGCTCAATTCCATGCTCATGAAAGTTTTTGTTGTTGTTGTCTTCCCCCCCCCCCCCCAAACAAGCTTTTCAATTAACAGTATCAGTTAATAGACAACTTTTTGTACTTACCACGTCCCAGCTGGGCTGTGCAATCAACAGGAAAGATAAGAAGGTCAAACAGGAAGAGCTGTGCTGGAGTCAGTGCTGAGCAGAGCTGATGAAGGCACGGAGCTGCCTGCTGTTTACGGGCATATTAGAGCAAATTGGACATGGAAAAGGTAAGAGAACTCTTGTGTTCTTTCTACATGTATGTCTTGCTGTGATATAGGTACTATGTTCTAGTATTTGATCGTAGGCTTACTGTGTTAAATTTGCAGCCACTTAATCTTGATATCTTGATCCTCTTTTGTGCCAATAATGAAATGACTGAAAAACGTATCTATGTGATCTCTCAGGGTTATGAGAATCTGCTGAGGGCTCCTGTGCTGTTTGGGGCAGGACTTCATGAGCTGAGCTTCTGTTCTGTGATAGAAGTGTTCCTCCTGCTTTAGCTACCACAGGACACTGTCCCATCTAGCACTCAAAGTGCTGAGATTCACAGATGTCTTTTATAGTTTTCTAAAAATAATCGGCTTTTTCTTTTGAGTTATCCAAAAACTTGTGAATTTTTAGTCAGCAATATTAGTTCTGAGTCTGCACTATCGAAACTCAGAAATTTTGCACTTAGTCAGCATTCAAATCTGAAGTGTGGATGGCAAGTATATTTCAGTGCTACTGGAGTACGAAGAAAATGAATCATGAGAGGGTTAAAACTCCTGAGGGAATCTATTTTCAGACTTGAAGCTTACTGGGACTTGTTTGTAGACTAAACACGAACAATGATACTGCTTGCAACATAGGTTAGTTATCGATTCTTAGTAAACTAAAGTTACTTGGGTGATAAAGAAGTCTGTCTTCCACTTTTGGAGGGCACTCAGATGCCTAAGTCCACGTGACATTATTACTGGTCTGCTTTACTTTTCTGTGTAACAGCGGAGGAAGAAAGCTCACTGCTTTAAATGTTGCTTCTACAGCCCACAGTATGAGTTTTGTTTTTAATTCATGCCTGTGACTGAATTTCAAGCAGAGCAAGGCTGCCTTACTCCAAGGATAAAGTTCATAATGGTGTTAGTTGTAAGAGATTTCTAGCCTAATAGAGAAGGCGTGAGGCAAGTGTGGGTTAGGAGAAACAGAAGAAGGAATAATAGAATAAATACTTGGGCATCCAATTGAAAAATGACTTGGTTAGACAGTATGACTATTACAAGTCTGAGGCACTGTGTGACATATGCATAGGGTATACAGGAGACAAAGCAGAGCAACAAGGTCAAGGACATAATTACAGTTAAATTTGAGGATAATACAGATTTCACTAGCTGCCTCATTTGGTCTGCAGTACCAGAAGAATGCAGCACAGCATGAGATGAGTAAAAATTTAGGGCGACTGGTGCTCTATTGCATCAGGTGCAGAAGAGGCTGGAGACTTTTAATGTGGAACAATTGCCTGTGATCAACTGGAGCTCAGGTGAGCTGGGGAGAGACAGGTAGTAGCAGTTGCTCTTTTGCCTTAAAGATGCACAAGAGAAACAACAACAGCAATGCTGTACCATGAGATTCCCAGTGTGCCTGAGTTGTCCTCTTGGGAAGAACTGATTCAGCTTTACATTGACTTCTGGATTCTTTAGATATTTCTCACTACTTCTACAGCACTCCCATATATCAGCAAAGTCCCTGATTCTCAGCTCTGTAAAATTAATGTTATTATGGTTACTACTAGTAACCTGAAGTTAGGTGTTAGAAAATTGTCTTGAGCCTCTGAAAGGGCAGGTGATCAATGAAAAGGAAATACTGCATTGTGTGTGGGTTTTGGGAAAAAGTTCAAACATAACCTATTTCATATACTCAGTACCCTTCTCATACTTAGAAAAACACCTTTAAGGACACAAAAAGAACATTTTCAGCAGATGTCATTAGTTCTTCAACTTGCTTTAATTAAAAGATAACTGGAGTGATAAATAGTGTTCCTGTCATCCACAATTCCTCTTAGAACAGCAAAAATGAAGGAAAAACCCTCAACTTACAGAGTCAGGGAAACGGAAGTGGTCAAGATATGCTTATTCTTCTGCTTAGCTATATTTTGAAAATAGATACGGGCATTTGAAAAAAAGGAAGAAGCAACAGAGGGAGAAAGCATGATAATGCAAACCTATTTAACTTCCAGAAGGGAAAAGAAGAACTGTGTGTTTGAGAACAGCTGAAGGCAGGCCTTTCCAGCTGCTGTGCTTGGTGAGAAGGGGAGGGGAAGGCAGAATGTCCTTGGGAGCCTCATAAGTCCAGCTTTGTGTGCACGTCTTTTGAATAGAGGTTGGTTTGGAAAAATGGAAGGTTTGTTAGCTTTCTTTGGCCAACATCCCTCACAAATATTAATTTCTCAGTTGAACCTCAAAGAGCAGCAGGTGATAATTTTCTCTAAATTGTGACTAGAATATTTTAGCAGTGCACTTAAATATAGATAGTTGGAACTAATTGTAAAGCACAAACTAACTATTCAAGGTATCAGGAAAAAAAAAACTTTAATCCATTTATTCTCCATCTTACATTTGTTGTATCAATGGAAAGCTAGTTTCCTGTAACAACAATGGTAGAAGTTAGCATTATACATTATAAGGAGTATCTGAGAGTGACTCAAGTGCTGCAGATTAATGTTTTCTAAATCTTAGAGTGGTTGAATATTTTCCTCTGCTTTGGTGTTTCTGAATCTTTCAACTTGTGGTAGAACTATCTGACAATTGATGTGAAAGTATCACCTCAGCATTAATGTTATAATTTTGCTCCTTGCAGTACTTATTGTTCACCTTTCTCTATCATATTAAAGGACAGAAATGTGATGCAAAGTTCAATGAATTTTTTCTCACTTAGGACTAAATTTGTATTCCTTAAGATAAATGTAGATGCCTAGAGATTGTCTAGCTGTAGGGAGGCTATTTACTATCTTGTTCTCAGCACTTGTATGGAGGTACACAAGCTGGGTGGCCTTTCATTAAGGTAAACATTAAAGAAGGGAAAATAAACTGTAGAAATGAGTATAGCTGTCAAATTTTTGATTTCTGATTTTTGAGATCTTAATTTCCATTCTGTGTATTTTGGGAAAGACACAAGGAAACATTGCTCAGAACACATCATTTTGCTTTTCTTTCTCCTATTTTTTTTTTTCCTTGGCTTAGGTTCTAAGATGCTATAACTTCTGAAGCAGATCATATCCATCTTGATTCATTCAAAAGTCCCACTTGTTCTTACCTTTGCAGCACTGTACTCTATAAACAGGATTCTGAATCAACCTATGTTACCCTTTCCAACATACAGACTCTCATGCAGAAGACAGGAGAAGTTACTGTAGAATGGAGTCAAAGCTGTGCAAACATGTCCCTCCCTTGTCCTGTGCAACAACCTGCCTTGGCATACAGCTGGAGGCTGGTTCCACTGGTCACATGGGCCATCACTTTCCTTAGGTTTAAAGACTTAAGTCATGACACTTGATAGGGATAGGAGTGTTAGAAGATGTTTGTTTGAAAGGGAAAGCTAGAGCAACAAGCTTTAAGATAGCTCATTATTATCACTGAAAGGGAAGGGAGATATTTCCAGACTGGTCTGGGAATAGATCATAAAAGGACATGAGATCACTCAGCTTACTGGTCTGAGTTCTGGAAAAGCAACTTTCCATCATCAACTTCAATTTTAACCAATTTCTGCTGGAAAACAAATAGTAGTGGAAATTTCACAAAGATTACGAGCTCAGTACACTTATTATGACAGCAGCTTGTTAACAACTATGGCTGGAATAGGCACAGAGCAATTTGGGTTCAAGTTGAAGTGACAGAACAGACAGAAAATCTATCCTGAGGCTTTATGAAACCAATCAAAAAGGTACAGGAGAGTCTACTGAGAAAATGAACCTTAATGTCAGTGGGTGACACTGTCTGCAAGAGTCAAAGCCTTTGCAGATGCACTCATAATGCCTAGTTGCACTTTTCTGAAACTAAAGTAGCTTGTACCCAAGAACTGTGACCTGCAGGATGTTTCAAGTCAGAACTTTGTAAAGAAAGCAGTGAAGCTTGCAACTAGTGCTCCACGTTCATTTCTATTCCTTTTTCTCAGTGTTTGTGCCAGTAACAGCGTTGCTGCCAGGTAGCCTTGGGCTGCAGTGGATCGCTGCTGATTTACTGCAAGGAAATACTCATATGCTTGTGTACCAGACTTTCTACACTGAATTCCTCCAGAGGATTTATTCTTTAACTGGATTTATAAAAATCTCTCTGCTTGTTTCAATCAAGCATGCAGTGTCCATTCTTGTCACCTTTAGAAAATGATGCTTTTTCTCTACATTGCCTCTGTTAATGTGAATGATGTTCCCCTTGGAGGCTCTGCCTTAAAGCTGGCAAGGAATAAATAATTAGCCTTGGGTATAAGTACATTTCACTTCAGGGCTTGGATTGTTGCTGTTAGTCAAACCTTCTAAGATGTTAGCAAGATAAAACATCTTGTCCTGATTAAAATGAAGATATTACAATGAGGATATGACATCTATAGATGCTCCAGATTGCCCACACCTGGAAGTTGAATATCTATCACAAGTATTTCCTAACAGCTGGGTTTAAGGAAGCACTCCTTTCTTCTTCTCATCACTACTGTATCTTCAGATTTGAGCAGCAGCAGAAGAGCTTTTCACAAACAGCTGCTGTTTCCAAGCTCTTCTTTCCTTCCTTGTCATCTTGAATAGCCAGCTCAACTGTCCCTTGCAACAAATCAAAAATATGCTGCTGTTGTCATAGCAATTGCGTTTTCTGCTTTACATTCCTTTCTTTATTCTGTTTTCTCTCCTCTGTTACTTAATAGGATGAGTTTTCAATCCTGGTGGGTTTTGAAACAACAATGTGTATTTTAATGAAAAATAACCCCCAGGAGATGGAAAGCTCTTGAATATGTGCATATATAGTGAGTTAGTTTTTAATGCATGTAATGTTTTGTGGTTTTTTTCCCTCCTCAGATTGCTGATAATGTCTATTGGATCACTGTGAGGAACTGCAAATAATGTCGAGTTTGGCAGCCGGAGGCAGTAGTGTGTCTGTGCTCAGTTCTAAAGTCACCACGGAGTTGGGGATCCCCGCTCCCAGTCTAGAGGGAAAGCAAGACAGCAACCTTGAGAGGAAAGAAACAGAGCAGGGAAGATGTGTGCCTGGCTGGATATGTGAGACAGCCGTTGCTACAGTGAGCGCTGCCAGGGGTGGAGACAAGACGGACACACTGCAAGAACAAATGGGTAAAACCTCTATCTTACCCTGTCTCGATACTCTGCTCCTGACTTTTCTGTGTGTTTAAATTGATGGATTTTTATTTGTTTTTTAAACATTCCTTGCTCTGTGCAAGCAGAGAGCTGTCATGTTTTTCTGCTGAGCATCTACAGCTGTGAAATGCAACAAAACAAATTACTGTATTTCCCCTCTGCTGAACAAGGTGGTGTATTAAATGATCTATACTGAAACTCAATTTGGGCAGACAAATGAACTACCTAAGGAGGATAAGCTGAGACGAAAACTATGAAATACAATCAAAGGATGGCTTGAATTGGAAGAGATCTCAAAGACCATCTAGTTCCAACCCCCATCAGAACCTAGGAGCCAAAACATAGTGAAGCATAGGTACTTTCAGTAGCACTTTTTTGTTATAAACTTGACGAGTTGGAAGCAAAGATGTTAGAATTCATGCTTCCATTATGCAGTACTATCTTTTCTGCAAATGAAAACATATTTCACACAGAGAAAACATGCAAGTCAGAAACACTTCTGGGTGGATCAGTGGAGTGGCACAGTTTTTTCAAAACCAGTGGCCAAACTCCTTAGTGTATAGGAGAACTGAATGTGACATTTCTGAACATGAAGATACTTCAAGAAACTATGAGAACCTGTTTCATTCTAAGCTGTATGTCCTATGACTTAGACAGATAATGTCTTTTTGTCACAGTTTCCACTCTTCTGACACCCAGGAATACTAGATACAAGCATCCCAGGGCAGTATAAATTCTCTTTGGCTTGCAAAGAAATGTGCAAGTTGTCCCTTTTATTAGGAAAGGAGCATAGAATCCATGATAAGTATTTTAATCTGACTGTCAAACTTCAGAAAATATTTGAAATGTATTTATAATAACTCATGCTTTTACTCAAATTTAATAACAAACTGTTATTTGTAATTAGACTCCTCTGAGTAATAAAATGTTTGCTTGTACTGTTCACTTCCACCTAAAAGTTACAGAAATTAGGTTTAGTTTTTGCATAAAATATTACCTGCTGGGTATTAGTATCTCAACAAACACCATTAAAAAAAAAAGTCTATATCTGGTACTCACCCCCAGTATGAAATATTGGGAATTGAAATCTCTAATGTTAGTATAGTTCAATAATTAGCCTTAAATTTGATTATTTTATGGCTTTTTTCTAAAGCAGAAAAATGCTGTGCATATGTATTCTTATTTTTTGTCTTTGTCCACGTAACATCAACAAATGCACTGAAAGGGAAGATATTTTTGCACCCAGCTATATTACAAGCATTTTTTTTTAAATAGAGTAGAAGAAAATTTTTTAGGATATATATACAGATTTCCTTATAAGTGATGCTTTTGTCTATTTATAGCACTAAGCTTAAGTGGAGGTCACTACTTAGTATAGGTGTAAATGAAGAGAAAATGATGTCTGAATCTTGTTCTTTCTCAAACTGGATGTCAGTTTTCCTTTCCGTCAATTCTCTGTTATCTTGAAACTTTACATTGAAACAATAAAGTCAAGATATAATTACCTGGTATGAGAGAAATAATCATAGTATCATAGCAATAGCTCAGGTTGGAAAATATCCTCAAGTCCAACCTAAACCTGATCTTCAGATACTTTTCATATATTTAGGGAATTATACAGCAAGAAGGGGGAAAAAATTAGTTTGTGCTAGTATTTTTCCATTGTGTCAAAGGACAGTGTGATTTGTTTTTATGTGGATTTCAAAAATGCACTTAACTGTTCATTTATTTATCATAATAGATTATCCACAAAATGAAAAATGCATGAATGTCAGTTCCAGAACCCTTCTCAGTCAAGCTGAGAATTTTCCAACTGGTAAGAAATCTTCTTCCTTTACATCTTACAATGCTTTCCCATTGCTATTCTTGAGACAACTATATAAACAGTGCTTGTAATCGTCATTCCTCTAGCTTTGACATTTCATGGGCACCTATGAAGTATGGAACTTCTATATAAGATTCGTTGAGAATTTCTCATAGAAAGAGAAAAATAATTTAGTAAGAGCTCTGCCACCCTCAAAGTAAAGATGATCTTTCCCATGTTCAGATGGAACTCCCTGTGTTCTAGTTTGTCTGGTCCTCCTTGACCTGTTGCTGGACACTACTGAAAAAAAGCCTGGCCCATTCTCTGGACATATTTATAAGAACTGATAAGATTCCCTCTCAGTCTTCTCCAGGCTTACCAATCCCAGATCTCTCAGCCTTTCTTCATATGGGAGATATTCCAGGCCCCTCATCTTTGTTGCCCTTCACTGGACTGTTTCTGGGAGATCCATATCTGTCTTGAACTGCAGAACCCAGAACTGGAAGCAGTATTCTAAATGTGGCCTGACCAGGGCAGAGTAGAGGGGGAGGATCACAACCCTGAAGCTGCTGGCCACATTCTTTTCAATCCACCCCAGGATACCATTGGCCTTCTTGGTGGCAAAGGCACACTGCTGGCTCATGGCCAACCTGTTGTCCACCAGAACACCCAGGTCCTTTTCTGCAGAGCATTTTTCCAGCAAGTTAGACCCTAGCCTGAATTGATGCACATAGTTGTTCCTTTATCTTGGTTTGTACTACTCAAAAAGCTTAGCTGAGAAACAGCTTTTTCCCATGTTTGGTTTATCTTCTGAAGTAGTAGGGGTGATGTGTCAGATATCCATGAATTTAAAATTAGCATTAAGAATTGTTGTAATATACTGAGGCATTTTTTCTTTCTGAGATTGTAGTATCTAGTATGTTTGCCTCAACTTTAAAAATGTGCACAGGAAATCTGGAAATCTAGGCATGTTCTTGATGTCCACAGAGCTGTCTGTTTTTGATAAATTAACAATCTGCTTGATTTCTTTTTTTTTTTTCCCCTCTTCTCTCTTCTCCATCCCCAAGTTTGACAGTTGTTTTACAAGTTTTCTAAAAGCTTGCAGATCCTCTGCGTAGTTGAGGTCTCTAATAGCAAACTGAGAAAAATCTTACGCCTTGTACTAGATCATTATTTCTGTTGGCTATTAAAAATGAAGAAAAAAAGTCAGCCCATACAGCAGCTCAGTTTTCTGTGTGTCTGTTTCTGAAATTACAAAAATGTTTCTTAACATAGACTACTTGATTTTTGAGGGATTTCCTGGTTCTACAAGTCTGGTTCATGACCAAATTCTAGCACTTTAAATGGATACTCTTCTCCAGATATCTCCTTGAAGCTAACGATGGTGAGACGCAAGAGTGGACGTCCTGATCCCAGGCTCCAAAGGCAGCTCAGAGGACAGCTCCGTCTTCTGGAAAATGACAGCAGGGAAGTCACAGCTGTTTTCAGTGTAAGTGAATTGTTTTGGAATTGGCAGGTGTTTTAATTCAGAGAACTCAGCTCTATGCTGCTGAACTCATCTCTGAGATGCTTGGGTTCAGTTACCAACTAGCTGATGTATGCTTGAATCTGAATGATTAGAGTTTCCCCTTGGTTCCGAAAATCATCATTAGAAATATCAAATCACTGAAAGAGGTGGTAGCGTTGAATTTATGCAAAATAAGCTCAACTAAATAAGATATTTAAAGGTTTTAATCAATTTTTTTTCTTGAGTTGCATCACAGGAAACCGTTTTTTTGTCTGCTTTATTAATCTGCCCTCATACTGACTCTTCAATTTCCAGTTGTGTACAGTCATTTGGCTTGTAACTTACCTGGAAAGAACACAGTTAAACCAAAGAGGAAGTCTGAAGGAGAATAGTATAAATATTGGGCTTTCTAATGCTAGAAAGCTATAGGTTGAAACTGCACACAAGAGGGTTAGCCATTTTTTATTGTCATTGATTTGTTTTTATATAGAAACCCTGTCGTGTACAACCAATGAGGTTTGCTAGAAATACAGTTTAAAGTCTCATTTTTCCTCCCAGTGGAAAAAGTAGGTTGATACAATTTCACCTTTGATGTTCTTTTACCCTGTCCTAGACTCCATCCCTAGGAAGCCAACCAGTGACATCTTAATTAGTTATGACTTTGACTGTCTTAGATGCATTTGTTTCTACATGATTTTCCATGAACCCTCTGTCACCAGCCTGCTGATTTTGTGGCTGTGAAAACAGTCAGTACTCCTGCTGCTCTGCTCCTGCTTTTGTTTAGGAGGAGTTGGAGGATGGGAGAGAGGTAAGGAGGGGAAGGAAAGAGCACACAAATAGACTAGAGTTGTGGACATGTTAGAAATAGACTTGGGAAAAGGACTTTAAAGGAAGCAAGTTTTTTAACGATAAGTTTCCTTAGAATGTTGTTTTGATATTCAGCAGTGCGTGAAGCCCTTGAGGCTGAGATATTTTAGCGTGTGTTGGCAATTTATTAATAGATTTCAGGCTCTCGTTAATATTTAATCTGGTGAAGTATTCACAAGATCAAAGCAGTGATGAGACGTGCCTTTCAGAAGAGGCTTGAGGTGGACATTTATTTTCAAAAAGGAGTTACTATTTTAATCTGTTCATGTTGCGTGAATTACAAATATACAGATTAATCAGAATTAATTTGGAGGTCTTTTGAAATCTTTAAAATTATTTAAGTAATAGTGGGCCAAGCTTTTTTTTTTTTGTAGATTATAGAAAGTGTTTGACAGAATTTTTTTGTAGATTTAAAATTGGTGTCTGTATCAGTTTTTAAAAGATGCACTTCAATTTTGTGATGTGCCCCAATGAAAGGTACAGCAGTGGGAAATAATACAGTAAAATGACACAGGTCAGCTGTGCATCTGACTTCTGAGATGCTGCTTCAGATACTTGAGTCAAATTTGGACAGTTCTTTTTTTCTGAAAGTTAACAACTAATATCATCAGGGTCCCATTTTTAAGCAGCTAGCTTGTATATTAACAGTCTTTGTCTAAAATGTACATTCAAGTATACATTTCTTGCACTTATTTGAATGTTGATATACTTCTCACCTTATAAAATTCAACATTATAACGATCATCATTGCTTATCTGAGTTAAATTCACAACTTAATGTCTCCCTAGCAACATGAACTCTTACAAATAAGAAGGAAAGGATATTAGTGTTTATTTTTTAAAGTAATATTCGGATGCTTTTCATTAGTCTTAACGCATAGAAAGAGTGAAGTAGGGAATGACTGTTCAATGTCTACTGTAGCACAGGACCAATGCTACATGCAGCAAGTTCAAAGATGTAACAAAGAGAGCATGTTTTAATATGCATACAGAACTCAGGCATTCTGCAGAAGGATGGTGCAGATCTAAAAAAATGTAGGCTATGAAGCCTAGAAGTTAAGCTCAGGTGATTTAGATGTTTTTAAACATCAATAATAACAGCAACGACAACAAAAGTCCCTTCTGCTATTTACTATGAATGCCCTTACTTTTGGCAAAAGCAATTTCTAAGCTGCAAATTGCTCTGGGCTAGGAGGGTATTCTTGGAAAGTAACACTGGATGCTTGCCTGGCTTTCACGCTCCATATAGAGAATATTGGCCACCGTAGAGACAAATCTGAACCAGAGAGACCTTTAGTCTCAGTCAGTCCTAATTTCTCTGTAAGTTAACCTCACTGGAATTGTTGGTATAACTGTTAAGAATAAATCAAATTAAAATTTGACTGGATGTATATTGTAAGTACGTGTGAAAGACCAGGTATCTTTTATAGGCAAAATTCTGAATCTTTTTTTTTTTATCCTTCTTAGTACATGGTATGTAAATGTGCTAACTAGTGAGAATTTGTGCTCACCTCTGGTTAAATTGTGATTAAAATTTTGTTTTTGATATTTTTGTTTAGGAACTCTCTGCTAGATTGCTCTCTATTCACAGTGATCAAGACCTAATCGTGGTGACATTTAAAACTTTCGAGGAAATATGGAAGTTTCTAACTTACCACTCATTGGGTAAAGCTATTTCACCATACAAATATGCTTTTTTTTATTCCTCTGCACAGAATTTCTGCTTGTCTGGGAACCTGCTGAAGAGTACTTTAAGATTCTTTAAAATATTAACTCCTAATAGCAGTAAATAATGTGCTTGAACCTGGTACTGGTGGTAAGGCAGAGACATCCCCCACCTCCAGGAGACCCTGCCTTTATCCCAGTGCCAGGTAACAACTGTCATCTTCCAAACTGCAGAGTAGCAGTTCAGTGGCTGCTCACCCTTCCTATTCATTGTAACTTTATACTCAAACTATTAGGTAATGTTTCAGATCCTTTAAATCATTTACCAACTACAGCATGCTGATTATTACAACCATCCCATATGTTCCTGTAACTGTGATATAATTTTGAAAGCCTCGAGTCCTAATATAAGGAGATCCAGTTTCCAAGATCAAGCACTGTATTGTGATTTACTTAACTCTGATATACAACATTATCTCTGCCCTGAAGAAACTTCAGGAATCTGATACTGAGGCACAGTATCTGCTTAAATTGGCACAGCTGATTTGAGCAACAGGTTTATGAGGAGATTATTTTTTGAGATTATTTTTAGTTACCTGTTCAGACAGGATGCTAAGCACTTGTTGTTCAAAGCTTGCTACTGATTGCCTCTGTCTAACCCCAAATCTTTCAAATATAGCTCAACTATGGGGAACCCTTGTAAAGTAAGGATGTGGTCTGCTACTTCAGCAATATTAGGCACAAAGAACTACTGTACTGTTCAGATGTAATGTATGACAACTAAGCACCCGAAGTAGCTGTAATGCATGAAACTTGATGAATGAAATTTTGCCATTGTTATGTACTAACAATAGTTATGGGTTAAGCAACAGTGGTGTCATATGAATGCATATCCCAGTCTCAGTCCTTCTGAAAGTTATTTTCTTGTATAATATATTAATACTGCAAGGAAAACAAACTCTGTTTTTTTTTTTTCCCCTAGGTTTTGTAAATCACTGCATGGAAAACTTATTCCTAGATCAATCTTTCTGGCTGTACTCTCAAGAGGAGGAAGAAACAGGCATTGAAGTCTGTATAAATGAAAAATCATTAAATTTAATGTACAGAAGTCTGCTAGTACAGGAAGGTAAGAAGGATTCTATGCAGTAAGGCTAATTTGAGAAAAACATCTTTATTTAAAATCCTACAAGCAAATCTTGAAACTCACTTTAATACTTACTGAAGTTGAAATTTAAATCTTTTTAATGTATGTAATAGAAATACAGAGAAAAGAACAAACATAGAATTCAGTAGAATCAAAGATGGATTAGTGAAAATCTTGTACAACTGGTCAATGAATGGATGCCCAATGGATTAGATATAGGGATGTGCATTTCAATTTACTTAATATTATTGTAGACCCTGTAGACATAAGAGATTACAGATAGTTGCCAGGCTCATGTGCTTTTCCTAAACAGAATCTTCTGATGCTAATGTGAGGCAGAATGCTGGGTATATGGGCTGTCAATCAGTGTAATAAGGAGAGTTCTTGTATCCTTTAGAGAATATAAATGCATATATCCAGGTAATCTGCTGCAAAATATTGCAAAAAGAAGGTGATAGAGGATTCTGTGCTTCATAGGACATTGTTATACCAAAACAGAAACTAGACAGAAATGCATGAAAATCTTTCAAATAATTGGAAAGGAAATACTTGTGAAATCTCAGATTTTCAATCTTTAATTGAATAGTATTCTTGAAGCAACTTTTAAAGCTTGTATGACACAAAAACATTACATAAATGGCATTTGCTACGCTGCTTTCTTTTTAGGGGCATTTTTTGTTCTATGTCCTGACAATCTGGTAAGAAAGATAACGGCTACAGACTGTGAAATAAACACTTACTTTGAGGCTGGGGCTTTTACTGCCGATGTAGCAGGTGGATCTGTGGATGGTGACATGACCATGCCATCTAATGTTCCTCTGGAGCCCTTGATCCCTTTTCATCAGTAGGTACCTGACTCAACTATTTTATATGTATCTGTTTCGCCTGCATGCATCTACTTTGAGACAGAGGCGTCTCTAATGGCAGCCTGTTGTGGAACATCCCTTTTTCATTAACACTGAGGAAAAAGTGTTCTATTTTCTTCCATACTAAATAACTGAAACTAGTTCCAGATGCCTGTAGTGCAGCATTAAAAAGGTGGTTTACATTCTTCTAAGTTGGATACAGCCTTTTTTTTTTCCCTGCAAGTAAAAAAACCTTAGAACTACTATCACTCTAAGTTGTTATTACTCAAAATATAGCTGTATCTGAAGTTTACAAACAGTGTTGGAATTGAAAGAGACTGACTAGGAGAGGTGAATCTTTTTTATTTTAAATGGATTTAAAATATCACTGCTGCTGTTGCAACTTCTAGTTAAATGTTTCATGCATAAACTCAGCTTTCTACTTTCAGGTGGTTTCTTAAAGTGTATTCTGATCCCATCGATGTTGCATACAAAACTGAATCTAAATCCATCAGGCAAGTTGGTAAGATGTTCCAATAAAACATCAACACTTTAGAAAATGAATTTATTCTATGCTTTCGTTAGGACAGCCTCTCAAGTCTTCAGTGTCTTTTTCCATTATATTAGGATGAGAAAACAGCTTTCAAATTGCATGGCAGTCAAATTAGTGAGGGCATAAATCTCTGCCTATGACAAAGGAGTTTTACAAACCATATTGGATAGACACGTCTAATTTGAGTTTAAACTCTGAAGACTTCTCTCCTTTTCTTTTTGTCCTAAATATTCTGTAAATGCAAAGTAGAAAAGAGTAATTTGTCTCTGTAGATTTGAAGATATTCTTTAAAATAAGAATATTCACTGATGTAATTTTTGTGGCTTTTTCACACATGTACTGCTTTATCTAATATTGGCAGAGAAATAAAACGCATGCAGGTGGGCTCAGGTTAGAGAGTAAATATGGATTATTTTCTGGTATATATGTTGGTCTTTATACTGCATATAATAGTGGTCTGTAACTGCATTTTATCTAATATCAGTTTTATAAGTTAGTTCAGATGCTAGCGCTTCCCTCAAGAAGTGGGAAAAGGGACTTAAAGAAATTCCTACTGTCACATGGAGTAGGTTACAGTTTTGATTTTAGACTTTGCCATCTAAAATGGCTAGGAAATGACCACTGTGAGCTTTATGTTGTGCTAGTCACAATTTTAATTGCTCAAACAAAATTTATCATCTTTAGATGCTTCACATCTTGTTGTGTTGGATGTGCAACTGAGGGATTCCAGGAATGTCTTTGCGAAGTGCATTTCTCAGCTAAGTTGCTATTCTATTAAATGTATTGTTAAACTACAGTACCTACTGCAAATGTTATTTATCTCTTTATTACACAGCAACAGGATCCTGTCTAGCTGTGATGAATTATGACAGTGCTGTGCCTGAAGAGATTAGTTTCCAGGAAGGGGACGAAATTGAGATCCTTGGCTATTTAATTGAATGCATGGAATGGTTTGTTGGAAGACATTTGTTTACTGGCCACGTAGGCTTCGTAAAGACAAGTCATGTTAAGCTGGATTTACCTGGAAATAAGTAAGTGACATAACTTGGAAACCAAAAGAGGCTTAGGAAGAATATATCCAGCTTTAAATTACTGAATGTTAAATTTAAGTGGTTCTGTTTAGTTCTGATGGAAATTGCCATAGCATATATCAGTTGGAACAAATTCAATGCAATTAGAATATGAAATCTGCTTAAATGTTGGGAACCCGAGTTTCTTACTGGGGAAGGGAGGTAGCTGTAGTTACTTATATCCAGTTCACTCTCTATTCCTTGGATCACAAAATCCGAGGATTTTTACTATTTCAGAAATTTTCTATTTTCTGATTTCAAGATCTATGTTAAAATATACAAATTCTTTTTTTCCTAGTACCTTCACTATGGGCCTGAACTTGTTTCACATGGTGTTCCTTTTACAAATAATTGCTTATAATGCATAAAGAAACCTGTAAAAATGTGTATTTCAGCATGCATTGGCACCATATGCAGTATGCATTGGTGGCTCTTACTAGGAAGTCGGGACTTCTTAAATGTGGAAATGAGGAGTTCTCAGATGTTGCTAATAGCACTTCTGTTTGATACGTAGCCTTGAGCTGTTAAAAAAAAAAAAATCATTACTATAATGTCCTTAAATATCTGTGCTCTTAATAAACTCTTTCATAAAATGCCAGAAAATATTTACTCTGATACAGTTGAAACTATTAGCTGCAAGCATAGATATAATCAGTTTTTGCCTATGTATGACCATTACCAATTTTGAACACAACAACCTGCAAATCCTGCATTAGTATCTCCAACAAAATCAAACTTCAATGCCACAGTGAGCTACTTAAGCCAAATCTGCTTTCTAATTTGCTCCTTTCTTTGTTAGAGCAGCAGACCTGGATTTTCTTAAAGCAGAAGAGTTATCTTTCTTTCCACAAGAAAAAAATGTGGAAGAAGTGGTACATTTGTTGAAACAAACCTCTATAACAGATGTCTGTTCTGTGTATAGAATAGGTAAGTGTGAGTTTTGCCCATTTTCACTGTACTAGTTATACTAATTATATGTGAAGTTCCTCTATCTGTGCTATAAGTGACTTTATCTTTTAATGATATTCCAGCCATTTAGCTACTTTGAAATATGCTGACATTCTGTTTGATCACAGAGATGGCATTTAAATAATCTTTGCTACTTTCCTGCTGATATATGACTTCCCTGCAGAGCATTTACAAATCCTCTTTTGTCCATTTTCAAGTGAGTCAAGCAGCAGGACTTCCAAATGCTGCTGTGGAACTGAACAGATCTTCAAGCATTCAAACGTCAGAGTGGTGTGTTAGACAAGACAGCATATTCAGCTAAATATTGTCTGCTTTAGGTTTTTCTTAGGAAAGGTGGCATGATATTGACAGCTAATGCAAACATACACCTTTTCATGTTTTATTTAACTATCAAATACGTAGCAAAAGAAATAACAGATTGTTAGTTGCACCATCTCTCTAAGCGCTTGTGCTTCATATGTAGTTGAGACAATTCAGATTTCCTCTTTACAGATTTAGTGTAAGGCAATCTAACAGACTTGTCTCACTGAGCTGACCAGGAGCAGCAATTTCTTACCCTGCCACAGGTCAGTCTGTGGTCATGTGTGCACTTGCCAAATATCTTACAGCTTTATCTCCTTTAGTGCCATCCGAAGAGCCCATAGGTCCCAACGTGAAAGGAGCCAGTGCTGAAGGTTTTATTCGTGCATTAGCTGGATTTTGCAAGTCTGTGTGCATGCAGACAATAACTCAGGCATGCCAGACCTCAGCTGTAGAACACAACTCATGTCAGTATGCAAAATGACTCTATTTCTTACCTTTCTCTTTCAAAAGAAAAACCTGGGAGAAAAATTTTAGACCTCTACTAAGTACTAAAACTGTCTACTGAGCTTAATGGAGATTTGCTATATCTCATCTGTTTCCTAATCCTTAAAACTGCCATCTTTACCATTTTTTTTTCTTTTAAACTGTTTAGTTTGTCAATGTAACTTGATTTACTGAAAGCAAGAGTGATCTGAGTAACTATCTGTCAGGTTTTCTATTTTTTCAATCTCTATCTGTTAATGAGACATATTTATTTACAAACCCTTCCTCAACTGGACATTCATAGCATTAAGATACAATTACTATTGTAAATATCTGTGACATTTGGGCAGAAAACTCAGGAAAGCATTTAGAGAAAAGAGATGCAGAAATAGTCAGTGAGAGGTGAGTCACAAAACCTAGTAAAATGGCTTTCTAACAGCTTAAATAGACCTAGTTCTGTGAGCCTATGATTGTACAGATACCCTTCGTGAACTTAGTACCACTTACATTACATCCAGTGTATGCATGACACTGGATATAATCCAGTGATGCAGTATGAAAATTAGGATATTTTGACAAATATTTTCCACATAAAATAGTAATTCTGAGATGTTCTACCGGTGTGCTATGCTAAACACTTAAATCTAGGTCTATAGAGCTATAAACAAAATTGGAAGATGCATCCCTTAAAAGATATACTTAGGCACCTTTCATCTGCACGTTGGAATGGTCACAAAGGCCTGTCATTGTTACCTATACAAATTACCATAAATATTTTTTTCCTTGGGAGTGGTGGTAAAATTTCTTTTAGCAATATTTAAATATTTTTGTACCTAATTTTGGAGTTGGAGGGAATGACTATCTACACTGACCCTTTGTAAATAGGCAGTATATGCATTCAGGTTTAATGCAGCAGTGATGCATCCTACATGCAGAACAATTTGACTTGATGATCTAATTCTAATGCTATATGCAGAAATCTACTCAACATGCTCTGCAGTGTTAGTTGTGTGCAATGATAACCATGCAGAAAGCAGTGAATTTTATGTACAGAAGGGCAAGTCTGTAGTATGTTAGCTTTGGGTCAGACTGAGGAAATTTTTTTTTTTTTTTTTAATTTAGAGGACACATCCAATTTTTCCACCATAAGTAACTAAGAAGTCTTATTTTAGGATATTTAAGGATGAAAAAGAACCAAGATACCATAACTTGCATGGCTTTTTTTTTTTCTTACAGACCAATTAGAAGAACAAGAATTTCAGAAAACACGTGAATGTGGTAATAAATATGCATGCAGTTTCAATGCAGAATTAATGTTAATTCTAATTTTTTGTTGTCTTTGCCAGCTTTTCTCTTTCTAACGTCTTTCCACACTCTCATTGCTTCTCTACCTTTTCACTAGGTTTTGCTGTAAGATGTTCTGGGCTTTTATAAATAATAGATGCCTTTCCATCCAATTGACCTTGCCATCCAGTTGTCAGCTGTACAATTTGTTTTTATTGCTATTACCACCTTACACTTTATTGTTTATGCGACACCTAGAAAGTGTGCAGTTTAAATTCCAGCAGATCTTCAGTGTGCTAGAAAACATCCCATAAATATATTCCCCAAAGGAGATACTTATGGAATGCAGAATTATTTCTAGCTGGCATTTAGCTGCTAAGCTGTTACTATCATTGCATTATTCTAAATGCCAATTTTTGTATTTGATTCTGTTTAACAGTTCCAGAAATTGAGTTCTAAGGAAAGCTCTCTAAATCTGTACCTTCAAAAAGCTCCTGTTGGTGTTCAGCTGTTAGCTTTACACTATGATCACAACCTGATAACAATGGGAAAACTGAAAAATGATGTCTTTTTTTATATTTGAAAGATACCAGTAACAACACTATAGCAGAATTTATATCAGTGACCACACTGATAGCCACAAACATTGTAATTTCAAGCAGAAAATCTGTACCAGCAAAGCAGCACCTGCTTCAGACTTCAATACAATTAGCTCAATTTTTACCATCTAATCTAATTTTCAATCTAATTTTTACCAGCTAATCTGCCTTAGTTTCCTAGAATAATTTAAGCATGATTTTACTCACATGCTCATGCTTAGGGTTTCTTGAGACCTTAAATCCTTTCTAAATTCATGCCCAGACCTCAGATCATTTATCCAACCTTCAATTCAGACCTTGGACACTTCCAGATTTTAGTGATCCTCCTGCTTATCACCTAGTCTGAATTGTAATTCTCTGGCAGATTTTTCTCTCTTAAATACACAGAGAAAACAGAAGATATATAACAGAAGTGTATATTTTAAGTATACACTCAATTACAAAGAAGTTTGGATCAGTTTAATAAAATGAAACAGATTTTGGTGATGAGGCATAGGTGAAAAAAAAGCATACTGATACACATCCTGTTTACATGTGGCAGGTTCCTTTTACTCCCATTCCTCCATTTCCCATCCTTTTCCTCTCTGACACACCTTGATTTCTTTTTTTCTACCTTTCATTTCTCTCCCTAACATACTGCTTTCCTAACACTAGCATTTTTATAACATCTTCTACTGATAGTCCTGTTGGTCTAAGAAAGACCTTTGTGTATATACGCATTAAATAGTGATCTGTGATTTATTTTTGAATTTCAGAAATTCCATGTCCACATTCTAACATGGCAACCACTAGCAAGAAGAATGGCAAGATAGAAGAATTTGTGGAGAAGTTCAAGAAATTAGAGGTTACACAGGCAGAAGGGCCAGCCACAGAAAGAAAGGAGTCAGCCAGCTCTTCACATACGGAAATCTTTCCTTCACCTGAAGGACCTTGCTTCTACATATATCAAGATGATGGTCAAGAATCAGATGTCTTTGAGTCATTGTTACTCTTCTTAAATAACAAAGAGTATGAGAGTGATTTCAAAAACCTGTATGATTTCTCTTATACATTCATTAATAGCATGTTTTATGGCTTTTCAGAGGAAGACGAACTGCTCAGTTTTTTTAGTGTAGCAAGGGAATTAGCAAAGAAAGCAGGTATGTCGTGGGCACTAGCAAGGCTCTGCTTTCTTTTAGGCAGGCTGAGTGTTAAAAAAGTGAAGTTTTCTCAAGCTCGGGTTTATTTTGAGGAAGCACTGGGAGCAGTAACTGGAGGATTTACTGATTTGTACTTTGTAATTGCTCTTTACACAAATCTAACAGTCATCTACTTGACACAGAAGAACAAAGAAAAATGTTCTCATGTTTTTGACAAGGCTACATCTCTTCTCATGGGAATTCCCAACCACATTTGCAGTGCTGACCTGGAGTCAGATATTCTAAAGCATGCTCTGAAGAGGACGATTTTGAGCCAGAACAAACATGCAGAGGCTAGGGCATGTTTTTTACTGGCAAAACACTACACTGCACGCAAACAACATGAAGAGGCACTTCCCTTCCTAGAAAGGCTGCAACTGTTGTTTAACGACTTGGGTTTACAGAACAACTTATCTAAAAACTGTTATTTCAATCTAGCAGAGTCCTACAATGAGAAGTGTTTGCCACACATTGTGTTAAGCTGCATAAAAGTCTCCTCTTCCCAGAACTCAAGTACTCTAATGGATTCTCTGAAAAGGATCGATTTAGTCATCAAAAATGCTCCCAAACTCTATGGCTTGAGAAAACTCAGGCAAATACTTCCATCCCAAATTGCACCTTATCTCACACAAGCACTTTCCTCTGCATTTACAAATGAACAGCAAGGACTATGCAGCACCATCTATCTTAGTTTAGCAAAACTGTACAGCCACCACAAACAGTATGGAAAAGCCATCATTTACATGATGAAAGCCCTGGACTCTGATACTTCTGCTAAGCCAGAGGAAACTATTAACTACTTGGTTTCACTTGCTTGGTTATACATTCTTTACAGGCAGTATGATGTGGCGGCAACCATTTTAAATGCCGTTGTGGACTCCTCGGGGAGCAATCCTCAACAGCTAGGTGTTGCTTATAACATGCTTGCTATTGCTTTGAAAAGAACAAACAATACCAAGAAAGCTGTTGAAAGCTGCTACAAAGCTCTGCGTCTTTCTGAAGAAGCCAATATGACTCATAACCAAGCTATATCCCTGGCTAATTTTGGGATGCTCTGTCTGCATGCAGCAGCTGGTAAGCTGGCAGAGCATTATTATATCAAAGCAGTGAAGCTATTTGCCAAACTTCCAAGTATGGACTGTGGTCAAGAGTTTATCCAAACCCTCCTTCAGCTGGGACGTTACTATGTTAATAGAACTCAAAGAGAAAAAGGAAGGTTTTATTATGAATGGGCATTTTTAGTTGCAATGGAGATAAGTCATCTGGAAAGTAAGTGCTGGAGTTTTGGGGGGGAGCATTTGTTATAGGGGTATATTACAGTTGTTTCCTTAAATGATGTTTTATTTTCTGTTGTTTGACAGCTATCAAAGTGATTGGAATGTTTGTTCCATTCTATAATGGGGAAGACATAAATGCATGTTTATTTGCTCTTTTGGTACTACTTAGGTTTGTCAGAAATCATGAGATGGAGAAAATGTGTTAAGAAACAACTAAATAATAAAAAATAAATAAAAAACAGACACTTCTGTGTTCAGTAATACTGATAACAGCTATATCATTGGTGGTAGAAAAAGAAGTAGACTCAATTTAAATAAATGAAAACAATGGGCAATCTGAATTAACTTTGTATAAAAGAGTTCTATTTAAAAGAACCGTGCTATATTCATTTCTGCTATTTTTGCCATGATTTAGGCAGCCTAAACATTAGCAATTAAAGATTTATCTTATTCTGGAGATGAAGTAACTTCTAGCTTTTGTTAATTTTGATGAGGTTGAAGTTGCTGGTGGAATCTTTTTGTCATTGCTTCTATTTTTATTCATTGACTGTGCTGAAAGTGTGAAACAATAGGAATGAATTATTTTTTAAATACCTTGACTTTCATTTTAAAATAGAGATTCATAGTAGCATTGTGTGTCTGTTTCCCCTAGGTCAACTTCAAGCAATTAAACTGCTGTGTCAGTTCTACAGTACAGTCGTTCCCAATGAGGCTCAGTGTGTCATCTACAATGAATATCAACTATCTTTAGCTAGAAAGATGTCCAATAAGGTTCTGGAGGGACAAATTTTGGAAACCATTAGTCAGCTCTATTTGTCTTTAGGAACAGAAAGGTAAGTCATGCTGAATAACTTTGTTTTTATCCTGACTTGAACTTTTATATCATGGTAAAGGACCTTGATCTTTGCAGTAGTAGTATACGACTGGTAATTTTTGCTTTGTTTTTCCAACACACTTCACTATAATTAAAGACTCCTATAGTAGTGGAGAATTCTGGTTTGCTTTTTTAAAAAATAATAATAAAAAAAAAATATGTAACTATTATCTCTTAATGGATCCAAGATATTAAGCAGGGATTATAACAGTACTTTCAAAGAGAAATTATTTTTAAAATGTAAGAAGATGACTGAAAAAAATTATACGCTATGCAACTCCAGATGACTGTAACACCTCTAGGGTTACTGCTGGTGGGTAACTCATTTGTGTTCACATGACAATTTTTCTATGGGAAACTGAATGGCATATGACAGGCATGTGAGACATTAAGTTGTCTCTACGGGGGTGTTTCTCTTTGTGGGAAAAAAATTTCAAAACTTCTGTAAACAGAAAGACTATTTACGGAACTACACAGCATCAGTCTACAGAAATTTCTACCCTGCTCTTGTTCTTGCTTATACCATTTTTTCCTTATCGTTAAAGAAAAAACAGATTGTAGGGATCTACAGTAACTAACGGGTGCTATAGAAATGCAGCAGTTTCTTTAAAAAAATATTTTTAAGATTGTGTCTTTTCTTACTATATCACACAGAATCATTTTTGATTTGAATATTTTCAGGTATACCTCATTATGGGTAGGGAAAATAATTATCACTTGTGGGGAGAGAGAGAGAGAGAGAGAGAAGGTGCTTATTTTAGCCTTAAGTAGTTGAAGCTGAAACCTCTAATTTTTCAAATTGATATCCAAATTATTCTGCTTCATGGACTGCTGTTGAATTATATAGTTGGTCAAAAAGAAAAAAATAAATACATCAGAAAGCCTGAATACAAAGGAGTTGGTCAAGATTTCAAACTAGCTGAAGCGTGTAGAAGGTTTAAAATAGGTGGAAACATTGCTGCTTTGTGTGCAATTAGTGCGTGGAATTTACACGCGCTTGGACTCTGGTTCCGAAAGACCGTTGGTTCTGTGGCTTGAGAACAATACTGAATAATAGCAAGTGTTCAATATGACATTAGACACAGCCTGACCTGTTCCATCTGCTGTTCTGCATTATGGATTGCTATATGCTTCTACCTCCTGTGAAAGCAAGTTTGTTTTTTATGGTACATTTAAAAATGGTTATCTCATTTGTGGAAGAAAATGCATTGGGTCAAGGCAATGGGAGCCTATCACAAGATGGATAGGGAAGGATTTAATAAATCTGGAGCTCAGTCAATCTGGCAGGTCTTTCTAACAAGAACTGTGAGCACTTCTAAGAATGCTGTGCCCTTATAGCTAAAGAAAACGTTCTGCCCAATGGTCTAGTAATTTGGATGCTTCACTCCACATGTCACCTCAAAATTTTGAGCAAGTGCAGATTAGTCTGAACTGTGCTCAAGTCAGAGCCTGGGTGATATTTAGAAAAAATGTACTTAAGACATTATTTCTTTCTGAGTCTTATAAGAAAAAGCAGAAACTATAAAAGAGTTTAAGATGAAGGTTTTTTTTCCTCACATTGTGTGATAACAATCTAGCAGAAAACAGACCGAACAAAAGAAAGAAGATGACTGAGGTGCTCGTTGCTAACAGAGGGTGGTTGGGAAATTGACTGTACACTCAATGGAGGAAATATTGCTTTACGTGAACATAAAGCTTCTCTAATTATGAAGACAAATCTTGATTCTCAAGAGTCACCCTGTGATGAACAGTCTTTCCCCCATTTCAGGGCTTACAGATCAGCTCTTGAATATACCAAAAGAAGCCTTGGAATATTTATAGATCTCCAGAAAAAAGAGAGAGAGGCATATGCTTGGCTGCGGGCAGGAAAGATATATTATATTCTGAGGCAGAATGAGCTTGTGGATCTCTATATTCAGGTATGTTATCAACACAGCTATGCATATGTCATGTACGTGCTGCAGGTGGCATGGTAAGACAGTGAGTAATTTTAACATTCCCAGAGATTTTACCAACTGACCTTCTGAACACAACACCACCATTTATGTAAT
Source organism: Gallus gallus (assembly GCF_016699485.2). Classification (NCBI taxonomy): domain Eukaryota; kingdom Metazoa; phylum Chordata; class Aves; order Galliformes; family Phasianidae; genus Gallus; species Gallus gallus. The sequence goes on from NC_052535.1 coordinate 80,349,849, forward strand.
AAGCTTAACAGCTGAAAGTCTGAGTGTTATCCTGTGGTGTTTCATTTTAATCTGTTGCTTGATTCCATGAAGATTGTGAGTGGTGAGCCTATTTCAATGCAAATTCTGTGTTCTGTGCAATTCTTCATTTTATTCCACCATTGTCTACCAGCTCTGCAACATCCCAGCAAGCAAATTGTGCATGCTTACTGTATGCTAGTAGGTGCAGATACTAATCATTGCAGTGTGCAGGCTGGTGGGCCAGATCCCCAGGAAAACTGCTGCTACTTCTATTGCTGTGTTAGCAGACTGTAAGTTAGCCTGAAGTGGTGATCTAGCCCTTGTGACTGCTGAAACATAATCATCAAGTGTCTATCAGAGCCACATGGAGCATACATCTGAACCTCACAATTGTCTGTATTGCTTCCAGCCAATTGTGTAGGTATTTGGCAAATTACTTCCTGCTTTTGTAAAATGGTTAAAATTCTTCTTGCTATAAGGGAGAGTGCTGCCTTGTAGAACAGGATGTATGTAGAATTTGACCTTAGTAAGATCTGAGCCTTGGCTGGTGTTCGAGTGGTAACAAAAATACGATCATAAAAATAAACTGAGACCCACTGTTAAGATGTACAGCTTCCAAAAATATGATACAACAGTTCTTAGGTTGCCTGAAGCCAAAACAAGCTGAAAAGGATCACTGCCATAGAGCTGAAGCAGGGAGCTGGACTTACATTAATGTAACACAATTTGAAAACTAGAAATCACAAAACCAAAGCAAGAGTCATCATGCTTTGTATGTAAGTCCCCTTTCCCATCAGTATCAATACTGAAGTGTCCTAGCAACACTCACTTGCTTTGGAGCAGATGCATGCATGCTTCCTCTCCTGAAATCCTTCATGCTGATGTGGTATATACCTAGTTTAGAACAAAAGGATAATGGAGCTGTGTTTATTTAAAATATACACAGGCTTTTAAAACTGTTCTATTAGCTATATCTAAGTTGTAATGATAATATATTCCTATGTTAACTTGATCTCAAATTTAATATTTTGCAATTATCAACAATGCTACTGGTGTTCTGTTGTAGTTTTTGTTTTGTTTGTTTTTGTATGTATGCTGACCAAGCTAGCAGAAGACTACTGCCAGAGAAATGGAGACCATACCCATGTACGTGCCCTGGTTCCTATAGTACTTTTTCAACATCGAGCTGCTTAAAAAGAGAGTGTACCAAAAAAGACAAAACATGGCGTCAACAAGTATAGCTTTCCCTACATTTTAACAAGAAGAGAGTCTTTAACAAGATCATTTTTTCAATTGCTAATATTTATATACGTATTTCAGGTTGCTCAAGATGCTGCTTTATGCACAGGAGATCCAAACTTAGCAATGGAATTGTTTGAAGCTGCTGGAGACATATTTTTTAATGGTAAATGGGAAAAGGAGAAAGCAGTGCCTTTCTACAGGGTTTGTGCAGTTTTTTTTTCCCCCCACTGATAGTTACGTGCTTTTCCCTTTTGTAGCAGGTGTTCTAGAAATCCTAAACCTCTTAGCAAACTTACTGAGACTTACCTTATGCCCTAGTGTTAATAGATTTCAAACCCTTCTTTTGGGTTTAAGATGTAGAATATTCAAAAAGTAAAACAAAACCAGAAGTTGCTTGACGTTCCTTCAATGGAAGTTTGTCAGTGCAAATCCTGTGGTTCTGCAATACCTAAGCTGCTCTTATGCATTTCAGGACAGGGCTCTTCCCCTTGCTGTTGAGTCTGGCAACAAAAACACTGAACTCAGATTATGCAATAAACTGGTGGAGTTGCTGGTGAATCTAAAGGTTTACGAGGAAAGTATGGAATATGCAAAAGCATCTCTTATACTCAGTGTAAATTTAGGTAAGACCAGTTTCAGTTATATCTGGATTATCTTCAATTTAAGGTGGAATTCTAGAAATGTTTTCTTCTGCAAATTCTGTCCGATTTACTGCCAGGATTTCATAATAATGCTATCGTTTATATTTTTGCCTCTTAAAAAATGAACAACTTATTCAAACTCTAAGATCATACAGAAAATCTTTGGTACAGCACAGAATTAAGCCTGGGATTCCAAGTCCAAATTCAACGTGCTTTCTGACAGTCAAGCAGTAATACTCATCAATGTTGTACCAAGAGGCTTTCAAGTGTCAATGTGCTCTTTTCAGATTTGCTAGTAGCCTTGCTAGCAAGCACACCTAGGAAAAAGTGATTAAAAACAACATGGCTTGTTTCCAAAGCAATATTCTTAGAAGTTTTGAGAACTGTTCTACTGAGTAAGAATGGTCTAATTCCTCTGTACCTGCACAGATATATTATTTTGATCAGTCTGATCATCCGTTTTTACGACATAATTTCTGATAGAAAGTTTTTACTGAAAAGGATAAGGGAGTTTCTAATCCCATTATCTACTACATTTTCAAGATTATCTACTTATATTTCTGTAAATATGCACAGTATGTATATATCTATGCACGAAAGGTATGTAGTTATTTCTTAAGAAAATCCCAGTGTTGGTGAAATACAGCAATTTGAAATTCAGAAATTTTGTGAAATTTCTATGTAAAAGAAAGGATAGCTTTAGGGCATGCATCATTTGGGGTCAATTAGTTATATTCAATAAAATACCATGTAGATATAAAACAAACAAACAAAAAAATTACCATACATGTTTCCTGGTTTGAGATAACTTGTCTTCTTTGTCTCTTTTGGTTTTATCCCTATTCTTATCTCATTAGGAAATCAGCTAAATGAACGAATAGCTTACCATCGGCTGGCTGCCATCCATCATCATTTGGGTCACTGTGAACTAGCTGAACACTTTTATTTAAAGGCTTTGTCCCTCTGTTCCTCTCCTCTGGAGTTTGAGGAGGAAACTCTGTACTACGTCAAGGTGTACTTGAACTTAGGAGACATTATTTTCTACGATCTTAAGGTAAAAAATACTAAAAACTGCTGTGGAAAATCATTACACGTAGTAATGTTTTTTCACATCATTTTACTCAATTGTGCATTTAGAATCTAAATAATAAGGTGAGAGAACTTACTGAAGTTCAGTAACTATATTTTTCTGGTGCATTACAATCTGAGATTGGATGTCCTCTTACACAGCTGTACTACAGAGAGTGCTATCTTTCTTTCTTTTATTCCAGGATCCCTTTGATGCAGCAGGCTATTATCAATTGGCACTTGCTGCTGCCATGGACTTGGGCAATAAGAAAGCTCAACTGAAGATTTACACGAGACTTGCAATAATCTACCACAACTTCCTTGTGGATCGGGAAATGTCTCTCTTCTTCTATCAAAAGGCAAGAACCTTTGCAACAGAGCTGAATGTTAGAAGAATAAATCTAGCTCCTGATCAGTGCTATAAGAGTTTATAAGCATCTTTGAAAACTATAATCTTACTACAGAAGTAACTGCAGAAAGACTGGACTAGCCACAGCACACAGAATATATTGTTTCATACAGCACATGCTGTGAGTGAGATCTTAGCAGACCAGGAGAAATTATGTGTTTTAGTGATAGTGGACTGCGTTTCATTGTCTCTAAGATATACAGTCTTGTATTTGTTATTTAAGGTTGAGCCTGTAAACTGGAGAAAAAAAAAAAAAGAAAAAAAAAAAGAGCCTGCATTCTTTTTCACTGTTAGTAAAGAAAAACCTATCTGTTTTTGTCTAGTTGCATATTGGAAAATGATAAATACATACATGAATGAAAAGTATTTAATAAAGCATTGTAGAGAAACATTCAGCACTGACTTTATTTTATGAGCTTGTTCATATGTGGCCTCACTATGGAATATGCTTGTGTGAATGCTTCTATGTCATCAAGTAACCTAGATGAGATATTTCAGAGTTGGTTTGATCAAGTTCCTCAGCCATCATCCCTCATTTCTCAACAAACGCATCTACTGCAGAATCCCAGAATTATCCCAGAATTCCTGAAAACACTAATTAGTGTCCAGAAATGAAGTCTCTAGCAATATATATGTAAGTTGTAATTCTGTTCATCTCAGCAGATGTGTGAAAGCTCTCCTTCTCTTTTCAAAGACGTTTTTAATTGACCTTTTTTAGAGCTGTCAACATTGTTTGCGATGACTTAATACAGAATTTTCTACCACGTATCATTACGTTAGAGTCAGAAAAACGTACTCCTTCACATTAATTGCAAAAATACTACATTGTTAATTTTGGAAGTAGTTCTAAATCTTTATTCCTCAAAACATTTTCATATCAAAGCTATATGAGAAATTACATAATAGATTATGTTGCATGTATTGAATATGCATGTCTCAGAAAAGAAGTCTGATTAAAATTGTGTTCTGAGAAACTTTGAACTCATCTCTCCTTTCTGTAGAACAACTTCATACATTTTACTGTGTTTTTAAGAGACTTTATGAAGAATAGAAGTTTCTTTGGAAGATGTGTCAAAAATCAGCTAGGATTTGTTGGCTAGATATTTTATGTTGTCAAATCTGGGGAAAATGAAAGGTGCAAGAAAAAATTCATATTTAAAAAACTTATATGTTCTTGTCTGTGTAGCTATATATTCTTATCGCCTTGGTTCTTTGCCCACACATCTTTCTTTTACTAAAACATCATTCACAGCAGAATGAACACTTCTCATTTATGCATTCAGATATCTGACATTTGTCATCTCCCTGACCTTGTGAATTCTTTATTAGTTTGTTTGTTGACTTCCACTAAAGAAATACAAAATACTTAACTATATGAAGATAGATTGACCCTTAGGATACTTTCTAGAGAGGTGGGAAGAGTATCTTCTTTCTGAGAGCTACAAGGACTACTAAGATAGTAGACAGTTGACACCATCAGAATAAGTGTCTAGTACCTACAAAAGAAAATTTGACTATCTAGGTATACAAGAAAAATCTGTAGATCTGTTTTTGGCTCAAAGGTCTAGAAAGTGAAGTACAGATTCAGCTCTAGCTGACTGGACTTAAGCTCTGCATATTTGGTATTCTTAGAAGGCTTCTTGCATATTAAGCATATCTCTGGTTTTCTATTCCAACATTGTAAAGAGAACTTATATGTGCCTGTGTTTTCACTTTCACACAGAGGATTAGATGCTAAAAATTATAAATGTGATAATCCATTGTTTGTAAATATGTGGCACTCATCAAATATTTCTCAGCACTTTGATTTTAAAAAGGAAAAAGCTTTAATCTGGAGAGTGAATAAGATCCTTAATGTCTTGATTGGAGGAGTGTATATTGCTGAAAGCAATTCTGCACACAGTTTTCCTGAACACACAGACTTGAACTAAGCATTAAAGTTGAAAGTTTTAAGGTGCAGGTAGCTTGGGAACGTAGATTCAGACTGGTGTCATGCTATCCCAAAAAGTATGGGGAAATTCATGTCCTTTTCCTTGCTTGGGCCTGAAAATTCAACAGAAGTCTTGTATTTTCTCTGTAGAGCTGGGAAAACTGTGGATATTGCTCTCTATTAATTAATTTGCTTCTTAGTGCTTGGCAGTGTCTCCGGTTCTGATTACTGTTATCACAGGCAGTCTCTTTGTATTCTGGGAAGGGAAGCTGTGTTTCCTAATCCACAATTCTATTCTTGTGATAAAGCTTGCATTCTTTCTAGCATTGCTACTTCATATTCTTGCCTTGATTCCACAGAATTCCACAGGCAATACAGTCTTTTGTTACTAATTCACCTTTTAAAATCAAATAGAGTTTATGCAGTTCATAGCACGTGATTTCATGGGCACTGCCTTCAAGCCAGGTGTATAGCATGAAAAATGTAGCCAGATTTCGAAAAGCAGCACCTGAATACTCTCTCCTTACTTTAATGACACAGGAATTATGACTTTTTCTACTTACTGTGGTTAAAGCAAGTCATAGGCATAGAACTTCAAAGAACTGCATCTCTGCCAGAAGTCTAAATGGCATTTAGATTTTTAAGTTGCTTTAAAACCTGTTTGATTTTTAAATATGCCTTTGTCCCCAGAAAAAACAAGATCACTTTATGATTCTGCAGTAAGAAATGTGATACATGAACAGCAAAGTTGGAATTCACACATTCTGGGAATAACTGAATCTGGGCTAAAGTATTTTACTACTAACTTTTGTTCCCTTTGATCTGGAGTGGTAGGATTCACCTTCCCTTCAGGTGGACAACTGTCAGAAGGCCATACTGCCTCCTAGCTTCAGAGAATGGTCAGCAGCTTACAATAAAGAATGCTACAGGTGAATGAGATGAATCTCACCTGGCATGTTTGCTGGTGCAAGTCTAGAGAATGTCTCCAATAAGCAGACTTCTGCTCTGTTTTCTCATAGCTGTTTCATAAATGATCAATTTTGGCTAAGCAACTGGCAGAACATTCTTCAAGCTTAATGAAGCAAAAAGGTAGAACAGCATGGTATCTGGACGCCTCCTTAATAAGGGTATAAAAAGCACACCTCTGCAGAGTCTGTTTGTTAAGAAAGACAGTGAGAAACAGGACATTTGGATGACATATGAAAAAGAGACACAGGAGGGAGATGTAGATTCAGTGGACTTATACTTAGCACTAGTTATATAGCCACTGAATATAAAAAAAAGTTTGATACTCATTTAATGAGACAAAAAAAAGCCTTGATGAGATGTTAAAAGCTCTGCAGGCCCTGGCACATAGGGTATTTCTGCCTGAATTGAAAAAAGAACAAGCTCCTGCTTACAGGAAGGCATGGATTGGTGAGCAGCTGCGTACCTAAAACCCTGTCAGATTCCAAGCCATACACTAGTGTTTTCTCATCCATGAAGTACATATCTCCAGGTGTCTTTCCTGCATTTTAAAAATGGAATTAGGAAGGAGGATTAGAGAGAAGGGAGTGGTAGTGTTTTCTCATCCATGAAGTACATATCTCCAGGTGTCTTTCCTGCATTTTAAAAATGGAATTAGGAAGGAGGATTAGAGAGAAGGGAGTGGTAGTGTTTTTCATTTGTCCTTGATACTACTGTCACTGTATGGAATACTTAACTACTGGAAAAGGATCTCCTCGATCTCTCCATGCATTCCTCAGCCTGGAGAAGCTCCTATTTCTGAAGAGGAAAATACAGAGCATCCTTATCAGGAGGCTGGGTCCATCTCTCCTGGTTAGATAAAACAGTATGCCAAATCATGTGTACTCTCTGGGGGTGTGTAAAAAGGACGAACAACTCTTCTCTCTGGGCTAAGGGATTCACCAGGGAGTAAAAGAAGGTTGATCTCCATCACCTGTGCTCTGAAAGACTTGTTTTAAACACTACTACATAAAATACAGCCTCTGGATTAGAAATCAGCACATGGGATTCCTGGATATTGGGTGTTCAATCATCTGTTTATTTCTTTTTTACTTGACTAAGAGCTCCATTGTTTTTTTCATCTCCCTATATTCAAAACTTCAGCCACTACTGATAAGTTCATGCTGGTTTTAGAGAGGTCGAATCCATACATACTTAAGACCTTAGTTTTTCCAGGATGAAAAACATAACCCATTGCCAGTCCAAAAGCCTGCAGCCACACGGTGGCACTCTCTTGCTTTAAATAAAGGTCCTCACGTTGCATATGCTTCCTCCTTTATTCCTCCTTTCCAAGCAAAGTGTAACAGCTACTAAAATCACACCAAACCCTTTCAAAATGATGCCTGAAGTACTTTTATGGCTTAAAGTCCCTTTACTAGGAAAAAAGAAACACTGTCTTTCTCCAGACAAGCATCAGCGTGCTCTTCAATGAGGGAAGTATGCTCCAATAAAGCAGTGGGGTACTTGGAAGGAGTAAAATGAGTTGCAAATAATCACGATAAGCAACTCTAAAATACTTAAAGTTCTTATCTACCTCCAACCTAGATAAAGTCATCATCTGGAGTGCAAATACAGAACACTGTGATGGAGAAGAAACCTAGAAAAGGACGCCAGAGGCAGGCACACACTGCAAACATCGGTGTTACTTGGAAATGGTAAACTGACAGGTACCAAGACAAAAGTCATAGGAACTGCTTTGTAGGAACCTGTTGCTATAGTGCTTTAGGCAGTGATACTCAACTAACATATGAAAGCCAGACAAATCACTTTTCTTGAAAATATACAAAAAAATATTAGCAGAGTTGGAAAGAGTTTTAATATACAAATTTCCCTCTTGTTACCCTCAGCTGATGTTCAAAGGAGATGAGCCCCTAAATACTTCTGCTTCAATTTTGTTATGTCAGATAATGAAGTGGGGAAAGATAATGTTGAATTTCCCAGGAGATTTTTCTCCATCCAGCACTTTGGCACTGAAAAGACAGGTTAAGTTTCTCTTGCAGTGCAACGACATACTACATGGATTGTATCTTCGCATGAAAATGCAAACAAAATAAGATTAATCTGACTTAAATTATCATAAAACTTATATGTTATTTAGAGACTCTTTTTTTAGATGGCTATGTGCCGGGAAACTCTTGAAAATTTTCAGCAGGTGCTTTTCCTGATGTAGCAGATGTACAAAATCTGCTCAAATAATTCTTTCTTTGCCAAGTTAACGGAAGGGAAATTTCATGATTGCAAGGAAAATATTTAATTTTTTGGAAGTTGGAATGAGTATGACAAATGGAGCATTTCTCTTTCTTAAAAAGTAACTTATCTTTTTTTCTGAATGTTTTCTAAAGTTTATCTAACTGCTGTTTCTCAGTGTCAGTGAAGCAAATTATCCATATTTGCTTGACATTCCGAAGCAAATTCTAATTATTTGTAGTTTCCTTCTAAAGAGCATCCTCAGCCTTGAACAATCTACTGTTCACTGTGGTAATTTGATTCTCAATTCATAACTGAAGAATGGAGCATCACTGTAAAATGTGGTTCTATAATTTTTTGTTCATGTTTTCAAAGTTGATGTTAGTACTAACCAAGCAGAAGGAACTAAACTATGAAGAATCAGGATAGAAAAATAAATATATCCCCACTGTCTATTGAACACTAGAAACTATTACTTCTTGCATTTATAACTCAAAGCATAGTTCTGCATTTATTTTTCTGGTAGATTAAATCTGATACATGCTGCAATTTTCTTGAAGCCTGAAGTTTTGTTTTATTGGTTAAGATTTACATGGCATAAAGGCAGTTAAAATGTGTACACTTTCATACTGATGGATCAAACTCAACAAAAAGCATGTGTACAACGCCTACCAAGTAATATGAAAAGTGATTTTCTTTTGTGCTCTGCTACGGGTTTGTTAATTATACACTGTAAAAAATATATATTTATTTATCTGTTTTTCTTGCATGTCAGAGATAACGATAGTGTCTATATAAACATACAGCTCAGTAAATATTACTCACCGTGAAGTAACGACAACCATATTAATAAAATGTTAATAATATGAAAGTATCTCAGATCATAAACTCTTTTTAAGTTTCCCACATTATCTTACTTGCTGACAGCTACAGGTTTGTTAAGATCTTGAAAAACTTGTAACTACAAGAAGCTTCAGGAAAATTGAGGTGTGTGTCACCAAGTATCTTAGCCTAAGATTCTGTCCTTTACTGATACATTTTGATTAATTCTTTTCTTTCCAACATATTTTTTCTTCTTTGTTAGATATGTGGAAATGTTTGAGATAATCTAACAAAGTGATTCCATGTTTCTTTTCTTTTATTGCTAGTTGATATAAGTTCACATCAGGGATTTTCTGGGTCATTGAATCACAATTTCTTATTAAAGTAGAGAAAAGCTGTCCTTGTTACACCTTTTACCAATTATGTTTGCTCTATTGCTTTACTTTTTTTAGAAACCATTTTTACTTGTTTTTAGGTCTGCCAGACTTTTCATCACCCTTGCTGAATCCTGGGTGTCTGCCACATACCAGTTAATGCTGGAAACAAATCACTTCTATTTCTAAGAATGAGTCTGGAAAAAAGCACACTAATTGGTCAATGTTTATTTTAAACCAAGTGAAGTCTGGTTACCTGCTTTCTACAAAGCTTTGGTAATGAGAAGCAGGGATCTATCAGCAAAGTGGAGTTGCTCTAGGGATGGTCTTTCTCCCATCTAAAAGTACCCTTGTTATAAGCTTTTATTAGAATTATGACTTGTACAATAAAGATGTTCTGACATGTGCTACCAAAATTTTAGAAGAAATCTTGAGCTATTTGCATCTTCAGTAATTTAGTAGAGTCTGCCATGTGTATGTTTCAAGTTGTCCCAAGGGTAAAGGGAATAAAGCTGGGAGCCTTGCAGTACATAAGTGACTCACTTTTAGAGATAAGAATAATGCTTAACTTCTATCCAAAATAAGGAAGAATTTCAGAGGAAAATATTTAACTATGATGCCAAAAACTGTATCTTGGCAGTAAACAATGCATAAACAACATTCAATAATAGTAAACATGCGAAAAGTACGTAAGTTTGGAGATTTTCTAAGTACTTAATGTTGCCTCATAATTGCATTTATAAACCACAGATATTTCATGTAAATATTTACTTATATGAGTACATTTTTGTTACCTAGCATTCCCCTTATATTTCAATTCATATTAATTTCAAAGCAGAAGATCCCAAGATCAAGTGGGAAGGGAGCTACATTTAAAGATGCTACTTTTGAAGATGCATTGTATCCAGTTTCCTACAATTACAACAATCATATCTTAGAAACTTCAGAATTTCTTGTCACTCTTCTTTAAATATATATATATATAGCCCCAAATACATCTTTTTGAGTTGGCAAGAGACAAAATTTAAAGCAGTGCACTGAATATACTTCTCCATGGTCTTAGTCTTTGTATTGTGCAAATATCTTCAATTTTTCAAGCTGCTTATTTAGTACTTCTGAACTTTACTTTTAAAGCTGTACCTGGACTACCCAAACGTATTTGTTCATGTTTTCCAAACTCCCTTCTATTTTTTAATTAATTTTGATAAACTATTGTTTGACCCTGTTTAAAAATGTACAGGATATGGTTTACAACAAGTTAAATCTAATGTAAACTTAGATTGAGCATTTAGAAATATTTAGATTGCTGCCCTTGGACCTCCGCACTCACAATTTAAGGTTTTATTTTACGCGGCTGCTGAGACATGGAATTTTGATTCAGACAATGGGCCACTTTCTCAGTTCACATAAATCAGCTAAGCTCCATTCAAATACAGCTCCAGTCCTGGGTTAAGTTAACAATTTGAGATTTGGCTCAGGGGCCACATCTAATATGACATTCCCTTGCCACAAAAGATTAGAGCGAAATGCTGAGGTCACGAATAAAGATCCAAGTTGAACAAACTCATGGAAACAGTAACTGGATGTGGACTGAGATATTAGATCTTCCTCCCATCTGATAGAGCAGCTCTGTTGTGTGGCTCTTTTCCCATGTGAGTCTGGAGCAACAGTTTGTATGGGCATGGCCAAAGCGGACAGACTTCTCCACATCATGTCTGCACTGAGCCATGCACAACTACATAGGATGTCCAAGTTTTGGCATATTCCTGCAAATCCTCCTCCTTGGTTGTCCTCTCCATGACCCTTCCAACCCCTTCACTGCTGTGCAATGTATTAGAGGCTCTACTGGAAACAGGGCTACAGCAGGACACATTTTCCAGCATTTGGTTTATAAGACCCATTAGAGAGGTCTAATTCTGGAAGAAGGCTACAAGTGCATGCATTAAAATCATTCTCTCTCTTTTCTTATTGTTCAAGATCTTATAGAACCTTTTATTTTTATCCACTGAAAAAGTTTTTAACCCTTCATTGTCTTATCTGTATATATGCACTGTAAGTCATGATACTGTTTGCTTTGTTCACATTTTCGTTAAACTGATATGGCTGATATGACTGTATTTTGATTTTAAAAGATTCTGCTTTGATTTTTCACTGCTTCTTTTGTTACATTATGCAGAAACTTTGCTCAGTTTGTCAACAACTGATACGCCATCAATGAGAGCATAAGATTATCTTGCTTTTAATTTTGAATATTTGTAAGAAGGGAATTGTAAAACTGAGCCTCCAGTTCCCCTGAATTACATTAGGAGGGAAACTGTGAATGATTTTCTGTTCTCAAAAGTGCAATTGAGGCATATTTTCATGTTTGCTTTTATAATTTTAGCTAAAACAGCTTAATATAAAGTTTCAGATTAAGCCATTACATATATTCTCAGTGTCACTCAGCTGGTTTGAAATAGTCTTGTAAGCATCAAACAGAATATGAGTCTAGTCTGCTATTTTATTAAAGTAACAATGTGTGTGGGATATTCAGCAGTGTTTTTCCATTGTGGTCAAAGTAGCTTGGAGATCTCAAATAAAAAGAAAACAATCTCAGGACACTTGAAGATCCTCTCTCTCTCTTTTTATTTTTTCTTTTCTTTTCTTTCCTTGATTTTTTTTTTTTTAATCTAACAGTGTATGACTATATGACTACACTGCTTCTTTTGGATTTATTACTGCTCAACAATGAAAATCAAGCATAGATGTCTAGGATAAAGCACTGGAGGGCAAAACATCTTTAATATACTCTTTAAAAAAATTAAACATTTTTCTCATGGTTTTGATTACTTAGGTCAGAGCAAGAAAAGAATAAAGCCATTTACACCACTATCTGTAGTGAAGTAGCTCAAACTGTTAACTGGATTATATGTAGGCTACTAAGACTCAAGTGTCTACTAGCTACATTCACCAATACAGACTTTGGTAAAAATTACATGTATGAAAGAACCATAAGAAGATGGAAGAACCAAGATTTGGGACAACCTGTTTTCAAGACCTTACACACTTATATTCACTTATTTCAAAAATTCTACACTTTTTTTCCCCTGATTTTTATTCTTTTTTTTCCCCCAAACATACAATTCACAATAAGCTTTTTAGCACTATTTTAATTTTGCTTAAGTGACTGCAGATCTTATTTTCAATAGTAGAAGGAGGACTGGATTACCGAAGGAAGAAATATATGAGAATCTATATAATTGTTATATCTCAAAAATGAAATACCACGGTTTCATCCCGTCAGCTGCCAAGGCCCACACATTCAGTCAGCTAAGTGTAAGTTTCTCAGATACGGAAGAAATCTTGGCCAATGTTTGAGTTTTTACTAGTATTCTTAGTTGCTGTATACCATCATCCATATCCTCAGGCATTATTTTTGAATAAATGGTGAAGAACATGACTGATAAGTTCATGCAATTTTAGAAAACATCTGCAAAGAACCTGAAGCTATTTTTCTTTCTTTCAAATTCTCAATCCTTTAAGAGGATATGGCTCTTCTTTATCAGGTGGTGTCAAATATCACGTTTCATTTAGTCTGAACTTCACATTAAAATCATGTTCATTCCCTAACTTCATCTTTCACGAATAAAAACAAACTGATAAAATTTCCTGGGAAAACTCATTATGTAAATAAAATGTTTCACTATTACAGATACTTATCACTTAGAAATAAGTGAAAGTACTTATTTTTAAGTTCCAAGTAATTGAACTTATTAAAATCAAATATCTTGTTAAAGATTTGTTTCACACACCCTTTTCCAGAGAATCTCCAAATCTGATTCAGTGCCAGAAGCCTGCCCTTAGGCAAACTATTACTGTAAGTATCTCACTACAAAAATACAAAGTCTAAACAGTTTGGATTTGACAACAACTCCGCAATTTCTAGATTACCGTGGTCCTTACAGTTTGTTAGATTTGTAGTAGTAATTTGGGTAGCCACCCTTCCTTTGGATCCCGAGGACATCAGAAGTGGAATTTATTTATTAAAAATAATAATAATTTAAAAAAAAGATGTTTAACATAAGCCACTGGTGTGAGACTGTCACTGGTATTAATAATAACAATATAATGGTAAACGGTCTTAGAACTCACATGTCAAACAGTTTCACAGAATCACAGAATTGCAGGGGTTGGAAGGGACCTCCAGAGATCATCGAGTCCAACTGCCCTGCAAAGCAGGTACCCTACAATGGGTCGCACAGGTAGGTGTCCAGATGGGTCTTGAGTATCTCCATAGAAGGACACTCCACCACCTGTCTGGGCAACCTGTTCCAGTGCTCTGTCACTCTTACCATAAAGAAGCTTTTCTGCATGTTTGTACAGAACTCCCTATGTACAAGTTTCAGGCCATTACTCCTTATCCTATCGCTACACACCACTGAGAAGAACCTGGCTCATCCATTTGCCTCCCCCCTCCCTTCAGATATTTATAAACATTAATCAGATCCCCCCCAGTCTTCTTTTCCCTAGATTACTCAGTCTAACTGCTCTGCCTAATGGAACAGTGGATGAAGGTTACATTATAAATGCCAAACTAGGCATAACAGTGTCACATCACACATTCTCCTCTATAAGTATATGGAATGTGGTCTCAAAATTTCTATTAATTGAACAAGTGATATACTAAAAATTGCAAAATTAGTTACTGGGACTTCACAGTATCAAAATAGAAAAGACTTCAAATAGAAATATGATAGAAAAAAAAAGGCCTCTTTATTCGAAGAAATCTAAGTGTCTATAAAAATCTGAGATGGCAAACTGGAAGAGACTAAATGCACTATTAAGGGTAGTAGTGCAAAAAAAATGCAAACTCCAATCAGTAGAAGTATCATGGACAACAAAGAAAGTTATTCTCTGTCCTTTTAGACCTTGGACAAAGAATCCTGCCCAGCACAATACACTACAAGAAGGATGTTGACAAATTTGAGCACAAAGAGGAACAAAAACAGTGATACAAACTTTAGAAAATACGAACTTTGAAGAAGGGTTGAAGGAACTATGTTTGTTTAGTCTAGAACAGACTGGGTGTAGATATAACAGTCTTCACAATGTAAAACAGTCTTATAAAGACAGCTCTTCTTTATTGCAAGGAGAAGAAAAATAAGATGCATGTTGTGCATTTTCATAATAATAGGGTGATGAAGCGCTAGGATCTGTTGTGTAATGAGAATTTCTTTCCTTACAGTTTTTAAAAACAGATTAGATAAATATCTTCAGCTATTTCATAACCTGATTATACCTATTTCTGCTTCTGGGCAAGAGGTTTGCAGTGGATCCTTAAGAGATCGCTGTGATCCCATACATTTGCATGCTTCCAAGATTTCCTTTGACAAAATAAAACAGTATCAAATATGAAGGGATTAAAAAACATCCACTGGTAAAAGTCATGGAGCATAGTAGATATAAACCAAAGGAGATGACGATTCAAAGTCTTTCATGTCTGGTCCTCCAACCACTAGGTAATATGGCATTACCTCATTGGGTTGTGTTCTGCAGAGACAAATCATGCTTACATCACTGGAGTGACAGGTAGGGGAAACCTGTTTTCTGTCAATTTATAAAGATAGATGCTTCTTTGGCACTATCAATGCTGATGTGCATATGACCAGTGCTAAAACTGTAAGCATAAATGGGATTTGATCAGATTAAAGAGTCAAGATTTTGAATGTTGGCTATACCAAAACACAGGATAGATACTTAGCAGGGAATCCTGTATCCTGGGTGGGTTTTGGTCTAGTCAAGCTAAACAATACAAAATCATTTTGGAAGATTTAGCATATTCATTGTATTATTCTTGTGATTTTGCTGTGCTCAGACAAGATTAGTGCTTGTGAATATTACCAGATATAACAGCAAAAGAGACAGGCACCATTTCTTTATCTACGCAAGCACAGTGTGAACTACAGTGGCAATGTTAATGCTAAAGGACTTTCTCAGTTTAAGGGAGAACAATTTCATCTTCAGGCTGAAGCAGAAATTACTTAGAGAAATGGATGAGTCTGGTAAGGCTGCTCATCCACTAGCAAATAAGATTAAAAGGAGTGTAGGTTAAACAGCTATCACTAACATCTCAGACAGGATGTAAGCCCATAATTTTGAAAAGGAATCTAATATCCTTTGCCTGTTGCTGTTCTGTTCTGAAATTCATTATCCACAGTTCTTATAAGCAGAATTATTTTATTCACAGAGTTTTATTTCAACAGAATATACGACACTAATTTTTACTGAAAAATATAGATCCAGATATTTCCAGGATTTATAAAGAAGAATCAGATTAAATAGTGGGTCAGACTTGACACAAGCTCATCCAATAGTTTTTCTTACATATTTCTGCTGGCATACACCTCTTTTCCATCTGTCATCCTCAATGAAAATACTTCAAAGTACCAGAGAACATTTTAGATATATGAATAAATAGATTAGACGTTAGACACCGGACACCAAAGATGCAGTCCTCCGAACTCTTGATTATGAGCTGTCTAAAACAGTCTGAAATCCATAGATACTTATGGGTTTGACCATTTCATTCTCTTGACTAGATGTTCTTCTTGTGATGCATAGTTCCTACATCATGATGAACTCAAAACCTCTCTACTACCTAAGCTCCTTTGGAAGCTGCTAACAAGACATTCTTTCGCTTATTTTGTTTGAGAACACAGAATCCAGAACACAGTTTAAAACTTGCTTAATAAGTGACTATTTTCAAAAAGAATAATCAAAAGAGATTGCTCTCTGTAACAATCAGACACTGTTAATTTTGGAGAATAGCTAATAGACAATGTGATAAGTGTGTCAACAAAAAACCAATAAGGGGAGGGGAGTCTCTGTTGCATAGTGGTTTGTGTATGCCTTTAGCATAAAAATATGGGCATCTTTACTGAATAGCTTAGTACTTATCCCAGGATTCCAGACAAATGTATGTGGACTTAGCAGTTCCAAAAAAAAAAAAAAAAGATTTTTATCAGAAGAAAAGATTTAGTTTGGAAGAGGAAGGTCACCAGCAAAACAGTGAGGTAATTACTGTATACCTACCCTTGCTGTGTCTCAGTTGCCAGCGTTGTAAACTTCCATTACACCTCCAATTGGCATTGTTGATTGGACTACACTGGCATTTCAGCTTTGGGCATTGTGGTTTGATGCTGATGAAAACTCAGACAAACACTCTAAAGGCTAAATGATGACTGTTTTGTCCAGTGGCTATGGTATTTATGCCAGTAAAACTGTGAAGCTTACAAAAATACAATCAACTATTCCATGCCATCAAATCAACGACAGGAGCAATAATCACCTGTATCAATAAAAACCTCCAAAAATCTAGGCTAATGTCAGCATTATTGTGTTTAATTGGTAGAGTCCATTGTACTGTACTAATTTTGCCAGCTGAGAGATTTGTTGTCAGTGAGTGTGGTGTCCTATTTCAGGTATAAACTAAAAAATTTACCCTAGAAATATACCCATTTTTAGCCACTGAGTTTATCACTTTCATTGCCAAAGAAAATATTTTCAAAACTGAAAAACATGCAGGCTTTATTTTCATACTTGTTAAAAAAAAATTTCCACTGCTACACAAACACACCCGTGAGCACAAATCCCCAGTGAGGTAATGGCAGAGCTAAGAAGCAAGTCTTCAAGAACTGAGACTTGCTTATGTGGATAAAAAAATATTAAATTTACAGTCTGGGCTGCTGACTGCTATCTTTCACAGGTGCTGGACTTAATTTAGCCATATATTTTTTTTTAATTACTGGATTCAATTTTTATTTTTGTTTGCTGTTATAGAGAAAAATTGCCCTTCAGAAGCCTTTGAACCTAATTACTACTTTTTAATTACTTCTACTGAACTCCTTTTATTTTAATGGATATATCTATTTGTTCACTCTTCCATTTTTACTGAAAATTAACTATTTTCCAATAGGTTCTAACCTGGAAATCTTAACATTCCAAATGCACACACAGATTATATGACTATTCTGTACAGAAAAGGAGTTGCTTTCAAGAATATTTTATCCATATGTCATAAATATGGATTTCTGACAATGATTTGATGTTTCTCTGATGGAAATTTTCTGTGGATTTATGAGTCCTTTTGAGCAATGAAATGATACCAGTGCTGATTATATTTGTCCAGGGAAAATATTGACCTATGTCACGAAGCTTAAAGCTAAGCAAAACAAAACACGTATTCTGTAATAGAGAACTATGAAATTGGTTGTGGGAAGAAGTAAACAAGTTTCTAACCTCCCACATAAACAACTTCTGGGATCTCTACCAATTTTACCCAGATTATACCAGATTAGACACCACAAAGATGAAAGGTCCCTGAAGTCTGCAAAGAGAATCAGAAATGTCACATTTGAAATCCTAAAATAAATTCCTTGACATGGATGTCTGTGCACTCCTGGTCCACCCAAAAAAATATTTCTGTAGAGTGAAGACCATAATCCCCTTCTCTGAAGAGTTACAACTTAGTAGCAAATGTGACACAACTAAATGAGAATTAGAAATAGCAGCTAATGATAGATGTGAGCCACAGAGGAAGTCACAAGACACTGAAGCTTCTAAGAAAGTAACAGAGCAACTAGTGAGCAAAATTTGTAAGGAACGTATGAAAACAACAACAAAACGGAGGAAATGATCACCAGAAGTGCCATGACGTACCAGAGAAATCAGTATTTCACACAAGTTTATAGCTACAGAAAATGGTTTTGCCCTTCCACTCAGCAATCTGGGAATGTTGACTTAAATTATTCATAAAGTAATGTTTTCCATGAGATCTTTGGGAAGACAGACACACTGTCTTCACTGAGACTTCACACAATGATGTCCTAAAAATGCTGACTGAGATCAAAGCTGTTAACTCTAACAGTTCCGTGGAAAATTAGATGTCTTACAGTGTAACAGACTGGGAGACAAAAAAAGTGGATTGCCAGGTATATATATCTGATTAGTTTTGTGTCCATGGGAAAGCAAGATATCTTTTCACTTAAGTATGTATTGACTAAGAGATAACATGCTTCTGAGACTAGCTGAGTACCGATCTATCCGCCTCTAAGAAAATATCATTCTTTCAAATGAAGAACCCATTAGTGGTAAGTTTATGATAGCATCATTTGGAAATTATTTTTAGGATAATTTCTGCCTTTCTATGAAATCTATAATGATAGCACTGGACTAAGGGATTATAAGGCTAATATGAAGAAATAGAAAGCATATTAAAAACCAGCTGCTTGAGCAAACATGAGATCTATTTAAAACCATATATACAATGAAAAAAAAGCTGGCAGCAATTTGTCAGTCTACAGCATGTCAGATAATTTCTAGGTCAAAACCAAAATGAAGGACCAGAACTCCTATGACAGCAAAATTCTTCTTCATGCTACACCGTAACATGGTAATTTTTGGAATTATTATTGCACAGAATAAATATTCTCCTATCTATCATTTTTCAAACTCATTAGTGAAGAGGGCTGATTCAATACCAAATAGAAGTAATGGAAAAACTAAGACAGACATTAGGGAGAGTTGGAATAGTCCTCAAAGGAGGAAGTCTGTTGTGAATAAAGCTCCTTCCTTAAGATATGGCTTTCCTTGAATGAATGCACATGTCCACATAAAATAATAATAATAATAATATTTTTTAAAATTGTTTTCATAAGAAACATCAATTACTGTGGGTCTTAACGAAGCAGAAAAACTGAAGCTCCTACATCACCTCCTCTTCTCTGTGGCAAAAGCATAACTCCTACATCTCAAGAAATTTAGTCACAACTACTTACTGAAAGGCTTTTTGTAACATTCTTGAAGGAAATCATGAGAAAAGAGATAATAGTTATTCAGATTTAAAATGTATAATTTGAATATCAAAATAGGATACTGGGGAGTATCCTACTGGATTAGATGGAAAAGATGATGCAAATCTTGCTAGTGTTTTCTGCAGGAGAGATACCAGAAGAGTTCAGGTCATTAATTTTATACACATACATTTAAATAGTTTTAGGTTCATTCTTGCTGAAATCATGCTTTCTTTGGTCCCACAATCCAGCTGGTATTATCAGTTTTGTACTGGTACAGTAGAATGGAATTGATGACACAGTAGGAGCCTTGTCTAAACCAAATGAGTCTATGTAATCATTATTTTTAGCTAACACAGATTTTCCTGCTTCTCTGGTAATCCTTGCTATTCCAGCTATGCTTCTTTCTTAATGGAAGAGATATTCCTTACACACTCAAAAAACCCAACCCTTTGACTGCAAATAAAACAGCTAATGCTTCCTTAAGCTCACAGCGGTTCCATAGAGCAACTTAAATGAGAGGATGTTAGTTCATCTGTGACTGAAAACCAAAACCAGATGGATTAGCTTGTTAGAGTTCCCTAAATTCCCTAAAAAATATAACTATGAGTTATAGTCATGATTGGAAATACATTTCTTTTTTAGTTGCCTTCTTTTAAGCTTTTTATTCAACTGTTTCACTACACTGAAGCCCAGCTTTTAGAAAATTGTCCCATTTAATTTCTTCAAAAAAGTCTTACTGAACAAGGGGGAAGCAGCAGATGTTATTTTCAAATGTAAAAGATGTAGCTAAATGATGAAACAAGTTTGCTAGGTACAATTCATAAACCCTATGTATTCTACTACTCTCTTCTTTCAAAGAGAAGCCAAATTTGAAATACATTTAGAAAAAAAGGAGAAAGAGATATTGGCTTGCTGTTAAAACCATATTTTTCTTTATGAATCTTCCCATGCATTTAGGACTAATGAATGAATGTGATGATGGCTGGTGCTCACTGCTCTCTGTATCTATAAGAACATGTTTAGTAAAACATATGGAATTGTATCAAAGGAATTTATCAAAGGAATTTAGCATGAAGATATCAGTGGTGGATATCATAAGAGGCTGTATCAGGAAACAGGGAGATAGAGATCCAGTTTGGTCAGGACAGTACAATCATACACATCCCAAGCAACACAACTTTATACACATAAAATGTTTTAATAAGAAAATAATGTATATTGCATTTCAACTGATCTCTACTGTGCAGGTGATGGAACACAGGCACAAAGAGGTTGTGGGCCTCCTTCTTGGAGATCTTCAGAAGCCACCTGAATATGGGCCTGGGCACCCTGCTCTTTGTGGCTCTGCTAGAGAAGGGATTGGGCCAGAGGGACCCAGAAGTCCCTGCCAACCCCAACCATCTTCAAATTCTGTGAAATACCAGTAGAAATTGTGATTTTTAAGATTTTAAGGTATTCAAGACAGCTACACAGAGCTGCATGATACAAGAAAATATGAGAGATCTATGTTTTTTTGGGGTGTCAGAGCCCTTTTGGAGACTTTTTTGGGCAGAATACTTTCTAGCATATAAAATGGCATTGATCCGTACTTGTCCAATTGAATTGAGTCTTAATTTGTAGCAAAGCACATGTCTACTGGTATCTTAAGTGTCTTACGCTACTCATACCATCAACAGAGTTAACACATCAGTAAAATACAGAGAAATATTTGTTCAGTTCTGGTGTTGACAGATTTGATCAAATTAACTGTGCCCTAAACTCCATTGACTATATTCATCAAGAGTTTTTTGCTTATTATCAGATCTATACATATTACTTATATATACGCACACACCATAGATATTTATAACTCTGTTAAATTTAATGTGAACAATGCCAGTATGATCCTGTGTGAACAACTCTTTAGGAACAAGAGAAAAAGCAAAATGTTCATATGTAAGCTCTTTTGCAAAAGAATGTCTGAGGGGACTTTTAGTTAATTATTTCAGTTATTGTTAGTATTGTCTTCCACCCACAATAAAATTAAAGCCATAGACATCAGATGATCACAGAATCTGAGCAAGAGTGGGAAGAAATAACAATACAGTCAAATCACAGAGGGAATGAGAAACTATAAAGCACTCTGTGGTCATTCAAAGCAGGAATCATGCATGAGACTGCAGAAAAACTTCAGCACGGAAGGTCACAGAATGTTTTGTCTAATCCTTCAGTAGACACTCAGATTTGATCGAATCAGTTGCATCTTATACCCTATTGACTATATTGATAAGTAGAACTAAAAGTTCTTTTCTTTTGTAACTCATAGTTCATAATAGTAAAAACAGCTAAAGAGCCTGTGTTTTGTGGCTGACCACCGACACCGTACTGAAGTTTTAATTTCTCTGCCCAGTGCCTCCAGACTGTAATGCAAGGATTCTTCTCCTCAGAGAACTGTTATGGCTCTCCAAATCATATAATTTTCTGTATCTCCACCAAAGTGAGTAAAGTTGTGTCAGTTTAAATATAGATTTAGCTATCTAAGAGGGAGAGGTCACATTCAAGAGACAGACTTTGGAATAAGGTATGTAAGTTCCCTGTACATTTTGCCATTTGACTAGATAAGTCAGTTTGATCTTTGCATTTGCATCTTGAAAGCTGTATTTGCTTGTGGAATTTGTACATAGGCAAAAATTTAGCAGGCTGTCTGTTTAACAAGGAATGTAGTTATCAGTTTTCTATTTAAAGATTTCTTAAATTTTAAAGTACTTTGTTCAAGTGAGCCACTATACTTGGTTATGATCTTTCCAGATCTTGTAAAACAACACAGGCTCAGAGTGGCTAAAAACTGAGTGAGGGTTGTGATCTCAAAGAACTTCCAGATGCTTCAATAAAAGAGTGGCTGTTTTATCAAAAAGGATGGAGGGTTGTGATTCCCTCTATGTTCAGCACTGAAACAGTGCCTGGTATGCTTCAAAGAGACCCTGTACTACTGACAAAGATAAACCTAACTATTACTGACTTGTGGTCAATTAAAGAGCTTGTGGAACCTTTCACGTGTGCAAAGACATTAACCTCTGCCTCCTGGCCAAATTATACAAGGTTAATAAAATCAAGTCCCAAACATTTTGGATCCAGTTGTGCATTCCTTGCTCAAAGCTGGGTCCTTGGATCTCTCCTGGTGTCTTTTGAACTCAAATGAGTTCCATCGGATTAAAGCTGCATGGAATTTGGCTCTAGAATCAGTTCCCTTTCAGATCGACTGTGAGAAGGCATTGGGAAATTTACCAGAAGCAGATCATTTTTTGTCTTGTTTTGGTTTTAATGTTGTCATTTGAGTGGGAGGTATTTGAACTCCAAAGATAGAAGTGGAAATCAAGAAGCCAGCTAAATCCCAGTTGACTGTGTCCATAAGCAGATGTTTTAGAATAGTACAATTAATAAGACTGTGCAAGAAAGCATCAATTACAGTAAAAAAACAGATTGCTGGCACTTAGTGTACACTTAATGTATTCCAAGAAAAGAGCACCATGAAAGTAGGAGTAAAACAAAAACTTTTTAGTTTTGTGCTGCTAAATCATATTTTCTTACTAACTACTAATATCAGATGAGTTGCCATTTGCTGATTAAAACACTTCAACATGATAAAAGCTTTCATTTCTCTCTCTTTCTCTCTCTCTCTCTCTCTCTCTTTTTTTTTTTTTTAATTTGAACAAGCCAAGCTTCTTAGTATCTTGAATATGAAATTTAGGGACAAATATGGACACAGTTCAATTGACTGATTATATTCTGGAGGCTGAATGCAAAATGATTTATTATTTTGGCAAACTAAAACTTCAGGATACTTACACTAAGCATCTCAGATTCTAGCATGATTATGCCCTAAAAGGTTCAACTTGTCCCTTAGTCGACATACCTATAGGAGTAGTTTTTCCATTATTGCATGGAGATTTTATCAGTCAAAAACTTTTCAGGTTAATATGAAACACTATAAAATGAGATCATTACACAGAATTCTGGAGAAAGACAGCTAAAGATTGAAAAAGAACAGATTTAACTTCAACAAATAATGTATTTTACTCAAGTGTTCCTTGCAACTAAGTCAGATATGTGGGATAAGAAACCTCTTTGAATGTGGGAAAAGAGGGAAGGGGACAGAGAGAAAGATTCTGCAAGAACCCAGATGAGAAGATAAAGGTGAGGTTAAAGTAGCTCATGTGAGGTAACCTCTCAATAACATATTGGAGTGACTAATTGTGGAACTAGGAACTAAGAGAAGCAGGTTCAGACAAGGAATATGAGTGTATAATGAGAGACCAGCAGTAGGGAAGAGTCAAGTAGCATGCCTGAAAATAATTCAGAGGGAACTGAGATAGTCATGCTACAAAGACAGCAAAATCCTGCACCAACAGCAAGTACCACTGACTGTGAGGACACAGTCTAAAAGATCTCCTTAACACCTAATGTTCAGTAATAAATGAAATACAGACAGGTTACTTTGTGATTCATGGTCTGGGTAGTCACTCCCAGACATGAATTTTGCTGTGGACTCAACCCTTTGCTAAGATTTGACAGAATGAAATTCTAATTTTTCACTCAGTTTGAAACAAACAAACAAAAAAACTACTAGGACATTGTTTAGCTCCCTGTTATACACACAAAGACATTGAGTGGAATTTTAAAGCATATTTTTATTTTAGATAAGTTCTCATCAAAGGGGCCAGCAGTTTGAGGAAACATGAAGCTCTGAGACTTTGAGATGAGTGGAATCTTTATGGACAGAAATGTAGGCGATTTGTGACCTGGCTGGCTCATTGTGGTTGTAATTGAATGAGATGACATTGGCAATATGAGAAAAAGAACCTGTCCTTCCAGCTGAGGCTCATCCTGCCAAACATCTGAAAGCTTCTTGAATATGTGTACTGCTAAAAATAGAATTTCAGAATCCTTGTTTTCTCTTGCAACAATGAATATGACATTATTTAAATTTCTTTTCAGATATGGTCTCCATTGCGAATGCTGATACATTCATCCCATTTTCTTCCATATGTAGTCACTGCTCTTTTCTCACAACACCAAAATGCAGCTGCACCATGAAAAGTAAGGGATGAGAAAACAGGCATGCATGACTCCTTGACAAGTAAAGTTTTCCAAAGACTAAGCCAGGAGAACACAGAAGTCTGGAAGATGGCATCCATTCCCTTGCGTTCTTTGAAGTGGAGAGAAAGAAGGCATCTCCTATTTTCCTCCCTCATATCAAAATAGATCCTTCTTTTTTTCTGCACATCTATAAATGCGCTTTATGCTCTGATTTCACTGTAGTAATGTGATTCAGCGATTTCATAAGGCGACTTTATCTAGAATGCTTTTCTCCAATCATCATCAAAATTTTAACAGATTAGCAGGTGCTTTAACCAAATATAATAAAAAGAGTTTGTTGAGAATACCAATGAAAACATTTTTTTTTTAATAATGAAAAACTGTGGAAGATGTCAAATACAGTGAAGATCTTGGCTTTGAATGCAAAAGGAGCGTGAAGCAGACACGAAAGATGTAGAACACCCATTTGTCTTTCACTGTGGCTCAGTGATACACAGAATTCCAACAAGGATCTTTGTAGAGAGAGTGGCAAGCAGAAAGCCTTGTCATGACTGCTAGTGAGTTTACGCAGATAGTCATCCATGGAGACAAACCAGAGGAATGTGATTAATGAGCTGGAATAACACCATCTTGATGAGTACTGCAGTTTGTGCTACAGTGTTTCTTCCCACTGAACACATCTGTCACAAACACGCTCATGAAGTCATTTGCTGTTAGCTTTATCTGCAGAAGCATTCTTTGTGTGCTGACATCATATAAATTGTGCCAGGGTAAGCAAATAAAACCCTATGGCAAACAGATTAATCTAACAGTGACACCTGTCTTCTTAAATTGCTGTGGCCAATTATTTCACAGGCTTCAGCTGAGAAAAACGCAAACAGGTCAGGTGAAATGTTCTAATGACCATCTTCCTTTGCAGTATAACTCCCTTGCTCAAAGTTATCATGGCTCACAGGATTAGTGGAGAATTCCAGTATAAAGCTTAGCAGAGGAATGAAAGGATTGTAGCAGAATGCGAGAAAACTGCTGCTACTCAAATTAGCGCTGTCTAGGGTAGGCAAATGTTAGCTCAGGCCTGCTCTGTTCTTCTCTAGGACTCTGTTGTAAGTCATCATAAAAGAGAAGACACCAGCTCTTTAGACTGATCTACTAATACTACGTTTATATTCTTATCTCCTCCCCATATGAATCACTGCTCTCCATTTTATGTGCTCTCCACTTCTCTCATCCTATCAACTTCGCTACCTTGGCTTTGGAGTTCTACTAGCTGCTCTCTTTGGCCATCATTAAGCCTTCACAGTGAAAATTCAGGCACTGCTATAATTTTCCTTAGAAGCTGACCTTTTCTTTAATTCCTTACAAGTAGTTCTACTTATCTTCTAGTTCTCTAACTCAAACCAATTTTTCCAACTCATGGTTTTACTGCAAAACTTGAAAATGCAGTGTTTTTCTTAAAACATTTTCACTTGTAGTAACCTGAGAGTCTCACATTAAAGTTTTCCAGCTCTTGTTTGATGGAGCTCAGAAACACAATTTCTGAGCTTATAAAAAGAAATAAAATATAGATTATTATTTTTAAAATTTATTCTTTGAAAAGGGTCAGGAGTTTGGAAAGTTAAAGTTGGCAGTACTCCTAAGCCCACTTTTCTTCAGTAATCTTCCTTTAGATTGATTAATTAGATACATTTGATGAGAAAAGCATCTAGTCATATACTGCCTTTTTGTATACCCTAACCAGGAAATGTTCTCTTGGTAAAACTCATAGTCTTTTCAAAGACTGAATCATTTATCCATTCATGGATTAAGTAGAATAAAGCTTTCTTCTTTAACTTAAACTGTTTACCCTGATCTCTATAATTAATTACAGAAACAAATGTACAATTACTTCTATATTTCTATTTTAGCCTTCCGATCCTCAACTCACTTGGCACCCATTTTGCAGACCCTCTCACAGAAAGATTGGCTGATATCCAGTGACATTCACACCATCCTTCTGCAATGCCAAGACACCATAAAAAGATTCATAAAATCTGCAGGCCCCTAAATCTTGTTACACTGCCAGGGAAGGAAAAAAGCAGTCATGGAAAATGGGGTGGTACCAACAAGAAAGATTAAGGAAGAGAAGGAAGGCAGAAGGAGCCTGGTTTTGTGATTCTTGACATAATATCTCTAGTTATATACTAAATACCTAGTGATACCAATAATGATAGTCACACAGGGAGCAAGTTCGATTAAGACAAAGAATTTGTATATTTAGAGT
Source organism: Gallus gallus (assembly GCF_016699485.2). Lineage (NCBI taxonomy): Eukaryota > Metazoa > Chordata > Aves > Galliformes > Phasianidae > Gallus > Gallus gallus. Next base: position 80,376,696 of record NC_052535.1, read on the forward strand.
CTTTTAGTGCTAGCTGAATAGAATTTAATATGATACACTTGCTATACCTCTCTTCACAGTGTATCCTCCTTTTGGCAAGATTCTCTAATCTTGCCAATCTTTCAAGGAGATAATACATGCCATCTGGAGGAAATGTTTCTCTTTCCCCCACCCTCCGTCTGTTATATATTTCTCTTTGATCTTCCCCGCCCCCAGCATTTAATCCTGTGATCATCTCTAGACCTCACACTCCCTTGTGTTTGCTCATTCACATAGCTGTACAATCATTTTCACTTTCAACCTCACAGTATTTCCATCTAGATTTTGCCTTGTGGTTTTATCACACTACTGAAACTGCTAGCCAGCAATCATCTCAGCTGAATCCTTCTTTATCTCCAATTCTAACACAACACTTTCTTCCTTTTATCTTGAATCTCCAAGTTAGCTTCCTAATTTGTTTGTAGAACTTTTGCTGTCTAATTTTATACTCTTTATTCAGGCAGACTGTATGCATCAATGTAATGAAATCAGAAGACAGTAAGAAGGGAACTCAAGATTTCACCCACCCAAGGGAAAGTCAAGTCTTACTAAATAATTTCTGAACAATAACTTTAAGTTTTCTTATAAAGAAGGCATTGAAAATTGATGTCTTATATATTTTCCTGAAAAGTCAGTTCCGGTGCTTTTCTATCTTCTTATTTAAAAGGTTATTCCTCATAACAGTCCTAAAGTCGTAGCAGCATTTTCAGCTTTTTTTCTGTCCCATCAGAGTGAACATGGAGAACAACTTGTTACCCTCATTTTTTCAGCAACCTTTTACATATTTGAGGACTCAAATCATATCACCTTTCTGCAATTATTTAGTTCTTTTTTTTTAAGACTAAACAATTTCAGGTCCCTCAATCTTAGCTTGTAAGGTGTATTTTTAGACCACTAATTATTTTACAGTCTTGGGGTTTCTCTCCAACTGAATCACATCTCTTTTGAAGTGGGACGTATAAAACTAGGGACAGAGGTGCAGCTGAGACCTTACCAGGAGCGAGAAAAAGGGAAAGGTGATTTTATTTATTAATTTATTTGGTAAAATGTACAAAGGATCTATGTATTTCAATGAGGGAAGAGGCTTTGTTGGTTTTGCTATGTTTTCCCTCACTCAGTGTGAAGGCTGATGGTCTGTCATAAGCTCAAAAACTGTTCTGCAAACCTGTATTTAATCACACATTCCCCATTTTATTACTGGGTTGTTCATTACTTGTGTCCTCATCATTATTGAATTGCATCAACAATGTCTCTAGTTTGCTAAAAAAAGAAAAAAAGAAAAAGCTTCTGTTTTTCTATTCTTTCATCCTGTGGTCAGCTTTTAACATGAACAATGCGGCACTCAGGATATACCCTTGTGGAAACACCTGACACATCCTTCCATGTAGACAATAAAGGAAATATGAATTTTTGAACAACAGAGTTTGCAGAAATTATACATAATGAATTTTCACTAGATTTATATTTCACTGTTGGCTTACGAAGATATTATCAAATGCAGTATCAAAATATTAATGTCAGTATGTATCTATATGACACTCACAGCTTGTACCCTCTCCCTAATTCCATAATAATAATTATTAATTATAATTATATAATTATATATATTATATTATACATATATGTAAAGATCAATATAATATAATATATAAATATAATATAACATATATATTGTAATTATTATTATTATTACAGACAAATTTAGGTTGCTGAGACATTATATGTTCTTAATCATAATGGTTGTTGTACGTTACTTTGTCTTCTGGAGGCTTATGAGCTCATTTCATTTTCACTCCACTATGAACTGCACTTCTAGGTTGCCTCTGACTATTAAGAGCATCCTAAGGTGAATTTAATTCGCCCCAGATGAGTAGAAAACATCTGAAAGTGACTGTTTGCCTTAACTCATTCTATTCATATTCAATTCTCTTTCTTTAACACACTGTCCTTTTTGCATATGGCAGGGTACTGCATGGTATATGTATTCACAGGAACACATCAGAAGGAATGAGCTTCCTTATGATTCTAGAGTGTTTCTCAGCAGCTAAGAAACAAAATTTCACGTACATCTGTGTTTTCCTCCAACTCACTACAGCTGTTTACTAGAAGAATAAGGAGTTTCTATGACTCATGATCATTTCCATGCAACTCTTGATTCCACAAATTCAAGTTAAAAACACAAATCTATGTACTGGAGCAGACTGTGGTGGGGCTCTGGCGACACATCTTGTCTGAAGAACCCACAATAGTGTGGTTTGAATTCAAGGAAATTTCTTCTTCTTTCACATATCCCCGTGCATGCTAAACTGATAGCAGTTGGTGTCACAGTATCTCTCTTTGAAGAGAGAAGTAGTAAGAAACAGTACAGCAGTATTTTTAGAGAACTACAAACATATATAACCTGCTAAGCAATGGCTTGTCCTTAGGCCTGCCTAGGTCACCCAACCCCTCTCAGCAGCTAGTTGAGTTTGCACGTTGTACCCATAGACCTAATGCGATGTCTTTTATACTCTTTCAGATGGTTGAGACCTTTCTCAGCACACTCAAATGGCCCTTCTCAAGTGACCCTTCATACAGTATCTGTGCCCAATTAACAGAATGGCGTGGAAGTCCTTATAGGAGGGTGGGTTGCAAAGCATAAAATCTGAGCAACAGCTTGATATTTCTTTTTGTTTCACTTCTGCAAAAGACCTAAAATTATGACACTTTATGTAAGAAAACTGTATCTTCCACAGCAGATGGAATATTTACCTGCAACATAAGAACACTAAAGTTTTATCTCTTGATCATAAAGGTGAAAAAATTGAGTCTGAGTCTTCTGTTTCAGAAGAAAAATTTTGGTTCTTGGATATTCTTGAGAGGAAAGGCAAGGAGGTCTTTTCCTTCAGTCTTTCATCCTCTATTCCCACCTCTTCAAACATGCTCTTTGACCAGATCTACCCATGCTGCTTATGCATATCGTCACACATTAAACAGTTCTCCTGAGCACAAGTTTTGTTCCTCTGAATACCCTTCATTTTTATGAATCCCCATTTTCTAGTAAAAATGACAGTTTTACCCCAGACTTCTGTTGAAACGCACATGTATCTTCTCACTAATTTCTAAGCCAGTTCTGCTATTAAAAACCTGAATTTCCTCTCCTTGAATGTACTAACACAAACTGTTCTTCTGGCCAGAAGCAGCGAAGAATAGAGCAGCCTGTGGCATTTCCTTCAAATAATCCTGTGTCTGTGCCAAAAGCCTACCTATTTTTTCTTGTGGTGAGTTCAGAATAGTTGTAGCTCATGTTAAAGGACAGTAAGCTCCTGAGTTTTTAAATTTGCTTTTAGTATACTTTGAGAAAGTATTGCTGGAATACATTTTAGGACTCATCAACACTTCAAAAAATTATTTATTGGCATTGATTTGAGCAGAACATAAAGAAGAAAAATGACTCCTTGCTCTACAACTGCTGTAAGAGGATGCGGGAAAGGTCCTTAGAAGTGCATTTCTAAGACACAACTTGCTTGGCTGATGAAGGCAGCTAAGGAAGTTCTCCCTATGTTCAAATTGATGTGTTTGCTAAAGTCTAATTTCCCCACCCACTCCTTTTCTCCTGCAATGTCCAGTCTTGAAAACAAACTGACAGATGTTCTCTTGGATCAGCTTGTGAGACTTGCAACGTCAGAAGTGCAAACAGACGTTAGCTGTTTAGTTCAGGAAATGAAATACAGACAATCTGATAAACAAACAGTGTTTATTTCTCCAGCTTAACGTGTGCTTTGGATTTCTTTTCAAAATACTCCTACAAGGAACTGACTATGAATATTAAACACGTGCTCCTAATTTAGCAACCTCAATGTCAAGGTCAGAGTGGTCTTTATCTTACTCAATTTGTATAGTGAGGCTATAATGCAAATGAAGGTCCCTGAACTCTAACTATATTAAAGAAACAATAACAACAAATTTTATTTACAAAAAAAATTAACTCCAAAAAAGCTTATAAGACCTACAAATACACAAAGATGAATTAGAAAAACAGGATTTAGGACAATGCATGATGTAAAATATGCTGCAATTTAATCTAAGAGAGACAAGCAGACAGGCAAACAAATGGAGGTTCATATTAGCTGATACATAACTATATAGTTTGGACTGGGGCAAGCCAGAGTGGAAAATATTCTTAGACTCCAGTGATTCAGAATGCATTTTAATGTTTACTGGGTCATGTGTTTAGACATCATTCAAATGGCTCTTCCTTTACTAGGACCAAAATTGATCCCTATTGCAGCATTTTGGTGAGACATTATTTCATTGTGAATTCTGTACAGGGATATGTGATGCCCTGATTTTCTGCCATAACTAAGTGGACTACACAGCACAGAAGAGACCAGTATCCATGGCTCCAGAATATATACAAGGGTCTCATACCTGTCCTATATATATACACCAGGGGGGAAGTGAGCTGGCACAACAGCATAACTTATACCATAAAAAGTCAGCAAGGATATTTTTCCTATTCTGAGATACAGAAGAAGATTTAGATTGTGTAGTAACTCATAGTATTCTCTGATGAGCAAGAGAGCTACATGCTTTCTGTCCTTTGGGGCTTGCATAAAACCACAGCTTGGCCCTTAAGAAAGAGGACAGATACCCATTGAGTCACCAGTAATATTTCCTGCATTGCTTCAGACACCTCCCTTCCAGCTATGCAGTAAGCATCATATTCACCAGAAGGTGATTCAGGACCCATGAAACAGTCATTTTTCCAAGCAGCAGAGAACTCTCAATGAATGAGTTATAGTTTGAATTCATTTAAAAGCTGTTCAAATTCAAGTGAAAGAAGTTCAACAAGTAGCACTGTGCCATGAAAACTCTTACTTGCTATTTAAAAAAAGACCACTCCATATTTGACACCTTTCTTCTTTTTTTCCTAGCCCTGATTTCTGTGTCACTCTTTTTTAATGGCAAAAATGATATTAAAAAGAAAATTTAAGAAGTGGTTGTAGAGACTTATGTACCCCCTATAGTTCTTGTTTTGTCTCTTGTAATAAACAGGAGCTGGATGAGTACTCCTCAGAAAATAACTGATGATTCACTTAAACAGTGGAAGTATTATACAATAAGCTTATCAGAGAGAAATTATGTTTTATTTTGGCTATGAGCCAGCAATCAAGAGAAAATACCTTTCAGATTTTTTTTTTCACCCAATAAGATGCAAACCAATAAGTCATGAAAGATTCTGTGAAACTTCCTGTACTTATCTTAGACCTCTAGCACTTCAGATGAAGTCATGCTATTCATCTCTCTGTATTTGTCTTGTACTTCCTACGTGTTGTCTGAAATCTTCAGGTGCGATTACAAAAGAAGCTAACTAATAAGAATATCAATATAGCTATGAAAAATTCCGTACTCTAACAGCAATAACACAGAGACTACTATTTGTACATAATTTGAAATATTTTCCCCAAGCTCTTCCTTGTAAATATCATCATAAATAATGAAAACATTCATGTTTTATACACACAGAGCCCTTGTTTCCTTCTGATCTACGTTTCAGACTGAACACTGTTTCAGGAATCTCCTGTCTCCTAAAAGGGCAAGTTGGGATCAAAATATAGACTTTCATTTTTTCATATTTTATGTACTGCTTTGCAAATAAAACAGCCAATCTTACCTTTAAAGAAATAATGAGATGCAGCAAAATTTATGGCTTTCACATCTCAAGCCACATAATGTCTTTAGTTGTCACATATAACTTTCTGTAAGAGGGATTGCAGCTGTCTACAGAATCCATTCTTGAACTCTGTCCCTATAACACAGGAAACAAAAGAATACTTCCCGTAATTAAAGATTCTCCCTACTGTATTCAAGGTCCTTAACTAGAAGACAGTACTAGCATTTCTCCATTTGTCCCTTTAAAGGACTGTGAAACCAGGTGCAGCTGGTCAGTAAATTAAAGTCATCCCCTGTCTACTTAGACCCAGTCTGTGGGATGGTATCAAGAGAAAGCCCAAGGCACTACCTTGCAGGGTTGAATGAGTAGTATCTCTAATGTGAAGAGTGAAGGGTGAGTCATATGCAGCAAGTAAGGTTTGCCACGTTCGTGTGGTCTTCAGATGAGCTATGTCAGAGGTCTTTCTCCTTAAGTCATTGTAAAGCTTCTGGAAGAAAAGGAAAGGCTCTTTAGCAGGATCTGTTGCAATAGGACAAGGGGAAATGGTTACAAACTAAAAGAGAGGAGATTCAAATAGTATATAAGGAACGTTTTTTACAGTGAGTGTGGCGAGGCACTGGAACGGATTGGCCAGAGGGGTGGTGGATGTCCCATCCCCAGAGACACTCGAGGCCAAGCTGGATGGGGCTCTGAGCAACCTGATCAAACTGTAGGTGTTCCCGTTCACTGCGGGGGACTATATGATCTTTCAGTCTCTTCCAACTCAAACGATTCTACGTGCGGAGACAGAATAGCTTTCTACCCCTCCGCATCCTCTTCCCGCACACCTCCAAACGGCTGCAGCCGGGCTGCCCCTCGGCCCTTCCCCCTGGGCCGCCAGTTCACCAGGCGTCCCCGCCCGAGGGGAACAAGCGGTCCCTCCCCGCCCGGGGTGGGGCCTGGCGTTGGCGGTGCTCCCGCGGCCGCTGCTGGAGGCGGTGGCGACGGCCCCTGGCTCGTCCCACATATATCCCCGCCGCTCTGTTCGTCCCGGTCTGTCGTCGGTGTGTCCTGCGGCCGCTAGGCCATGGCCGGGCCCCTTAGCGCTGCCCGCTAGTCCCGGGGACCGAGCTGCCCTCCCTCCCGCGGCTTCGTATTCCAGCCTCTGCCTTCCCGCCTGCTGCTCTCTGCAAGGACTTCCCCACCCGTGTGTGCACTACTCGACTTTCCCGTCCCTTACTGCACCGCGACTGCACTTTTCCCCTTCCTTCCTCGCGCCCTTCCCGCCGCTCTCCCCGCCGCCGAGGATGCGGCTGTCGCTGCTCAGCCCGCTGCTCCTCCTCTGTCTCAGCCGCAGCCGCGGCTCCGCCGAGCTCCCGGCAGCCCGAGCCAAGTGCCCGACCCGCTGCGATGTCTCCAAGTGCCCCAGCCCCAGCTGCCCCAGCGGCTACGTCCCCGACCGCTGCAACTGCTGCCTCATCTGCGCCGCGGGAGAGGGGGACTCGTGCGGCCGCAAGGAAGACCCTCCCTGCGGGGACAGCCTCGACTGCCGCTACCCCATGGGCAAGCGCTTCGCCAAGGGGGTCTGCCAGTGCAAGCTCAGCGTCCAGGTGTGCGGCAGCGACGGCCGCACCTACGACAACATCTGCCAGCTGAAGGCTGTGAGCCGCAAGGCGCTGCAGCACGGTCTGCCCGCCGTGGCTCAGGTGCAGAAAGGAGCCTGCGAATCGGGTAGGAGCATGGCGGGGCCTGGGCGTGAGCAAGGGGGTGGAAAGAGGTGAGGTTTGGGGTGGTTGGGAGGGCTGGGGGCTCCTCCAGGGCCAGGCAGTTCCCCCTGTTGCTGGTAATCGCTGTAGTGTGGGTCAGGGGCACGTGAGGGGATCATGTCCTCTCTGAACAGCACAGATCCCTCTTCTTGATCCTCTGGTAGAGGCTGGGAAGGTTGTGCCATGATGGCATGGCTGTGGATACCACATATGTGGATACCACAGGCGCAGCTGTCAGATCAGTGCAGCACTGACACCCTTCACAGTCACCATCCAGGCAGCACTACAGGCTTGCCCTGATACCACCCACATCCCACTTGTTTTAGAATCATAAAATTGTTAAGGTTGGAAAGACCACTAAGGTCATCTAGCCCAAACACTGACTTAGCCTGTGCCGTCTCTAGACCATGTCTCTCAGTGTCACATCCACTCTTCTTTTGAAAACTTCTATGGATGATGACTCCACCACCTCCATGGGCAGCCTGTTCCAATACTTCACTCTTCCTGAGAAGCTTTTTTTAACATCCAACCTGAACCTCCTGTGGTGCAACTTAAAGCCATTACGTCTTGTCTTAGTGCTGTTACCTGGGAAATGAGACTGACCCCCGCCTCACTACAAGCTCCTTTCAGGGAGTAGCAGAGAGCAGTAAGGTCTCTCCTGAGCCTCCTCTTCTCCAGACTGAACCATCCCAGGGTTGGCACTCACTATTGATGCTGTTCAGTGACATTACATGCCTGGGCTGCCCTGCAGAGCTGTTGTCGCACATCCTACAGAGTACAGTCCTGCAGGTGTGCTCTGAGACCTTCCCTGGAGATGTTAGCAGATGTTAACTTATTCACCAGATGAGTATCTCTAGCAAGAAGTGCTGGTTAAGGCTGTGTAGCTTTAGCTGTGCAGAAAAAGCACCAGATAGAACATGTGAAGCATAATCTTTTGTCTGTTTTCCTCTGACAGGATATCCTATAGCCACAGTCTTGCAGAATTGAAAGGGGAATGGATGGCTGCAAGTTTTCCTTACGGTTTAAAGTACACAGTCAAGTTATCAGACAGTCTTTTGTTTATCAATAGCATACTACAGCATTTGCTTGTCCTAGGTTACTGTAATAATCTGTGATAACCTCAGGCTGGATGGTGTAACGTTAAAAAGCTTAGTGACCACCTACATTGAATTTTTTTTTGTCATTGTTACTAAAATTGGTCACTTCATAGAAGTGTTAACATTTCTAGTTTATTTTCACACACTTCCTTGTATATTATTTTAAGATTGTACTTCTACATCCTTTCAAATACTGTTCCTGGAAAGAAAAATCATATGTGTAGCAGGGTTTTAAATCATGTTTTAGTGCATGGCAGGCAAAGCACTTAACCATTCTACTTATTTATAGATAGCAAACTTCTTAAAACTAACTAGGAGAGGTGAAAAAGGACTATTGATGGCCTTTACAACCTTTCTGTGAGTAGGAGACTTTTCATATATTCACTTTTCAAAGAAAGCAAACTGTGACACAAGGTAGAACTAATGCTTTTTTTTTTTTTTTTTTCTTTTTCAAGCAACTGTTTTAGTGTTCACTTTATTTTGGCTTTATGTTTTGTTCTGGTAAACCTCAGCTTAGTTGAAGCATCTGGTTCTCTGTGAAGTTCTAATTTTTTTTACTCAATTCTACAGCTGTACAAACTGAAGCTCAAAGAAACTAAGCGTCTTGCCCAAGGTCATATTGAGCTGGTGGTTGAGCCAGGAATAGAACTCAGTTATGGTACTTTTTTTTTTTTTTTTTAACAATAACATGCAATGTCTGTAATGAGAGGTTTTAGAAGAAAGTCAACAGTTTAAAATTACTGTCGAGTGTCTCTATTTTCCCCACTGGTGAAAGAAATCTGGCCTCAGATGACTCAGAGTTTGGAGGCTTAATCTAGTTACAAAGTCAATCCAGTTTTACTTACCCATGCATACATTAAGACAATCTTAGGTGATAGTAGCCTTACATAGCGTGACTTAGGTCTTTTCAGAACCTTCAGTGGCTCTGAGGAGCAGCTCTAGAAACTTCTGCTTCTATCACAGACTGATAGAATGGCTTGGGTCGGAAGGGACCTCAAGGATCTTCAAGCCCCAATCCCCCTGCCACAGCAAAGCCACCAACCTCCAGATCTGGCACTAGACCAGGTTGCCCAGGGCCCCATCCAACCTGGTTGAACATCTCCAGGAATGGAGCATCCACAGCTGCTCTGGGCAGCCTGTTCCAGCACCTCACCACTCTCTCTGAAGAACTTCCCTCTGATATCCAATCCAAACCTTCCCTCTTTAAGCTTAAAACCATTCTCCCTTGTCCTACTACCCTCTACCCTTGTAAAAAGTCGATTCCCCTCCTTTTTATAATCCACTTTTAAATACTGGAAGGCTGCAGTGCCTGTGTCCTGAAAGCCAATACCTATATTGTTACCCTTGTGCATCTGAGCAGACCCATAGACTTATCAAAGACACTAACAGAAATGGTATGCAGAACTTCTAGACATATTTAAATTATATGTTACAAATAATTGTGATGATGGTGATTTTTTTTTATACCTGTTTAACTCAAGATATCACACGGTATGGTAATTTACTGAAACAGCTAACTTTTTCCTTCCTTTTGTCGCTTTCTCTGTCACAAAGTTCTATAGACCAGTGTGTAAGTAATGGCATCAATGTTTATCAAAGGCAAACTCTGTAATCAAAGACCTGTTCCTACAGAGCTCTGTTTCCCACCGTAACAAATATGAGATTTGACAATGTCACATCTATCTATTAAAATGTCCTCACCGAAAGTATTCATCAGATCACCTGTGATTTATGGCTGATTTATCTCAGATACTTTCTTACACATGTTTGTGAGCTCTCAATACAGCATTATCTGTACAGTTAACAATTCTTTGCAGTGTTATTTTGCTTATGGATTTTTCGAAGATAGGTCAAATGTAGAAGGATTTGTTTTGTTTTAGGAGACAAAATCCAAAAGACTGATTAGAAAACCTTTGAAAAAAGGAAGCAAGTCCCATTGGCTTTAATACTGGTCTTTTGCAGGGTTCTGCCTTGTATAACTGAAGTTGCTGTTGCAAAGTGGGTATGATGTAAAGCCTTGCCCTTGTCTTGCAAAGATTTGGCTGACAGGAGCCTAGAAGTTAAAAGCAGTTGAAAATACAGTTAGCCTAAGGAGTGTAAATGCATGTAGTTCTGCCTGGGGTATTTGGAATGTGCAAGTGTGTAACTATAAAGATACAGAGGAGTAACTAACTGAGCACGTCATTGCTTGCATTTCTGAGAAATTGCCCAATTAAGAGGTAGAGGTCTCCTACCAGCATTGCTGTCATCAAAGCTTTGCAACTGCCTCCAGCTGTATTTAGGAAAATGCACTGAAAGGTATTGGCTGCAAGTAAACTCCAATTACATTTCTTTACTGATTGTTTTCCTTATGTCTGAGATTGTTTTGAGTTCCTGCAGGTGAGGATGAACCTTGTGCATTGTTTGGTATATTTTGAGAATACAATGCTTTACTGTTTTCATGAAAGATATGAAAAGAGATGTTCTCATACTGTCTCCAAGTGAGAGTCACTTGGGAAGGAGGAATAGCAAGCTTCTGAATTCAGTGAGCTGGTTAAGTACCTTTGATGGAAAGCATGTGCTAGTTTTTCTGTCTAGTCATTGTGACTGCTGTACTGCACAAGAAAGCAACTTTGGTGTTGGTTCAAATTGTTTTCATCTGTTCATGGTAGACATCCATTGTATAAACAAGTTGCCTGAACCATAAAGTGGCATTAAACCCATCAAGGCTTTATGGTCAGTGCACATCTATGCAACTTGATCTTAATGCTGAATTCATCAGAAAAGCTGCCCATGAACCTACATTTCCAGCAGATGTTTCTGTTTTTTAAGTAGAGACTTTATAATCTTTTATTTGTCTTTCATTTATTTCCATGAAAGCACAGTAAGGACAATATTTATCCCTGGAGATCAGATCTGCCAGGTTGCAGTCTTTCCTTAGACATAATAATTTTGCTGAACATACAGATCCTTTCTGAAGTTGGTTTTAGAAGAGGAATGGGAGAACAGTCTCAAAAGAACAAGTTTCCCAGGCTCACAAATTCCTAAGGAATTTAAAATTGTGACACTTTAACACAAAGTATTGTCTTTAAGAAAGCATTGAATGTGATTTGATTGAATTCTGCAGTAAGTTGGCAGATACTCAAAAACTTTCAGTCTTCTGAAATTCTAAATGGTTCTAATTTTATTGCCTTCAGAGGGATAGAGGGATAATGACCATTTATTTATGCTGTTTTTTTTTTTTCCCAGTTCTTTTCCAACTCCACAGATTTGTTGTTGCTCCTGATTTACAGCAGTGTTAATGTGATTGGAGTGAGTTTATTGTCTCTGCAAGAAAGTAAACATAAAGCTATTAAATGAACTCGCATCCTGTAGGTAACACTGTTATCAAAGAATCATAGAATCATAGAATTACTCAGGTTGGAAAGGACCTCAAAGATCATCAAGTCCAACCGCAGCCTAACCATAGTACCCTAACTCTAACAACCCTCCGCTAAATCATATCTCTGAGCACCACATCCAAATGGCTATCCAAGTCTTCTGCTGAAAATAAGTGACTCCTACCTGACTGTCACTTAGCTTTAGCCATATAAATCCAGTGTCATTGGAGCCCATAGAATTGGAACGGTGAGATCAAATTTAACAAAACAGATGGAGTGATTTAAATGCCAGCTTATGAACTTATACCCAAGTGTGGATTTCAAGTGCTCTGTGAGAGGTGCTGGAATGAGCGTTCAGATTTGCTGAATCTGGTTGATTTGAGGGTATGGATTGGACAAATCTAGTCCTTTTAATGAGAAGTATACAAAAGTCTAAGGACTTGTCCAGTATAAATTTGTTTTTTGCTTCAGGTTTGCAGCACTTTTTAATGTCTTGGTTATTTTATAGATAGTTAATTGGCTTACATTATTTCTTTTTGCCAAGATAAATTAGCTTTGGCTAATGTGAAATGATTTTGAACATGCAGTAACAACATGGAAAATAATGGATGCTATTGAGAAACCTTTGGAAAAAATATGCAACAGATCTCAGTAGTAGGTCAATAGGTCAAAAAATAAGAAACTCAGAGCTTTTACAGTCACAGTCCAGCAGAGGTCTGAGAGCTGCATGGAACTGCAAGACAGCAAGAATGTCTGGCAGGGGAGAGGAGAATGAAAAAGGCACATTTAATTTTATGTTTCAGTGAGAGCGGTAGCAGTAGCTGTTATCTATCAGGTAATGCAAATTAAGGGATAGACTGAAGGTCTGACACACAGCTTCTTGTCACCCCCGGCTTCCAGAATGGGATTGAAGAGAGGTCAGTTTCTATGCAAGCATCTCAAGATTGTAAGTCAGTTTTCACCAGTATTTAGCCCTCGGCAGTTACTAATAAGGACAGCTCATCTCTCGTCAGCCCAATAATTTTCAGCTAGACCTATCCTACAAACTTTACATGTGTATTATTCTTAATCCTGATTTGTTTTAATTTTCCCCTTCCAGTAGGGAAGGCCAGTTTGGATTGACCTTCTGGTCTGGGTATTGCTATCTTCTGATTCCAGCAGCAAGGCTCAGGATTTGTGTTCAGACCAAATACTCTAACAATGACATGCAAAGAAGAGAAGCTTTGCTTCAGTTTTTCAGTTTCATCTCTATTTTATTGCATTTTATTTTCCTCCACTCCTTCAGTATTTATTTTCATCTGCTGTCTTATTCAGATTTTCTTTCTGCTTACCCCAAATCATACCAGGAAAGCCACTGCCACTCATAATGTTTGCCTCGTGATGGGTTAGGAACAGTGTGAAGCTGTGCTTTTGGCAGGCTTCTTCTTCTGCTTTTGGCCACATTCAGTGCTGTGACAATTTGGCATGAGTGGGAACAATTCAGCACTCAGCAGATGCAAAGAGATTTAGTTGCCCTTACTCACACAGAGCCACACTGATGTACACCAACAGAAAGCCTGCATTCACAGTACTTTTCCCACACACTTTTATTCTAGTGCAGTGGCTGAAGGTCTGTCCAACTGATTTTCACAGATGTGTAGTCATTTGTGTTAAGATACACTTGATGATAATGCTGCATCTTACCAGTGAACACGGCTGTGTATGCAATCAGTTAAAGTCATGTTAGTAGACTTCAAAGGATATTCTGCATAATCAGGCAAGCTTCTTGTGAGCTGAAGCTAAGATCAGTCTTCAGTGCCCCAGAAAGCAAAATAAATGACAATGTATTGTGCTTACATTTGTCTGACTTTTTAATTCTTGCTTGTATCATCTCTCTTAAACCAAGTACTGAAAGAAGTATATTCAAATTGTTTAGAGTGATTTTTCAGAGTGCATGAGAATGTTCATAGAAAGAATAGACTGAAACTAGTCCTGCCAAGTTTCATCTGTTTATACCGTATGATATAAATTTAGCTTGCTAAATGTAAGCATGGTTTCTTTCCCCTTGAAAGTAAATTTCATGTCCAGTAATGGGGAAAAGTACTCACAGGTTCTTGTGGAGAAATACCCAGTTGTCTTAGTCTGACCTCTTTAATACTTTTCTTTTTTTGTTCATAGTGGTGTTGTGTCTGTTCCAAAAGTTGCAAAGCTACTGTCTTCGCTTCAAGTCCTTAGATACAGTGGTGAAAATAACCTTTGAACTGAGAATTACGCAAAATAGTATAAGACGTACTGTGAGCTCCTTCTTCAGCATGAGTTGAACTTGGAGCAGATCATGTTGGCACAAAGCATCGCTTCTTTATAGTTGGTGTCATTTAGACATTAAAAAGTAGAAGTTAAAATGTAGACTCTCTCCCTCTTCACCAAATAGAATTCTAACTACTGGGCTAAATAGTGTGCTGTAGCACCAGATTTGCAAATAAGCATGGCATTCTACCACAAACACTGTTATTTGTTTGTGATGTTGTCATGCCATGATGCCTTTTTCCTCTACGATCTCTATTCCACAGAATTATATTCTGTGCATCTAATTGCTGTGTATAATGCTGTTTGGCCTAGTATTGCACAGACCTTTATCAGATGACCACTTATAATATAGTAAACTATTGCTGTGTTCTACTACTTGTTACAGCTTAAATGTGAGCTTGCCAGACTCTTTAGGTGCAAAGGTTATCATTTACAGCAAGTTTCTAGTGTATCTACTTCAAAAAATCCAAACTTGGGCTGTAAAAGCAGTTCCCAAATGCTGCAGCTATATTACTCAGCATCTGTTAGACCACATCTTAAACACCGCATCGTGCTGGACCTCTCCATACAAGAAAGACTTTGATAAACTGTAGTGAGTTCATCATCAAGATAACTGTGGGGATAGGAGCATATGTGCTGTGAGAGCCAGCTAAGGGAACAGGGCTTGTTCAGCCTGGAGAAGAGAGAGCTTCAGGAGGACCTAAGAGCAGCCTTCTGGTATTCATGAGGAAGTTATTGAGAAAGTGAACCCAGGCTCTTCACAGCAGCAAGTAGTGGAAGGATGAGAGACCATGGGTATGAGTTGAAACATGAATTTCTACAAGAAAGGCTCAGACTAGGTATAAGAAAAACTTCTATCTCATGAGAGTCAGTGGAGCAGTGGGACAAGTACCCACAGAGTCCATGGAGTCTCTGTCCCTGGGGGTTTTCAAGTTCCAACTAGACAGAGCATTTGAGCAAACTGGTCTACCTCAGTAGCTGATCCAGCTTTGAGCAGGAGGTTGAACCAGAGTCCTCCCAAGATGCTTTCCAACTTGACTTACCTTATGCTCCTATGCATTTTATATACTAATTAATCGTTGTCCCGTGAAAAATTCTATGGACAAAGAGAACTAAGAAAGTCAAAGAAGTTATAATCAAGTAATACTGCTGTTTAATTTTTTAAGGATCAAACAAAATAAGGTTTTTAACAAATCTTAATGTCTTTAGTACCTTTTCCAATATCTAGTTGAAAACTGTCTTGGTAGGAGAAACAGATTTCAAATCATCTTTATCTTATCTTTATCATCATGATAAATATAATCTTTACCTTGGTGAAAAGGGTACAGTCTTACTAACATATCCAATTCTTTCTGCTAGTATAGGTCACCTACAGTCCAGCAGTCCAAGATACAAATTCAACTTCATAGCAGATGTGGTGGAAAAGATTGCACCTGCAGTTGTGCACATTGAACTTTTCCTCAGGTAACTCTTTTAATTCTTTAAGTTGTAATTGCGTTGTTTTACAAAAGTCTACAAATATTTTCCTTTCTTCCCTTTCCAATTAAACAGAACAATGTACTGACTTTGATTTTGAGTTTCTAATGTTCACAAAATACTCTGAAACATTACAGCAGACTCATTTATTTGAAGATGGAATATCTAAAGATTGTGAAATTGAGATATCACATGATACCACACAATTACCACACAATTACCAATTTGTGTGTTCTGTTACAGTTTAGTAGATACGTTGTACTGGTTTTAGAGTGCTGTGCATATAAAATATGTATCTCATCTTTGGATGTGTCTTCATTCTTAATTAAAATAACTAAAATGTGTTGCATATTCGATTATTTTTATTATTTCAGAATTTTAAACAACAAGGCCAAAAGCAAGCTGAAAAAACATATCACCTTGTTGGTTGTTCCACTTTCAATGAGATCTACTGTCAGTTGATTTTATTTTGCCAGGGTGAACGTGAAGAGGCAACTTATTGACTGTCTGTAATCTATCAAAATCCATAAATGATTTCTGATAGGGAAAAAATGTGCTAAATTTGCTGTCCCAGACATACAGCGTAACTGAAGCTGAGTAGAGAGTTTTAACACTGAATATTCAAACCTATCAGTTGTCAGAGCAAATTACTACAAATATTTTAGATATTCCATTACTTTCATGTCCTTCTACCCAGGATACTCTAATTTTTTTGCATAAGCTTAAGCATTTCTTGGAGAATTCTTAGAGGCTATAAAAAAAAAAAAAAAAAACCTGGACTTTGTGTACATAATGATCGGTCTCTTGAGAGAGTGTTACAGATGAATGTTTTAAAGATCTTTGCATTCTATATGAAAGTTGTTTTCTTATTCTTGACAAGTAAATGTTTGTCCAGCAGCCTGCTGGGTGCTAATTGTTATACTGCCTCCTGCCTGGGATTGACTCCAGTTCTCTACTGCTGAATAGCCCAGAACTTTCAAACAATTTCCTAATAAGGATCACATCTTGAAAGAAGGAAGAATTTGTGGAGCTTTTCTCATCTTCTGCAGCACTTTCTGTTCCCCTAACAAATCTAAGGTCATTAAGCAATTGTTCACAGAGAAAAGTCGTCGTACTCTAAACAGTTTATAAAGTTCTAACTGTCTATATTGCAGCAAATGTCATTCCCCAGCAAATCTACCCGTTGTTAGTGTTTTTCATTTCTTTTGTCTTTTATGTTCCCAATCCTTTCAGTCTCCAGACATCTTTTTTCTGCCAGTCTGCCCTTGTGCTGCATGATTTTCTGAGATGTCCCCTCTTCGTTGGCTCCTCTGCCTAGCTACAAGGTTCACACTTTGTTCTTCATCAGCGTTTTCCCATTAGAGGATCAGTTCATTTTATCAGCTTTACAATTTTCTGTCATCCTTTTTTTTCCTCACATGGGAGAAACAGCTCTTGGGTCAGATGGGTTCCTCTTCCTTAGAATCCTTGTAGTTGGAATGGACCTCTGAAGGCCATGTAGTCCAATTCCCCTGCAATGAACAGGGGCACCACAGCTAGATCAGGTTGCCCACGGCCTTATCCAGCCTCACCTTGAAAGTCTCCAGGGATGGGGCATCAACCTCATCACTGGGTAACCCGTTCCAGTACTTCACCACTGTGACTTCAGAGTTTCCTGTTTTTTCCATGCTCAAAAGTAATATTAAGTGCATTGAATTTGATCTCTTTTATGACTTATATTTAAGGAGATAAGTACACTCCCAAGCTATCTAAGTCTTAGCTCCCTGGGAAGTAGCTCAAAGGTCTCCACTACTCTGTAGGTCAGAAGTTCTTTTTTTTTCCATACATCAAGGACAGGTGATTAAGAAAACTTGTTTGACTTCTGCCTGTAAACAGAATCAGAACATTTTTCCAGAGATTCAGAGGCTCCTCTCCACTTTGAAAGGTCTGACCATTAATGAATCTGCTGAGCTTAATGAGGAATTCTTGCACACATCCCTCACATCAGGAGCTGGGATGTACCTGTCTGTATTAATTGCATTTTTCCTTCCATTTTTTGTCATTTAACTGTTCTGCAGGAAACCAATAAAGAAGAAGAAAAAAAATAAAACAGTTCCTATCTGCCTAAAATCAGTATGCAGTTTTCAGAATGAGATGCATCAATTTTTTTTTTTTTTTTTTTTTGTGTGTGTGAAGATTTTTATGCTGGTCATCAAATGCTTTGATATTGGCTGAAAGGTGGTAAATGATCTCTGATGTCATCTTCTCTAAGTTATGTTTCCCTTATGAGTTACAATTACTTGCTTCTTGTTTAGGCACCCTCTGTTTGGTCGAAATGTCCCACTTTCCAGTGGATCTGGGTTTATTATGTCTGATTCTGGTTTAATTGTGACCAATGCACACGTGGTGTCAAGTACCAATGCTATATCAGGGAGACAACAGTTGAAAGTCCAGCTACAGAATGGAGATACATATGAAGCAACCATCAGAGACATTGACAAGAAATCTGACATTGCAACAATAAAGATCCACCCTAAGGTGAGTGGTATCAAGGGCTGAATTAATTAATTTGGTAACCTTATCTAAGTTTCACTGAGTACAGACGTACTGACTGGAATATATGCTTAAGGATTCCTTGGAAATGTATCTGGAGATAACAACGTACTGAACAAACTGTTTCTATAGGCCTGGAAATTCTGTCGTATCTTAGAATCGGATAACTTTTTCTTCTCTGCAGGGGATGGATATAAGAAAGAAGAGGGCAGGCACTTTAGCAGGGCATGTTGTGATAGGATAAGGGGAAATAGTTTCAAATTAAAAGGGGAGGTTTAGATGAGATACAGGCAAGAAGTTTTTACAGTAAGAATAGTGAAGCCCTGGTGCAGGTTTCCCAGAGAGGTGATGGATGCTCCATCCCTTGAGACATTCAAGGTCAGCCTGGACCGGGGCTCTGAGCAACCTGATCTAGCTGTAGGTATTCATTGCAGGGGAGCTGGACTAGATGACCTTTAAGGGTTCCTTCTAATTCAAGTGATTCTGTGAGCTGCTATAAAAGAAAAAGCAGCTCAGCTAACATGTGGCCAGGTTTGGCTACCTTTACCTGAAGATGCAGGCCATTCTGCTTACTCATTGTAGTTCAGTGTCCAGTACATTTACTGGCAGATAATGTAGGAGAACTGGCAGGCTTGTATCTCATTTCTAGGAGGAGGGAAGAATCTGCTGGAAAATAGGGAAATCTTGTTCAGAATCTTGCTAGCATTTTTCTGGATGAAATTGGAAGGTAATGCCGATGGCAGTTTGTTTCTGAAGATAGTTTAAGGCAGTAATCTTCAGTATACTAATGTTATCAGGCTTGATGCTGGGGTCATATTCTAGAGAGATGCATTAATATAATGGAAAGTGTATGTTCCTAACTTCCAACTATTTTTTTATAATCTTTCTATCACAGAATCACAGAATGGCCTGGGTTGGAAGGGACCTCGAGGATCATGAATCTCCAACCCCCCTGCAAGGCAGGGCCACCAACCTCCCAGTTTTCAATATAAACTAATGATTGCTTTTTTTTCTTCTGTTTTATTTAAGAAAAAATTACCTGTATTGTTACTGGGGCACTCTGCTGATCTAAGACCAGGAGAATTTGTAGTGGCAATTGGAAGCCCATTTGCCCTACAGAACACTGTGACAACAGGTATTGTCAGCACTGCTCAGCGAGATGGCAAAGAACTTGGCTTGCGGGACTCGGATATGGATTACATTCAGACAGATGCTATTATCAATGTAAGTACTAGGTATGCGAGAAGCTGAGCTTCACAGTCCTGGGACCTTGAAATACCCTCATATTCAGCAGAGAGATGAATCCACCAAATAAAAGCTGCTTTGTTTGAAATCAGTGATAGGCTCTTATTTTTGTAGAAGACTATGCAGTGCCTGTCAGTTTTGTTCAGGCATTAATGTTGTGAAAGGGATGTTAAATAAAATGGATCTCTATGAGCTTGTTGTCTGCAAAGATGTTATGTGTGAAAGACCCCTCTCATTCTGTAAATCTTGTGCAGTAAGACATGATTATATAGACCAGCAGTAAATCAACACATTTTTCTCTGTGCTTGTTCAGCTGGTCTGGTCCAGCAAGCTGTAGAATAGAGCAAAAGTTTCTTTCATCTCCATCCATTAGAACCAGATGGAGCAGTCAAGGTCATAGCATCTGCTTGAATTTTATGTCAGGACAGCTAGGTAAGATCTTAAGGAGAACTTTTTGTTCTTGTATTTTTAAGGAGATAGGGAGACTGTTGTTTTTATTTTCCCTTTGTGCGTCACACACTTCGTGTGAGAATCTAGATTTAAAATTACGTAAAATTTGAAATC
This sequence comes from Gallus gallus, assembly GCF_016699485.2. Classification (NCBI taxonomy): domain Eukaryota; kingdom Metazoa; phylum Chordata; class Aves; order Galliformes; family Phasianidae; genus Gallus; species Gallus gallus. Next base: position 80,396,674 of record NC_052535.1, read on the forward strand.
CTGTATAGAGTTAAACATCCCTCTAGCATTGCACATTGTATAGAAATGCATGAAAACAATATCCTTTAGAGCAGCCAGAAGAGGTTGAAAGTGCTTCAGTGAAATCCTTGGATGTGTATATAACTTGCTGTAATTCTGAAAAGAGTACTGCATGCTTATCTGAGGTAGAAGATGGCATGAATGAAATGACACCTTAAATCTGTTAGACTTTAAAAGAAAAATGCATTCAGCATTTGTTTGGTGGACCTCAATACCAGTTTTCACATAAAACTCACAATGCTTAGTGTTTCACACATGCTTATCCTCTCAGTGCTGTTGAGATAAATTTTGAGCAGAAAAAAAAACCAAGAGTAAAGACATTTTTGTGCTAAGATATGGCATAAAAATTTGCTTTTTCAGAAAGTTCCTGTAACAGAAGCTGAAGCTCCAAAGACATTGAATTGGAATTAGTTTTTTTAATATGTAAAAAGAAGATAGTAAAACTTAAGATAAATGTATTACTTGGGAGCATACTCTGAATTGGTTGCAGAGAAAAAATTAGAACATGGGATTCTTGACTTCATGCCTGCGCACGTTTGTCAATATCAGACTGTTTTCTTGCATATTCTTACACATTCACTGCCCTTAAAAGCTAGTGAGCAGGTTAGAAGAGTTAGGTTAGAAGAGTGTATTGGATGATAGTAGGGCAAGTGGAATATTGATGGTAAAGGAGGTAAGAAAAATGACAACACACATGAGTTCCTTTGCCATATGAAACCACAAAACATGGATATAGTCACTGGCATAGGGATGCTGTGTACTTAGCTAATGCACTAGTTTTCTCCTGAGAATGGGAGGAGTTTGAGTGCTGGTCTACTCAGAGCATTCCTGTGGCTCCGCCAAGACTTTCCTGTAGGAATGTGCATGCAGCTGCCTTCTGAGAAATGCTAGGACAGCAGGAACGTGGAGCAGGAGAAAACACAGCCATAAGTTCCTAAATGGAGCTGTACTGCTTATACCAAATTTCCTTCTGTAAGTAGATCCTTCAAACAGAGGAAAAGTGAATGAGAGATGATAGCTGAGGAAGGCTGAAAAGTCAATTTCAATTCCATTGTGTGTGAGACATAAAAATCGAGTGTGTGGCTTCTGATCACTGGAAAGATACAGTATGAGAAACTGATCTCTATTTGAACACAAACTTCAAAGATGTTTTTAGAACTTTAACGTCTGTTTTATTCTTAAGAGAATCTAATTTTTGCCCAGTGCTATCTAAGTGTTAACAGTTTATATGGCTCATGTTGCTATCATGCATCACTTAGCTTTGGTTTATTTTGAGTGGTAAGTTGCTGCTTTTGGCTGTTCAGTAGATCTACTTGAAAACTCTGGCCGCACTCAAAAACAAACTTGTTGAGCCAAGATGAAGATGAACAAGGAATTTCTCAACCTCCCACTTCCTGTAGTCTTGTTCGATGTTTCTTTTGAAGGCCATTAGGTATTAGGTAATTTCAGACTGCTCAGAGCTGCAATTTGCTCTCCCTAGAGGCGTATGCATCTCTGTGTTTACTAAATCAGTCCTTATGTAGTACCTACCTCATAGCAATGCTCTGTGATTAAACTTGCAAAGCACTGTGTTCTTTTCCTGTGGAGAATAAGAGAGACTGACAGTGTTACAAAACAAAGTGATTAATAGAACTGTTTCAAAACTGTGCATATGTTAAATGCATCTTAGTGAAATATAACTTTAAAACTCTTTAAAACCTTGTTCTAACAAGAATTGAAACACCCGTATTAACTCCTTAGTGATTCTTGTTAATTTTAAGGCAGAACTATTTCGAGTGTTAAGCTGCTGCTCATAATTTAAAGCCTGTTACTGAAAAAAGAAATCTAATCGTAAGAGGTGTAAACAAATATGGTAGGACCTACTTGTAATCTCTGCCATCAGAATTGTGTCCTTTGGTGCTGCATAAGACATGCCTTGTTCTCTTTCATTTGCTTACAAATAAAATACTGCTTCAAGTACAATTTTCATTTCCTGTAGTAAAGCACCAATTTATTGTTCCCTTATGTCATTTTTACAGTATGGCAACTCTGGAGGACCTCTAGTTAATCTGGTAAGTTGAGGTGACTTTTTTTTTTTTTTTTTTTTTTTTTTTAAGAGCTAGCTTGAAATAAGTGGGAGAATTTTTCTTTGAAAAGGTTCATAGATTGTATCACCTTTAGTCATTCAAGCTAATGATGGACAGATAACCCAAGGCTAATAGAAACAATGCAAATTAGGTTTTAGGTCATATGTCTTGGAGAAATGTTGCATTATAGGGTACAGGAAACTTTATACAGCAATTAGAAAAATATGTTCTGGTAGAAGTTGCATTCTTTCACACTCTGAAACCTGGGATGCAGGGCGAAGGTGAGATTTGGGCAATCTATGTAACTGATTTTAAAACCAGACCTGGTTTTGCAGTTTGTGAATTCTGGCTGTAGTGATAGATGTGACTCCACCACCTGCTTGGCGGAGGGAACATCTTGCTGAGCGGTTGGATGGACCTTGGATGAACAAACTGTACTGTAATCTCTCTGATCAACTCAGTTAAATGTGAGAAGGATTGTGAATCAGAGCCCAGATCCTCCCTTAGAAGTAATGTTTATTTCTTGAGTGATTACAGTGCTCGAGTTACTTACGCCAGCTTTTAAAATGAAATGCTAGGAAATGAGCTGAACCTTGTCACTTAAGAGCATATTAATTGAGTATTGTTTCCCAACAGGATGGTGAAGTGATTGGAATTAACACCTTGAAGGTTACAGCTGGAATTTCCTTTGCTATTCCGTCGGACCGCATTACTCAGTTCCTCACAGAGTCGCTTGACAAACAAAATAAAGGTAAAGTCTGCAAGAAACAGAGATGCTGTCATCTGCCAATCACTACCTTAATCTGTCCACGAAATGCAAAAAGGCATGGCTCTGGGGTCCTACTATTAAAAAACTCAGTGTTACTTTACAGTAGAGAATGCCTTGGACGTGAAAACAGAAAGCAACTTCACAGAAATCAGAGTGACGTTTTATTATTCACACCCCTGAAAGGTAGACATTGCCAGTAAAAATCTGTGAGGAAGGGCTTCTATGGACATGGGTGATCTTTGCTACGTTTCCCAAATTAAGTTGTCTTCACTTGTTTGGAAAAATAAGCTGATGGAAATATTTCTTAATTATGCATCTCAAGGTAGCTGACATGATTCTGTTTCAGCCGTCAAGTCCTAAAATTATTTATTTCTGTAGGGTATTAACTGTTCATTCTTGTTGGCTTCTGAGAGAGGCAGCATGTAATGGTGATGATGATGGCCTAGAGAGTCAAACTGCTCATTTCAAGACAAGGAAGAATAATGGCTTATCTAGGGCCATGCCTGCAAGTAGGCCCAGTGGACACGGGTGGACGCAGTCCATCCGTGGACTTTCAGCACCAGTGGAACCAGTCAGAGGGTTCTTGTTATCTGGGGCTAGAAGGTCGATGTGCCACCATTGATACAAGCCACATTGTTCCCTTAGGCACCCTCAGGCACATCTGCTACAGAGTGGTGAACCTTTTAACTAATGCTACCTATGCAGCTCTTAAAAGTGAAAGATTTAAGTTTATCTTGTGATTTTCATATAGTACCTGTTTTTTCAACCTTCTCAGTACTGTATAATCAAAGAAGAAGGATTCACACTTACTCTTAGTATTAGTGACTTTCACTGCTTGACATACTCTTTGCACAGGCAATTTTTTTTTTAACTCATCAAAGCACCTTAGGCAGAAGAGCAGTCATTTAGAGCTCTCGATGCACTGAGGAAGAGAACTTCTAGCAGACATTTTCATAATATCTGAAATTAATTTTGCAATTTCTAGGGCTTCAGCAGTAGTTTTTATTTTTGTTGCATAGGCCTTATTTCTTGTCCTATATTCCAATAAATAAGGAATTTATGTAAGCAAAATTTTTGGGATGCTTTTATCATGTTTTGTTTTGCTTTAACTACATTTCAGTAGTTTCAGTGGGATCCGCCCTTATGGTACAATTAGGTCATAGAAGTAAGTTCAAGGGCATTACCATTTTGCTCTAAATATCACATTGCCTGAAGATGATAATATTCTAAAATCTCTTTCCAGATTAACTCTTGCACATAGGAAATGCTCAGGATATTATTTAATAAATTTGACCTTTAGTCTTTTAAATCTCAGCTGATCAGATAACTGCCAATTTTATATAGGAGGTTTACATTCTTGAAGTCCCATACATGTAAGAATTGCAAGTATGATCTACCTAAGTATAGGACAGGGAGGGGGAAACATTAGGAGAGAATGGCACTTGAATTAATGATTTGCATTGATAGTTATTATCTAAACATTCTGTGTCTCCTAAGTATGAGTGATGCATAATATTTTCTAATGTATTTTTGACCAGCAGTTTACTACATTCTGTATACTTACTGCTTGGAAGTTCTGAAATTCTTAGCTAATTTTGAATTTAAGTAATAACATCAAACTCCTTTTATAGTTAGGAAGTCCTAAATCAGCACATGAAATTAAGTGTCTCCGTTTGTATCTTTTTTTTTTTTTTAACCGCTGCCTTTTGCTGGTAATGGATAATTTCTCAGTTTTATTCTTACCTCTGTTATTTGTTCCTTTAGTTAGTTTAGACATGAGCAGAACAATAAAACCAGAAAGTGTTTAACACAAATCCTCTAGAATGGAAGTTATTAATTTGATAAAATATGAAAAAGTAAATACATCCAAGTGACCTCCATAAGGCCACTTGTGTTAAAATAGAACAACTGGTTGATTATGCTGATTCAGTCTGCTGGAACTTCCAATAAAGTGGTCGATTTTAATCGCTCTACTTACTGTTGATGAAAACTTTGTATAACATATTTGACATGGGTTAAATTAAATGGAAGGAAGCTTTCTTTCTTACCTGAAGCTTTCTGATGTTCAAAATGACATGGTCTGGGGAAGGGAGGAATCGAGATTGTGCAGTCAGAATAACCCATAGCTCACAGCTAATAGTTTCACTTAATACAGTAGACTGTTACTCATATAGTATGAACCACTATTTGAAGTGTGTCAAATCCATTGCAGAGAGAGGGCTGAAGGTAATTTTGAATAAACAAAGGTATAATAAGATCAAACTGCCTAAAGATGAAGGTGAAATAAGACCTTTATTTATCAGTGAGTATGTAGTTACCAGATTACTTTTTCCAGTGCCTTATTTTTTTTTCTTATATTATTAGCCACTGGGGAAATCATTCCCTTTTAGATCAGTATTATTAACATAGTGTTTCTTTATTCTTGACCAGTTTTTCCCTTGTTGTTTTGTTTCTTCCAGATCAGTTTCTCTTGTCCCTTTTCTTATTTCCATTTTCTTTCGTGTAAACATTCTGAACTCAGCCCCTGGAGTATTTATGCTTCAGTATCCCACAGGTGATGACCAACAGCGAACTGCAGTACAGACAGTAAACTGTTTGCAGAGTGTTTATCTATGTGGTTGGCTGCAGTCTCAGGGAGACAACTTCATCATTTAATTGCCTAACATCACAGAAAGGGGGAATTATTTTTGTTTATCAGAATTACCATGTTTTGCTTTTTAAAATAAAAGCAAAAATTTCTATTTAAGTGTTGGTATTTGCCATGTAGATTTGGGAAGAATTATGAGTGTTCATGGCCATGCCCAACGCTTTTGAGACTACATTTTCGAGTAATTGGTCTACTGGCACTCTAATTGCTGACTTTGATGACAGTAATTTTACTAATACAAGAAAATACAAGAGAGCCAGAAGTTTTCAGGGAAAAGCAGAGATGAGTTACAGACATAGGACATTCCAGAGTGTAGAAAATACAATTTTTTGTACTCAGCATTTTTGGTGACACTGATGGGAGTACTGGACACTCTTAAGATTTAGGCCTAATTCTTTTACTTGGGACTATTTTTCTTGGAAAGAACAGAAGTTAGAGGAAACTATACATCTCCTTTATGATATTTTTCTTCACATGAGAACATACTGGAACTCAAAGAAATTGTGGGATAGTTATGCTGGAACAAGTAAGGGGAAATATTGTTTCATACCGGATATAACTAACTACTGAAGCTCTCCAGGAAGTCATCAAACTGCATTTGTTCCTTGAACAGCTGTGTAGTATCATGACTACTAAAAGCTGACTACAGAAATGTGGCTCCTCCTGATGGAGTGAATCTCTACCATTTAACGATCTGTAGAGTCCTGAGTAAGGCCTTTGTGTTTGTTTGTTTGTTTTTCATTTTAACTTGTTTTTCATTCTTTGGAATAGAACTTGGTGTGAGCCTTTCATATTTCTCTTTATAAGACCATCGTTTTCTCTGAAAGTTGGAAATTTTCATGTTTTTAATCCTGTTTCTACAGTTATAATGAGAACGCTGTACAATTACATTGTCATGGCCAGTTTCAGAAGAAATGGCAGTTGGTTATGAGATCTTCCATTTACTGAAGTCATGTGATAATAACTCATTAAATTTTTCCTCAACTTCCTGAGGGAAAAGTCTTACATAGAATAAATGAGCTTCTCTCTTACTCTCATTGGCAGGGAGCAGTATTGTCATTCCATACACCACGGTTAAGCAAAATAAATGACCTCAGTGTAAACGTGCATGATTTGTGATTACTTTTTTAATGATACTTCCTGTTTCAACAGACAGGTATTTGGGTCAACGAAGTAGCTATTTTGTCCACGTTTGCCTGAATTTCTTAAACACCTGTTGTGTTCTTTTCAGATAGCAAAAAGCGTTTCATTGGCATCCGAATGCTGACAATAACACCTGCGTAAGTATCTTAGAGAGGTGATCTGTATGATTGTAAGTAATGTGTGAAATCTGGAGGGAATTAGGAAGGGCCTGAGTACTTCCTTAGGTTATTGACAAACATGTCATGGAGTGACAACAGGTTTTAGGTGTTGTTTAAACAAGCTGCTGCATTCAGGTGACTCTGAGGGTTTGATAGCATTTTATCAGTGCCAGTAGTGCCCATATGATATGAGATTGCATGTCTAACCACTAACTGGAAGGAAAGTAGTTGCTAAAGTTCAAACCTTTCTGCTTCCATATTAACAAAATGTGAATCTGGGCACCTTCCTCCAGTTCTGTATTCTTTTCTTTTTCTTACTGCTTCATGTCTTGCTACTACCTGGATGTATGCTGGAATTATGGATGAGGGTTCTAACGCTTGTGTTCATTCCCAGCAGTAGGCATATTTCCAAAATGGCAGTAGACTACAAAATTAAACAAGATAATTTCCAGCTGGTGTTGTAGTAAAGCCTTCTTTATTTATTGAGTTACTCTTTCAGTCCTCCCTAAATGGTCAGATCCTCAGCTGGAATAAATCAGTGAAATGGTATTAACATCTCTGGATCACTACCAACAAAGAGGAGTTCTGAATGGTTCTCTGTGTAACTATGTTATGAACACGATGCAAGATTTCAGTTTTTGTGGTGTCCAATGAAGCAGTGCAAGATCTCCAGGCCTTTTTTTCAGGAAGACTGGTTTTATCACTGTGTTTGTTTTAGTCTTTTAATTGTATTAGCTTCCTCAATAAAAAGTAAAGTGAAGTGAAACTGCATGTGCAGCTTTCCATCTGAGAGTCCCCAGCTTTTCATGATGGGCAGCAAATTAATTCATCATAAGTTTAAATCTCTCTCACAGTGGGCCTTAGCCCACACTGTACGCAGACCTGAAATGATGTGATCTCTTCAAAAATGAGAGGATGTTTTTAGAGTCTCTCTTTTGCAGTTGGTTTTTGTTCTTTTTATAAAGGCGAGCACAATCAATTTTGTATGTGGAGAAAAATGGAGGAAGGTGTAGTTTCCTTGGAAAACTCACAGTTCTGATCTCCTATATGATGCCAAATGCTGCCAAAAGCAATAATGCTTTAGATAAAAACAAATTAAGAATATTTTCCAAGATGAAAAAGTTAAAACATTAGCAAATTTCTAAGTCGTCACCAGTGTTAATTCTTTGGGACAGGAATGTTTTTTTGTTGCCATGTCCTTTTGGCATGTAGGTCAGAGAGTGCTACTATCTCTGTGCTATGTTCATTTTTGATCATGAAAATTTAAGAGTAAATATATCCGGAAGTAAATAAGAATTTCTGAATGCTACTATTTTTACAGTGAAATGAAATGCTTTATATTTCTTCTTTTAGCTTGGTGGAAGAATTGAAACACAATAATGCTGATTTTCCTGATGTCAGGAGTGGAATTTACGTACATGAAGTTGTTCCAAATTCACCTTCTCATAGGTGTGTAAAGCACTTTATTTTCCTCATAAATAAATCTCCAAATAGGTACTAGTAGGTAGTACTCCTGTTCATATTCAAGTATATTTTATAGTAGTCTTGATTTGTATTTAAACTTAAAGTTGTACCTTTGGGTTTAAAAAAAAAGAAAAAAAATGTGTGCTAAAATTCTACTCTAGCCTGAATAGTATTCACATAAGACATTGCCTGAACTGTTGTCTGCGGCAAGGCTTTAGCTTAGAGGAGGAGACCTTTATACAGAAAAGCTGGAAAATGAATAGCACACTACTATATATTATGTCAGGAATTATTGAGAAGATGCAAGAGACTGTTAAGAGTCAGAAGAGTGAAAATCCCCTTTTAAAGGAAACTAAAACACATAAAGAGTTATCACAACTGCCGAAGAGGTGGTAAAAACTTGGTATGTTTTCTTTATTGTCTGTTTCTTCTTTCTTTGCAGAGGAGGTATCCAAGATGGAGATATCATCGTTAAAGTCAATGGGCGTCCTTTGATGACTTCCAGTGACCTTCAAGAGGCTGTGATGAACGAATCACCTCTACTACTTGAAGTTCGGAGAGGAAATGATGACTTACTATTTAACATTGAGCCTGAAATTGTCATGTAAATAGAACTGAGGAGACTCCCACCATAATTAAACACACTTACTCTGGAACACTAGATACCTCCTTTACAGCTACAGTAATTATACTTCGTGTTGACTAATGACAAGGTGGACTAACTTAATTGCCTGAGCCATTTCTGTACATAGTAGCTAGAATGAATTCAGTTATGCCATGTATTGCAGAATTAACTTCCAAAGCAAGTTAAGACTGGTGTTCTGGGTGGGGGGGAAGAAAGCAAGGTTTGGGTAGCTGTAGGAAGTGGGTTCCATTTCCAGTTTAAGCAGACTTCAGAGCAGGTTTAGTTCTTCATTTGGAAACACCAAGATACAACTGGAATTGAGGAAATATCCTGACAGAGGAAAATAATTATAAATTAGTCATGCAGAATCATGCTATTGCAATTGAGCTTTTATACAATTGCAATTCAGCTTTTTCAATGTGAAACTAATATTGGCAAAGCTTGTGTTTGTTCTTAGTGCTTGTATGCTACATACCAATGCAGGCAGAATAAATCTGTAAATATTGGAAGGAACAAAAATGGTATCAGGCTATAGAGTGTTACACCTAGGTCATGCAATTTTGGAATATAGTAAATGATTCTTATAGAATTAATGCCTTATTATATATAAATCAAAACAATGTGCTGAACAAAGTTAAGTTTGAGAAAGTGCACAGTTGTTTGTTTGTTGTTTTTTTTTCTTTTTGATACAAATTAGTTTTGCATTTTACTGGTAAGCTTTGCTGTAAGATTGTTATACTACTTTTGGCTTGTACTGTATAAGTTTCTACTGTAAGGAGATTAAAGTTTACACAAATAAAATGCTGGTGTAAACCTCTTTTTTTTTTTTTAAAAAAAAAAAAAGTCTTTTCTACCCTCCCTAGTATGTCAAACTGGAGTAAACTCTCCCAGGAGATAATTTTCTTGCAGAAAATGAGTCCCTGATGCTATAAGGCTCCTATACAGCTCTATGGAATACTTATTCTGCCCTTATTTAGACAATGTTTAGAAATGTTTTGCACATAAGCCATTTATTTACACTGTGTTTTTTCATATTCATGAATTGTGCTTTGATGTTGTTTAGTGACTAGCTGGGATTGTGTTATGCTCTATTCTGCCTGCATGTGAAAAGAAGCAGAAAGGAAGCGCTTTTAGCCTTGCTTTACAGCTATAGCTTATGAGACTTGTATAAGAAACCCAGAACAGAAAATGCTAAGGGTTAAATCTGGATCTCACGAATATCCTAAAATACACAATGATCTTCTTCTTATTGTTACCATTAGCAGTGCTTACTAAACTTGATAGTTGTGTCTGTATTTAACAGATTTTTGCATCAAAGTGAAATTCTTGGGGCAACTAGAACCTCCTCTTCAAGTTGCCATCAAATCTAGACATTGAGGCTACGCTGATTTGTTTGTGAAAAGAGCAGTCTTGTTACTTGCTGGTTATCTGTGACTGTAGATGTGCAGCTGAAAGACAGATTGGTTATATTCATCCTAAAAATGAATGGTTTTCCTTTCCCTCACATCATTTCCCATGCCCTTAATAATGGCATATCCATGCTGTCAGTAAAACAAGAGCTGTTTTCACCCCATGAGCAAAAGTGATGTAGTCATATCTGTTAAGTATTCCTTTTCCAAAAGAGTTAAGCCCTTTCCATTGCATTACAATGTTTGCCTTGAAGTTTGCAAAAAACATAACTATATTCTGGACTTAGGGTAACTGTGAGATGCAGAAGGATGCCGTCATGACTAACTTCAAGCCTATCCATAAGTGGGTACCACGTTAGGATTACCATTTTATAGTTTGTGAAGTGCTCTAGGCTGTCTGTATCCATTGATTAACAAGTTAAAGTTAGTACTTTAACCTTACTAATTTTTTGGTGTTTTCACCGTGTGTATGTTAAGAAGATAACAGTGAGTAGTCACTTCTGTGGTGGTTCATATTGCAGGAAAAGCTGTATGGCTTCTAGAAAACAGAGTAATGACTTCAGAATAAATTGTTCCTTATTACAGTAACACTGAATAGTCTGTAAGTGACAGAGCATCATTTAAGTTTAAGCAATAACTTGCATAGAGTGCCTTGGCCTTTTAGGCATGACACTACAGAAAGGAGAAAGGTTGTTTCCTTACACATCTAAAACTGTTGTGTTCCACCAACACTTCCTTTTTTTCTAAGTTCTCTCTGAAAATCTTGGAGCACATGCATCTAATGGTTTCTAGTGCCTTGCATTGAAGATTTCACTCCGAGGGAACAAGGATCAGCAGCAATTTCCTTTGAACGAAATAGTGTCTATGTCACTTAACCACTAAGATAGGAGAGTAAATTTTAAGTGCCCCTTGCCTCCTCACGCTGGTCAGAGCTGCAAAGGTTAGTTGCTTTGTCAGAAGACAAAGTCAGCATCTACTGATGCCAGCAGTTAACATTAGGTCTATGAGACAAGCTTGTTATCTGTTTCTTAGCTAAGATCTCTAGAGCATAAAATGGCAGTTTGTATCTCTACAAAAAGAAATGCTCAGGCAGATTTTCTGGAGTATGTAATTACTGCCTGTCACTCATTAAAAAAAAATGTAACTAAAATATTATTTTAGAAATTATTTTAGAAAGAAACTGGCAGCTGCAGCTTTTCAGCTTTTTCAAGTTGAGTTTGAGTCAAGAAATTGAAAAGTTTTGGTATATTATCTGTCCAAAAAACCCTTATTGTTAGGAAAGATTTCTGAAACTACTTCATTATTTCTGCAAGGCCTAGACAACAAAATTGTAGAATCATAGAATCATTAAAGTTGGAGAAGACCTCTAAGATCATTTAATCTAACTGTCCGCCTCCCACCAATACTGCCCAGTAAACCATGTCCCTAACATAAGAGATCAGTGATAACATTCTAAAGGATGTGAGCATTTCAGGAGCTTTCCATGCTACAGGGAAGCTGCACAGCGCTGGAGCGGGCTCACTGTTACCCCCGAGCTCTCTCTTGCCCGTTTTACCAACTGTGGCTGCTGTGGGGCTGAGAAGGTGGAAGACAACTTCTCAGGTTTTATATGTATTAGATGACAGGAGTGGAATGAAACCATGCAAACATATAAAAGGACATGGAGGCTGTTGGGAAGACAAATTATGGGTGAATCAGAAAACAAGAGGGGGAAACAGCACAGAGTATCAAGAAAAAAAAATATTCCCCTCAGGAGACAGATCTTTTAAATAAACTATTTATTTTATGTAATAACATAAGCATGATGCTTGGCCAAGACTGCTGTATAGCTGCCAGAGGTAGGCATTTGAAGACCCCTTTCTGCAGGGGTGGCAGTTTTTTACCTCTGTTTGTTGTTCTGCATCTGTTTTGCACAACCACATAACCAGCAAGCAGTCTCTCCTTTCTATGTGTCTGTTTTGACTGATCCTACACCAGCTTTCCTCTGCAAAGCAATTCTGCACAGCTTCTTCCACCACAGCTGTTCTACACTTCTGCATTTTGCCCTTCTCTGCAGCTGCTCTGTTTGTTCTCCAGTGGTTTTGCACCAGCTATTCTGCACCACCATACATGTCCCAGACAGCAGTCTCCCACTCCTTTAATTTTGTTTTGACTGCTTGTTTGTTTCCTGGGGCTTTCTTGGTTTGAAATCCGGAAGAGAGAGTTTTTTCTTCCCGAGCTCTGAACTCGGGAGTGCTTTGCTGAGCATTTCAAGACCATAATATGAGGGCAGTGGGTTGGTGAAAAAAATTGTTTAATGTGAAGTCATTGCTGGATATAGAAGGTGATGCTGCCTCTGTTTAGACACAACTCACAACTACCCCAGAACTGGTGTTCAAAGATGCAAGATCAAGAGCTTATCCCAGAGACTGTATACATGGATAGTGTGGGTATGCTTTCTGTACCCACACCTTGGACTACAGTCTGAGGATTGCTTTGAAGTAAGAAGACCTAAAAAAGGGAAAGTAATGGTGGTGTAGAATGTTTGCTTTATTTTATGGCCTTTATTTACCTGGTTTTCTGTAATCTTTATTTATCTGAAGGAGACTGGAGAAAACATCCAGGTCTGAGTTTGCTCCCATCCCTCCTCCCGCAGTAGAAGATTATTTTTGAAACTTTGGTGTTCCACAAATAGTAGTCTCTTATTCAGACCTTCCCAGTGCTTGAGGCAGCAGATGCAGCTTGGTGGGTTTTTATTGTAGAGAGCCATACAGGTCATTCCATGGGGTGTTTCCCTAGGCAGAAGGAGCACAAGTAGACGGAGTTGCTTAGAAGATAGTGGCTCAGTGACTTAGAAGAGGCTGACTCAGTTGTCTACCTGTTGGCAAACAAGCAGGGAAACCTTACATTGCATTTTTTCTGTCAGAAAGTCCTCAAGTATGAATTCACTATCAATGGTGAAGGGTCTAGAGGGCAAGATGGATGATGAGCAGCTGAGGCCCCTGGGTTTGCTCAGCGCAGAGCAGAGAAGCTGAGGGGAGGCCTCATGGCAGCTGCAGCTCCTCACAGGGAGTGGAAGGGCAGCGCTGAGCTCTGCTCTCTGTGACAGCGACAGGGCCCGAGGGAACGGCATGGAGCTGTGTCAGGGGAGGGGCAGCTGGGGATAGGGACAGGGTTTGCCCCAGAGGGTGGTGGGCATGGAATGGGCTGCCCAGGGCAGTGGGCTTGGGCCCACTCTGCCGGAGATCAAGGAGCATTTGGACAGCAAACTCAGACAGAAGGTCTGATTTTCAGGTGGTGCTGTGTGGACCTGGGAGTGTGGACTTGATCCTTGTGGGTCCCTTCCAACTCAGGATATTCTGTGGTTCTATGATTTTAAGATTCTGAACTGATGCTTGGGCAGCACACAGGATGGACAGGCGAGCAGAGCTTCAGGCTATGACAATAACAACAACAACAAAAAACTGAACAAAAAAAAAAAAAAAAAAAGGAGAAAAGGATATTTATTCTTTTTCTTTTGATTTTTATCCTCTGGAGAGTAAGGTCAGAGCAGGTCTCCCCAGCCTGCCTTCCTCTTCCTCTCAGTCAAAGGGCTCCTCTGGAGACTGTGAGAATATATCAATATTAAACAGTATTCTCCCTTTAAAATTCTCTGGAGAATAAAAGAAACAACTGCTCACTCTTTCTTTCTTCAACAAACAGCAGCCAGGCCTTTGCAAACAGTCAACTGAGGCACAGTCAGGAAAAAACAAGTTCTTAAAGGAAGCAGTCGCCAAGGAAAATAATGGGGCAGCACGAGAGGTTTGGTGACGCAGTTGCACAGCTGCTGAGTTCAATGACTTCTCGATTGCCTCCATCTGAAATTGTGTTCCACTATGAAGAGGCCTTCTACCTCTATAGCTATAAATAGCTGGCTATAAGGATTTGCTGCTTGAAGCCCTAGATGCCACTTGGGAAAAATAACAAAACAAAACCGTGATGACTAACCCAATACACAACAAGAAACAAGAAGCTTTCAACTAGTAAGATTCTAAATGGCAAAGAGAGACAGCAAAGCTGGAGAATCTAGTGGTAATGCTTTTTAAGATTACTGTCTGGCTTCTCTGTTGGCCATGAGGATATGAAGTTACAGCACCAATGCCAACATTACTGCCAGATGTTTCACCCCAGTGGCCTGTCTAGATGTCCCTTGACATCAGGGTAAAGAAATTACAAGTGCAAAACAGGTCCCAAAAACCGTATCCAAAAAGTACTTAACTATTAAACCTCCTTTATGTAAGGAATGCCTCAGATGACTGTAACTGATGTATGTGTCCACACTGTACAAATCCCAAGGAAGGATGATTAACCCAATGATCTTACAGCAGGTTTTAGAATAATTAATGATTAATGCCTTTGATTCCTGGCACAATTTCAATCCTAATTTCCAATAAGTAAAAAAATTCTGAATGTTGTCTCATGTCCATCAGAAGTAATTCATAAAGCTCTGGGGCAACAGGAAAAACAAATGCGGAGTGTGGTAATAAGTAATATTTCATGGTATTGTAAGAGCATGGGATACATTTTGTGATGGAGGGTCACAAAATAATGGCTTCTGCCTTACACAAGTGTTGAACTCACTATACTGTGATTGTACTATCTAAAAAAGTTATTTCATCAGAGTTTGAAATGCATTAATTACACCCACCTTTCTAGCCTTGTTACCTCTAAAGTTGTTTCCTTCCCATCTGTAAGTCCAGGTGCAAGGGACATAAGAAAAGCACATTTAAACCACACACACAAAAAAAAGCAATCAAATAAGTTTTTTATGTACATAAAAATATCTGAGCTTGAAAGTCCATCATGCTTGTACACTTTTTGCTTAGACACCAGTGCTCTGTTTCACACTGCATGTTGTGGAGATCATCCCCTGCAAGCTGCATACCCCCTGGAAAACCAACTATGGCTTACATGAAGGGCATAAGCAGCTGTGCCTCTACAGAAAGATTTCAACATTTAGAATATGTTATTCCTCTGGGATTAGATATTGCCACTGTTGCAGTTCTGGCCTATAAATCCTACAATGAAATCTCACATTTAGGGGAAAGCAGGAAAAATTTTGTGGCAAGTCAAAGGAGTTCTGATGTTTTGAAAAGCCCTTTATAGCTTTTCAGTGGTTTGAGATGTCAGATGTTATATGGAGAGGAGAAATCAGTGGGCAGTGTGAGAAAGTGATGAGAGATGCAGTGATAAACACAAACTGTTGTTCCACATTTCTCTTTTACCAGAATGTCAGTACATAGTCTGTATTTTTGCTGGGTTTGTTGCAATAAATTGTCTGAGTGCTAGTGTGATTGTTTAAAGGAAAAGTTCTTGCTAACCAATATCATTAGTGTTATTGGTGTGAGGCTAAACAACCACAAACAGAAATCTAGCATTCTATGAAAGTTGAAGGACCTCCTTATTTACTTCTTTATTTATTTAGGTTTTTTGGCCTCACATCTGTAACAGCAGCTGCAGAAAAAAGAAAGACACATGAGTAAATGCTGGCAAATTGAAAAAGAGCAGCCCTTGAAAGCAGCCTGTCTAACACCAGTAAATCACTCCCACCCCTTTAAAATAAAGCAAGCTTTTCTACGACTTAGTTATACCACTGAAGTAATTTAGTATTTGTGTTGAAAAGGAAAATAGGAATCTGCACACATTTTGCACTGGTAGGCATTACAAGTTTGCTTTAACCAGAAGCAATATATGCAAAACATACTTTTAGAACTGTTTTACCCCAAAACAGAATAGGTAACTAAATAAAATCAGTATTTTCTGAATAGAAACATGAATTTTGTCTAAGATTATTCTTTTTTAACAGGCAGTATTTTCAGTACACAACATTCATTTTGCATAGTACTGAGGAAATTTGACCCAACTAACTGACTGCTAACACTGTCAAACCTAATGGCATGGATTGGGCTCTGAAATGGAAGAGGAAAACACATTGGCCCTCTAAAAGGCACCTAAAAGCCAGCTCATCAGTTCTTCCTAACCCTTATAAGCATGGGTGAAGAAGATGCAGAAAGAAATGTGATCATGGCCTAAAGCATCAACAGGCTCTTCCTGGGATTAAGAGTGGTTGAATGATGCAGATATTTACCTGTGTATGTGCTTTTACACACCCATTCCTTTGGCCTTTGAGGTCCAAATTCTCCAAAAGATGTAGGTGGTATGCCACGAATACCTTATAGATTGTGCAATTCACTGTGTGTGGCTCATGAGTACCACATTTGCTAGAGATTGACCATAAGACAAAGTTTGTATGCGTGTGGCAATTTCTGACATCACAGCACTGCTTTGCATCCTGATTTAGAGAAGTCAGAATTTAAACATCTTTCTTGGTGGTATGCTTTCCCAGCAGTTCATCTTGACACTTCCAATCACAGTGAAACACTTGAATATGTTTTTATCTCCCTAAAAACACATTAGCTCAGCCAGAAAGAATACTTTACAACACAGAGCCCAGAGTACATGAACGCGACAAGTAGAGAGGAGGCCTTTTTATATTGTGCATGGGCAGTTATTGGAATGCACAGAAGTTTGTTATCGAGCAGATGATAAACCTGAATCCCACACTAGATATGAGTCGTAGGTGTTACCCATACTTGGCTTCACTTATACTGTCAAACAAACGACAGCTATCACAATTCTATTTTGATATTGTACACAATTTGTCAGGTTTTTATGAAAGGAATATGTTAAAAACATGGAAAAAATGGAGTTTCACTATAGTAAAAGTCTTAAACTGAAATTGCATCGATCTGAGAATCTGCTTCATTTCCAGTTTTTAAATTTACACCGAATAGGAAAGAATTGCATGAAATTAAACAAGTGAAATTAACAAAGTGAAGCAGAAATGTTTCTGCTGTTAGTACAAAAAATGATTCAGCTCATTTTCACTGATAATTCCTCACCTGTTTTTGTGCCAACATTAACAAACAGAAAGTCGTATTCATTGCAACATGCTAGAGAGGAGGGTTGGTTTAGCTTAAAATTCTCCCCTAAAAACAAAAATCCTGTTTTGGATTAAACCCAAGATCTAATCCCATGGCTCTAGCAATAGTATTTTGAAAAATCATTTTTCAGCTGCTATGGTAAATGTTTCTAAAAACAGAGGAGAGGTTTACAATCTGTTACAGCAATGAATCAAAATAACTGCTCATTTTCCTTGTGAAGTCTCCAGAGCCTTGGTAAACACCACACTGGCTCATTTGAGAAGGAAGAATGATTGACAGTGTAATGCAACTCAAAAACTGAAAGAAAAAAAACACAGGTAGGTTAATTATCCATTAAATTAATACTCATTCATTCTTCAGAGTTCCAGTGACTGGAGCTGGGTCTAGTTAATGAACCATCTGTTTGTGAGTCCAGCACAACTGCATCTTAGAAACCTAGGGCCTAATCCTAAAATTTGTGATGCGAATCATATGCTTGAAGTTAAGCACGTGGTTAATACGTTGGTGAGCACAAAAGTTTGGTCTGTGCTGGACCAAACAAATGATGTGAATATTAAAACATCCCTCCAGATTTGTGCAAGTGGATGATCACAGTTTGCTGGTCCAACTAGCGTTTCATCTGCTGTTGGTAGCAAGCCCGTGGTAGCACTGATCTCATAGGTGACAATGACATAGCGCACGAATCTAATTAGCTCCAGCTTATGTATATGGTAAAATATACACAATGCATTCACACAGATTAATTTCACATGTGAATGTGTACATGTATAACATATAAAAAGGGAAATGCGTATACAAGAAGATGTTGCAGAAATGTTTATTAGGGAAATGTAAAGAAGAAGGATGAATTCTATGGCTTGTGTTAAAACCTGTAGTTAGAAACCATGATACTGGGAACTTGAAAAGAGTTGTCCTTACTGACCCTTTTGTCAGTTAAAAAGCCCTGCTGAAAGTATTGGCAGTAGTGCAGAAAATGCATTGTCTGACAGATATTTCCTTATGTGCTTATTGCAGAAGTATTATCAAGTGAGATAACGCCAAATGTGGCAATCAGCTCATATGATGAAATACTTTGCAGTTTAACAGTAAATCAGGGTGAAGACAACTGCATCTAGAGGTGTTTTGTGGGGCTTTTTTCCTTTTCTCATTTTATCAGCACCTTCCAATAAGCTGTAGAGAGCTGATTTAAAAACTATCTAATGGTTTGTGTTAATTTTCTACAGACTTTCGAACTGTGGTGATACTCCATCAATAGCTCTAGGAAAGACTGAAAGCTGTCTGATATTTTTAAGGCCTTCTAATTGATGAAGATATAAATAAGCATCAAAGCATGGATTGTGGCAGGATTTTTAAGTCATGCCAAATCTCATAATGAGCTGAAATTGGAAATTATAAACTGATCTGAATGCCTGGAAGAAAAGAATCATACCGTAGAATCATAGAATGGCCTCGGTTGAAAAGGACCACAATAATCATTGAGTTTCAACCCACCCTGCTATGTGCAGGGTTGCCAACCACTAGATCCGGCTGCCCAGAGCCACATCCAGCCTGGCCTTGAATGCCTCCAGGGATGGGGCATCCACAACCTCCTTGGGCAACCTGTTCCAGTGTGTCACCACCTTCCATGTGAAAAACTTCCTCCTAATATCTAAAGTAAACCTCCCCTGTCTCAGTTTAAAACCCTTCCTCCTTGTTCTATCACTATCCACCCTCGTAAACAACCGTTCCCCTTCCTGTTTATACGCTCCCTTCAAGTACTGTAAGGCCACGATGAGGTCTCCCCGGAACCTTCTCTTCTCCAAGCTAAACAAGCCCAGTTCCCTCAACCTTTCCTCATAGGAGAGCTGCTCCAGCCCTCTGATCATCTTAGTGGCCCTCCTATGGACCCGCTCTAAGAGTTCCACGTCCTTCCTGTACTGGGGGCCCCAGGCCTGGACGCAGTGCTCCCGATTTTGATTCCATTTTGTGCAGACCACAGGAATGAGTCACATGGAAGCATGAATGCTAAAGAGGAGGTGGGTAGGGTGAATGAACTATAGTACAGAGAAAATATTTTCTATGAGTCATTTGAAAATTTGGGGTTTTGCAATTCAAATCTATTCTAGACTGTCATGTTGGATTTGTTGTTCACTTCTGCTTCAGTCCTACCTCTTACCTGTGACTGATAACTATTACTGAAATGAAGCACTTGGGCAAATATTCCACTATCAAATTGCAAATGCTGTCTCTGCGCTATTAAAAAGAAAGAGACTCAGTGATCCTGTGTGGTCTGCAAGAAGATGGACGTCTACATGGACATTGCCTCCTCTCTGGTTTTCAGTTCCTTCACTAAAACCTTAGTTCATGACCGTGAATATGTGCATTTATAGATGTCTGAATTCGGTGTCTCAGCAGGGTAAAGGCAACGCGCCCAGTTGCCCAGGGTGGTGTCTGTAAGATTCCCAGTGTTTATTTTGGACTGCATTTCAGCTGACAATTTAAATTTCATGGATTATTTTATTTTATTTTAATCTTGACAAGTCACCATCCATTGTCTAACAGGTTTTGTTTTCCTGGCTCCAATTCACACTCTGTTTCTCCTTTATAAGAAAGATTCTCATTTTACTTTTCTTTCATTAATTTCAGTTTGGTTTATGTGTCAACTTTCAGCTAAAAAAATCAAACAGGGTATTAAGGCTCTTAAAATTTAAAGATGGAATTGTAAAAAATAAAATGAAAATATCCAACGAACCTTTCTTTTTTTTTTTTAATGCCACACTTCAGATCATAGGAAAAACCAAAAGCTATTATGTAAAACAAGATAAATTCAGCTTTGACTGTAGATCTTCCACTCTGTTGTAACTTTTGAGCTGAATTGTCCAGTGATTGAATAAAAACTGAAGGCAGCCAAATGGTAAATACATCCTCCATTTTTGTAGGATTTGGAGGAAAAGACTCCTAAATGAAATTTCCCTCCAATGGGAAATATTTTGTGACCTGCTGCTCTTGGTACTATGTGGTAAGAAATATTTAAAGTAACTTATAAAACAAGATTGCATTAATATTTAGAT
Source organism: Gallus gallus (assembly GCF_016699485.2). Taxonomy (NCBI): domain Eukaryota; kingdom Metazoa; phylum Chordata; class Aves; order Galliformes; family Phasianidae; genus Gallus; species Gallus gallus. The sequence goes on from NC_052535.1 coordinate 80,417,006, forward strand.
ACATAGGTCCATCAATTTGATCTATTATCTGAAAAAGCAAAATGGTGGCAAGAAAGGGGAGGTTCTTGATCTCCACGGCTTTACCCATGGCTATCTGAAAAGATGGCCTGAAAGATGCTGTGTCCCCAGCTTGTTCTTAGCCAAGCAGACTGTCTATGGCCAGTAGGAAGCAGGCACGACTGAAGCATTATTGTGCCGAAGTTATGCCTGTGCTGACAGATGTTATCTACGTAACAATCCGCACAACAACAGCGGATTTTGTCTGAAATGGTCAGCTTTTTTGGAAAGCAGCCTTCATTACGGCCCAGCTGCAAAGTAACTCAACATGTGAACATCCATGAACAGGAAAAATCCTCATAAAAATCTGTTCACGCTAACAATGCATTTTATTCTGGAAGGTTAGAGACATCTGGGAGCTGTTTGGAAAGCCTGGGGCTCGGGTGTTTGCACTGTGAGGAACAGCTGACAGCTTTAGGGTGCGCTGGAAACAGCCGACTGCAAGTCACCTGTCAGCCGCCTCGTAAATCTGGGAGAATCAGATCGTGCACAAACGGACGGGCATTCTCTATTTTTACGCACAAAAATAATATAGCAGCAGGTGACTTTAATATAAGGCAAGTAATTTGTGCACGTTATATAGTATAAACTCGTCAGGCAGCCATTTGGTTACTGGCAAAAGTTCTGAGCAAGCCGGTGTTCAGGAGGAAGATTTATGTCAATTTCCTCGATTCCTCAAGATGCAAGAAAGCATTCAGCCTTCCTGCTACTAAAGCATTCAGAAGGACCATTAGAGATCATACTGGAACTGTATTTCATGTACCTCACCACTTAAGTTGAATAGCTTCTAGCCTCACAAGCCCTAACTTTCCACTCCCAACATTTCCCCTTTGCCAAACCATCTTTCTCAAATAGTTGTGGCAGAAAAGCATGGGGAAATCTCATGGAAAGAAAGGTAGCATTTCAGAGCAGAAAATTCTGAGAAATTCTTACTTTTTAACGAGAGTTCCAACATTGTTATCCCCTATGTACAATACTGTAAATCAGAGGAGGGAAAGGAAGACAAGTTTTATTCGTTTGGCACTTGTGGAATGAAAGTACATGAACAATGATTTATCTTAGCATGGAAAATAGTAACTTCCTCAAGACATAATTTATTTTCTTTCTTTCTTTCTTTTTTTGGCGGGGTAGGGGTAAGTAAGTTGATAGATACTTCTGAACGCTGTTTCCAGTAGTAACCCAGAGAAGCAATATGAAGAAGGCAGAAAATAAATCCAGTCACCAATCACTTTCCTCTTTCTTTCAAATGTACACAAGGTACTAGTCTTTGTGATTACAATTGCAAACTGCTGAGAACTGGACTCCTTTTATTTTTGTCACATACTAGCTATAATTTTATGTGAAGAGGTGACCTGGATTTGATCCAGCTGACCAGATGGAAAATATACAGCCAATTTTAGGATCCATATAAATTATTACTTTTACTCCTTCTGAACAAGTCAAAAGTGTTCAGTTCCTTTTGAAGCACTGCAAGAATCAAATTGAAAATATATCAGACAAAATGTGGAGCACTGGTTCTCTTCTCTCCTCTCCTCTCCTCTCCTCTCCTCTCCTCTCCTCTCCTCTCCTCTCCTCTCCTCTCCTCTCCTCTCCTCTCCTCTCCTCTCCTCTCCTCTCCTCTCCTCTCCTCTCCTCTCCTCTCCTCTCCTCTCCTCTCCTCTCCTCTCCTCTCCTCTCCTCTCCTCTCCTCTCCTCTTCCCTTCTCAGAAATGAAAATGTGACTATTCAGTCATAACTTGTTATTCTGATACTTTTCTCAGGGAGAACAGGCAGTCTGAAAAGGTAATACGATTATACAATGGTTTGTAGTTTATTGGCTAAATTAACTCAGTAGAATTTCACCCTGAACAATCTGAATCCTGGAAGAGCTTAGGTAACCTGAATTTTACACTTAGCTCAGATATTGACCATCATGGATGAAAGGAGCGGGGCCCTGAGCTTTGTATGAAATACATGAGGAGTCAGTGTTGTACCCAAGTTGTCACTGATTGGATGTGGTATTTTGTACTTTTCCTAAGGGAGGAAGGTATTCAGACAGAATACCATTTCTGCTGCTGAAGTTAGAAACATAAAAGCATATAGAATCATAGAATCACAAGGTTGGAAAGGACCTACAAGATTATCTAGTCTAACCATCACGTGTAACTGGGGGTACTTGAAAGAGAAACAGAACACACTGTTCCATGGAAATAGCCTAGATTTCATCTTCTTCTTTCTTTTTTTTTTTCTCCCCAAGGCTGATTCAGGCATATCTAAAAACATCAAAACCTTTACCCTTCTACTTGAAATACAAGATAAAATGAATAATTAGAATAAGGTGCAATATTTTTGGTTCCAGTCTCTAGTACTCTGAGACTTTGTCAGTCTATTCTAGATGTATAAACATAGAACTAACAGGACTGGTTTTCCAATACAGATGCTGTAGCAAGATAAAATGTGAGCCAGTGGGAAAGTCAATGTCATGATGTTTTTTGTGGAGTGGGATATGCCAATAACAAGATTTAACTTCAGTGATAACCCTTGGTCTCATAGAGCCTGGAGACATGTTTTTTGTACATGTTGAAATCATTTACATGACATCTCTTGAAACAGTACATTATTGTTCAAATAGGATTTGAGTATGAAATAGATACATTTTTTAACTCTTCAAATTTGTTTCTTTACAACAGATGTTTGGTTCCCCTGGGAGAATCTCTCAGTTAATGATGACCTTTTACAAGATTTTTTTCAGCAAGTTTTCTTACATCTTTGGCTGAAAACCGAAAAAATAGCCCATAGCATTTTATTGTTGCCTTGAATGTTGAATCTGTGCTTGCTTACTTCTGCAATGAGATCAGCTTTTTTTTTTTTTTTTTCTTTCCATTTACTTTTCTAAATCCATTTATGGTGATGCAGAAGGTAATATAACCAATAATGGAAGATTTAGAAGGCTCCCATAGAATAGCTTTAATCTGATCATCAGCAGTGTGTAATAAAATTCTATCCTTCAGTAAAGAGTTATCAGATCTCAGAAAATAACCTTTACAACCCTACTTTCCAGTTCTAAATAAAGTTGATGTAGTTCTGATATAACTAATACCATTTTTTTCCTTTCTAGGACAAACATGAAAATACAACTTTTAACAACTAGACATGTAACTGTTGCATATATTGCAAAGAATTGGGTTTTATTTCCGATTGGAATCTCTTCAGAGTAACAGCTGACCCCTCTGTACATTTGCAGTCTGAAGCTCATGATCCAAGCCCAGGTACTTCTGAAGAACTGCATTGACTCACACACACACATTTAGCCTGGATTTGTGGTTTGATATTCCCAAAGGCTCTGAGAATCCAGTATGAGATTATTTGTGTGCCTTGTATATAGCTTAACAGACAAGCAATAGTGTGGGAATACAGTTGTGTTTTCTCTGCTTCTCGCTCATCAATAGTAAAAGGCTTCATGTATGAAAATTTTTAACAGACTAGAGTGTAACTGCAGAGCCAGAGAGGTAGAAGCTGGTGATCATAAGTTGTCATGGACTGAGCAGTTACAGGGCTGTTCTTCCAGCTTGTATGCAGGCCCTCATCTCTACCTCAGCTTCCCTGATGTTGCCCTAAAGACCTTATCCCAGTGTGGGCTATGAGGAATTTCTGTCAGTCCACCCCATGCAGCAGACGCGCTGTAGTCAGGTTGAACCTCGCTCATTAAGAGTAGGAAGGAACAGCAATTGTCCCACTTTTGTGCTTTGTGGAAAACAAATGTTATGGAAAAACAAATGTTATGGAAAAGCTTGCCTTTTTCTCTTTTCCTTTCTTTTCTTTTTTTTCCTCTCCTCTCCTCTCCTCTCCTCTCCTCTCCTCTCCTCTCCTCTCCTCTCCTCTCCTCTCCTCTCCTCTCCTCTCCTCTCCTCTCCTCTCCTCTCCTCTCCTCTCCTCTCCTCTCCTCTCCTCTCCTCTCCTCTCCTCTCCTCTCCTCTCCTCTCCTCTCCTCTCCTCTCCTCTCCTCTCCTCTCCTCTCCTCTCGATTCTGTGATTTCTTCCTTACTTCATAGGAAATGGCTTAAGTTCCATTCAGAACAGATGACCTTTAAGTTCACAACAGACTGGTTTCATGAATCACAATAAATATGCTAGATAATTGCACTAGAAGAAAGAATCCTCATTCTGAATAACAAATGGAATCTGAGTAAGAAATCAGTGTGATTCCTTTTCCAAGGAAAAAAACAAAAGAACTGGTAAAGCTAAATTATGAGGACTATGGTCTGAGGAGCTATCTCAAACAAACCTTGATTGAGATTCAGTACTGAGGTCCTGCATCACATAATTGAAACCACTCTAAAGTGTCATTTAAGATGAGCAACGTCTAAACTCGATTCCTCTTTTTTAAGGGGAAAAAAAAGGAAACAAACAAAAGATATGCTTAGGAGGGAACATACCCTTCCAATACAATATACGTGTGACATTGTCTCTTGCCCAGGAAATGTGGAATCAGGCTTTGATTGAGTTCTATGCTTAAGGGGATTCCGACTCATCTCTCCCATTTTCAAGTGAATTGCCTTAACTAAAACACTGACAGAGAAAATGGTGAAACCTCTGTTTCTGTGGTAAAAAAGATTTAAGAATTGTCATCTCTGAATAAGGACAAAACAACAAGGATGACTCTTGTTTACTATGCACAGTGGCAGGCTCCGTCCTTGAGTCTTAATGAATTTTATTCAAAGACAGTTGTAAGTGGGATGCTCCTCAGGTTCTGAAGATGTAGCACAGAGTTCTGGACTCAGTTCTGGTAGCAGCACTTTGCAGCAGGTCGCTTGGACACAACACCCCTGTGTTAATTTTATCTTTAGATACTTTTCATCTGATTTTTAAAAAAATTTTACTAAACTACTGAAAATTTTTAGAGAGTTTTCCCTAAAGTGAGCTCTCAATGGGTTCTACTGATGGAACAAAGTCCTAAATCAATGAGTGACATGCTGAGAAACAGGTTGTCTGTACACATGCTTTGTGTGTGGCTCCAGAGAGTAATGATGCAGTTGCTTATACAGAGATAAAAGTGCAAGAAAGGAGATAAAAGCTGACCTGAAGGTAACCATCAAGCAAGCAGTTCAGAGGGATGAGAGTAATGCAAACAGAGTTTCATTTGATGGAAGTTGCTTTATTAAAAGCATCTGGCACACAGAGAAATGTGATATTTTGGCACCATCAGAAACTTTATCAAGACCAAGCCATGTAGGGCTGTGTTGGTTGTTATTTATAGCATCAGCTTAGAGGGGGTATGGAAATTATACCAGGAACCTCATTAGTTTCAGCATGAAAGCCGTGGCCAATCTTGCTGCTCCAGTGACTGCGTTCATTCCATACTGCAAACAGTGCAAGCAGTGAGGGAGAAATCTCAGTGCCTTTCAGCTTTATTATGGAGGAACTATATGTGAAAATAGAGAAAAAGAGGCAAGAACTTGCAAGATCTATTACATATTTTCTAGAGCCATGTATACATACTGACATGCCCCTGTCAGCTAGCCTCCAAAGGAAATCAATTTTCTATTTTCTTCAGAAATCAGTAATTGGAAAGGGGAAAGCTTCCAATCAAAAATCTGTGATTTTTGTCATCAGAGGAAAGCATAATACAAACTAAAACAGTTGAGGGATGCCTCTAACAGATGTGCAAGTTATCTATTGTGTGCATTCAGTGGGGTGAAATCTGGCATGAAGTTGTTTTAATTGTAAGCCCCTTATCAGTTTGAGAACTTTTCAGTCTTGCAGGCACTTATTTTCTTTAGCTAGGTCACCCAATACTCAGCCAAGTAAAAGAAATGTCAGATTTATTGTTTAAAGAAAGATGTTGCCAATTAACTATGTAATACAAACACCAACTTAGAGGTGTTAGAACTCTGACATCCCTTGTTTTCAGACCACGTGTATCTGCTAAGGTTTCATTATGATTGATGTGCTCAAGGGTTTTGCTTCAGAGCATCCTTATTCAGGCCTGAGCAGTTGGTGTTGTCACACTTGTTCCTTTCTAGAGCTGAAAGAGGCTTAGTTTCCAAGTGTGGGTATGTATGGCTGTGGGCTTCAGCCCTTAGCATGCCTGCAGACGGCACTGTTGGAGAGTTACAGAGGGGATGGACAGCCTGAAATGGAGGGGTCTCTGTGCAAAGAGAAGAGCTGCAAAAACGTTATTGAAAAGAAGAATCATGGCTTGAATTGCAGAATTTCCCCCCTTTGCTTGCTACTGCTTATTGTCTATATTTAATAACATCTCCAGATTTTTAAAACTTGAGCCCTTATGCAATCCTACTGTAATCTATTAGTTTTATATCAGGTAGATGAGTGGAAAAAGACGTGCAACAGCATTGTAGTTTGAAATTCCTCATTCCTGTGGGTGTCTGTTAATTTTCAAAGGTTCCACTTCAAGCTCCAACTGGCCAAATGGGATAGAAGTTAACAATTGGAGAGTTTTAAGTATCATATTTTAGCCAAATCTTTAGCCAAAGAATTACTTATTTTTTAATTTAAGCTTTATCTTACATTTTGTACAGGCCTTAATACGTCTCATTTGCCAGATTATTTGTTGGTACCAGCCCAGGTGATAAAATATAGATGAAAAACAGTTATGTCAGTAACTGAAATATTTGATGTCACCTTTCTTACTTCTCTCTCCAGTTTGCTGCAGCCACTCCTAATTGCTTTACCTCCAAACTTTTCTCCTCTGTAGATTAATTACCCAGGAAAACGTATGCTGACAGCCTCACTCATCTTTGCAGCTACATTCTGTTGAACCAGTGCCTCTATCCAATTTTTTTTTTCCCCTGGGCTGAATGTCAGCTTAGTACATTCTCTTATCTTTGGATATTACTGGTAATCTGAAATGTGTAGGATTTGGATATGCTATTTTCGGAAGTGTTTTTTGTATGTGAATTCTTTTCCTCCTCTTTAATAACACACTAATCTACTTCACCCTTTGCAATAGTTCCCTTCCAGTCCTTGTAGTATAAGAATCGATTTGATCTACTATAGCATACGTAAATATGAATTGCCACTTTAAAAATTATTCTTCTTAATTCTTTCCACTTATATTAAATATGAGATAGCTGAACAACACATATCCTCAGATGACTGAATGGTATAATTTTTCTCACTGATCCTTGTGTGTCATTTATCTACGGCATTGTTTCCTCTCCTTCACATTATTACATTTGCAGACTAACTTGAAGATTCGTAATAGGAATTTTATTTTATTTTTTTTTCTGAGGAATTACCTGCAATATACATTTGTCTGTAACTCCTGAAAAATGTCGCTTATTTCCTGATGAAGTTTTAGGCTGCTTGGTTTAAAATTAGATTCGTGCACTCAGAATCTTCTGCCCCCAAAGTCCTAAATCTCCTGTAAGCTGTCAATAGGTGATTAAAGTGAAGTAATCTTATGCTTTCTGGGCCACAGCAGTTGAAAAGGGAATCACCTTGTTATTTTCAAATGAGTTATTAAATAATGATAGAGGACTGCATGGTTATGCATGATTTCTGGCAGCTGCACTCAAAGTGTACCAGACAGACATTAAACATCCTGTGCCTCCCGTTTGTATAAACATTGGTTTGGACATCAGTAGGCTCAGAAGTCTTCAAAATCCTCAGTAACCACCTAGCTACCGTTAGAAATTAGAAGTATAAGCCTAACTTCAGGACATGAGTGACCGTTGGGAGCTGTGGGTTCAGGATCATGCCCAGGCTATGACTAACACCTGAGCTGGCAGCCAGAAGGATGCTCTGCACACATCACTCAATAAGGGTGGAGGGACAGGAGCAGAACATCAAAAGGACTACTAGCAAGAACCAATAGCATTACATTTCTATATCACAAGTCTTCACTCCTTTCCAGTACTCAAAAATTTAACAGGAATGCAGAACCATGGAAAAGAAGTTTCTGTTTTCCTAGAAGAAAGTTATGTTTCCTACGTGAACATTTCTAAGGCTTTAGTGTCACCTATTTTGGATTATTTAAGGGTACTCACTATATACCCAAGTTAGAAAAATTGTTACTCTGCACTGACTCTAGGAAAAATGAGAGTTTCCTAAGGTAGGTGTGGACAGTTAAGATATGAATATCTCCTTTGTAACTTGTTAAGTACCTGATTGAATTTGATAAGGGAGAGAGCAATACTTTTATAAGTTGGAGTCCAGAAGCAAGAGTTAAGGATGCAAAATAATCACAATTATTATGTAGAGGATCTCATAGAGATAATGACAGATGAGGAGTGAATTTGATGAAGTACAGAGGGGAGGAAATGCCATTAGGCATATAGGAAATCTAGGGTAACACAGTGAAAAGGAAGAACATGTCTGAAGAACAGAGGAGTGTCTGGCAAATATTATGTAACTGGAGTTTTTCTGTCCATCTTTGGGTAGAGAAGAGCCAAAGCCCAAAGCAGGCACTGGTAAGGACTGCCCAGAAAGAAGAACTGGAATGGAAAAAAATTGTGAAGTACTTTCCAACTGTCCCAAATTCCTTCATTAGTTAAGTGGAGCACTCTATATCAATCACCTTGGATTGGGCTGGAGGTGATGAGGTAGTGTCTAAGCTTCAGCATGTCTGTAGCAGTTTTCATGCACACTCAAGATGAACCAGAGAAAATGAGAGATGAGACTCCATATTTCTGAAAAAAAAAAAAAGAAAAGAAAAAGCATTTTGCTTAATTACTGAATTTTGCCCAATTTGCCTACCAGCAGTAAGCCATTGTAAGAACATACAGCTCATTGTCTCCAGAGAAGACATTACCAGGGAAGCAGCTGTGATGTTTCAATGAAGCATCTAAAATTAAATCACAAAAAGCTGTCTAATTTCTTATTTTCCCATTCCAGTAAAGCCTGTTTTCTGGTTCAAACAAAACATCTTGAATGCCCTCAGCTTTACATGACCTACATTCCATGCATTAAATAGTCTCACCCTGCCCCCCACCAGTGACAGTCACCCAAAGACTAGATGTCAATAATATTTTCCCAGAAATAGGGATGATGCATGTCTGAGTCAGGGAAGGAGGAATCAGAGGGTGTATAAACAATACAGACACAGAAAGAAGAAATTATGCAAAAGAGAATTTGACAGAATTTTTTGTCTTCATAATTTTACATGCATTCTGTTTTTCAGTGTCTAAGTGTTATTATCTGCTCTTCAAAGATGTGGAAGCAAAGTAACTATTACTGGACCATTTAAAAGATATAATTAAATTAGACATTTTATTTATCTGTTTATTTATTTATTATAATTCTTTACTGTATAAATTGATCTGAGCCATTGTTTTTAATATAAGTACCTCAAGTGTGTGATGATAAAATTCTATTTCTTTTATCCAAGTAGATATTAATGCCTTTGTTAGTATGACATATGAAGATTTTAACTCTAAATTAGGTAAATATTATTGAAACATCTTAGCACTGGTATTACTGAAGAAGAGGCAAAGAGATTTAAAGATAGGACAATTTTTAGGACTACCCAGAACAACCAACAATGTAGTAGATTCACATCAGTGAAACCCTTTGTAAGTGTTTCAGCCTACTTTTCTGTTTTGATCCATGTGATTAAGATCTCAATTTGGAATATTTGTCTTTCTTGATGGTATGAGATTAAAGATTATGACTCAAACACAGTTTTCAGGCTGTTGTTTTATAGATGAACCCAGATAATGGCTTTAGAGGGTACAGGAAGAATAAAGGTGCTTTTAGCTAAGTATTCTCCATTTGGAGAGTATTCTCAGATCTCACTCTGGGATGGTAAGTTCCATTCAGTGATAAATTGCTGGTCTTCTTTGGTTAGATTGACTCATGGTTGCACAGTTGTAGAGTCTTAATTCTTAGAGACTTCTGAGACAAATCTGGAGAAGGCTAGAGGCAGCTTGATCCAGCATTGATGCCCACCTTTCTTTCAGTGGGAAAATGGACAAGATTACTTCAAAGGTCCTTTACAATCAACTATGATTTCTATGATTCTAGAATAACTAATGTTGTTGAGAGAAGCTGAAATAGAAATTTCATTTCTTCTCATGAGGAATTTGTAAAGCTTAGGAGTGTAACTGGAAAATGTGGATGGATCTAGTATAATTGTACTGTACTGTAGTCTCATTTATGTTAAGGATAATCTACAATAGATTGAGCTAGTTCAGCCAGTTCAGTATTGAGCAAATCAGTTGCACAGGCTTCAGTGGAATATGCTGGATGGTTTCAGCAGGCGGATGGAAAAGTGTTTAATCAGAACTGCGAAGTGGCCAATGCTCCAGCCAGTGTTTTGCTGTGACTGCTGTAGAGGGCCTCTATGCCTCTCATTCTGTGTCCAAAAGATGGGTATTTAGATTGTGTAATATGTTTTGTAAATATTCTGGTTGTCACATTTAATGATCAGCCTTTGGGCTATAGATTTTTCAGATAGGTTTTCTATGAAGACTGGTACCTATAGACACTGTATTCTTAGTTCATTGACCCTATGAGTACAAAGAAATGTATATGAAATACATAGGCTCCCTTTGAACAGCAGGGGGAAAATTAAACAACTTGGAAAATACATACTGTGTGTTGAGCGGGGAGAAGATTGATGTTAACCAATAGGAAAAACTAAGAACAGAGTTTTTATATGTTGTGAATATTATCCCCCTCCAGAGCACAGGCCCTGGATTGAAGCCCATGGAATGGTGTATACATTCATTTTAGAGCCTAACGTCTTCTATGGCTAGACACTTACACCTGTTTTTTGAAAGAATAAGACTCCTGCTTTTCTTTTATAAGGAGTCATGAAGATGAAAGTGGTGCTCTTTTTCTATATAATAATATGCTTTAAGGACTTACTGGGAAAATGGGACTGCTGGCCCAGATAGGCACAGAATGTAAGGTATTTAACCATACTGTTCATAAATGGTCTCTGCTGTGGAGAGCTGGAGCTTTCCCTTTCCTTTTCCACTGTGCCAGAAGGAATCCACAGTCCAGAAGGGAACAAAGAGAGAGAAGTACACAGCTCGTGTTCAGTGTGGAGGTGGGAAGCCTTTCAGTATAGCTAAAATTTGCACTAAAAGTTCTTTGAACAGAGTAAGGGAAGATAACTTCTACAAAATACACACTGAGTAATCTGTCTTTTTTTAGGATTAGAATTTTCTTGCAATTAGAAATCTCTCAAAATTAGCTGTCTGGACCTCCGTGGGCAGGAATTATTTGTTTCTGTATCCCAGATTGGCATTGGGCAGCATGATGCCTCTGTTTTGACAGTTCTGAATGTTTGAAAACTGCTCACGTGAACCAAGTGCTGCTCTGATATCAGGCACCAGCTAAACTAGTGTTTTTGAGCTTTTGGAGGCTTTTGGACATTACATCCTTTGTTCCCTCCAAATCCTCATTTTGTGTGCTAAGTGGCACTAAAGGATATGATTTAAGTGATGGGACTCAGCAGGTCAGGTTGACGGTTGGACTTGGTGATCCTGAAGGTGTTTTCCAACCTAGATGATTCTATGATTCTGTGATTCTATAAGTTCTTTCCTGGCTGTAGCTCTAAATAGTTTGCTTAAATCTACACTGTTTAAATGAAAGACTGAATCCATATCACCTTAGCCTAGCCTACAGCCTTATTACAAAGGCATTGCTCCTCAAACACATAGTACTACTTTAACAATCAGCCTGCAGGCTTTCAGGCTTGTGAGTGATTTCCTCCTCTGATAACTGTTCTCAGATTTCCACTATTTCAGGAAAGTGCAAAGGTTTTCCTATGAAAATCCCAAACCAACGGTGCTCCATCAGAGAGCCATCAAGTAACTAAGACCTTTCTGTTGAGCCTTAATGTATGAAGCTTCGGAGAAAGTAGAGACAAAATATAAGCTGTTTTGCTCAAGCCTTTCTATAAGCTAGAGGAAGAATTAACCTCCACAGAGCTGAGTTTTTTGTTTTTAGTGCTAAATGAAAGGGAAAGCTTTGTTAGCACCTGAGAGAAACAAAATAAGAATGTGTAAGCTGAGAGGCACAGCCAAATGGTGGGAATAACAGCAACTGGCTCTTTGGCTCAGATGTAGAAGAAAAACAACCTTAGTTTTTTTCAAAAACCTCAGATTTTGTTATGGTTGTTGTTTGTTATGTTTAAGTAAGTCAAAAAAATTATGAAGTTATTTGTCATTTTTTACTTTGATATTTTGTACACAAATAAATAACTGAATACTGAACTGAACTCTGGGTAGTATAAAATTGTAAGTTCCTTATACCGGAGACACAGGTAGGAAAAGCTGATGTGATTATAAAAATATTTTACAATGGACAATTCGTATTTTAGGAAAAGTATCTGGGAGCGTTAATCAAAAGGCAGCTGAACATGAGCCAGCAGTGTGCTGAGGTGGCCAGCAGTGTGCTGAGTGGCTGAAGGTCAACTTACTTGTATGCCTTGTATCAGACATAGCGCAGTCAACAGGACCAGGGAGGTAATTGTCACTGTATTCAGCACTGGTGAGGCAGTACCTCGAGTACTGTGTTCACTTTTGGGCCCCTCACCGCACTAAAGATATTGAGGCCCTGGAGTGTGTCCAAAGAAGGGCAACAAATCACTTTTTATAACTCCCTGAAAGGAGGCTGTGGAGATGTGGGGGTTGGCTTATTCTCCTGGGTAACCAGCAATGGGACTAGAGGGAATGGCTTCATGTTGCACCAGGGGAGGTACAGGTTGGATTTTAGGAGAAAAAAAATATGTAAAGGAATGATAATACATTGGAACAGGCTGCCCAGGGAGGTGGTGGAGTCACTGTCACTGGAGGTGTTCAAAGAAAAATGTAGATCTGGCACTGAGGGACATGGTTTAGTGGCCACAGTGGAGGCAGTCTGATAGTTGGACTAGATGATCTTAGTGGTCTCTTCCAAACTTGATGATTCTGTGATTCTGTGATATGTGTAGATAAACACATAATATATTAATATGCTACTGATAAATATATAGACCAAAATCAGGCACTCGAATCCTAGAATATTATTCTTTACTCACATTTTTCTTCTACTGATATTATGCAGTTTTTCCATAGGCCCATTACAGCATTATGTAACCAAATGATTTAACAACGGCCTATTATTTTCCCTCTTCTCCCAAGTTTTGGTCTATGTACTATTATTTTGTTATTCATTATACTTAAGGCCATGTCCTAGCTGGAGGTTACTGTTATAAATGACATGAATGGATTGTGTGAGGATTCTTTGCCTGGTTCAGTACAAAATCAATCATGTCTGAGCAGCTTTCAGCAAGAAGAATTTGAAGTAACGTGGAAAAGAAATGTTTTGACACTTCATCTAGTGATGATCCAACTGCGGTGACAAATAAAACCACAAGAGAAACAATAATCAACTTTTTAGCAGAGTGGTCAGTGCCATCTTAAACTACCTTAACCACTTCTGGCCAGGCCTGCTTCCCTATGTCTTTTCTTGTAAAAGAAATACAGATATTTCATTGTATGTCACTGCTGAACTCAGCAGGGTGCTGTCAAGTGGCTTAATAATTTATAGCAGAGGTAAATTGACATCATCCATAGAGACCAGCTGCAGAGGAGGAAAACACACATAGATTACCAATGAGTTTCACAGCTACTATCTGGCAATAGAGAAGGTTGAGGCTTGGGAAGCTGGGTGACCATTGCAAGCTAAAAGATATACGTTATAACCCCTTGCTTCTCACTTTGTGTCTCGCTTTCTCCAACATGTTTCTATGACTGCATTGATTCTCCTGGGCTTCTTATTCCATGTAATTCAAACAGTCTTGATTCTCCAGCAAAGATTTAAAACTTTGTTCAAGCATTTTCAGAGTTTCATTCCCTTCCCTGGTCTGTTTGTCTCCTCCCCCAGTCTCCGCAGACAATTTCTCCTCTCTGTTTCCTCACATCCAAGTTCATATTTCTTCCTCACCTGTATCACCTGGTTTTTCCCCTACTAAAATGTCTGTGCTCCAAAAAAGGGGAAATTTAGAGAAGACAGGAACTCTGTTTCGTGTTCTGAAAGCCCATCATTATGAGAAAGTTAAGAGGACAGTTGGTGCTATTTAGCTTTTAAAAGTGAGGCTGAGACTATTTAAACTGTGATTTCACAGAAATTCATATATTGTAAAACTTTGTCTAGATTTGGTGGAAAACAGTGAAAACATGCTCTGTAAGAAGGCCTTCTTTTCACCATGTTTCCAATATGTATTGTACTGTAGGTTTGCAAGCTCTCTGAGAAATTGTCTGTATACTTTTAACATCACAAGGAATATTTTATTTTCCCAATTTTATTATTGGAAAAAGCTGAACAGTTACACAATTTTGGCTGATACTTTCCAGTTAAATTCAGCCTAAGGCTAATTTTTCCATGCAACGTGTAAAATTTCAGCACAAATTGTTCAGGTCTGGCAATGCTATCAGCTGTTGAATAAAGAGTCTTAAAAGTGGAAGCGTTAGGGAAGTTTCATAGTAGGCAATGCTACCAACTCCACCTATAATATATATTAAATCTACTATTAGGTCTATAAATTAGATCACGGTAAAAGTAATACTAAAACAATAACAAACATTTTATATAGAATTTGAAATGTTGTAAAAAGTTTTACATACATAAGCTGATATATAAATTTAGATTCTGATCTGGCAGTATATCCTAAGAAGAGGCGGAAGTCAAAGCATTTCACTTTTGGTCTCTCTAATTCCCACAACAGCCTGTTGGCTAAGCTTCACTACCTTGATCTTCTAAACAAAATTTCCATGGGAGTTCCTGCACTCTGCAGTTCATGCCCTGAAATCTCTGCTCAGCCATTACGTGGACCAACTCCCACTGAAGTCAGGCTTCCCTGAGAGAGTATTGAGCAATAGCTGAATAAGAACCTCTGTATGTAGAAACATTTTTACTGTAACTCTAGCCTTGTACTATAATTTCTAGGATGTTTTATATGATAAGGGAGATCAGGATCAGGGTGTGCATGTGGAGGTTGGAGCAAGAAAGCAGTGTAATAAGTAACATCTAACAGACCTAATTTTTTTCTCAGTTGCTTGAAAGCAGCTGTTAGAGGGATGAAAAAAAAAAAAGATGAGAACAGTTTTCTTCAGACAAATAGGTCCACCAGTGTTTCCCAAAATGAATGCTGAAACTCTGCTGGACAAGCAAAGGGAAAATGAAAAAATAAGTTAAGGATCAAACCAGGATTTTGTTCATAGACAAAGCCAGTAGATAAACTAACAACATAATAATGGGCCTCTCTCTGTCTTTCTCCCACTTTCTCAGAGTGATTGGTCAAAGATAATTAAATGCCCTGAAATTGGCATATTGAAACCTATCCCTCTTAGCTGCCACAACTTTCTCATCATACTTCAAGATCAACCAGGAAACTAGGACACCTTTCTGCCTCTCATTGCCCCAGGCCTGAAGTAGCCAAATCATGTTTCTTCTAACAAGTTCAGCTAATTCCTGGTCCTGGTTTCAGCTGAGATGCTGCTAATAGCATACATCAATGTTTTGGTAATTGCTGAGTGATGCAAGCACATCTAAAGCCAGACCATTCAGTGGGGGAGAGCCGTTGCCTTTATGGTGTGGCAGGAGGGGTTGGGATGGAGCCAGGACAACTGGCCTGAATTAGGCAGGAGATTATTCCCTACCAGGTGACAGCATGTGGAAGACCATAAAGCTGTGGGGAGTTGCTTGGGCATGGTTAGGTGTTAGCTGTTGGATTGTGAGGGCTTAGGTGATAAGGGGTTGTGTTGCTGGTAGGACATCAGTCAGTGAGCTATTATTTTGTTAGATGGGTATCAGTCAGCAAGTGATAATTGCACTGTGGATAATTTCTGCCACTGGGCTGCATTCTTACACTTTCCAGTGGGGGTGATGTGTTGTTAGTTTCTCCTGCTGCAGAGTTACGGCCTTTCCTTGCTCAAGTTTACAGTTCTTGCACTCTGTTATGTATCAATTAGATTTTTCAGTACCCTCCACTTCGCAAAGAAGATGGATATAAACAAAGCAGAGATGGATTTTCAGTAAGGATAAATATTAACCACCTGTCTTACTGATTATTAAAGAGTAATAAAAAATAATGAAAACAAAAAGGCATAGAGGAGTGGAGTAACTTTAATGCAATCATAAAACCTTTGGGAGTAGTTGTTACTGTAAAAGAATCCTTTGAAAAAGAGGAAGATTTAGTCCTTAGAGCACAACAAAACTGTATTGAATAAATCAAGGATAAGCATACTAAATTCAGAATGCCAACTATCCTGAAGGTATTTAGAAGACAAATACCAGTATAAATGAACTACATTTTTAATAACATAAATTAATTGACCTTAGGATTGTGATTTCTTGAGAAAAATGAATAAAGGCAATTTTGTGCTGTCTCCTTGGCATAATAATAAAGTAGGAGGTCTCTACTGATGTACACAAAAGGCATATGAGTATTCCTGAATGCTAGAGTAATGTCTTCAACCTGTCAGTCCTATTTCCCCTATTCTTGCTGTTATGGGAATGCTGGTTCTTAATACTGCTTAGGCTTTGTGTTCTTCTCAAACTGACATCTTTGGTAAAATGGAGTGGCAGGATTAATATACAATAGGAATTCAGAATATGTGCTGAATCTGGACTCTATAATAGCATGGCATGGAGTCTTATTTTAGAAATGAATTAAAAATGACTTGGATGACTATACTTTCATGTAGGTTGGCAAGCAGACAACTGACCATAAATCAAGGTTAATGATAATGGCAATGTACCAATTTGGAAGGGAAGATGAACATAAGGAGTACTGTAAAAATTGGTGCTTGGCCCAGCTTTACTAAAAGCCATTATTTATTATGTTAATGGAAACTGAAGAACACTGAAGTCAAAGCACTCGCCAAAAGCTGAGGAAGATGGAGAAGACATCTTGCCTATATCTAGCTATCTGAGCAATGCTTCCTTAGAATATGAAAATATTCTAAATTCTCCTGATAAAAATGGAGAGAAAAGGTAACTCAAACAAGAAGTGACCAGGCTAAGAGCAAGGATGTACTGTCTGGAAGCAACTTTGTATATACTTACAGAAACCACAATTGAATGTAGTACTTTGATAACTGAAGTGCTTTCAGAATGAATAAATAAGATTAAATTTGGTAAAGGGTTAAATTAAATTTCCCATTTGATTTGCTTTGTACTATGACACTCAGCTGAAGAAACATGTTTTGAAATCTTAGCTCTAATAACGAAGTTTTAACAAGGATCAAAATGTGAAAATGAACTTTTAACAATAAATACAATACAATAAATCCAGTGTCAAATGTTTTAGGATTTCATATATAAAATCAGAAAGGCATTAAATTTCAAAAATAATTTAAAATATGTTGAATTTGAAGAGCAACAGTATTGAATGATAAGTCAAATGTTTAGATCAACAAATCATATTGAAAGTTTTAGAATAATTAAGTTTGGCCATATGGTGACTATGAGAAAACCCACTAGATATTTATTTAAAGATGAAAACAGCATGGGGAGTGATAGCCCACCAGCCATAAGTAAGGAGAATGAACTCAGTGTAAATATGAGCTGAGTATTAAAATAATTGCTTAGCAATAAACATCTTTGGCTGAAATATACCTAGGACAAGATACCTAAACAGCTTACAGTTAGAAGTGGAACCAATGTCCAGTGTTGCAAAGGAATTCTTTAAACTTAAAAAAATAACAATATTCACTTGGCCTAGTGATTCTTTTATAACTTCAGGGAAAGTTAGCTGGCTAGAATGGTTTATGAAGTCATTCTCCAGCAGTTCAGTGTTTAGATCTCATTCCTGGGACACGTGTATTTGATATTCTTTAGGCTAAGAAAACAACTAGAAGTAGGTGTTTCATAGTCTGTGTGAGTGCTCTGTCCACCACATTAACAGATGACAAACCAACCCTAGAACTGCCAAATCCTGTGCTGGCATTTCAATGAAGAACCTTGTCCAGTAGATGTGCTGTAAAAATCTTTAATATATGAGATAGAGAAGTATATGTGTTGTCTTCTGGGGTAACAGATGCGTTGGACTTTTCTGCATTGTCAGTGCTAGAGAATATATAGGGTGTACTGACCAGGTTTATAAGTTATTGGTACAAATGGAGGCACCAAGAGGCCACCTGTTTGGAGTTAAGCACCTAAATGCAACCTGTGTCCCACATCTGATTTTTATCACTTATTCTGAAAAGCATAATGTGCTGACAGCTGCCTCTGCCTCAAAGTTCACTGTAGAGGATGGTCCCACAGTCAATAAAAGGTCCAGAGCTGGCTTTCAGGAAGCAGAGGTAGAGAATTTATATCTCTGAAGGCTACCTATCTACATCACTTTGTTATTAATCCTGAAAGCTTTGTATTTACCTGGAAAGAATTTGCTCTGAATAAATGCTGGAGTTTGGGACCATATTTCCACCTACGCCAAAAGCAGTTCCCTGCACTGTGGGGTAGTCCATTAAACAACACAGAATTCCTGTTCATAGTTTAAGATAAAATAAAACAAAAAGACTTTTGCTTTTTGTAGTTCTGATAGAATTTTTATTGACTGTACATAGTAGACTGTCACTTTTGCTGTAAAAATCTGCAAGCCGTGAATAATATCAGTGTCAGAGATAAAAAAGGAAAAGACAAAGTCTGAAAAGGTGCTTAAATGCCAAATGTAGATTCTTGGAGCTTTTCTATATCTTTCACAGAACTTAGATTCCCATCAGTGCAGATTTCTAGATGTCTACATTTCTAGAGTTGGAAATATGGATTTATTTCAAGATCCTGATAACAGATCAGCGTTTAAGTTCTTGTAGGGCTCTCAGGCTCCAGTAGTTCTGTAAGTCTCTGTCATGAAATCCCTCTCCCATGTTGCCTCCTGATCCAGTCATGTTCCAACTCTGTGCAGAGCAAATCATAAGGAAGTGGTGAAATCTCTTTTAAATCCTTGACAGAGTACTCCAGGGATGAAAATCCTTCCACGGCTTAGCCAACTCAGCCATCCTTGTTTATACGTACCTGATCTCACAGAGGTCATTGAAGCCTTTCCCATCTGCAGCTCCACTCAATCTTTTGTGAATACTTTCTTTCAAAGAGCAAGTGCATGTCAAAGTGCAAGTTGGCTCATCAGAAAGGATTCAAACCACTGGGCTTCTACTGGGTTTTGTGACGGAGTACCGCACTGTGCATAGCTACTGAAAAATCACTCAATTGTGGAGCAAAGCTGTGGAAAAATTGTCTGTTATTACCTGATGCCTAGTGTGTAGACAATATATAACTATCTTGATGAGTGCCTTGATGGTGTTGATATTTGTCAGTGAGAGGCATCTTCATGGCAACTTCATGGCATCTTTTGGGCAACAAAGCTGGTGAGGGGTCTGGAGCACAGACCTTATGAAGAGCGGCTGAAGGAGCTGGGATTGTTCAGTCTAGAGAAGAGGAGGCTCAGGGGAGACCTTATTTCTCTCTATAACTACCTGAAGGGAGGTTGTGGTGAGCTGCGGGTCCGCCTCTTCTCCCGGGTGACTAGTGATAGGACGAGAGGGAATGGCTTCAAGCTGCGTCAGGGAAGATTCAGGCTGGACGTTAGGAAATACTACTTCTCTGAAAGGGTGGTCAGGCACTGGAATGGGCTGCCCAGAGAGGTGGTGGAGTCACCGAGCCTGGTGGTGTTTAAAGAGCGTTTGGATGTTGTGTTAAGGGACATGGTTTAGCAAGAACCATTGATGAAGGGCAGATGGTTGGACTGGATGATCCCGTGGGTCTTTTCCAACCTTAGTGATTCTATGATTCTATGATTCTATGATTCATCTTCATTTAAGGTGCTTTGTAAGAAGAGTGATGGGCCTACCTGGGCCTAATTCCAGGCAAAAATTATTCTTATGGGGATCAAACCTCTACATGTCAATGTAGCAATTAATGTATAGGCTGATGATGGAACTGAAAGCAGAAGATTTGATCTGGGTTCTCTACAGTTTGGGAAGTTTCAAATCCATGCATCCCTAACCAATAGTCCAATCTGTTAGTTTTATGTTTTTGTTGCCCTCTTTTTTTCTACATCTTAATAAATATATATATATATATAAATAAAAGAAGCTTTATTACTTACATGCATTAATTATATTATAGATTTTATATGCAGCCCAAGACAATTCTTCTTCACTCATTGTGTCAGACGAATCCAAAGGTTGGATGCCCACAGGGGTTGTGCTAGAATGAGTTAAGGCACTCATGCAATAGAGATGTGGAAAAAAACCAAACCTGTTTCTCTAAACAGGCATGAGTAGTTCATGGCTCTCAATGTCCAGGGACCACCTATGTCATAGTTCAACTTGGGATGGATGTTTATACAGCACTTACATAGGCTCATATAGCCCATCATAGCCTCAAATTCCTGCAGGCAGCCATCCCACTGTCTGCAGGGTGTGTTAAAGTGAGTCTGAAGAAGTGGGAATTGAAACAGCATTCTTTCGGTGGGTGGGTCTGCTTGTCACCAGCTTTTGGCAAGGTATATGCTGTTTCTGGCCTGTGCCTGACTTCAAGTTTGGATTTTTAGACAATGTGTTCTTGTCTTGGATCTTCGGATATCTCTGGTGTTTGATGTCGTTACTGATGATAAAAATGTCTCTGCCTTTTTTTCCTGTTAAAGACCTGCTGTATTAGTCTGTCTAGCTCAAAACCCATATTTGCTTTTCTGAATGGTCCTTAGAATGTACCTGGACAAGCTTTTAAAGTGAAAAACCATTTGCCTCTCTTTAAGTCATACCACTCCACTCTTTGCAAAATGTAATTTCCATCTAATGCTTGAACCTTCAGACCTCCTGAAATAAAATGCTGAGAAAGATTTACGAGTCACGGAGGCTTGAGTTAATGTGCTGATAGTTATGGAATTTCAGATGTTCAAATAGAAGTACTCACAGCTGCAACAGAAATTTTCTGAGATGCCAAAAAATCCTAGAAAATAACCTTCCTAACAATAGCAAATGAAGGTTTGAACATTATCCTCATGCTTTATTGTTTAGTAATTTAAGCACTTCTTACAATCAGCAAAAAAAAAAAAAAAAAAAAAAAAAAAAAAAGATTTAGGAGTCATCTTAATATGCAAAGATATTTCTGAGGATGGAGAAAGCAAGGGAGGGTGAGATGGGCCTTTCTGATTGCTGTGCCCTGGGAAGTCTCCTGACCATACACACCTGCTTGCACCTGCCCTGTAGAATAGCTGCCAACACATCCAAAGGTCTCTGGGAAGTCTCTTGCTGGCATCCATTTGATCAAGACTTTCCTCAGCTTCAAAGCACAACAAATGTAACTTTTTCCTGCCTTGAATATCTGTTTGAAATATTCCATTATTTTAAAAGATTATTTTACTTTAAGCAAGGGCTGCAACATCAATTTACTGTTAAAAATAATGGAAGATTTGATACAATGAAAAGCTGAATTATGAACGTGTCACATGCCAAATCCAACTTCTTTTTGTTCATGTAATGTTATTTCAAGGCATTAAATGGATCATACCATACATTGTTTTCTGCAGAAAACAGAGAACAATCCACTTTTATATGTTTCATCCTTGAAATAAGAAGAGGGATTAAAATTTGCTTGAGTACCCACCAAAGGAAACAGGCAATGCTTATAATCATGAGACTGGAATTGCTTAAGAGTGTTATTATTTTTCCACTGTATATATGCTGGCATAATGCTGGTTTGGAGAGAGATAAAAATGTATATTAATAACAAGGTTTTTTTTTACTGGCGTAATTCTTTCTCTGGCCAAAATCATCTATACAAGTGTAAATGTATACATATAAGCACAGCTATGTTTATAGCATTAGCAGGCACAACTGAAGATGGAAGGTGCTTCGTCTAGGCAAGCGTAAGTCTTTCATCTCTCCCGAGCACACCGAAATGACACCCACCTAAATACCTTAATGTTTAGAGATCTGAAACTTTTTTTGTGAATAAATTATAAATCATGCTTTTCTTCCCTACATTTGGGGAACAATCCTTAAGTGAACATGTTTCAAGAGATGACTTTCTTCCAAAAGAGGCGTTGGAAGCATTCAATTTTTGTGCAGTACTTTCAAAGGCAAGTTGTGGCAAGCGTGCCAAGTGTTTGATGTTGGTAGTCTGACACTAGCACTTACAGATGTGTTGTTTGTGATCTGATTTTGGATAAAACAAGCATAGCCATGCTTTGATGAATCTTTTATGCTTTAGTTCTTTAGGGAAAAGACAACAATGAACTTCAGTCAATAAAACTCTATTCTATTTCATTTGTAGCCAGATAGCCAGCTGAAGGGTAATGAATGTCAAGGACATCAAGACGAAAAAGGAAACACGTGGATGTGAACTGGCTCTTGCACAACTGGACTGTAGGTCAGTACTATCCTGTGAAAGCACAGCTTTCATCCAGTAGTGCTTCTGCACTAATACATGGTGTTAGTTGAGGGCCAGAAGCAACAAGGTCATGTCTGTAAAGAGAATCAGTGAAGGGATGTGGCTCAAAGACGCCTCTAAAGAATCCATAATGACTGGGCTTCGTTGCCTGTCTGTCCATGGCATTATTTGCAACTCAGGCAACCAACTAATAGGCAAGGGAAGTTGGACGCGAATACATCTATGGGTGGAGAAAATAATCTTATAAAATAATGGGAATTTTACTCCTAATGCCTCAAGTGATCTTACTTTTGCTCTCAGAATTGAATACATTAGATGTAAACCAAATTAATTTATTTTTGACTTGTTAGTCCTTGAAGGAGAAAAAGCAGTAACAGCTGTCAGATTTTCAAGGTCAGACTCAAAGTTCATTGAGATCTATGGATGCTTCTAAGCTCTTTTTCATGGTCTTTGCTTCAGCCTCTTAATAACTCTGCATGCACAATGCCTGTGCTTCCATGGTTCATTATATCACTCAGTTTTCAACCCAAGATGGAATGAATATGTGATATCAGTTTGAGGAGAGTAAAAATCCTCAGAGAAATGGCTTTGGGACAACATGTTACAAAATGTGGTTGTGTATTTTCAGGCCTTCATAATTCAGTCAGTCAGTACGTGTCATTCCGAGAAGCAGCAGTTTAGTTAGGATGATTTCCAGTCTGCTGTATGTTTTCAGGAATTTGCTGCACCACATGAAAAATCAGTCTGTCATATGAGTATAAGGAGTTTACTAGACATCATTGGGTGTGTGGACTTGGATAAGCTCTACAAAACAAATATCTTCCAAGGGATCAGCGACATCAGATGCTATTTGATCACTGATAAAACAAATGTGATAGTATTAAGTAGTTCAGAACAAACCACAGTAAATTTTACATTTTGCAGAACAGATATCTTTGCAAGTGCAAATTCAGCATTCATTTAAAGTCTGTGGTCACAATAAAGTTGTCAGTATTGTTTTTCTTTGTTCCTTTTGTTTACCATCCATGTCTGTTTCTTTTATTAAAAATATATTTTGTATTCCTGAAAGACTCTTTTCATTCTCTGGCTATTTTTGAGATGTGTTGCTACAAATATATTGCTGCACTGATCTCTTAATTTTCAAATTGTTTTAAAAATAATTCTATATTTAAATATTGACTAGAATAAGAGTCAGAACCACAGAATGATGGAGGTTGGAAGGAACCTCTGGATCCCTCTAACTCACCCCTTGCTCAAGCAGGGCAACCCAGAGCAAGATGCCCAGGCCCATGCCCAGACAGCTTTTGGAGGTCTCCAAGGAGATTCCACAACCTCTGAACAGGCTGTGCCAGTGCTCCATCTCCCATGCAGTAAAGCCTTTCCTGATGTTCAAAAGGAACCTCCTGTACTCCACTTTGTGCTCATTGCTTCTTACCCTATCACAGCGCAGACTGAAGAGAGCCTAGCTCCATACTCTTTTCTCCTTGTCTTTATATATTCATGGACATTGATGAGATCCCCTCCAGCTTCCTCTTCTGCAGGCTGAATGATCCCCACCTCTCCTCGTAGCAGATGTGCTCCAGTCCCTTCATCAGCTTGGTTACCTTACATTGGACCTTTTCCATTATATCCATATCCCTCATGTACTGGGGGCCCAGCACTCCAGGTGTGGCCTCACCAATGCCGAGTAGAGGAAGAATCACCTCTCTTTGCTGTCTTCTGATAATTTGCCTAATTCAGTCAATAATACTGTTAGCCTTCTTATAATTAAGGGCATGCTGTTGACTCATGTTGAATTGAGTCCACTAGGACTTGCTTTCTGTAGAGCTGCTTTCCAGTTGGGTGCTTCCAGCATGTCCTGGTGCCTGGGGTTGTTCCCCCATCAGGTGCAGGACTCTGCACTTCTCCTGGTTAAGCTTCATGAAGTTCTTATCAGTCCACCTCCCCAGCCTGTGATATCCCTCTGGATAAGAACACAGCCCTCTGGTGAATTGGTCATTGCCGCTCAATTGCTTACTGTCTGAAATATCGATGACGTTTTTGTTAATGTGGCCTGTATGCGATATACTGGTATACAGAGCTTTATTCTTCAATCATTCATTTTGTTTGAGATAGTAGCTGTTTGATGTGTGGCTATTTCAACCCAATGCTACTTTCCAATATCCTTCTTATCAAATTGGATTGCCTTGTGATTTAAATAATTCTTTCCCAAAATACACTAGTGGTCATTTTGTATTGTAAGTTTCATAGTATTCTTACTTACTTGAAGAAACTGTTGTTACTTGCATATAAACATTAAGACATTAGCATTTATCTTCTACCCCCTAGACAGCTTGTATATACATGCTCCAGTATAGTTAAGTAGTTTAATACGTAGGACTGAGTTTGGATATACAGTAATGCTGCATCTGATCCTGTCTGCAGCTCTAACAGGAGCTTTAAGCCCTATTTAATGGAGTAGCTAAATTAAGACTGAAATTCAAACTTCTTAATGAATTTATTAAACTTTGGCAGGGCCAGAGATGACCCATATTGGTCTTGCAACACAGAATGAGGCTTGTGAGAGGTAAAGCACACTTACCACCACATACAGGCACTGGGAATCACTGAGCGTCAGACCCCACACACAGACTTTTCTGAGCCTCACTGGAGGCCAAGGGATGTATTCTCACCCCACTAGGATGCATCACCTGGACTTCCATAGTCAGCATACAGGTTAAACTCAATCTTTCAAAGACACAGCTTCAGAGTTGACCTTTCAAGAATATCCGGAGGTAAAGAAAGTTGAGCCAATGCTAACCTTTCAGGTCATATCCTAATGCCTACATATTGTGATAGAAAATGAGACAGGTGAACTGATTTTCTCTCTTTTTTTCTTTTTTTCCTTATATTTTTTTTGAGGGTTTCCAAATTTACCTGCAGCCTAAGAGGGCTTCTTGTCAGGCTTTGCATCTGGGCTGCTGTGGAGAGGAAAGCATGGATATGCACTTGGAAGCATTTATAGAGAAAAGCTGAGCTAACAGCAAAACTTAGCTGTTGCCAGGATTAACAGCAGCTAAATGAGAGTTTTATACATCACACCTATGAATTTATTTTATTACTCAATTATATCTGACTTTATTTGGAGCTATCTTTTAACCTCTCCACCTATCTTTTGCTCAGTACTGGGGACATATAACTCTCTTTTTGTACCTTCAAGAGAGGTTTTCATATCTATGCTATATTACCTCATCCCTTCCATATTCCTGCCAATGGATGATTGTTCCTGGGAGAAGTATTTAGGACTTTGTGTGGTCCAGATTTGAAAGACCTCGGACACAGGAATCCCATTTCATTCTAGCAGTAGAAATGGTATTCCAGTTTAAATTTCCCTAACTTCATCCTATGAGAGCTCATCTAATTACACCAGACAAGTGAGCCAAACCTAGTCTGGCCAAATTTGGGCTGGCTAAGTTCAAGTTTGATGAGTCTAATTTCCCCTGAACTTGGAAAAGCCCCATGCACGTGGCTGAATGGTAAAGCTAAAACACTCTAGTAGTGTTGAATTGGATTTCTGAGGCCCAAACACCTTCACATCTTGGCATAAATCTGAGCGAAAGCTCACAGCTTGGGTCCATATCTCCATCATCTAGCCAAACTTTCCATCAGTTTAATTACTCTTTATACCAGCTGCTAAGAAATTTATTTTTCTACTTACAAAACTGAACTCCATTTTTAGCAAATAGAAAAACTGTTCTATCCATTGCAGCCACTGCTATTTACCAACAAGAGGAGTGAGTTTTATTTCTTTTTCCACTCCCTGTTTTGCTTCTTGAGTACAGATAAATTTGAAATCCTCTGTGGCACCAGCAAGCTACATGCACCATATGCCGAGCAGTTTGGAAAGAAGTTTAGGTTTATGATTGGATGGAAACGCTTTTATTTCCAATGTGCAGTTAGGGAATAGCATTTTTTTCATCAAAATCTGAATAGTTGGGATAAAGATTCCAACAGACTAATACTCCTTTAATGTTCAGACCTGGTATGTAAATTAAATGTCTCTCATTCAAGGTGTGACCCCCTTGAGTCTTCACTTCACAGGCACAAAGTGCCATCTAATAAGTCAGGTGTCAACTGAGAAAAACTAATTCTGCTCTACAAAGGAGCCCTTTTCTTTCACCCTCCCCAAAAGTCAGGGAAGAGTTGCTTGAGTTCTGACAGGTACCTTTGTAGGAGAAATTGTTTGATGGAAATCAGCCCACGCTTGGATCTCTTTGAGAGAAATCTCTCGAGTAGCAACTGTGTAGGTCCTGTAAAAACACCAGCTGGAATCATTAGCTTGCTGTCCTTTTCCATTCCCTTATCTCTGAGCAAACTAAAACTAGAGATAAATTATGGGGCTTCAAGCAACTATGTAGTGTGCAGCATTTGAGATGGTGATGTGTATTCAACAAGAAATATTTTATAATTGAAAAAGAAGGAGTAGGAGCTAAATACAGACTTCTTTATTTGTTAGGAATTTGGAGTTGGCAGTTTCACTGTAGTATTTATACTCATTTCCTTATTTGAACCAATATGAAGTGGTGTGTGTTTTTGTTTTTTTTTTTTTTAATTTTCAAACTCCAAGCATTTCCGTGATCCAATACATTTGGTACAGATCAGCATGGACAATCTGATAATTATGAGTAAAAACCTAAAAACAGACTTTGCCCCCTAGACAAAGGACTTATGAGAAAGAAATCATACTGGGTGTTAGTGAAATGCTGGCAAAAGGAACCACACATTTTTGCCAGTTCTTTGTCTTTTTGTTCAATTGTGATAAGCAAGTCTAGTATGGTGTTACCTTTATTCTGATTGTAGAGACACAGGAGTTACTTCCTCCTATACTAATCTCAAGTGCTCAGGGACACTTGATGTTGGTGTATATCTGTTTGTTGCTACCAGTCCAAGCTAGAAAGACCACGTGTGATTTCCTGCTTTGAAAAGCTCCTGCAGAAATCTTTGTGCCATGCTTCTTTGCAGATGTAGAGCTTCTCTTAATACTCCTGGGCAGACAGGAAGCAGTTTCTGTAAGATAGATGTTGCTTAGTCAACAAAGAACAAGAGCATGTTGGGTAAGACATGGCCTGTGGATAGCCAGCTATCATTGGGTGATACAAGGCATGGCAGAACAGTTAACAGCAGAATGCAAATCGAAGTACCAATGCTTCCTAGTCTTTACATTGCTCAACAAAGGGGCAGTAAGATACTAAGAATAGTCACAGGCCTGTATCTGCCTAGAAGTTAGGAGTCTAGTCTCAGCTAATTGTGTCCTTATATAACTGGAGAAAGACAATTCATCTCATTTTAACACTGCAATGTTTAGTGCTGCCTAATTTAAGTGTTCTTCTCTCTACTGACTACTGAAAAAGCCCAGATGCCAGTTCAGAGGCAGTTAAACCAGAAGCAAAAAATCCTCTCCTGGTGATAGAACAACCCATATAGACTCAGTATCAAACATTTATGTGGAGCAATAATCAGTTTGGAGGCATTCATTTAAGAGAGGTTTTTATAATTTTTTATTTCCAAAATAAATTATTTGGCTAAAAATACCTGCACTGCTTCAGCTCAATTAAACAAACAAACAAACAAACAAACAAAAAAAAAAACCATAAACAAACAAGAAAGATTTTCATTAAAGACTACAATTACTGAATAACAGGATATGACTTTCTACCACATCCTATTTCTAACTGTAGGCTTGTTGAAAAATGCACCAACAGAACTGATGTTATTGCCTGAGCTTGCTGGTAACTGACCTTTCCAATGAAAGCAAGCTAAGTCTTTACCTCTCCATCAGGTCTGCCAGTGAGTGAGTTCACAATTAAGTCAGGAGGGGCAAAGACATCACTGCATCATCTTCCAGCTCTTCGAAAAAAACAAAGAGCACATACTTGGCAGCACTTTAATTTCTATGGTTACTGATGAATAACAGCACAGCTGGGGAACTGTTGCTACAACCCACTAGCAGAGATAATTTAAGAGGTCACACTTAAGCAGATCCATTATAAAAACAGTGCTTTTTTTTTTTTTCCAGGGATAATAAAAGTGAAGGTTGTACTTTTTGGATTAGCATCAAGTATACTAGACAGATAGTCATAAATTTGCCCCCACTGTCATTACTATTTAGAAAGCAATAGAAAGAGGAAGGATGGTTCTTTACTTATGATGCTAACCCCCCACTGGTGGCCTCTGGAAAAAGTCTTGATCAGGACAATGATTTTCTTGGGTTTCACCAGTCTCAGATGGTGATATTAAAGCAGAAAAATGCTCCAGGCAGCCCAGAGAGCCTGTCTGCCTAGGAAAGCCTGTACCAAGGCTTTGCTTGCTATGAGGGGAACAGTGATACAATTCTCCCGGAAAGCCTGGAAAAAGTAATGGTGTAACCCTGAATCAGAATGCTTTGGGAACTCTGACACAGAATCCTTACATCTCCTGGGTGAACAGCTGTTCTTTGCTTTTAATTTTGATCTGTACATCCTTTCTTACCTCTTAGGATACAAGTCTCACAGCCATGGTGGCATCACTGCAAAAAGCCTGCCTGTAAATAATTGATGGATGGGACTGTAAGGGTCTTTTGGGAAGCAAAAAAACTATTACGTTGTTTTATACAACGCCCCATTCAGGAGGGTTGGCCTGCCATGGCCTTTGGCCTGCCATACCCTAGACATGGGTTTGGCTGAAGAAAGTCCATGCATGAAACAGAGTAATAGAAAAAAAAATAAACTAAATATTTTTGTTAATTTTGCACATTCAAAAAAATGGCATGTGGTCAGGGAATGGAACAACTCCTATTTTATACACCGATAGGTGCGATCGTAAAGGATACAGTTAAAAACAGGTAACAGTTGTTAATGGACTGAACTTTTGAGTTGGTCCACAGAAATGAACTGTTGCTGCGAACGCAAATGTTGCAATTTTACATTTCTCTCAGTGTACTGTAGGATTACTATTAGAAAAGGCAGAGGAAATCCGTGTAAGTCCTTGTGCAAGGCTCTTCTTTCTACATGTTTTCTACAACGCACTGGAACAAGCGCATCATCGAGAATAAAACCACTGACATCAGTGGTGTTTCACCTGGGACGGATTTGGCCTGCTTCTGCTAACTGCGTCATTACCCTGAAGCCACGCTGAACAATTCATTAGTGGCAGAGAGCTGAATTTCTGAAAGTGTGTGTAACCTAATTCTAACCACCAGCACAGTAGAAACTACTCTCAGTAGCTCCTCTGGGCAACCAAGGACACCACCGGATTGAATAAATAAATACAAACAGAGAATGTTTTTCAATTAGCTCCACATCTGGAGTACTGGATATTTTTCCAGCTCTAAAGTCAAGGCACGTTTACAGGCTATGAAGGACAGTCCTCTTTACTGTCACACTTTTCTGATGATCACAGGGAATTTGACAGCATTAATTCTTTGTATAATAGAGAGATTTTCATTCTGCGTCGCCAATTCCAAAGAATAAGTCTGCATACCATTGGCTACCTCATTTCTGACAGTTACTGCTGAAATCTCTTTGTCACTTTGGGCAGTACTCCTGAGCAATGTCCCAGCTCCTCCTGAGGCCATTTCCTGCTCACAGCTGCCCCATCCCAGAGGTGATGCAAGCTTGTGAGCAGACAGCTCCATCTGTGCCAGCTGGAGCTGGTGCATGACGGCACTCAGAACTTGCTCAGTTTACTAGCAGAGGTGCAGCGTGGTCTGAAATAGTGCCTTTCAGTGACAGCTACAGGTTGGATTTGTATGCTTTTATCTTCTGTTAATAAGAAGTCTTAGAGAGGAATGGAATTGATTTATCTCTCTCGTGTTATACTCTGGATGAGAGATTGTGTCCTACTGAACTGGCAGTTTAAAACTCTAAAAAAGTCCAATAACCAATACAGGACTTCAGTAAATAAATAACCCCCCTAACTATTGGATCATTTTTGTGGCCCTTCTCTGGACACAGTACTCCATGTGAAGTCTCACCAGCACAGAGCAGGGGACAGGATCACCTCTCTCACCCTGCTGGCCACACTTCTTTAGATGCTGCCCAGGATACAGCTGGCTTTCTGGGCTGCGAGGGCACACTGCTAGCTCATGTCCAACTTGTCATCCAGCAGTACCACCAAGTCCTTTTCAGCAGGGCTGTGCTCCATCCTTACATCTCCCATCCTATACTGATAGCGGGGATTGCCATGACCCAAGAGCAAGGCATCACACTTGGATTTGTGAATAAGCCCACTGCTTGAGCCTATCTAGATCTCTCTGGATGGCATCCTGTCCCTCAGGCATGTTGACTGCATCACACAGCCTAGTATTTCAGGGACCATCAGGAACATCTCCTTCTTTCCACAGATTTGGCAATTTTGGCAGTTTTTCAGGAGACAGAGTCATGTTCAGAGAAGCCCGTTAATTCTGGAGCTGCCCAGACTTTTGTTTGTGAATATTCCTGATAGATGCTGACTAACGTGCACCTGCTGCTCCACCAGATCCCAGTTAACATACTGGTTGTGGTATCACTTTGCTGTTGTCCCAGATGTGCTGATTCATCCAAACCTCTCCCCTTGTACTCTGGTTCACTCTTTCCCTTTCTCCTGGGTCTGAGGCCAGACTTCATCATCTCCAATAACTCAGGGTTCCTAGGAAAACAAATCACTCTTTCTCAGCCACCTTATAATGCAGACATTTAATCATCCTCCACCTCTACTGATCTACTGAGATTCTGTGTAAATGAAGGAACTGATTGTTCATTTTCACAAATTTTTAACTCTCTCTAATCTATTAAATAAAGGCATAAAAATAATTTTATAAATAGATCATACATGGCTGTTTTGTCTCTTTATAACAAAGTGTAGCCAACCAGAGACTATAGAGACGCTGACCTATAAGCAGAATAAAGTTTGTTCCTTATGTATACATCTGTGTTGTCATGCATTCTGTATGTCTACCTTGTCAGTAAATCAATTACACTTGGAACCAAAGAAAAGTCCACTAAGGGCCCAATTAGTGAGACAGCAGGCTAAAAGTTAGCTGAGGCCATGATGAAGTATGTGAGCAGCAACTGCACAGGGATGTGCTGTAAATCCCTAACAAACACATATGGTAGCCTTTTCATCAAGTGTTATCTTTTCATTTAATGTGTGGAAGAAATTACAAGCAAATGTTAATCTGACATTTTTCTCTTTTCTCATCTTCTTTGTATAACTTTCTTTTCTTTACTTCCCCAAGGAAAAAATATTGCTGGTGACAAAAGAGGCAATGGCAGTTTCTGCCTGGGCGTATTGTTGGTCTCTTTCACACCATACCACAGCCAATTATTAACTTTTGGCATGTGAATGGTTGCTCATGATCTTCCCTTCTGATCCTTCCTCCACTATTTTCAGTTCCATTGCATATGACCAGACAGATAAGGCTCTGATTCACCTTATTAGCTCAGCTTTCAAATACTGTTTTGAAAAAGTTGTTCCGCTAAGACAGCATTGTCTCATTCCAATTTACAATATATACACATATACTATAGAAGCATGCTTTTATATTTATAATACATAAAATTCCTTACATTTACTCTTTTGCATATGACAACCTTTTTCACCCATAGTTGTGCTAAACAGTTTTGAGTAGCATAATTACAGTGAGAATGGATATTCCTATGTTCAAAACGTGCATTGGACAGCTTAGACTGGCACAGATGTTCTCTGTCCCATTTAAAGCAGGTTCCGTGCTACGACTATTTCAAGGAGATATTTTT
This sequence comes from Gallus gallus, assembly GCF_016699485.2. Taxonomy (NCBI): domain Eukaryota; kingdom Metazoa; phylum Chordata; class Aves; order Galliformes; family Phasianidae; genus Gallus; species Gallus gallus. The sequence goes on from NC_052535.1 coordinate 80,449,144, forward strand.
GTCTTTTTCTGTGACCCGGGTAAAAGATTTTAGGGACCATTTAATAATCATAAACAATCCAAGGAGATAAACGGGACAACAGAAAAAGAACTTCTCAAAATTCAAGGGAACGTAGCATGCAGCAGTGGTAATTTGGCACAGAGCTTCCACGATAGATTTCATTTTTCTTAACAGAATGATAATTGAAAACTGACTTAGCCTCTTAAATAAACCAGTGACAGCTGGGAAAATCAGCAGATTGGCCCTTTGTGCCTGTTTATAGTAGATTTTGGCAGCAAGATAGTTGATGTAGTCTCTATAGGACACAGCTATTATGTCTTCCAGATGTGCTTGACCTTTATCTTGGATAAAAAAAAATCTTGCCATAGAAACTATCAATTTATGTACTCTCAACCCAATGTTCAGCTACTCTAAGATGCTGGAAAAAGTGCTCTTGTGATGGTTATGCTTTCATTGCCATGTGGTACAGGCAAGTGCTTAGATTTTCAATTGTGGGATATAATTTCAGCCCGATGTGCCTGTATTGGTTCTGGTATGAGGAATATCTGTAATATGCAAAGGGACACTTAGGATGTTCTTTGGTTCTTCCTCCTCTACCCACAGTGCATGGAAGGAGAAAGAGAAATGGTGACAGCTTCTTCATGGGCTGTTCTTTTATTATTTGCTTGTGTGAACAAGATGATGCTACTGTTCATTCTGACTCTTTGGGGAGGCTATATCAAAGGCAGTTTCAGCAAAGAGTCGAGGTGCAGTCAGCTTAATGTTACCATGCCAGGGAAACTGCACTGAGGCGTGGGCAGTAGAGCTGTGGTGGTATGGGCTACCTCACAGCTCTTGATGCTATGGGGCAGCAGGTGTCCTTCCAACATCAAGCCTGCATCAATTTAACTTTAACTTGGTGAATTAAATTCCTGCTTTTCCTTCTTGGATAGGCCAGATGTGAGGACTGCTGAGGCAGAATACAAGTTGAAAGACCGGAAACCAGTGATACCCTGGAAAGTCCTGCATCCTGGTGGGCACATCCCAGACATGCTCAGTGCAGCACTGCAGATATTTTACCACCCCCATAGTATAGTAGCTCATAAATCTGTATGCTGACTGAATCCAGCTGTGCACCCTAACACTGGACCTGAGAGTGTTGCAAGCAGGTTGTGCATTCTGAGATGCCTATGTACAACACCTACTGCACTGTGTTGCACTCCTTCATCATCAAATAAGTATCTCTTGGCCTCCTGTACCAGATAGGCTCATAAATGTGTATCTGAGGCATAAAGTTCCCACAGGGTCACTTCATTATGTGACTTTGTGTACAGATGCCTCATGGTGGGAAGTTAAGGCATTGGAGGGCACATAACAGGTTGGGCTAAGGTTATGACACGAGAAACCCAGCTGAAGGAAGTAAAGTCACGAATGGGTGCCCCACCAGTACAGTGCCATACGTGTTGCTACAGTTGACAATGACGGATGTGGCCCTGCCAGCTGCCTTGTCTGGGAAAGGGACGGTGAGCTTCTATAGAGTTGGAGGTGTAAAAATGCTCAGAAGAGACAACAGAAGGCCCAAATAATTTTCACTTATGTGCACATTCTACCCAGAGATAAAGCCTTTGAAATGTTTTGACACAAGAATAGGCCAGTTGCAAAGGAGTAGGAGGATTCTGGAATGTGGTGTCTGGAAGACCATATAACAGTGTTTCTGCAACTGATTTTCTGAGAAGTAGTTTGTGGGAAATTAGAAAGAAACATGGTAATTGTTCAAATTGGACCAAAAATGCATGCAAAACACAAATCTTGCTGTCCAGCCACAGTGGCTGTCTTTTGGCTTTTCTCCTGAGACTGAAATGCTAGCTGGCAGCAGATGGATGGCTGTTTATCTGATGTTGTTTCCTGGAGATAGGAATATTTTTAGGTGAGGTGATAGACAAGTCAGAGCCCTGCTCCATCATACTGAGCCACTGCTTTAATGTCCTTAGAGGGCATTACTTAGCTGTGCTAAGTGGCAGCTCTGAACACAATCTTCTTTCCGCACTTAGTGACTCCCCTCAAAAGGCAGGAATGCAGTACGGTAAAATGCATTTAATGAAAATAATGAAAATGTCAAAATAACCAGAAATAAAATGAATTTCCACAGTGTGGGAGGAGAAAACTTCTGTGTCAGCTGTCCCATTGCTGCATAAACAATCCAATGCAATCATAAAAGTGCTTCTGGTCACACTGCAGCACAGATAAAAAGGTTTTTCCCATATATTCACCAGAAGCCCTTCTCCTGAATCACAGACTGCCTCAGTAATTTGGTAACATTTGGTGAACTGTGTAAACAGCAAAATGCAGATGTTTCAGCCTGAGCCTCCACAGATGCTGTTATTGTCTGGACCACTGGCGATGGGCAGGTGCAGGCCCAGCACACTGCCAGAGATGCTGCTTTCAGACCGTGTCCTGCGCTTTGTTCTTGGATGGAAGGAAAACCACAGATTGTCTTCCCAGCACCTCCACCTGCATCTTGCAAAGTCCATGTCATGACTGCTCAGAAGTAATACATATGTGTGATTTTTGTCAGATTTAAACAGTTTTAGGGCAAATAAACAAGGAATTGTAAAACTCAATCTGATCCCTTCGTCTTTTTCCTCCCCTCCCCTCCCCTCCCCTCCCCTCCCCTCCCCTCCCCTCCCCTCCTCTCCCCTCCCCTCCCCTCCCTTTCCCTCCTGTTCCCTTCCCTTCCCTTCCCTTCCCTTCCCTTCCCTTCCCTTCCCTTCCCTTCCCTTCCCTTCCCTTCCCTTCCCTTCCCTTCCCTTCCCTTCCCTTCCCTTCCCTTCCCTTCCCTTCCCTTCCCTTCCCTTCCCTTCCCTTCCCTTCCCTTCCCTTCCCTTCCCTTCCCTTCCCTTCCCTTCCCTTCCCTTCCCTTCCCTTCCCTTCCCTTCCCTTCCCTTCCCTTCCCTTCCCTTCCCTTCCCTTCCCTTCCCTTCCCTTCCCTTCCCTTCCCTTCCCTTCCCTTCCCTTCCCTTCCCTTCCTTTTTCCTCCTCTCCTCTCCTCTCCTCTCCTCTCCTCTCCTCTCCTCTCCTCTCCTCTCCTCTCCTCTCCTCTCCTCTCCTCTCCTCTCCTCTCCTCTCCTCTCCTCTCCTCTCCTCTCCTCTCCTCTCCTCTCCTCTCCTCTCCTCTCCTCTCCTCTCCTCTCCTCTCCTCTCCTCTCCTCTCCTCTCCTCTCCTCTCCTCTCTTTTCTTTTCTTTATTATATGTTGACTTGCTTGCTTTCCCACTGTGATCTGTATGAGACACAGTAGAGTTTGCATAGGGGCACCCTAGTATAATTCATATCCTGTATAATAAGGAAGGGTTTTAGAGTGAGTTTGTCTTTGAAACATGGAAACAGTACAGTGTAATCATTTAAAACACATTGAAATGTGCTTAAGCAATTAGAGTAGCTGTATGCATCAAAATGCAGTTTGCATGAAAGCTTCAAGCTTTTAAAAACATTTTGAATTTACATCCCTATATGTTAATCCATGGACATTATATAGTTCTGAGTTTTCTCATAGCAACCACAAAACAACAAATGATTTCCCTGGGCTATGTAGGCATACCACTGCTATTAGGTCCTCTGATTTTTAATTAAAATGAAATAGCTTGTTTCTGAGCCCTAGCCATCTTGAGGTAATTAAAAGTATAATATCTTCTGTCAGATGCATTTGTTAAAGCGACACTAAATCCCCTCCGTGACTTTACTACTCAAAAGTATAGCTGCAACTTCATTAGACCAATGAGATGATCCAAAATTTTCTCATAAACTTAAAATGTAAACTATGCTTGCAATTCTGCTGCAATTCTTAAATGTAATAAGAGAGTTCCCTCTCCCATTTTTACAGTGTTACTCTTGAGACAATAGTCTTACTAACCTTCATTTTAACTATGGTTAGTTCACACCACCTTACAAATAGCTCCTTATCTCTTTGCCATTCATAATGTTTTAATAAGACATTAATTGCTCTGATAATATTATGACTCCTTGTTAAAAAACACTTGGTTCAGTTATACACATGCCTAACCTTACACATTCATTTCTAGCTGAATTCTGACAATAAGAATTAACAGCTGGAGGGAAAATAACTTGGCTAAGTCAGTTTCATACAAGCTCTTAAAAACCACTTGCTTGTTGTCTGTTCACACATGCACAGATTGGCTTGTAAATAAACGTGTGTGTGTTGGTGTGTGTCCGTGTGTGCCCATGTGTTTATGAAATCTGTATCTTCTAAATGTCGCAACACGCTGCAATGAACCACTGGATTTTTAGATGCTTTTAGAGAATAATATTATTCCAGGTGTTGCCTAGATACATATGGAAGCAAAAAATAACAGAAAAACAAATGTCACACATGTAATTACTTAGAGATTCTCATTGTGGATGAAAACCTACTGTTAGACTGTACGGACCTTATGTCCAAGCACTCAACAATTTTTTAAGGAGTTTCATGCAATAACTGTTGACTTTTGTCTCTCACACACAGTAAAACAGTAAAACTTACTCAATCTTTTATGTATCCATTATTTCTTTTCTTCTGGCCTTGAAAAATGCAGCTCTATCCATATCATTTTCACGCCAAATACAAGAAATTAGTTGCACGTTCTCTTAGTGCAGGACCTTGGCACTGTCCCTTGTTCTCTGTACCTTTCCAATGTCTTCTATACTAAATTAAGTGTGACTTCATGTATTCACTCTCAAGATTCATCATAGCCTAATCCTAATTATTTTGAAATCTTTCATTCACTGATAGTTTATGTACTCCAACCTTCATTATGCCATCCTTGATGACAAGTGCTGGTTACCTATTTTCTCATAACCTTCCTTTCTGAATTAGGAAGGTCTCAGAAAATTTCTAGAGAACTGTCCCATCAACTACTTTTGCATCTCACCTTTAAACTCCCATGACACCAAGCTTATAAGGAAAACATGACCAAAATAGGGAACTGGAACACTAATATTGCTGTACATACTGCTATCCAGTATTGATGTTAATTTGCTCATAATGCTCTATTTGTATTGCAGTGGCCTGAAGATAATGGGCAATTTGTTTCTGAGAGCTCTGTACAGTAGTTATGATGATGGGACCCTGGTTTGTAACTTCATCTCTCAAGCATTTCAGCAAGCCCTCCTTCTCTCTACACCAAGAATCCCACAAAAACATGTGATGAAAAAAATACCAGACTTCTACAATAACAACCATGCTAGACTGTTCCAGAATGTTAATTACAATTTAACATTGAATCTGTACTTGAGAGAAGGTCAGATTTAAGGATTCACACACATGCAGTTAATCTTGTCTTGAAGAACAGCATTTGATCAGATGAAATCCTGAGTCACCTGAAGTCCTGTGATGTGGGAACATCTATAGATATCTGTACGGGAACTTTTAATAGTTTCTTTTTCATCTGTTATATCTGAATGGGAATTTGAATGCACAGGAGAGAAAAATTCTGTCCTACAGAAGTAATGTGATGGTTCTGAGAAGTGCTAAAACACACCTCATTATTAACAACAATGCTACTGTGTCCCTCTCAGATAAAAACAAGCAATAATTGATCATTTTGTAAGTTGAAACATACATTTTATAGAAGCTTTTGCTCCCTAATCTCAGTTGAAGTAAAATATTCTTTTTCAACTGTGATTTTTCTTAGGTCAAAAAGAAAAGAACTTTTTTCTCAAAATGTCTAAAATCCTGTCTTGCGAGATTAGCTCGTGAATCAAGATTTGGATAACAGTATTATGGGAGAAGTCAAGCAAACAGAGAGATGATTCAAACAGTTTAGTGCCAGGACTATTTCTTAACACACGGGAAAGTCATCCTCTGGTTGCATATGGAATCCTCCCACAATGAACAGGGAACTGGCAACAGAAGTGAAACTACAAATGGTCCAAATTTTGCTGCAGAACTGGACTCATAGTGAAGAGAAACCAGAAAAATGGACTGAGGAGGATAGGACATGGCTAAGTAATGCTGTCTCTATTTCTTTGCTTGTCAAAACAGACATTCTGGTAGATAGAAAGGTAAAATTTTCTAGAATTCTCTCTAAGGCTCAAATAAAAACCTTAATGAAACCCAAAAGAAGTGAGCCAAAAACATACAAGGGCATTCCTTGAACTTGTGCTCTCACTACTGTCATGCTGGCCTAAGAGAATTTCTCACTTATGAAGCATATAATACAGTGCTACACCATCTGATGACTGTCACTGGGACACCCTGGAGCCAAGCCCACAGGTGAAACCAAATAGCAGCTCCAGATGGATCCATACCTATGGGTTCTGCCTTGGATAAACAATGCTCCATGCAACTGCTGTGAAAAGAATACCTGGTTTTATTTGCTGCATTGCATAGCTCAGCCTTGTGAGTGCTTCTGTTGAACAAATAGCTGGGCTGCAGGTTGCTTGTTTTTTTTTTTTACACGTTTGGGTGTTTCTTCCCTTTTATGATCTTGTCAAAGATTGGATGGCACTGCCCTTCCTTGGGCGATGAGGCAGTTTTTCTACACTATGTGAAAACTGTGCTACCCCTGGCCCGTGCTTCTGGCTGTGGAGCTTGTCCATAGTTTTGGATTGGAAGAGAATATGCAGTTCCTCTGAAGCTGGAAGACGTTCTTTCAACAAGAATTTGTAAAGAAATCAAAACAAGCACAAAAACCCAATTCCACCCTATATGTATCAAAAATAAATTTACAAGTGGGAATACTCCTCAGGAGATATGTTATTTCTGGCTGCTCCATCACACAGTGTAATTCAGCCAGTGCTCAGTTTTGAGCTTTTCCAACACTCATCATAGATAAACTAGATGGAAAAAGCCAAAAGTTTGTGTGGGCTGAAAAAAAAAAAAAAAATCATTATTTAATAGCACATTAAACAGTGCATTTTGAGCCGGCAGTTCAAATGGTACCAGCTGTTCTGAAAAGATTTACTCTGTACAGCATGTAACAAAACCATAGACCACTGTTTGGTTGTCCCAAATAATGTGTGTATATGCACACACTTTCCTTCAAAGTAAACCATTTCCTTAAACCTCTTCTCAGTTGCTGGACACAAATTAGAATTGTTTTGACGTTCAACATTTTGTTCCACTTTTGGACAATCCACTAATGTTGTAATCACATCATATTTTAATCTCCTCTTTGATGTGCTAAACATTGAGTTCCTCCTCCTTCCCCTCGTACTATACTTTTCTCCAGCTTTGAAGTCAATATTGTTGCTCCTTTTTGCATCCTTTGCTGGTTTTTGAACTGAGGAAGCAGTCGTCTGGAATCTGGCATCTGTGAGTGCAGACAGAGACAAAATTACCCTCCTCCACACCACCCTCATAAGCTAGCCATGTCTAAAACATGTTATGTGAGTCTTTGCTACTGTGCCGCATATTGCTTGCCCACCTTGACTGCCTTGTGTTGCTCTTATAAATAAATCTTCAGTATCCACCATACAGGTTCTACTCTCCAGGCAGAACTACATTTTTACGGGTCTAAGTCTGGACGTGATGGGCTGGACAAGAAAAAAAGTTGTGAGTTTCTCATCTTTTCTCACTCTTCTTGTGACACTTCCATAACCTTTGAAGAGCTGTAAACACAGTTCTCTCCCAAATACATTAATGCAGAACAGCTGTTGATGACAGCATTCACTGTGGAGAGGTGGGCCTTCACCTTATCTCAGCCCTATCTGACCTGGAGTGACAAAATCTATCTGTACCTGTATTTTTTGAGGGAGCTGTTACAATACTGGGATCAGCAAAAAAAGGCTGATTAAAACTTACCAGGCCGTTCAGACTGGGCTGTATCTCGAGTCTGTTCTCAGCTTTATTTATCAGTCCATCAATTCTGCACATTTTAATAAAACTGAATTTACACATATTTCCAGTTCACTTATGAAAATAATAAGCAGCAGCAGATCTAGAACTATCCTTAATAATATCCCTACAGCACCACAATGATTTCCTCACTGATGGCTTTATGAGACCTTGTCAGTTAGGATGTCCTTAATCCAATTTATGTGCACTACTCATACATGGAATTCTGATTTCTTTAAATCACAATGTAACGTGACACTAACTATAGTGCCTTAGAGCTATCTATGTAATTACATGTCAGACATATTTAAAAAAAAAGAGTTTGAAGACAAACTTCTCCAAGAATGCAATCAATTTTGTCTGACAAAACCTATTTTGTATGAACTTTTGAATTGATATTTATTGCATTGCTATATATATTGTACTGCTATAGCTAGAGCTCTGTGTTGGTCCTTGCCCAGGCTATTTTCTAACTCCAGGTTACCTCTCTGTAGCATACACTTTGCAAGCAATTGCCCCTCTAAACAAAAGCATCATGAATTGAGGGAGGCATCTTCTCTATTAAATAACTTGTTACTTAAAGATATTCTTTGCAGAAAAGGAGGAATAATGACGGATATTTTATGATTTGGCAAAAAGTGGGTTTATAGCAAAACTATAGTGCAGAGAAGGTAACAGGTAGGTGACGTGAGCTGGGGAGGGCACCCTGCAGGAGGAAGGAAGAGTGTGGGCCGACGGAGGGGGATCTACCACAGACTCTCTTTGCAACCTTCTGCAAATCTCAGCAGATGTCGGATACTGAAGTTTACACCAGTAAAACTGTTTCAGGAAATCCACTGGAAGTTGTTCTAGCCACACACCCGCCAGCCTATTCTTTAACAAACGGTGAAGGAAGTTGTGATAGGAGCTGCATTTGTTCAAGAGAGATTCATGCAGTGGGAAGACTGAACAAGTGCAACCCCGCTACAAGATTCTGAGAGAGAAAAAGGCGCAGTAGCCAGCAAAATTGTTGCTTTCATCAAATATTGCAGCTATCCATCCTTCTGCCTCTGAAAGGAAATGATGCGAAATGTTCTGCTTGTGTTTGATAAACCGGTGGCCTGAGTCGCTTGGGGAAGAGTGAAGCTTGATGCTTCTGTTCCCACTGACACTGTTGTGGGCAGCCTGCTGTGATCATGGCTGACCTTCCCTTGGCTGGATCCATCTGCCTCAGATTATAGTGTCACATGGTTGCCTCAAGCTGTGATCTCCCCCCTGCTCACAGTTCTCCTTAGGCCAGTGAACCGAGCTAAAACGACCCAGAGCCTTACTCTGATCTCAGGCTAATGAGAGTCAGGAATAACAAAACACTACCAAAACTTGTGGAGTTCTGTATTCCAGGAGGAAGCACAGGCTCTGGGATGTTCATGCATCTGATTGCAGTATGTACTAGTATTAAATCACCACTCAGGTTTGAAAATACATTAGGTCAGAAAAGAAAATACATGAATAAAGGCAAACAGCAGAGAAACTTACCATACTGCAGAACACAAGATGAAACATTTACTACTGTGGGAATGAGGATTACAGACAGAAACAGCAGTGTATGTGTCCATGCCTCTGTGCAGAAGACAAGCACTTGTGGAAGGCTGCATCTACAGATCTCCAGCTCTGAAGCTGGTACGATTCCATCTGACTCCCTAGTCACCACTTCTGACACGACTGCTACTACGAAATGCAATGTGAAGTGTCCATCTATGGATCGTGCCACATCAGCAAGGGAGGAGTGTGCATTCAGTGTCCTTTCGCACATGAACAGTTTGCTTTTTACTGATATGAAAGAACATTTTTTGTTTGAGTCACATCAGCACAAAAATCACAACACAAAGGAAACCAGTTTGAAAAACTCCTGGTGTGCAGGATGCTTGACAGAGTCACAAGGGAAAGAAATGCCACCATCCAGGAGGCAACCTACAATGGGCACAGCAAAAGCTGTAATTCAGGGCTCCTTTAGGCATCTGCTTGGCATCAGCTTTCTGGTGACAGACTCAACTGCCTGCCTTCATGTGGCAGCTTGAAAGAACAGATTCCCATATCCAAATTGTTCTGGGCTGAAGCTATTTGACAGCCTTTGACCCAGCTCCCTAACCAAGTTAAAATGTTACATCCAATACTATCTGGCATTTGAACTGGGAAGGAAATGACTTTTCTGTTCAGCCAGAGGTCTCTCATTTAATGTCCTATAAAGAGGAACAAACTGCATATAATAATGACATCTTGTGGTAGGTGTTGAATTATTGGCCTATGACTTAGAAGAGAACTGGATGCCAAATTTAATTACATCTTTTTTCCTCCATGTTGCAACTCAGCTAGTTCACACAATTTCATCTGCTCTGAAAGAGCTGATATAGGAGACCTCTAGAACCTTTGGATTATTGTTGACTTCAGAGGAAAAGGATATTTTTCTTCTCTGGTTTTGTTGACCTGAATTAACATACAAGTCAGAAAGTCATAGTAATCACCGACTAAAGAATGTTTTTCCAGATATTCATGTAAAATATATTAAGCCTTTGATAATTATTGAGCTCACAGAATGAGCCTGCCTCTTGCTGCACTGTGGCTTTGTAATGGATGTGAATAAATGGAGATAGCCTTTGCTGGCAGCATATAAAGCCCAGCAGCTGCTGACCACCTGGCTTGCGAAGTCCCTGAGTGGGGGTACACAGATGTGGTGTGTTACAAAGTGCAGCTCCCCATGGTTTCCTTGTACACCTGCTTCACTTTTACTTATTCCAGCTTTGGCACTTTGTCATCCAGAGCGTGGTAAAATGTTCAGGTGGCCAACTCCTTCCATGAACTGTATGGATATTCAAGGACCCTGCTGAAGCTCTTAATTTGGTGCAAGCTGTGTGGGAGACTTGCACAGTTCACATTAGTGTCCATAAGCATCACATTTTACTGAGTATGCAATTCTAACTGACCATAATCATATTCTTGCTGATGACCTTCATGCAGTGCTTGCTCTAGTCAAAGTTAGGAGCTTTTCAGTACAAACAGCACACTTCCGTCACCCTGTACAGCCCTCACCAGCACAGAGGGGCTCAGCTTTCATCAGGTCTTGTGGTCGTTGACTTTGTCCTCTTGTGTTCTGTGGGGCTCTCTGTGTCTTCAGTTCAGTTCTACTACAGCACAGCTGATTTCTCAGTTTTTTGGATAAAGAAAACATACCCAGCACTCTTTCTTCTGGGCTACAAAGGCCTCATGAATAGACTTCTAGCCTGTATGTGAGGTTTATATACAGCTCTGCTACTTTATTTTCCTTCTTCCCAGCCATGTGGAAAGAGGTAGGAGGAGACTGGGACACTTATGAAATGCTGAGAGCTGATGGTGAAATCGCTCATGTGTAACACTGTTGAATAATGCAGCTGATCAGTCGATAATAGAGAACGTGGAGCAGCAGATCAGTGCTGCTGGTCTCCCCATTTTCAGCAGGGGAGGCACCTCTTCCCCCTTTTGCCCCTTGTCAGAGATCCTGGTGTTCACACTGGATATTGGCATGATGTGCTCTGCCTGCTTCCATCAGGTCTGCACAAACGCAAGTAGACACTTGCTGGATTTCCCAGATATAGAAAAATGGTGAAGATAATCATATGACTTCATGATTCTATAAAAGCAAATTTAGCTGCAGTGATCTATTTTTTTTTTTTCATGGGAAGATGCCACCTATTGGACATTCTTGGAAGAACAAAATATTTCAGAGAAAACAGCACCTCCAGGTACTCTGAGAAATGGCAACACTGTCCTTTCCATTCATTCTCCATCAAAGAAATGTTGCCTTTCATAGAATCATAGAATCACTAAGGTTGGAAAAGACCCACAGGATCATCCAGTCCAACCATTCGCCCTTCACCAATGGTTCCTGCTAAACCATGTCCCTTAACACAACATCCAAACGCTCTTTGAACACCACCAGGGTTGGTGACTCCACCACCTCTCTGGGCAGCCCATTCCAGTGCCTGACCACCCTTTCAGAGAAGTAGTATTTCCTAACGTCCAGCCTGAATCTTCCCTGGCGCAGCTTGAAGCCATTCCCTCTAGTCCTAAATACTTACAAACCTGTTGTAAATACTTACAAACTTTCAAATACTGACACTGCAAAACTCCATAAAGAAGAGTCTGATCCTGCTCAAGTGGACTTCAACACTCAAGTAACTCACACTTGTTTAATAGCCTAAGCCAAAAATTAGCCATAATTAATCATAAATAATACTCACCTTACAAATGATAAATATTCTCTTTGTATTGATAGCATAGCTGAAAGAGAAACATCCCTGTACATTCAATAAAGCCTACCACTGATGTGTTCTTAAAACACCGTATTTATTACAATCCATCTGAGTATATTCTGACCCAAAACATAGGTGCGATTTCTGTTTGTCACTGTATCCCAAGCTTGACATTATTTTTGCAGTAGGGAAAATGTTACAATCAGCAAAGAACACATACAAGATTTTTTTGTTTGTACTATCTTGCATTTTAAAATGTACATAAGAGTCACATTCAATTACTTGTATGTACAGAGATATACACAATTTGAAGGCAGATTATCTAAAAATCCAGTTCTCTTCTGCAATGAAAGGATAATCCATTCATTTAAGTGCTTCAAGGACTTAAAGCAGCTGTGGGAAATGATTCCCATTCCCTTCTACAGGTTTATCACTGTTGGTGTTCTTGATGCCCTTTTTCCTTTCTTCTTTCAGATTCCCTTTCATTTTAATAATATTATCCTAGAATCTTGAAGAAAATACTTCTGTTCAGCTTGCTCATAAGCCCTAGTGGAAATGTTTGTTAATTATCTAACTTCTGTAATATGCTTCTGAAGACAAGAGAATGATTGGAACATTTTACTTATAGAAACTTTTCAAAGAAGTAATCACAATGAATCTTCATTCTTTGCATTTCAGTAAATATGAATAGTCTGCAGATGTGTTGCTCCCACTCCTGTCATTATTATGTTAAGAGTCCTTGAGACAAGTTGGACTTTATTTCAAAGTTACTTTAAAACTTGGCACTTCTTGACGAAAATCTCTTTCAGTGCTTTGACACACAGACCCATTTCCTCCTGATGTCTGAAATATGGTATTCATCTCAGGCCTATCCTCCAGCCTCTTTCAAGTTGTTTGGTTTACAGTCTTGAACTCAGCCTTCCTTTAACAGGTTTATTAATACAAAATTCTGCCCACCATGAAGGTCTGTTGAGAACTTTGTTGCCTTGAAGGATCTCAGCCCACAAATTTTTATATAACTGGAAAAAAAAGAAAAAAAAAAAACTAACTTACTTACACAGAAAATAAAACCAGGAAAATTTCTGAAAGATAGATTATCAAACATATTGGTTGAAATGAGACTGTGGCTGATTTTCTAGATAATCAATGTGAATAATTATGTACAGATAAGAGTAAATACAAAGATAAAGCTCAAAATTTCAAAGTGCTGTGAGAATCAGTATTTGTATAAGTCATTTACACCATCCCTGGACTAAGAACAGTAATCCTTACAATTTTTTATTTGCAATTTGACATAAGCTGTATCATCAAAAGTAGACATTTGTAAGCAAGGTTAAATTAAGCTAATCTTTGCTCTGTCCAAACCTGAAGACTGTGTCTGAAAGCACTCATGCATGTCTGCTTTTACCTTTATTTCAATACATTTCTGAAAAGTAACATAACTTATCTTCCAGATGTGTACTGCTCAGTCTGAACATAAGAAATGTGTCTCTCGTAAGCAGATTGTTAGCTCATCACTCTTCATCAATTTGAAATTCAATGTGGAACAGTTATAAAAAGTACTTAGGAAGTTGATGCTGCAAAAATGTGATTTTAGAAATATTTGCAGGTCATAATTCACTTAGGCTTAGAACTTTAAATAACATTATAGAAAGATGATGCCTGGATCTTCAGCAGTAAGGTTGAGTACAGTACAATACCACATTAACGTATGTAGTATAAAAGCAGTCACTGATAGAAAGTGGAAAGCTTCACATCTACATGAAAAGAAGGCTTGGCCCTATATGTATTTGTGGTGATTTAAATAAATATTAACATAAGTCATTTAAATATTAAATACATTTTCACTGTGATTACGTTGGCTAAATTTAACTATTTCATCCATTCTAAGCTCATTATTTAACAATTTTTAATTAAACTTGAAATAAACATGGAGACAATATATTTAAGCTGAGATTGTCCAAGCTTCTACGGGGAAATGTTGTCCAGATTATTAAAGCTTTTTTTAAATAAAATTGGAATTCTTAGTACTAAAAGCTGCCCATTATAAATTTGGAAACTTTTCTTCTGCTTATTGTCTGTGGCTTGTGGTCTCCAGAACTTGTACTAAAATGACTGAATTCATTTTTGATAACTTGCAAAGATAGCATTGAATAGGGAACTAACACTAGACAGTTAGGAGGCAACAGTTTTATTAAGTATTATCTTTGACTGAAGGGCTGGTAGCCTTTTTCAAATTAGAGTTGAAAACATTTGCACAAGTTAAAAGCTATGGACTTAGAGGCAGATCAGAAAACCTCCCTGAATTCTACAGAATATGGGTTGGGTATCCCTACTTTAAATTACTTTCTCAATATGACTTAATAATTTTGCAAAGACTTTAGCAAGTATTTAGTACAATAGGAAATCAGTAGTATTTACAGTCCCATCTGCTTGTCTCACATTGTTCAAAGTCTGTACTGCAATTAATGCAGGTAAGGCTGTCTGATGGTTTCAGAAGTCCCAAAATGCTGTGCTGCTGAGCTGAAGATACACGGTTGCTAGAATAAATTGACATCACTCTTTCACAATCGATTTAATAAACTAAAGACATTCTGTAAGAAGTGAATAAATTGTATTAACTTCAGTGATGTATGTAGAAATAGAACAGTTCCAAATTCCTAATGCTAATCCCTAACATTAATAAGTCCCTATGGCTTTTGTATTTGTGTGAGAAATCAATCCAAACTTTTTGTTAGAGTGCACAAAATAACCCAAAGAGAGGCGAGCCAAATCCATTACATGACAGCTTTATCAGCTACTGATAAGCAATCTCCAGCTGACTGCTAGAAAGGGGGTAGTACCTTAGGAACGGATTACTGTCTATTTGCCCCATATTTTATATTCTTGGCTATAGCATCCACAACTTCTGTGTGAGGGAGACCATTAGGTACAAATGGGCTTTTGGCCAATACAGATATCCTTACAGTCTTTGTATGATGTTCCGTCTTTCAGAATTACCTTGGGAGCGTTCATTAATTTAAGCCTCAAAAATCTACAGAAAGGAAAAAAAGGTTTTCAGTGATAATTACAGTCCTTTTGTTGAGGTGGCTTGATATGCAGAGCAAGCCCTTCTTCCTTTATTTGTAGAGTCTGGGTTACCAAAGTAATTACTCTGTTAGGTCAGCGTCTCTTTAACATCTGGACTGCCTTCTGTATTTCTTGATCACCATGGGAACAATGATCAACTTTAGACATGAAGACACATACAAAGAGTATTGAAAAGCATCGTGTACACTTGACTCAGCAATCTTGTCAAACTTCCTGGCACTCTCCCCAGGCTGTAGTGAATCTCTGCAGGGTCTCTCCATGCTAAACCAAACTGCTGTACTGTGACATCAGTCTCTACATAACAGTTATCCCACAGCTTGGCCTGTTAAATAGGGTTGGCCAGTAAGCAAGAATTTTGGTTTGCTGAGGCTTTGCAATGAAACACAGCTCTTTAAATACATCAGGAGAAAAAAAAAAGAAAAAGAAAAAGAAAAAGAAAAAAAAAAGCAGAGAGGCACCATGACCTAACAAAGCCAAATCCACGGTACAGTCACATCCTGAATCCTGCTTGCAGGTCTGGTTATGACACCTCTGAAAGGATGTGGCAGAACCAGAGGATAGGTTATATACTCATTAAAGTAAGGAGAGCTGCGGATAAAACACGTTCTTTCACGTTTGTATTAAAATCAGAGATCCCTGTAATAATGCTGGTCCTTATACTGGTTAGTACCAAACTGCCACATACTGTATGGTATGAAACCTGGGAAGCACTTCCTGAAAGGTAGTTCTGAGGTGGTCAAAGCAGAGTAGAACAGTGAGAGTAAGGAAGCGATGCAGACTTCTGTGAATCTGTCACAAATCAAGTAAAACAAACAAACAAACAGACAAACCAATTTCTTTTTGACTTGAAAAATAATCATATTTTCAAATATTTAAATAAAATTGAATAATTGAAAGAATAGATCTATCATTAAATGCTCCTTCCTATAGGCTAATAACTAAGCCACAGTAAGTCACTATGCTGAGGTGGAGCTCTCCACTAATTTTTCCTGTTCTGTCACTACTAAAAGGCTCAGTTACTGCAGCCCAAACAGAAAATTATTTACTCATAACCGAAGTTCTTCAGAATTATGCATAGTCCACAGTAGAAACATTTCTACTTTGAATACTCTCATTTGTACTTTGTTCTCTTCTGTTTTTATGCATTCAGCGTGATTATAGCTTGCCTCTCCTCAAAGGCATGAGTACAAAGAGCAAAGTGTTCATGCTACCTTTCTATTTTCCTTCAGTTGTGGAATCACTGAGAAGGAAAGGTATGTGAAAAGTGCATTTTACCAAAGGCACTCTGAGAACTGTTGTTCCAAAGGTAGCCCTGTACTTTGAGTGCCTGACCACACACTCTCCTTTCTGGTTACTCCAAAGCAGTGTCTTCTTCAAGTGGAGGCAAGTTTCAAAGTCACAAATGGACACTGACGAGGGAACTGCTTGTTCAGTGCAACCTATATACCAGAAGTTTCTGCAGTGACAGTACAGGGAAGATGGCAGGATGTTTGCAGCGCTGTTTTGTAAGCATGTTGAACAGTCATGTTCCAAAGAATTACAAATGTTCTGAAAGAACAAGTGCTAATTCTTGAAGGCTTTACAGGCGTACCAAGATTAAATCAGATCGATAGTTTTTCTTTGGGAATCTATGTGCACTTTGAACTCCTGAAAATGCACATAAATAGCCAAAGAGCTTTCCCAAAAGACCTTAGGTTGAAGGGTTCAGTTCTCCTTCAGTTCAACACTATGAGGAAAAGCTTTAGGCTGAAAGCAGAGGTGTTCTAGGAAAAACACTCTGACGATTCAGTTAAAATTCCACAGGTGTGAACCACCATGAACACTCCAATTTCCTCCACTGAAGTTCAATGAATTCAATGAAGAAATATCTATATGTTCCTTTGCAAAGCTCTGTGGACTCTAGCATCATTTATGAGATTGCTTGTTTTCAGTGGTTAAGCATGCATTCAGATGAGTTATGTGTTCTGTGATCACATTCACAAATTTTCCTGGGTAAAAAAGAATGGAATTTGGACCTCACTCTTCCAGGGTCTGGTAAGTACAAGTCCGAAACAGAACTCTTGTTAGGAAATCAAGACTCTTTTGAGTAGAAAATATGATTTGATAAATAACATTATTACAGGGATATACCTTAAAGCCAAGCAAGGTCATAACAGTCAGTGGCTGAGAGAATTTTGGCTTTAGCATAGGTTGGTGGAATTTCACTGTTTATTGAAAAATAGTAGATAATGGGGAAAAAAAAAAAAGGTAAAAGAAAAAGCTACCTAGTACAATTGTTTCAGGACCAAAAGAAGTCAGAAATTTAAAACACTGTAGACCAAAGTTTCCCATCTGAAGCAGAAAGCAAAAGCCTAGTATCATTAGAATACAAAGTAGGACAAGAGAAAATGCAGAATAGGAAATTTGCTTATGTCCCTTCGTGCACATTCCCTTTATGAATAACACAAGAAGAAAAGGTATAAATATAAAACACAAGAAATCTTACCTCCCCGCTAGCTTTACCAATGGGAGAGTTGAGAATGAAGTCAGGAGGAGCAAAGACATCAACAAGGGCAACTGCGTCATCTTTCAACTGTTTAAAAAGAAAAGACACACATTTGGCAACTTCTATGATTACCTGTGAAGTACAGAGCAGCATAAAGATTATTTGCATGAAGTACCAGCTAGAGGTAACTTAAGAGAAATCCACAATAAGAAGACACAATTTACTTTACTCTTCTTCCTCAACGTAATCATCAAGAAGAAACTATACTTTACATGTTTTCTTCCTTTGCTTAGGAGTTTTAAAGAGCATTTTAACCAAGACTGTAGTGTTTTTATACATAAAAACAGAATTTAGAACTTTAAAAACATAATTTCTAGATTATTATTTAACTTTTACTTACATAAGAAAAATATGATACAGTCTTAAAAGCTTTTTCATTGACAAAACCAATTCATAAGTTAACACAACAGTGAAATAAATAGAAGTGAATCACAGTATTTTGCTGTTTTTCCAAAGGCAACAAATTAAAGATCATTATTTTTTAAGTTATATTATTTCTCATTTTCTAGTAAATAAAATAGGGCTTGATTTAGGGTCAATCAGTTAAGAATACTCTCTTACATCAAGTTATTCAGAAACTCTTGAGTCAATATCCTCCTACTTTACTCCTTCAAGTATGGAATAAATGGTATTCCTCTTTCATATACTATATTATTATTTAAGCACAACAAACAATAATGAAATACTTACCCTGCTACAAAGCTCCAGAATAGCATTTTGAACAAATCTACCAGCTTGTTCACCTGAAACATAGCCACCTGCAAATATATTCACAATAAAATTTTCAAAGAAGCTTACATTAATTAAGATTACACTGATAAAACCCTTTTACTAAGGAGTTTATCCATCCAGTATTTGAGAGACTAATTAGATGCTCCTCTGTAATTGCATTTACTGCCTTTTATTAATGAGATGACTGCAAAACCATTAGGCTAAGACATTTGGATCCTCTGTTTTGCCCCATGCACTTAATCACAATGAAATTTCGGAGCCCTCCATCCTCTCTAAGCTAAGAGAGAGCATTCTGGGTTAATTTCTAGCTCCAGATCCTTGCTCCTAAAAATTTTGTCCAGAGTGAATGTTTTAAATTATGTGGGCAATAAGAAAATGCTATAATCTAAATCCTAATAATCTGTCCCTCCCCTTGCTAAAATACAACATGGGAAGAAGTCTCTGATCTTTACATTAGGGCTATTATAAAATGACATGCACAGTGTACTCAGGGAGTTGTCTCACCTTGATAGAGCACAGCCAGATGTTTACTTAAAGACCAGAGTCCATACAGAGCACTGAGATTCTTAAGCACTGGCTGCAGAGTAGATGGTACGTTGGGATCATGAGTGTAGTCATGGTATCTTTGTAAGACTGTTTGCTCAATAAAAACAATGGCTAATGATCGACAGTAATACACCTTAGGAAAAAGCAGAGAAGAATACTGAGCAACGAAATACAAGGCAACAATTCCCAGATGCTGCAAAATAGTGTTTCTGTGGTGACATCAGTGGAGATTTGTTGATTTAGATCTGCTGATACAGCTTGAGATTAAATGAAGTCTAAAAAGAAACTTCAGGATTAAAGCCTTTCCACAATTTCTTTGCAAAGTTTAGTCACAAGATGCCATATGAAATGCCCCTAAGAAATGAGATCCCAGTTTTCCACTGTTTTCCATTTTGGGTATTCTCTTCTCAATCTGAAGGGAGCACATACTGTACACCTAAAACGTAAACAGTGTTTTGGCAGTGCTTGTTGCACCCAGACTGAACAGGAACAAGTAGCTACATTAGAGAGAAGAGCAGGAAAAATCAGACCTGCTAAGTTCAGGGTCATGAATAGGGGGATGACTTCCCCCTTACTAGATGAACTTATTTATATCAGAACATTGCAGTATGAATTCTCTAACGAGATTGAAATAGGTCTCAATATTCCAGATGAAGCATTAAGAATTAATTCCATATTCTTCTCCTATAAATTCTATTTCCTCCTTTACCTTTACTCACATTTCTGTATTGTTTCTATCCAGCTCCTGGCTGAAAATAAATGGATCTTCCTACTTTCTGAGGTTGGTAATCTTCCAGCCAGTGTGAGACATCATAGAGAAGTAACATAAAGCACTTTTTCTTTCTGCCTTGGGACATAGGTTAGGAATCTCCTCCAGCTCTACCATACCAAGAGAAAATGCTATATATTAGTCAGCCACTGTGCTGACAGAGAAGTGCTTCTTCATGCTCAGAAACTTTAAAATTAAATATGAATCAAAGCACAGCCTGGAAATCGTTTTTGGATGTTTTTGAGGTATGTTGTTTAAAATAACCAAACTTCTTGTCCTGGAGACAAATTGTAGGAAGAAAAGAAAACTAATGATGTGGGCTGCATCGAAGCCTATCTGAGAAGCAGTTGTGTGCCTACATTTCTTTACACTTTAGAATAACGAACATAAAAGAGAATTGAGGTGAATAACATTCATACTGCTGTGTAGACCATCTTCTCTAACATGCTGACTGGCATAAGCCTTAAAAGAGTTGGCCAGGTTACAAGCAATCAATTTCTGGAACTTATTTTGCATTCAACCAGAAGGCAATTCTCATTCTGAATTTGACCCCGAAGGACACCTCTTATAGGCCACTTCAAGGGCTAAAATAGGAAAGGTTTCCTCCACCATTGGTTTTATAGATACCATCCCTTTTTGAAGGCTTTTTATAGGTGAAGAGTTGAACATTCCTTCCCGCTGCTTTTAATGAACCTTGCAGGTAAGGTGAGCCACATTGCCCATCTTCAGGGAACAGATTTCTCTATTCAGTGACAAATGGCAAGTTTTCTTTTCTTGGATACAAGCCAGTTTCTCATGGAGGTAACAGAAGAATTTGGGGACTTTTGGGATATAAACTGAAATTTGGAGTTAAGCCACTACTAGCTGTTAAAACTCTCTGGTGAGAGAGTGGATCTGCTATTTGTAGATTGTCAATGTTTCCTTTTCAGGTTCCAATGCTGTCAGTCTGGTATCTTTCATGAGTACTTTGCACTATAGAAATTGGAGATGGAAAAGACCTATTAGGTCATCTAGTTTACCTACCTGCCAGAGCAAGATTCTTTCCTACAGTATGTATTTGGCCACAAGAGCAGATGGAGATGTAATAATCAGATGCCACAGTAGATTTAATAGTAGTAGATTTAGTTTTCAGAAGTCGTGATACCCCACTTACATACACCACTCAGCATATGCCTGCAACTTTTCTGAAAAAAAATATATCTTGGAAAACTTCTGCTGACCATAACTGTCCTCTTTCTATCATGTTCAGTACAATGCAAATGGACAGGAATTACATATTATTAGTTAGATGATTTGCTGCCTTGTGCTTGAGGAAATTTTACTTAATGACACAAGGTAAAAAACAACAGGGTCTGGCAAATGTGGATGAAAATAAGCAATTAAAATAGGAAAGTTGAATAAGCACTACCTGACAGTTGTTTTTTGCCTCAAAATCACTGTGCCCAGACTGCTTCTCCTTTCTCAGCTTTAGGTCACTTTCTCGGAGCAAGTAGCAAACCAGCCATTTATATGCTGCTAAAGGAACTGTGCAAAAGAGAAGAAAGCCCAAATTCTTAACATTGACATTTATAATGCTAGAACTCACATGCAGATTCTACTGCAGTCCCATTTGTTATCTGAGATGAAATGTGAAGGTGTTGTTAATCAATCCCTTAATGTAACACTTTGCCTATTACTGCAGCTGGAATAAATAAATGCTGAGTGAGATAGATTGTAAAGATACAGCGATGACATATCATGCCTGTCCATACACTAGTTCCAACTGAACCAAAGCTAAAAGACAAGGTATATACACAGTTCAGTTTGGACACAAGTATTTTCTGATTTCATTAAATATTTTACCTTGTCATATTCTCTCCTATATTAAGACTTAGGTCTAAGGGTACTTAGTCTCCTCTGAAAATAAAAGAATAGAAGTAAGTCTACATTTTGTGAGCCTACCCCTTCACTTGAAAACAACAGTACAGTGGCAAAAAGCCTACATCACAAATGCTATTCTAGAATACTATTTTAAAATGAAATGCATTTTAATACATTTAACACAAAGAAAGTCATCAAATAGTAATGTGACAAATACCTAATAATCTCAAATCTCTGAATCTGAAAGGAATTTAAGATCTACTGTAAGCTGAAACCAAAAGGCTACCTGAGGAGTCCATGCAATCGTCAATACTATTGGCTTTGAATTTCCAGCCAATGATATGATGGTAGTCTTGCAAAAAGTTTACTGTTCCAAGAGGAGATTCAAAAGGCACTTTATCTGAAAAACCAAAGAAAATAAAAATTACTTACAAGAAAATAAATCAGACTTTTTAGAACTAAAAGCCCACTATAAAGTCATACATCCTCTTGATAGGTCATGTGCAATTAAGACAAATACTCATTTTATTATGGCCTACTCCAGGCCAATGAGAATTGCTGGACAAGTGTTGAAGAAACTGACACCTCTGCTTATGAGCCCTGCAGGATTCAATTCCTATCACTAACTTTTCTAGGCAGTGGAAACCACTGCTAGAAAACTGAAACAAAATCATCTATCTGCAGAACTACAAAAATGTACTGACAGAGGAGACTGCTACAAAGTCAGGTGATACGACTTACAGCAGTGTTAGGAGTAGTTTCACTGAACTAAACTGCACTTCTCAAGAAATAAGATTTTACTTGACATAATTAGGGATGGCTAAACATCTAGCTAGCTTCTGCAAGTCTCAGGACATTTCTTGCAGCGCATATCTGTGTATTTGGGAATGTATCATATGATGGAGTCTGTAGCACATCATTTATGCTCTACAAAATGATTAAATGACTATCAGTTGCTTTCAGTCAGAAAATACCTTTTAATTCCATTATCTACTCACTGCTGAGTCCAACACATGATTCCAGAATCAAAACTTACTTCTAATGCAATTCATCCAGCTCATTAAGTAGCTGCTGGTTTGCTGAAGCAGGACATTGTTATCTCCCTCATATGTGCAGTTTGGATCATTATCATTCCGGATTTCACCCAGACGATTCACTTTAAAAAAAAAAAGCTCACATTTTAATACATTGTTATATATCAGTGGAAACTATGAGGGATTAAATAATTATTCTGTGATAAAATGTAAAACAGTTGTCTGCTCCTTTGTATACAGACATTCTTAGCAACATTTGAGCCTGGAATTTCACTATTTAGCTTGCAAAAATGAATATACTACAAAGCTTTTAGAGAAGTGTGGCATTCATCTTAGAAGGGGAATTCTCCTCAGTAAAATCTGCATCTTTATTTTTGGAACTAACACTGAATCATACAGTCTCTTATTCTGTCCAAATGCTGGTGCATATACTGGACAGGTTTAGTTTTTTGGGGTTTTTTTTTTTTTGTACTGTCAGGTATAAAATAAATGTTAAAATACAGATCTGAGGGAAAAAGCCCTATCTAAACATATTCCTAAAATTCAGACACCACGACACAAATATAGACTAGATATAGCGACCTGGTCTAGTAGGTGGTGTCCCTGCCTATAGGGGGGGAATGGAACTAGATGATCTTAAAGGTCTCTTCCAACTCAAACTATTCTATGACTCTCTGAACAACAGTCAAATTACAGCTGAATGTAAACATTCTCCTTCTGATGAGTGCATGCAGTAGTCTGTGACTTACTGGCAAGGTAACCATGTCCTCCACAAGCTTCTCGACACTCCTGGGCTGCCTGCTGAGCAGTCCAAGAAGACAGGGGTTTACTGGCAGCAGATAAGGCATGAATCTCACGTCCCAAATCAGCCTTTGTGAAAATCAAGTTACAAGTCAGTAATAATTTTTCTGAGATCTATGTAAGTGCAGAGCATTTTTTTTTCCTTTTGCTTCCCCCCAAAGTAATCTGCCACAAAAGCCTTCGGATACTAACATTCTCATATGGGATAGGAAACATTTGTGCCAGACAATGGACATACGGGTAGGTGGCTGGGATGTGCTAGCTGACATGGCATTGCATGGGATAAATCAATGATTACCTCCCAGAGATGGAGTGGCAGGTGGTTGAAGGTAGAATGTCCAGAGAAAGCTTCTGCCTCCTCTGTGATATAAACAATCGCTTTCTCTCAGGTTGACAAGGAGATATTCACATTATTTACTGCCTTCCATGGTCTCCATTGATCTTTTAAGCACCACTTTTGCCAAGAATTTGAAAATTTTAATGGTGCCCCGCAATGTTCCAAAGAATTACTGTAGCCTGCACTTACACTACTAATAACGGCCTTCATTTGAAAGAATGCTTGGAAATTCCACACTACAAAGAGTTTCTGGAGATGTTGGGTTAATACTACCAAGGGCAATTGGAGAGCAATTCTCCATTTTTGCTTGTTTCTTTCTTTCTTTCTTTTTCTTTTTTTCCTTTTGATCCCCTTTAGAATAAAAGGAATTCAGAAGGATTAAATTGTTAAAATTGTCAAGGATCAGATTTTTTCTACTACAATTTGTCTCTGAAGGCCAGTATTTTGCCTAACATTAATGACTGCACTGGAGATCTCTAGAGATAAAACATTAAACAATCAAATAACACTAAACAATCAAATAGACTCTTCTTCTGTTAGAATACCTAACCACTAGCACAGAAATCCATCACAGACTTTATTTTAGCAGGAAAAATATGAATGTTTAAATTATCTTAGCACTATACAGCCACTGTGTAGGCCCTAACAGTTAAAACTGTCAAGATTTAAATACATATATATAATTTATATGCTATAAAAATTCATTCTGCAGTTATTTTGGCTAAGAATCAGTCCTTGCACAGAGACTAATAGATCAAACTACTTCATTTATGAAGGGGTAACTTTTGATGGACTGAGTGTGGCTGAGAAATTCAGCATTAAGACTCAAAAATCTTTGTTTTTCTCCAAAGGAGTATATCCTAATGCTTGAATATGAATTGCAAATTCAAGCCATACTTGCATAGTCTGTGCAGTAATTAAGAATAGAATCAATTCAGAAAGTTTTTGATAAATACCTTCTGTGGTACCATATTCACAACAATCAAACTGAATTTACATTATCGTAAAATTACAATAAACAGTTCTGCCAGGAAACATAGTCTTAAATACCAGCAAAGCCAATAAAACTTTAACCACTCCATCAAAACTCATTTGGGTGCTCTTCTGAAGGCAGCTTTATCCATCACTTTGCGTTACTACATTTCTGAGATGTCATTCTTGATCATAAGATGACCTAAGACTTCTAAGTAGGTCCTTCACTTTAACAGTTTCCTGTCTGCTGTAGTAAAAGCTCAGCTAAGAGGAAATGTGTAAATATCTCACCTGTCTCTGACTCCTTTGCTTTGTCAATAAGCCTGCATAAAATTCCACAAAGTTCTCAAACAGTGATTTGGAGAAATAATCTAAGGCATATGCAGCAGCTAGATATGGAAGAAGACGCCATTGCTGGAATATTAATTAAATAGAATTGATTACTAATTGATAAACACATATACTTTATGGTTCTATATACATAACTATCTTATAGTTTTGAAACAACACACTTATTTTTACTTTGTTCAAATTGAAGAACTGTATTTTATGGTGAAGACAGCTTAGCAATAACCATTTATAAACATAATTAAGGGTAACTAGTCTATAAATTAATCACAGTTACACTATTTCAGTCCATGAATTTTACGAATTTCTGATAAACATCCTGTTAAACCAGTGCAAAAGTTCACTGTAGCTTTGGGGACCAATGAAGTATTTTTTCTCTGTGTTTATACAATGTCTGGCATGCCAGGGGCCAGTCATGATTCATATGTTTCTTCGGTATCAACATCACGAAGGGTACAACTGTTTCACTTCTTTATTAATTGCTGATGTAGGTTAGTGCTTGCTGCATTCTGTGGAAAAACAACACAGGGCTGGGTAGAAGAGAAAATGACATCTTAATGTGCAAATCAGATGGAAGCCCATAAAGGAAAAGGGAAGCTGCTTAAGGAAGCTTTTGTGGTATATCAAGAAGGGAAGGAGAGGTTCAGCAAGCATAGCCTACAGAATAGGGTGAAGCTGAGCAAACCAGAGGCTTACGGAAGTGGGATGTTGCCTCAGGTTCATTAAAATAAGGTGGAAAGAAAGCAGATTTTGCTCAAGTTCGTTGAAAGCTTTGAAAGCTTCCTAAGTTGCAAGACTAATTGCAATGCTTGGGTTAAAAAAAAAGCACTCACTTTGCAAGGACAAACTGGATAAGTTTGTTTCTAAAACTTCTTATATAGTAAACTTTCTCTTTCAGTTGATCTCTCACTATTTCCCAGTTTACTACAACTTTTCCTGTTTTATTGTTTTTCAGAGCAAAACGTGTTTTTCATCTGCATATTCTTTGGAAAAAATTACTGGCTATATTCCTATCAAAATTAGTGATGGCTTGACATATCACACAATGAATATCATTGATTTCTATACTTCTGCAGAATAAAGTCTAAAAAAGAGAAAATAAGGATAATTGCAAAAGATGCATAAACATTTTTTATGCTATTTTCTTCATCAGTACTTTTTTGTGCACATAAAGAAGAGTCTTTCTTAGAAAAGGTTATTGCTTTAGAAGACAGATGTTTATAGGTCCTTCACAGAGATATGAATATTTTGTTGTATTTTAGCTATTCCAAGATCTACACTTCAGATGAGAAAGACAACTTTATTTGTCACCAACTCCAGCATCACTGTTTTGATTTGCGATAGCTCTAAATCTGTGTCATTATATAAAAGCCTATAGATGCGAAGTCCAAAGTTTTTACCTGTGTTTGATATTCAATAACAGGTATTTCTTCTTCATCAGTCGGTCCAAACTGATGGCGAGTTGCTGAGAAGCGAATGGCTATTGATAAGGCAAGCTTTAAATTGGTCGCAGAAACTGCTGTGATCAGAATTCTGCCAGAGGACAAGGATCCAAGAGCTGCACTAAAACGCTCCTTAACATCCTAAATAAATAAAAGGCACAGACTAAATGGTGAGGCTAATAATTCGTTGCCTGCCTCGAAGATACAATTCTGGTAGAATGATCAGAAGCCCCGTAGACCAGGAAAGTTTTATTTACTGGCACATTCAGTTAAGCTGTTCAGAGAAAATCCAAAGTAGTTTCTCTAAGCTACTGTGGGACTGCCAAGGTAGGCTAAATAGCAGGAAATCAGTAAAACCAATTAGGTGAATTGAGTCATCTCTGAAAGGCAATTTGAATATCAGTATTCACATCAAACTGCTTCACCAGCCATTTAGGTCAAGGTATCAAGAACATCCCAACCTATGAGGGCCACATGCTCAACCTCTGTATATTTAATGAACTATATTAGTGAAACAAAACTGATTCATACCTTGAAAGAACTTGAGTATTTTCCTTCAGGTGAGACATCTCCAGTTATATTCAGTATGTTTTCTTTAGGTATCCTGACATTGTGGAACATGGCAAACCTGGTCAAACAAATACACAAATAACGTAAAATCTACCTTGATGTAGAGTAGAATGTCTACATTACAGAAAATAAAGTCACAACAAAAACAAGACTGCACAGTGCTTATCAGTGAATCCATCAAGCCAGGGAAGTAATTTTCACAGAGTATGCCTGGAAGAACAAAGGCTTTCACACTCAGGGCAGTAGAGGAAGTTCAAGCTGGAAATGATTTGCTATCACTCTTAACCTCGAGGTTTTTTCAATAATTAAGGTGATGCTTAAAAAAGAACACTTAGGGGACCTTTTCAGCAACTCCATAAGTAAATAAGTAAAAAAGACCAACTAATGGAAGAGTAATGTATGCTCTGTAAGGGGAGGGACAGTAGGTAAAGTTACTTAAAAGTTACTTACTAGAGACCTCATACAGAGTCAGTGCAACAGACACTTACACCATCAACATCCCACAGACCTGAAATGAACTCTTGGTCTGCATGAACATAGGAAATTTAGTTATCTCAGTTATTAAAAAGCTTGGTTAGACAAACAACTCAACTTCCTTCTCCTGCTTAGAACTAGACTGGACAATTCTGACTCCAAAAAATTCCTCACCACAGAAAATTCTGCTGTACCAAATGGCTTATTGGTGTACTGAGGTGCTGCTCAGTGCAATCCGTAGATAGTAGATGCTTTGGAACAGAGACACTACATTGTTGGGATTCTAAAATACAGATCTGTGAAGTTCTTTTGTATTATTTGTAATACAAATGAGTACACAACTGATTTAGTGCAATAAGAAGGAACTGAAAGGAGACCCTTTCTTTGCTTAAACTAGGATTCCTATTCCCTGGAATGTGCCATCTTAACAAGGAATGAGTGACATTGTCTTTTCTAAATTGTGATACTCTAGCATCAGCTATCAGAATTGACAGAATGTCCCAAGTGTTCCTATTCTTCAGGAAGAAAGCATATGAACCGTCTCACCCAAATGGGCCATACAACTTGGCTCAACAACAGTAATATCTGCTCCACTCACTAATATCTCAGCATCTAATAGCACTTGAAAAGCTGTATTTGTAATCAAAGCAAATTCCTTTTGCTTGCCAATACAGGCTGATCAACTTAATAAGGCCCATGAGATCCAGGTCTTTCGCATTAATAAATTACATACGGGCTGCACTGCTGCACATGCTTTAAAATTATGAGTTGTTTCCAAGGAAACATATCTGCATACTGAAATTATTCAGCCTTAGAGATACAGAGCATTTTCAGAATTAGCCACAGAGAAAAGCAGGCTATCCTAACTGGACTTAACCATTCTAAGAAGTGCTTTGTTAAGTGCATGTTTCAGTGGGACAACACTACTTCATAATAGAACCAAATTTAGCATAACAGAAAATGTCACATCCATCTTTGTTAGTATTTTTTCTTATCACTGAAAGTAAAAAATCTCATTCAAAAAAGGTCTTTTGGTTAAATTCACTTTCTCCACTCTCTATATACCAAATGAAGCCTATCACACATAAAAATGTATAGCAACTCTGTTACTTTTTAAGCAATTGCACACACGTTAGATAGAACTTGAGGGGTTATTTTTATTATTACTCATTACATTAATTACAAGAGGATGTGCATGGCAATGTTTAGGTTCCTGGTTCAGCGCTCTGTTTTGCTAGTTGTACATCCACAGAATAAGTAGGAGCTTGCTCCTAAGAGCTCACAAAGTAAGCATTAGATTAGAAGGTACAAATGTATTCAAACAGTAAGGAAGACTGTAATTACTGGAAAATACTTACAGTCAGACATAGTATAAGGTAGCTACTTCTGCAGCTTATTAAATGTTATCTAGAATCATTTTGATTTAGATTTTTTTCATTGATAATGGCCATTAGAGATTATTATTTCCTTTTTCTGTAAGCTGCTATCAGATCAGAGGCACGTACAATGGCAAAATCTTTGAGAAGCTAAGGAGTGAGACAGAATTAGCAATTAAAAATCCCGTGGAAAATTCTCACAAGGAAAGAAATACAATACATTGTCTATAAGCACAAGTGTTGAAAATAAAAGCAGAACCTTACAGGACTTGGGAGCTAGGCAACCTTGTGACTTGACTGCCAACTGCTGTTATGCTCCGTCTCCAAGAACTTTGCAATTTGAAAATGTTAGGCATTCTGGCCAACTTGAACTTGATATCGGAACATATTAAAAATAAATAGTAATATTTAATGAAGTCAACTATTACATTTCTAATGGTTATTAGCCTAGCAAGCATAGTGAATAGACACAGACCACATCTGTCAACGCATTCAGGGGAAAATCTCCTTAAATGATTGAGGAAAAGTAGAAATATCTTACAATAATGGAACTGTATATACAGTCATGGGGATATCAAGTACCAGTAAGTTTGGAAAATGGCTACATTTCACACGGTGATGACAAGACCATAGGCTTGAAAGCTGCCCTACTTAGGGCCTCTTCTACATAGCAATTAGTGTTTCTGAGATTAAGACTTCTCTGCAGGAAAGACAGATAGCTGTCACTTCAAATATGATTCATAGAGCTCTAAAGAAATGTGGAATTTTACAAAATCTAATACCTGAGTAAAACAACTGTATTACGTACATCTCTACCTAGATTAGAAGAGCTACTATTCCAATAGTAGCATTTTTGTTTGGGTTATTTGGCCAGTAGTTTAGGGAACATTTCAAGCAAAGTTAATCTTCCTGACTTTAAATCATGCAATAGTAATTCATCTGGTGTGCAGTAATGCTGATAAAAAAAAAAAAAAGAGCAGCTGGAAAAGCCATGAGCTCCTTTTGCCAGTACTAAGTTAATAAGCTGTTACCTATGGTACAAATAGCTCAAATATGCTTCGGTGAATTTCAAACCCACACAAACGCATTTCCTGCCAGCTTGTGTTATTGACTATGTTAGAGCTGGTACACTGACAGTTTCTTCCATCCTTCCAGGCACAAAAAGAAAGCAGATGAATGGAAGACTACAAATCAATGGCTGTTTATGGAGCACAGTAAACCTTGGGAAGAAAAGTACTTAAAAGGTTTGGTGAGAAACTCGTAGAAGAGAAAGAAAATACTGCATATTCCATACTGAAACTCACAGAAAGGTTAGAGCTGAGAAGAGTTACAGACAAGCTGGGGAAATCTGCAAGGCAGAACTTAAGCTCCAGCTTCTATAAACAGGACGCTAATCTAAGAATGAAGGTCTGCAACAGAAATGCCCAATAGTAGTATAAAAACAACATAGGCCTCCTAATCCTATCTTAATAGACTTCACGGAGACACTAAGACCCACTCACCATAAAGTGAGTGAGTTTAAGTGCCAGTCTGGCAAGGAGCTCTGAATGTGTAGACTCCTGCAAAAGTCAAGAGCTGACATAGCTCTGCTGAGGAAAAAAAAACAACAAAGGCTGTATGAAATGCACTGCAGATGTGAAGCCCTAGCTCTGCCGGTGATAAAACAAGTGCATGACCAGATCTGTATCCCTCTTTTCCCTTTAGTACTGCCAGTGCCTGTTACTGAGATAGGCATCTTGATGTACTGGCTGCAGCTGTGCAGCTTTGAGGTATTGGAAATTGACAAAAGTGAGGAGATAAGGCAGTTCTCTTCAGCATTATAACATCTTAGTAATGTGCACAGTATTGTATGCATCCATACAATATTTCACCTTGTCTGTAGAAACTAGGTGGAAAGGGCAAAACAGGGAAACATCAATGATGCAAAGTCACTGTTTTGACTTAAGTTGCAAATATACAAGATATGTCTCGCAAAATATTTGGTTTAACTTTGAAAGTGGCACTGCTCACAAGGATTGATGATAATGAATTCAGATAACTTAAGGCATTTTTAACAATTATTTTTATCTCATAGCTGCTTCATTATTATTGCTCTTTACACAATTGACTGTGGCTCTGGCCAGAAGCTGGAGGGCAATAAAAAATACAGACAAGCGTTATTTGCTTGAGAAGCAGGACTGATCACTATACTTGCTTTCTTATTTACATCCCTGTATTGTCCTTTTTCCTGTACAGGAACAGCCTCTTCTGTGGCCTTGCAGTGAACCAGACCTGACAAATGATCTGTTTGAAAACAGACTGTATTTTTGTCAGATTAGTTTTCAGACAGTTCCAGTTCCCTAGCTGCGTCCACTGCACAGCTACACAAATGCTGGTTCCAGCACAAAGGAAAAGGCAGTGTGGGAGTAGAAACAAAAACCCAAAGGAGCATAGTGTACAACTTATCTTCACCGACTTCTGCTTTGGATTGTAAAATGAAGCTCTGGGAGACTATTTAGGCTCTAAAATTTACAGCTCCTACTTTCTTAGTAAAATCACTGCAACCATTAGGAAATCTAAGTAAGAGTTAAGGGTATAAATACTGGGAGACAAAAAGTCTTTGAAGGAGTGTGCTTTTGTTTGGTCTATGCTTAAAACAGCAGTAGGAGAATCTTTATGAATTACTGGCACTGAAACTGAAATACTACTGAACACACAATAAATAAATAAGTTAACTATTTAAAAGTCATAATACGAAGGACTTGAGGATGTGTGATGCATGATATCTTCTCTAGTATGCAAGGAATTGCAGGCTCTGAAAGCCCAGAATACAATCTCTTTCTAGTAGGGATTCTTTTACATCACTTACTGCTTTTCTGACCAACAAATCCCATTTACCCATTTCCTCTTGGGTGCTGTGTTTGTTTTCCAGTATCCAGAACACTGAATCTGGCTTCAGAGATTGTTAGACAACACAACTGAATGATTTTGCAGGCTGTATGCACAGAGAGATCATATGTTAACTGTATATGAAATGTTAAACTGCTAGTGAAAAATGTTCAGTTTTCTGAAGTCCTTCATTATAATTACACAATGCTAACAATCCTTTTTTGTCCAGAAAGATCCTTTTTTCCCTTACAAAGAAATCAGTTCAAATAAATAGCTTTCTCTTTGGCAGTAGATTGCTGTACCTTTGATAGCTTAATTTGACTTGTTCTTCACTTACCACAGTTTTTGTACACTCAACAAACTGTATGCATGGTAGCAGCAGATAGAGCTGAATGAGCTCAGAACTTGTTTTACATAGACTGATATGTTCAGCACTAGTTCAGAAACAGAGAACTAATTTTCAGACTCTTCTCACACTCACTTGGTTATTTTCTCTTTCTGAATGGGGAAAGCAGCAGTTAAAACTGGACATGAAATTGGTCCACCACTGATTTGGTGACAATCACTTACTGATGTGCACTGAAGTAATGGATAAGGCAGTGTTACTGAACCAGAGTAGACAAAAACAAAACAAAAGCCCAAACAAAAACAAAAAAAAGCCCAACAAAAACAAAAAAAAAAACCAAAGAGGAGAAACAGAAATGCACATCAGCACTTACCAAAGCTCTTGCCTTATGTCTCTCTCCTTTCATACCTGCCACACATGTTATGGAAAAAACCCTGCTTTCCAAATACTCAGGAGTTTTTTAGTGAATAATATTTCAATTTTGGGACCTCAGTGATCAGTGCATTTCAAAAAGTGCTGGACACTTTTGTATTATGAAAATAAAGACTGAAGCACTTGCATCCTCTGGTGGCAGCCTGACTTATTTTTCAGTAACAAAACACAGAAAGAGTCCGTATTTACCATAAGAAAAATTTGTACTTCTGTCTTTTATTATGCATGCACATATTACAGAACATTTTTTAAATGACAGAAAGGAACAGATTTTAAAATGCTTTAAAGTGATTTTGTCTTTTTTAATAGGTTGCTGAGATTACATCGATTTGGAAAGTATGGGATTTTAGGACATTCTAGCAATGATGCAGAGAATTACTTAGAAAGACAGATTCTGAAGGAGCAGGCTAGTCAGTTGGGTCTGCATTCCAAGATCTCCCACTTTACTTCTTAAATTCTTTCTCCTACTGAAAACATTATGCTCTGCGTTAGCTGTAAATCTTCAGGAAAAAACCCTTCAGCCAAACAACCCAAGAGATTAATTTTCTAAAACCACAAGAGATGGCTATAATCACCTACTCTTTTCTTTTATATAGCACAAATCAATGTCATTTTCTGAGCATGGGGAATTTCTTCCCCATGTCCTCTGCATTCTATGTACCCACACTGAAAAACAATAGCATAAACTTCTCCAAGTACAGGAACAAATTCTGATATCTTTTTTAAATTCCCTATTCTCTGAATTAAACTCTGATCATTTATCCTGAGTGTAACACTGAAGTGTCTATAGTAATTGAACCAGACTTCACACACATCTTGAAAAACACTGGCAAAGCATGCAGTAGAGACTAAAAGTAACATTTAAGTCATAGCACAATGGGATCTAATTTACTTTGCTTTATTAGATAAGCATGAGCATATAAATTACATGCAAAATTTTCTGTTTTTTCTTTTCCTTATGTTGTGCTTAAAACAATACTGCAAATTAAGAATGGGTAGCAGAATTTTACTATTTCTACTGAAAGATCAAACTAAACTACTTTTGGAATGCTCAGGCCCATGCTGCTGTGCCATCTGGTGGCTACAAGTTTGTAACACAGATGCAGGCAAAAGAAACCCACCAAAAACCCTAGAGCCTCTTTTACAGGCAACTTCTCACATTTTTTCCTCTAAAACTTCCTTTTCTGCATGTTTTATTTTCCCTTTCATCTGTACCTTCCTGTAACGGAGCACTGATGAGAATTATATGTATACATATAACTTCAGTTCCATTTTTTACATTATAGGCACTTGGGACAATAACTGAATAAACAAACTGAATCAACATATAAAAGTAAATTGGAATTAAAATAGTGACATCAACTCCCACTTTCTTTACTGTCTTAGTCTCTGTCTTTACCAAGAGCTATATAAACAGTAGAGAGTTTAAAATATTAATTTTAAAAATTGGCTGTTCATATGCTGAAATCTACCTCAGTTTCCCTACCTCCTTGCAATCAGACCACGACTGCGAAATGGAGCCATGGAACTTCTTTATTTCAGCCATAGACAAAAATTATTTTCTGCAATGGACAGGATTAGTCCAGGAACCCCATTATTTAAACAAGACAGCTAATGGGTCTCTGACCTGGGTCTAAGATTCTTCCCTGCTGAGTCAGACTAATCTCATATCTTTACTAACAATAAACCTTGCCTGTGGACCTCCATTATCCTTACTGTGGGCTGGAAATCAACATGCAAGATGACTGAGAGCTTACATCCAGATGAATTTAGAGGCTGACATACTTTAGCTCATAACTTCATGGTTTTATTTCAGTATTATCGCTGCAAAGTCTATGACTGTAAGACTGCCTGGTGACATTCACAGTGTTATAAGCAGCACTTTTGATTCTAAAAAGTAAATGAAATGAAAAATCTGAAGTTGCAGGAATAGAAAATATTGTATTTCAAGGTTCTTCAAAATTGATGTGTGTATATATATATGTATATGTATACGTATATACATACGTAGCTTAAATAAGAACAAATTAAAGCCACTAGCTACTTCAGCTCTTTCACAATCTCAGAAGTACAGACAGATATGACACAGGATATTTGCACCACTATACATGATACGCTTTAGAATGCTTCCTCATTTAGATGGATTGACTTACCCATTATCCAACCCATTCTGCCCAATTTTCTTTCCTATGTCACCAACCATCACACCTGGCATTGGTAGGAGAGTTTTCGTATCTCGAATCTGCATAGAAGTGGAAGAAAATATTATTTCAGTTAAGGACAATGAAAGTTCTTGATTAAACTTTTCAAATAATGAAAATATTTCCAACTTGTATTTTGATACTAACATTAAAGAAAGCTCTTTGTTTTTCCAAGCACACAATCCTGGATTTAAATCATACTTATATATCCTTTCATTCAGGGTATAGATCCTGTAATAAAAATTACTTAGGCCAACTAAACTACTGTGTTAAATAAACTTTAACATGGATTGAACAAGCACTGAAACCTCATTTTAGGTATAAAAAAATATAGAAAGAACCAACAATACTTCTGCATAATATTCAACTTGGAGATATTCCCTGATTTTGTACTAAATTCTGTTCAGTCTGTTTTACTGTCTACAACTTTTTAACTTTTCATCTTAAACCAAGAATTTTAGGACTTCATACAGCATAGATTATTTTAATTGTATTGGTAGTGTGATAATCTCATAACTATTCTGTATTTTCCAGCTGTATAAAATTGACATAAAATTGGCTGTACAATCACCACAAAAATACAGTGAACATTTAAACACTTGTTACATTTGTAATAAATGCTGAAGGCATTACTTAAAGTACATGTTGGTCAGACATAAGAAACAGCACTACCAAAAAATCTTTGAGATCCCTCGCCCCCACAAAAAGACAAAACCACATTTCTATCCTACCTGTACAATAAAGGAATGTAATCCTTGGCACTGCCCATCAGGAGTGTAGAGTTGGGCATACACAACTGCATGTGTGGCATGTTTCCCCATATTACCAACCCAGAACTTTGCAGCTTCGAAGTCAGGAGAATTGATGATAAATTCCTGTAGCCACAAAATAAAGAGGAGCAAAATGATCAAAATGATAAAAGCTATTGAATTCTTCCTGGTGATGAAGATAATGTTTTGAAAACATCCATTAACTACCAAGGTTTCATTCTGTACTCTGCCCCCGTAGCTGAGATCTCTCTTGCAGTGTTCAACTTAGGAGAGAATACATGTGGCTAAGAAAAATTTAGAGCAGAAGTAGTGCATTACTTGATCGTAAGGCCTAAATTTCAGCCTTCAAATTGCCCATTTAAGCAGTTATAATAGTAAAGCAAAGTGATGGACTCTGAGGCATATCCTGGGTCCTGGGTTATTTTGAGCTGAGTCCACACTGTGCTGAAACGTGCACAGGGACCATCTCCTTCTTGTGCAGTTTTCTCTGGAGAGGAAGCTTGCTTAACAGTGTGAAAGGCAGTATATTTCCCAGTTTGGACAACTAGGGGATCATGAAGAGCACCTATTCTGTAGAATATATGTATCCTGAAATGTAGACATAGCTTTAACATACTGATTTTTAGATTCCAAGTATTGTGTTTTCTGAATGTAAAAAAAAAAACCAAAAAAAAACAACTAACCTTAGATAAACAGCATTGAGCACTACTACTGTGCATCAACAACTAACCTGAGTGTTACGATCAAACGTGGCAGTGGTCCGTATGCCTTTGGTATTAGTTCCATGGCTGAGTTCAGTAAGAGCAAAACATCCAAAAATCTAAGTAAAGAGATATAAGACATAATTCAAGACTAGTTAATTAGGGCAATTAAAACCATAAAATTTGCAAATGATTGCAAATTCAGCTGTTAGATAGTAACCTGAATTGTAAAGAAGCCAATCAGATATAATCCTAAGGCTGGGAGTACCTACGCTGCCTGGAGTAAGGTAAAAGATTATTTTCGTTTGCCGATGGCTTATGATGACTTATTTAGACAAGCATAGATGGACAATTTTCAGGTCTGGGCTGAGAGAAATACTGTGCAGTGAAAATGGGTGAGTTTGCTTTCATTACAAACAGTTCGCATTTCTGAAGTCAAGGGAGAAGTGGGATGGAGCTGTTTACTTTTACAAAGGCAAGTAGCCTGAATTATTAGCAGGGATTAAATTTGTATCATATCAATATATGCATCCACTTGATTCTCTTTACTGTTTGGGCTTAAAGCCACAATGAATTGTGCATATGGCACCCCTTTATCCTAGACTGGTTTGGCCCACAGTATATAGTCTTCGGTTATAAACTTTGGAAAACATCGAAAAATAAAAAATGTAGAAGTATATTGCTGTTTATGAGCTGAGAGATAATTTCAGAAGATTAAATAAGCAAAGAAGTTGAATGGCTGCCAAAAAAAAAAAAAGGTCCCTATAGAAGAAGCATGAAGCTCAGTTTGACTGCACTCAAGTGTGTACCTTGCATAGGCCTGAGGATCAAGCCAGACAGTGAATGCTGACCAGGAAAAACTGCTTAGGATTGACTTTTTTCTGTATCGGACAGGATGCACTTACTGTGCAGGGCACTTGGTTCTAGTTCTCCTTTGGACTCTGCGTGGTATTTCTATGGCATTAAGACATTAATATTTTCCAGTTTATAGCATTGCTATTGAATATTTCTAGCATCTCACCAAGGATATGTGCTGCACAGTGAATGATGCAGATGTGGGAGTGTCTAAGTATAAAACTTGCTACGATATTGTTAAAAGACTGGGGGGGGGAGGAGAAAAACTGGCACAGCGTCATCTATATTGTCTTTTGGGAGAAGGCTCCAAACTTTGTCTGCATGTTAACTTCGATAGACTAAAACAGATTCAGGAAATGGCATAACAATTGGTAGTGAGATAGTGAGGGCTGAGTGCTTGAATGTGCTCCTCAGTCTTCCTTTGTCATTTTGTCATTTTGAACTTTGAACAACTTTGAACAAATTTTGAACAACTTTGTCATTTATTAGTAACTAGGTACCTACGTAGATCAAAAATACTACAAAGATGCATTGAATGCCATGGTTATGAAAATACCCAGTTCTAAAAAGCTATCAAAAGATATTTACCTCCATGTTATAAATTTTCTTCATGAAGTCTGCAAACCTTTTTGAAGCACTCAAGATTGTACCTCCAAATACCTGTAAAAACAGAAAATAATGAATGAAATCAGTGACCTCCTGTTGGAAAACACAAATCTATAAGCATAAGAAATTGTAGTAGGGATGCTCATTAAAGAGATCAGGTAAAGTAGGCTACTTCTTGGACTATACCACGAGGAGGTAAGCCAGGACTTGATCTTTGCCTAGCTTCTTTACAGAGGACTGAATGTCCTCTAAGGAAATAACACTGAAGTGGTGAGAGACCAAAGACTAAATGTTGTTTTATTAAGACTTATAGCAAATTTTCACTGTTCAAATCTGATCAAGCCTTCATTGCAAACTCTTAGAAATGCCTTGTGAGCTCATTTTCCACTTGTGCATGTGGATATCTTTCTGAATAAAGTAAAACTTTAAGAATATTCTATTATTTTGCTGGGAACTGAAGGTATTTGATTCATGACCAGACAAGAACGTTGTTTTTAGAGATACCATTAGTTTAGTAGATGGATGTTCATATAGCAAAACTCTAAATCCCAGACCTCTCCTGCCCTGCACTGAGTACTAAGAATTCAGCTAATATTATTTGATCAGCCACGTTAAGTATTCTTTCTAAGAGACTAATCTAGGGGCAAACTGATGAACAGAACTCCATCCACTGA
Source organism: Gallus gallus (assembly GCF_016699485.2). NCBI lineage: Eukaryota > Metazoa > Chordata > Aves > Galliformes > Phasianidae > Gallus > Gallus gallus. The sequence continues at coordinate 80,487,567 of NC_052535.1, forward strand.
TGTCAGTGATCATCTTTACACAGATTTCTGTTACTTCTGTATTCTGCCCTGAATCAACATACCAGAGGCTGAGGCAAGGAAGTTTCAGACAACTGTATATGGAGTTGTAGTAAAGACACAGCCACCAAGTAGGGCCCATAAAACCTAGTTCTTTTCGCTGCTACTGCCATTGAAGAGAGAGAAGGGACAAAAGAAGGTGGAACCGAAGACGTCAAAACAGTAGCTGTGCCCATGCTGTTCGACTCACCAGACAGGATTCCAACTGAGAACTAGCTGACAAAGATCTACTATTTTGTTACCTCATAGATCTCTGAGTCTTCTAAACAGCTAAACTGAATTTGATTATTGAAAACAACAGGCTGGGAAAATATATTGTTTTAATAAAATAAGGAGAAAAACAGCAGAACAAACAAGAGTGTTACAAGATACTTCAAAAATATTTTTACAGCTGTACTTACCCCACAATGTAAGAAAAATTGGAGACATGGAGACCAATCATACATTCCTATACAGATAACCATATTCAATATTTTCAATGGGTTCTCCATGATCTCTTGCTGAGTAAGAAAATCATACTCAAAGAGTCTTTTACAGCGCAGGAATGTCAGCTCCTGATACTTCTCACGGCTCAATTCTTCTCCAGGATGATGTGCAAAGAAAGGATCACTTTCTAGAGCAGAGAAGATTCTGTTCTTGAGGAAGGAAATATAATGAGTTGAGAATGTTAATACGAAAGAATTAACAAAACCAGTTAATGTTGATCTAGGATAATACCAGGCCTTAAACTACAACCATTTGACGTAAGTTTATAAAGCAAAAAGCAGAAATAATTAAAAATCTGTTAAAATTGTCTATCATTATAGATGCAGTTCATGAAGCTCAACTTTACAAAAGCTCCTTTGTCATTACATAATAAGTGTGGGACTGATTCACTCTGAATGTAAGGGAATGGTTTGGTAAAAGTTACATGCTTTTTTTAGCTGCTTCATTATTTCACTATGAAGCTGCTGGCAGGACTCTAAAGGGCACTTGTACTTAGATTGAGTACAAAATCTTCCAGAGGTAGCATTTAGTTATAAATATGTCATAATGGTAAAGGCACTAGGCTACCACAACCGTTCTGCTCCCAGATGAAAGCAGAAATGTACTCCCTTTAAAAGAATCATCATATGTACCCATTTTATATGTGAATGCACAACTTTCAAAGTTTTAATTTTGATCTTTTGTTTTCCTTAGATAGAATCATGAAATCATGGAATTATTTGGTTTAGAAGATCATCTAGTTCCAACCCCTCTTTCCATGAACAGGGACACCCTCCACCAGAGCAGGCTGCACAGGGCCCCATCCAACCAGGCCTTGATGGGTCAAGGGATGGGCCATCCACACCTTCTCCAGGCAATTTGTTCCAGTGCCTTACCACCCTCATAATAAATAATTTCTTCCTAGTATCAAACCTAAATTTACTCCCAATTTCAAAACAATACCCCTTGTTCTATTACTACCTGTCTTTGTAAAAAGAACCTCTCCAGTTTTCTTGTAGGCTCCCTTTATGTACCAGAAAGTTGCTATAATGTCTTCCTGGAGTCTTCTCTTCTCCGGTCTGGACAGCTCCCTCAGACTCTTCAGTGGAGATCCCTCATCATCTCCACCGCTCTGCTATGGACCTGCTCCAACAGGTCCATGTGCCCTTTATACTGGGGGCCCCAAAGCTGAATGTAGTACTCCAGGTGGGTGCTCACAAGAATAATAAGCTACAGTGTATTTTTTACCTCACAACTCTTTGTCTTGAAGATATCCATATATTTTTAATTGATTTTTGTGCCATTTTGGAAAAAAAAATGCAGTACCTTTGGTAAAATCTTTAAAAACAATTAAGCCTTTTCTTTCCTAGGAGGATGTCACAGTAAAAAGGAAGAAAAAGATTCGCTATGTTCTTCTTTGAAAGTTAGGGTCATTCCATCTCCCTGTGCTAATAATTTGCCCATATGGTTTTGAAACTCCCTCAGACACAGAGCAGTTGTTTTTTTGCACACTGTTTAAGTGTACCAGTTAGATGCAGAACCTCTGGTTCTCCTTCAAGTATTTTAATAATCATGATGAATCTTAAAGATTAGCTTAAATCCACAAAATGCTATATCACCATCAAAATGTTCATTGTGTCTCCTCCAACATCTTCCAAATCATGCACTCCCACACCATTTTTTGTGTTGCAATTAATCTTTTTTTTTAGTAGAGATACCTTTCATTCAGTTAGGCAAGCTAAACTATCCAACAGACACCACATAAGCATTATTGCAAACACAAAGACAGTAGGAACTTATGTCAGGTCAAAGAATGACAGAAATAACATGTTCAGTAGTGGCATGTACTCAGATGAGTTTAAGTAAATTGTAAAATCAGGAGAAAGATGATTTAATGCCTCTCATAAAGAAATAATGATAGATACAGATTCCTCTCAGCTTGAAAAGGACAATGAAGTCTTGCAATGCTTCACCTGGTCATGCCTTGTTAGATAGCAATGTAGTTTGTTTAAAAATTCAGTTCTGTTCTGGAAAACAGATGTGCAAAAATAATTTCTTCACACTCCATATCTAAAAACTATTATTAAATATTCTGTGTTTAAGAATCAAATACTTGCTTCTGTAAGTCCAAAATTAAAAATGCTTACTGTCTTGCTGGCTTACCTTAAGCTGGATGATATCTTCACCATCGAGAAACACTGCCATCTCTTTCCAGTTGAAGGAAGCTTTCTTTCTATATTTGGAGAGAGGCCCCTTAGGGAAATCTGGTAGCAAAGTATTCCAGGAACTTTGGTTGCCACTGTCTTCTTTCACATTCAGTGTAGGTGCCATTGTTAGTCAAACTGTTCTGTAACAAAGAAAATCTACATTATGAACTGAAGTACTGCAGATTAAGAAATGAGAAGGGTTGTTAATTAAACCCACAGACTTGTTCTAATGTGTGAATAAAGCAGTACAGCACCAACTAAAAGCTTGGCTGTCCATTTTTCTAATCCAGTTGGCTTGGTATAAACTAATGAAAGAATGCCTTTGATCAAATGTAAATGAATTACATAGTCTTTGTTATTAAAATGTGATCTAAACCTTTTAAAGTAAGCACAATATAAAGCAGGAACAGCATTGGTTAATATTCTGTATTAAGAAAGGGGCGATTCAGGGAAGATAATAGGATGTTTCAAATAACATAATGTAAATGATTAAGCCACCTCACTAAGCCACCCCACTTCTACCTGAAATGCAAAATAAAATATAAAAGCACACAGACATGCACAACAAAACTGTGTTCAAATACAGGAAATGCCAATATTATCCCCACTGTACTAGTTAACATTTAAACAGTTATTGGTTATGTGTTAAGATTTGCTTTTGAATAACTTAAGTGATGAGCTGCTGTTCACATATTAACACAAGTCAGAGGACTTCAGAGAACTGGCAGCAACTCTGCCCTTATATTCCACATGCTCCTCCAAAGTATGCCTCCAAATACCAATATTCTAGCACAAAAAATCATACCTTTGCACTTCTGTTTTGCCAAAATGTTTCTTAAGCACTGGAGAACTGAACAGAGCATATTATTTTTTTTAATCAGAAAAAAAAATGTTTTTTCCTCATAGTCTCCCATTTTCTTAATTGATTTTTATATGAGATAGACTCTGAGACAGACAAAGAAATTTTTCTTTTTAAGTGATATACCTCAAATGACTGTATAACGATTTCTAGATATGACAGATACCACTATACATAAACTGGAAGCATTTTCAGATCAGTGTGGCAATGTTACAGCTGAATTTTTCAGGTGCAATGCAAATATATACTGATTGATTTTAAATGAAGCTTTCAAATTTCATTTGTTGAATCCTATTTATCAAGATGGGTAATTTACAGTACTTTTTTCTCAACATCATTATATTCTCTGGAAAAAAAATAACTTAGTTTTCTGCAGCTGGAATTCTTCCTTTATTTGGCAAAAGACAGATCAAGACTTAAGTTTCAGATTTTCTTTAATGATTAATTTTCTGATTAGAGAAATGGCGACAGTTTATTGAATGAGACTGCTCTGACTACTCTAGCATTCAAAAGCCAGTCAGGACAGAATATTGTTAGTGCAGGTATCAATCCACACTTTGATCTCTGAATTTCTGCAGAGATTACAGATAAACTGCATTTGTGTACTAGTATACACTATTGATGCTAACAATTCTCCAGAAGAGCTATTAAGGAAAGACTAAAGAAGGATGAGTGTTATCAGGCATGAAGATACATTTATATCCAGAAGATACAGAGAGATGCATTCAGTACATAAAGGAATCCACACAGAAAAAGGAGGACCTTCATTGTCACATGACAACTAACACCATCCTGTCCTTTTCACAGTAGTTAGTGTGCCACTTTGCCTATGAAAATGTGCTGTTCCACTTTCCTCTGTAGAGGAAGAAGACTGGGGAAAGAAAGCTTTCTCCAGATATACACTCTTCCATATTTCAGGGGCAGATCTCAACTTAGACTATTTTCTTCTGATTTTGCTGACTTACACAGAAGTGTAAATGCTGAAGTGAACATAGCTATGAAAGTTTGAATAAGGATAAATTCTAGAGACTGAAACTGATGGTAAGATCAAAGGCACTGAACTTGGGTTAATGTAAAGCAGTTATTATGTAAAGGTGAACAGGAAGCAATCTGAAATTACTGCTGTAATGGATGTTTGATTTAATTAGCCAAAAGCTCAGTCAATTACATGGAGTGCTTGGAATTGGGATGCAGGAAAGAATGAGGAGTGGACAGTTTACTGTAGATAATGATACTGTGAAAACACAAAGCAAATAACCAAGTGGGTCAGCATGGGGGGATACAGGTTCATTTTTCTCCTTTTTCTTTCCTTAACTTTTAACTTCTCATTCTGAATTTTAGTGGTTTTGCTTTCTAACCTTTTTAGTCCACCTTTCCACTACAAATTTATTTCTGAATTCTCTTATACTCTGCTGACTTGGTCTCAATCCCTTGCAGTTCCAATCGAAAGCAGCAAGGCCCAAAATTCTGATGACATTTTCCTGTATCATTGTGGGCCATATTTCTCCAGCATGTTGCAAAACTTCACAAAATCTTCATTATCATTCATTATTCATTACCACAAGCACTTCATTATCAGTAGGTGCAACCCACAGTGCTCTGGGAGAGAAGCTGAACCTCAGTTTGTAATAGCTAGGTCCAAAGTGCAAAGAGTCAGTGCTCTCTGCTGTTACCTGCTCATATCACATTTGGCAATTTCTGTCCCTCACTCAGATGGCAGAGGTCTGTGTTAGGTATCAAAGAGGCATCAATGACTGAGCAGGGGAATGGAAGATGGCTGGAATAGGGGGCCAGGCTAGAAGCAGCAATTCCCAAAGACACTGGGAGGACATCTGGACCCAGGGCTGGCCAAGGTGCTCAGCTAGGCCTACTGAAATGTGTAGAAACAACTAATCTGGCATTCTACTTTTTCTGTCATTCCTTTTCTTCATCAACTTGATACTCCTCTTTCATCCATTTGGTTTCTTTCAGCCTACTAAGAACACAATGATAACACAGCAGAGGAGGACTGCAGGACAGTATTTCTATGTGCAGCTTCCAGATGGATTCCAGGTGCAGTTTCAGAGCTGAGATGTGTAGTGGAAATGCTAAGTCATGGCTTAAGCCAATGATTGAGCACCTGGGAATGCAGGGCCAACCCAGGGGAGCTCAGCTGCATGCAATGCACCTGAGTTACCAGAAAGGATGAAGCCAGGATCCAACCCTTCCCAGACCTCATATAAGGGCTGGCAGTGGAGGCAAAGATATTTTGCTGGAGATCCCTGACTACTGGAGGTCTTCTAAAGGTAAGCAAATTTTTTTTTTCTTTTCTTCTGCTTCTGTGTCCACAGCTGCTGCATTTGGGCTTGTTCTCACTTGTTGCAGCTTAGGATTGGGCCACCTCACTACTATCACTGTACTTTCCATCTCATTGCAAGCTGGAACAAAAACAAAACAAAAACAAACAAACAAAAAAATACCCAACTTCAGGCACTGGGAAAGAGCATTTCAGCCTGATGCCAAATAAACAGACACTCACCTCCTACCAGCAAACAGAAGTGATCTGGAAAGCAGTTAAATCAGGCAGTTCAAGGCTTCTGGCTCAGAACCAAGAAAATCTGGCATTAAAACACTGCAGTTTTATTTAAAGGTGTCAAGCTTTACTTACATTGCAGATCAGTGAGATTGCTGAAATGCTAAAAGCTGCGTTTTCAGAAAAGAGTCCTGCACTGCAAAAAAAAAAAAAAAAAAAAAAAAAAAGAAAAGAAATTTGTTTCATTCTTCCCACTATGTTTTGATACAAGTCAGTTCTAAGCAAGCAACCTTAAAATTAATTAGTAAGTCAAAGCTGGAAATTACAGTGAGAAATACAGCCAAAGATTGCCCCAGAGAATCACCTTCATGATGCTTTCAGCCCCATAGAACTGAGTTCTGCTGACAGCCTGAGAATAGGCTATGGACACGGCAGAAAATAACAATATGGATTATTTAGAACTCGCTGAAAATTACTACAGTTTCACACAAAAAATGCTGAGTTAAAAAGCTTTTTAGTCTGGGAGGTGCTCCTGTTAGTAATTCAAGTTTATGACTAGACAACCCTCTTTAGGGTTTTGGTTGTAGAATCTCTATTTGAACTGCCAAAATTCAGGGCAGGTGACTTGATTTTTTTGGTTGAAGCACAAAAGAATGATTGCAGGAGGTGGTACTTTTTAATACCAAAGTGTACTGAAATCTGCTTTCTTGAACAGAAGGAGCTAGAAAGGCATTTCTATACTGAGGTATTGCAGTCAGCATAAGTTGGACCTTATTACAGAATCATACAATGGTTCAGGTTGGAAGGGACCAAAACATCATCCAGTTAGTTGCAATCCCAGTGCAGTGGTAGAGCTACTAGCCACCAGATCAGGCTGCCCAGGACCCCATCCAACCTGTCCATGAACACCTCCAGGGATGGGGCATCCACAGCTTCTCAGGGGAGCCTGTGCCAGTGCTTCACCACCCCTGAGTAAAGCATTTCTTGGTAACATCAAACCATCTAACCTTGTCCAGGTGGCCGAGAAGGCCAATGGCATCCTGGCTTGTACCAGTATCACTGGCAACACTATGTTGCCAGCAAGAGCAGGAAAGTGATTTTTCCTCTGTACTCAGCCCTGGTAAGGCTGAGTACTGTGTTCTGTTTTGGGCCCCTCACTACAAGGAAGACATTGATGCCCTGGGGTGTGTTCAGAGAAGAACAACAAGGCTGTGAGGGGTCTGGAGCACAAGTCTTAAGAGGAGCAGTCGAGGGAACTGGGATTGTTCAGTCTGGAACAGCCTCTGGGGAGACCTTATTGTTCTCTACAACTGCCTTAAGGAGGTAGTGGCGAAGTGGGGATTGGCCTCTTCTCCCATGTAACTAGTGATAGGACTGGAGGGAATGGCCTCAAGTTGCACTGGGGAGATTTAGGCTGGACTTCAGGAAATACTCACTCTCCAAGAGAGTGGTCAGGTGCAGGAATAGGCTGCCCAGGGAGGTGGTTGAGTCACTGTCCCTGTAGGTGTTCAAGAAACGTTCAGATGTTATACTCAGGGACATGTTTTAGTGGGAAATATTGGTGGCAGGTGGATGGTTGGACTGGATGATCTTCAAGGCCTTTTTCATTAGTGAATCCATGATTCTGTTTATCTCCCCTCTTCTAGTTTAATGCTATTCCCCTTTGTCCTATCACTATTAGACTGTGCAAAAAAGCTGGTTCCCCTCCTGCTTGTAAGTTCCCTTCAAGTACTGGAAGACAGGAAAGAGCTCTCCCTGGAGCCTTTTGTTCTCCAAATGAAACAAGCCCAAATTCCTCAACCTTTGCTCATAAGAGAGGTGCTCCAGCCCTCTATCACCTTTGTGCACCTCCTTTGCATCCACTCCAACAGCTCCACACGTTTATTGTGCTGGGGGCCCCAGGCCTGGGTACAGTATTCCAGATGGGCCTCACAAGGGCAAAGAAGAGGGGGACAATCTCTCTGTCCTTCTGGATGCTTCCTTGTTGATTCAGCCCAGTATACCATTGGCCTTCTGAGCTGCAAGAGCACACTGATGGCTCATGCCCAGCTTTTTGCCCACCAGAACCCCTAAGTCATTCCTTGCAGGGCTGCTCTCAATGACTGCTCCCGGTCTGCATCCCATTTGGGATGGCCCTGACCCAAGTGTAAGGACTTGCACTTGGCCTTGTTGAATCTCATTAGGTTCACACGAGACCACTTTTTAAGCCTGTCCAGGTTCCTCTGGATGGCATCCTTTCCTTCTATGGTATCAACTGACCACCCAGCTGGTGTCATCAGCAAACTTGATGAGGGTACATTCAATTCTGTCATCTACATCATTATTAAGGATGTGAAAGAGCACCGGTCCCAAGACGGACCCCCGGGGGGCACTGCTCGTCATCGGCCTACACATAGAGCCACTGACCACAACTCTGTGGCTGCGACCATCCAACCAAATCCTTTATCCACCCAGTAGTATTTCTCGTATCTCTCCAATTAAGAGATAAGGACGTGGTGTGGGACCACGCCAAAGACCTCGCACAAGTCCAGCCGACTAACAGCTAATTACAGGGGTACACGGGACGCGCCGTTTACCTCCACTTGCCTCCGTCTCCGCCTCGGGAAGTGACGGCAGCAGTCTGCGACGCTCCGCCTCCTCCCGCCGACCATGGGGCTGCTGGGCACGGCGGCGGTGCGGGGTGGAGGCGCGGTGCTGCCCCGCGGCTTTTGGGCGGCGGTGCGCGTGTGGCTGGAGAAGCCGCAGGTGGCCAACAGGCGGCTGTGCGGCGCCGCCATCGAGGCGGAGGGCACGGTGCTGCCCGGAGAGGACGGAGATGCGTCTCCCCACCTCGGGAGCGGCGAGGAGTCGGCGGGGGCTGCGGAGCTGGGCCGGCTCTGGAGGGAGGTGCGCGAGGAGCTGCTGCCTTTCCTCGCGGCCGGGCCAGGTCGGGAGCTCCGTGCTGTGCTGAGGGCACTGCTGCCCCGGGTGCGGCCCGCAGGGCCTCCCGCTCCGCCTGTGAAGGAGCTGGTGGTGCAAGGTGACTCGTTCAGGCTTTCGTGTTTTGTGATGGGGCTGCAGCAGCAGCAGTGAGTGGCGATAGGAAAAGGGAAAGTGGCCTCAAACTGAAGCACGGGAAGTCCTGCACAAATGTGTGTTAAGAACATCATTACAATAAGGGTGTCAGGCTGCCCTGCGAGGTTGCGGAGTCTCCTCTGGAGATGTTCAAGACCCTCCTGGATGCCTACCTTGCAACCTGGTCTAGGGATCTGCTTTGGCAGGGGGTTGGGCTATGATCTCTGAAGCGATCTCTGGAGGTCTCTTCCAGCTACTGTGATTCTGTGTGATGTTGCTGTTTTTAAATCCTACTGTTGAGCAGTGATGTTATTGAGCTGCCCATTGTCTGTAAGAATAAGTCTGGGAGAAGATTTATGAGATACTGGGATGTGGAGAGTGTTGGTTAAGGATGGGTCAAGATAGCAAACCTTACTGTTGGCTGTATTGCTAATCGTCTGTCTAATTTGTTGGTCATTTCAAAAGACATTCCCTGTTCTTCCTTGTGTAGGAGTTAATTGTGATACGTGCATAGGTCACATTAGAAAATGAAATGCAACAGAAGTTCCAGAATAGCTTTTTGAAATATGGTAGAGACCCTGAGGGGTGTGGCCATCTGTTAGTCTGCTTATCTCAGTGCTTCCTAAGTCTGTAAGTTTTGGAGCTCTGCACTTGGGCATAAGCATTTTATTCCACAGGTGAGAGATACCATTAAGATCAGTAGTGTGAACAGAACTTTAAGTGTTACATAATGCATGCAACTTTACCTAAAAACGGACCTTCTCAGGCAGAACAAAACAAAATTGTTACTGTTAGTATTACTGATTACTTGATAACATTGCACTGATAGTTTGCCTAATGTTAGAGTGATACATACAATCATAGAATCATGGAATGCCTTGGGTTGGAAGGGTCCTCAAGGACCATCAAACTCCAACCCCTCTGCTGCAGGCAGGGCTGCCAACCTCCACATTTAATACTAGATCAGGCTACCCAGGGCCCTATCCAACCATGCCTTGAACACCTCCAGGGACAGGGCATCCGCAACCTCTCTGGGAGTTATGTCTCTGTTAACTTGAAATGCACATCCCAGAACTCCAGATTTACTGTGTGGTAGGAGAAAGCAGCAATAAAGCATTGTCCTCAATAGTTTGTAGTTAATATAGCAAGGAAATGAGTTTATTTTTTGTGCTGAACAAGGTAGTTTGTACCGTGGAATAACATCGCTGTTTACATATTTTTTTCAGATGTTTGCAATGGAACTGTAACCTTTCTTCCTTTGGAGGAAAACAGTGAAGGAAAATACCAAATTAAAAAGTGCAATATTTATCAAATTCAACTTACACACATAGGAGATGAAGAATGGTAAGTGCTGCAAGCGAGAGAGAAAGGAAATCCTGGATTATTGCAGGGATCACATTGTGTTTTAATATTGATATGTAGTTTTCATAATTTGTGTAATTAATGAATGACAAATGGTGTGATCTGAGTGCACGGTGTTTTGTTAAAATGAAACACACAAAATACTAAAATCAACATAGAACAAATATTTCTCAACTTTGAATCTATATATTGACTCTCTGTGTGGTGTTTTCTTGTTGGGAGGAGCTGGCTATATCTCTGATGAATGTCCAGTTCTGTAGGTGTTAGTCAGGTTGAAATACAGTTAGGAATTGCTGTTTGGAACTAGCTGAGCTTCAGACATTAAAATTTGCAGACACTTACAGCTTGGTCCTGAGTGTTGAGGGTATGGTGGTTCCTGCTGACAGCTTGCATAACTTAGGAAATATAACTAAATTTAAAAACCAGGTAATAATGAAATGTATCAAGATGTATTTACCTCTTAATTTTTTAAAATGTTTTTGTGAATTACCCACTGTAATTTGTTAGTGTTTGGATTATCATGGTAAATCAGTTTGTGCAGCATATGCAAGTCCTTAGTCATTATAGTAAGTTTAGCACAGCTTCTCATACAGTGTTTAAATCAGCACACGATGAGCTGTCAAACAGAACCCAGGGAATACTGTTCCATTGTTCAGTAACTTCCCTGTTTTATTTTCTTTTTGTTTGTTTATTATACTTTCCTTATTCCTTAGTTTACTCTTATATCTTTATTTGATCTTCTGATTTTTTTTCCATTTAATTATTATTTTTTTTCCACGTGAGGTAGTGAGATATATAAGTACACTCTACTTCATTAAAGATTTTATTTTATTTTTTAAGGTCTGTGTCTATTATAGCTCCATCTTCAGAAGATTGGTTTTCAGATGGAATAACATACCCCAAACTATCATGGCTTGGAGATGTACTTTTGTCCAAACTGGCTAAGTGGTCCGTGGAGCAAAAGTGCAGTGAGTTCAGAAGTACGCTGTCACTCATTCCTGTAGCGAAATATAGCAAGATTTATCAAGACCTTAAAGAAAAATACAAGGAAATGGTAAAGGTAAGTTAGGTGACAAATGTGGTGACCTCATTCTTTCTCATCACTACTTTTTATTCTTGTTTTTTTTGTCTTATGAAACTGTTTCTGTCACTATTTTTTTTTTTTAAGTCATTTACCTGAATTGTATGCAGTATAGTTTGTTGTGTTGCTTTTTACCTTCTACTGTGTATGTGAAGAAAAAAAATAATTTTCATAGTATTTGGAAGAACTAAACTGGCAAAGCAGAATTTTGAGCCAAATTTTCACCAGATATCATGTGGAGTTAGACATTTACCATAACGCTTGCCTTCACGTAATGAGTTAGCAGCAGATCAGTGGATGGAAATACTAAGTCATTTTCATGATGAAGCATAAATATAGTCTGTCCTTTAAAGCCTCCAGGGGTCAGCACCAATAATTAGTAAGTAGGCTAAACATTTACTACTGTATTTTAAATAGGTGCATGGATATGTCTGTCTGAGTCAGAGGAGCAGTGTTTTTAGTTTCTTATCTTGGAAACACCTAAAAATGATTATGACAATCTTAAATACTGTATGGCATACTTTGGTAGAGACCAAAGTCTAGCTACAACTGAAGAAATTGGTAAATGATCTTGTAAAACATTGCTTCAGGTTTTGATTCTTCATGTTCTGTTGTGCCAGGGTAATTATATGTCTCATATGTTGTGAAAATAAATTTATGAATGCTAATATTTTTGATGCATTTAATAGGAATAATATTAGCATTTTTGCTCTAAGAATTAGAATAAGCAAATTGACGCATATTCTCATGAACAGATGCAGCAGTTTACTTCAGAGCCTTATAATTCTTGGAAACTGTACTGATTGAATAGCAGACTTTTTTTTTATGCCATTATTTTCTGTGAGTCACAAAATCTTGTAGTTCCTATTTGTTTTCTGTGTATATTTTAATCAGGTTAAAATGCAAAACTTGTAAAATGCAGAATCTTGGTAAAGAGATCTGGATATTCATCTTCTTTAACTGAAAAAAGTATTTCAAGTTATTTTATTTTATTTTTCCTTTGAAGGTATGGCCTGAGGTGACAGATCCTGAGAAGTTTGTTTATGAAGATGTTGCCATTGCCACTTACTTGCTGGTAAGGAGCTGCTTTGCTTAATAATCACAGAATCATAGGATGGTTTGGGTTGGAAATGAGCTTGAAGACCACCTGGTCACAACCCCCTTCCAGGGGCAGGGACACCTCCTGCTGGACCAGGTTACTCAAAGCCCCATCCAACCTGACCTAGGGATGGGGCATCTACAGCTTCTCTGGGCAACCTGTTCCAGTGCCTTACCACTCACACTGTAAAGAACTTCTTCCAATTACCTAATCTAAATCTACCCTATTTTAAAGCTGTTATCTCTTGTCCTATCACTACACTTCCTGATAAAGAGTCCCTCCCCATCTTTCCTGTAGATCCCTTTAAGTACTGGAGTGCTCTATAAGGTATCCCTGGAGCCTTCCCTAGAGTAAAGAACCTCAGTTCTCCCAACCTGTTTCATCTAATATTTTACAAGCTTCTAACAGAAGAAGCTTTCTGAAGAAAGTCGATATTTTCCTTTTTTAGTTGTTGCGCTTTTTCAATTGACCTGAAGTTATTACAGGTATACAAAGAAAAAGAAGGAGGTATGATAAAAGGGTGTGAGTGTGTGCTTGAGGTTGTTTTTTTGTTTGTTCGTTTTTGGTATTTTTGCTTTTGTTCTGATTTAAGCATACAGTCTGGAGTGCAAAAGTACAATGATTGTTATATTTAAAAATGTAAAGACAACCTGATGATCTTATGGCTTATCTGCAGCTTCATTCCCCCCAGCAAACCAGACAAACTCACAAGTAGCAAGGTACTAAATATTAATTTCCATAGGTAAATATTCTTGACAATTTCTGCTATTTATAGGAAAAATAAGAGTGAAGTATTAAGAAGCTATGGAGTGCACACTCGTCATTGAAGGGGTAAAAGCTTCTGACAGACACAGCAGGAATCTACTCCAGGTCTTGCAGGCAAACATCCATTTATTAAGATTAACAAGTTCCGAATAGCGTAGCAACATAGGACTAACTACTTATCTACAGAGCAGGGGCTAGAACTGGGGTGAAAGTTTTTGGGATCCCTTCAGCTGGTTAAGAATTTGTGACAGCTGACTCTTGCAAAGTAAATTAAAATTTCTTATCTAGTCGGTGGGAAATTGCAAGTACCAATTTATAGCCAGTTGATTACAAAGAACGTTTTGGTTTTCATTTTCAGCGTTGTCATCAGTTTGTTCTTTTATACAGTGGATATAAGGTTTTCCATAGTATTACTTGCAGGTACCCTGTTGGAAGCTTGCTTGCTACTCCCCCTTTCTTCCTGTTGTCAATCTCTTGTGCTATTTGTTTTATCAGCTTATTTTGCCTCTGTGCTCTTGGATTAGTTTCTACTTCCAGATGTTCAGAACTGAGTGGAGGTTGCTTAGCACTTAAAAAATGCTTGATACTCTAAAACATGATCTCCTTCCCTCCATAAGCAGTTCTAGAGTTTGGGTTTTTTTTTGTTTTGTTTTCTTTCTTTCTCAAGTTGCTTTCTCTGCAAGTACGGTGACTGCCTTCTATAATGTCTCTTTTGTCTCCCAGCGTTCTCCTTTAATTGGCTACTTTTTGCCAGGGAAATGTGAGAGTGTAAGTCAAAAATCTTTTATTTTCTCATCTTAGGTTCTCTGGGAAGAAGAGAGAAAGGAAAAAGGATTGGCCAACAAACAGTCGTTTGTAGATCTTGGATGTGGAAATGGCCTACTGGTTCATATTCTTAGCAACGAAGGGGTAAATAGAGTGCATTTTAAAATGATGAAAAAAATATAATTCAATATTCTTGTTTTGCTTTTATTTAATGTGGCATGCAAGTAGCCAAAATTCAGTTAATTCTTGCTATTAGAACAAGGCTTTGTTACTCTCTAGTTACCAAGAAAGTCTTAGCAAAGCTTTAGAAACTTCTGATTAATTAGCTGTTTTTATTAGTGCAGTGGGTTGTCCTTAAAGCTATTCATCTTTCTGAGGCAAGAAAAAAGGAAGGAAAGAGGTGGGAAAAGGAAAAGTAATGGTATAATTTAACAATGTTGTAAACCTATCAGAAACAGGCCTAACCAATGAGATTTGTTTTTGGGTGCGTTGCTTTTTCAGCAACAGCAAAATTCAGATTCTTGAGGCACATGTTTTGAAACAAAACTAGCAAAGAAGCTCTCTGAGATTCAACAAAACTTAGTGGCTCTGTATTCTCAGAAAATTTCATCTAGAACTTCTGGGAAAACATAGTAAAAATTGCAGAGTAAGTGTTCATTAAACAAGCTTTTTGTTCTTTTGTGACCAGAGAAATTTGGTCTAATACTGGATACTGTATTTCCCTGTGGATGTTTCTTTTTCCTACCTCATTGACAAATACGTTATTGTCTGTCAAAAATCACGTCTGGAAGTTTCATGAGATTCATTAGTATTTAATTTGGGGTAGATATTACTTCTACACAGGATTCTGAATTTCACATACAGTTACTTAATGCATTTTGTGTTTCTAATTAAATTTCCAGTTGTTTCTTTTCCTGTCAGCTTATACAAGGAATAGTATTAGGACTCTAGTAACTCAGTTCAGTAGTTCGAAGATTGTTCTTCCAGCAAGGACTGTGTAGACTAGCAACTTCTGCCTGAAATGAAGCTGTATTTTGTTGTGTGACTGAAGAAGTCAGTGTTAATATGTAGATTTAGATGCCTTGTTTGAGAATTTCTACTAAAAACAGTATTTAACATCGATACTTTGTTGGTCAAACATTTCAGCACTTAGGTCGAGGAATTGACGTGAGGAGAAGAAAAATATGGGACATGTATGGACCAGAAACTCATTTAGAGGTATTATGCAAATGTATGTAACTTTATTCACTTGTTCATTGCTTCAGACTGTGTTGATAAAAATATAATTGAACACAATGGATTATAGACAATTGTTTAAAGCATTATATGGGTTTGGTACGGTGCCACTCATGTACTAGAGGTAGCTATAGGGAGGATTAATAGAGCAATGCTGTATCATGTTCTTGCATATTTGCAGTTAGCTTATTTTTCAGCTTAGAAGAGTGATGTGATTTCCTATTACCTATTTCCTATTAACACTATGAGACAATCCTTGATTTTACTGGAAATAACAATACTGAACAGTTTTGTTTGCAATACTGTACTTGATAAAATGTTAATATCTAAAGCTGTGAGTAGTTTATTCATGAATTAATAAGAGTCACTCTAAGTGTAACTCTAATCTTGTACTGCACTGTGCTGTTTGGGACAAAAGTGCTGAACCTCAAAAGAGGCTCAACAGAAAAGGAGAGATACGGACCTGTTTGAGCATGTCTAGAGAGAGACCACAAAAATGATCTGAGGTTTGGAACACCTTCCCTATGAGGACAGGCTGAGAGAGCTGGGGCTGTTCTGCCTGAGAAGAGAAGGCTCTGGGAAGACTTGAGAGCGGCATTTTGGTAATGTCAAGTGAGTCTATAAGAAGAACGGGGACAGGCTCTTTTGCAGAGTCTGTTGTGACAGGACAAGAGGAAATGGTTTCAAACTAAAAGAGGGGAGATTTAGATTGGATGTTGTAAAAAACAAACAAACAAAAAGAACTTCCACCTTATAAGGGTGGTGAGGCACTGGCGCATGTTGTCCAGAGAGGTGGTGGTGGATGCACTGTCTTTGGAGACATTCAAGGTCAGGCTGGACAGGGCTCTGATTGTGCTGTAGGTGTCCCTGCTCATTGCAGGGGAGTTGGACTAGGTGACTTATAAGGGTTTCTTCCAACTGATGATTCTATGAATCTCTTCTGTACTGGCCTTGTGGCAACTCATTGAGATAAAAATCTTCAAAAAACTGGAAAGTAAAATCAGTTTGAAAGAGGGATTATATTTCAAGTTCCTCATTCTTGCTTTTATGAGGACAGGAACAATTTGAGCACAACATCATTTGCTTCAGCTCTATCTGATCTTGGTTTAATACTTGTTAGTATGTGGTGAACAGTTGCCCTTTGGAAATGAGGTGTTCCTGGCTTCTTGTTCTCTGAATTTCCAGTTTCTCGTCTCATTCTCTTGAAGACTATGAGCTTCCTATATAAAAATACAACATTCTTTCTGTAGCTGTTCTCTAGTAGTTTTGCTTAAAAGTTCATTCAACAAGTCTTCAAATTCTGACAACTTAGTTCAGATCAACAAAAGGAGCAGAAGCTTTCGTGCTTTGGAGATGGAACTGTCACATTCATTTTTTTTTGGAGTCTTCTCTTTGCCACTCTGCCATTTTAGGTATAGGTTACCAAAACTGCCAGATTCCTTTCTTACAGTCTGCAGTTAGATCTTATGAACTGCTTCAAGAGGCAATCCAAAACATGAAGCTGTAGTGCTCCTTCATTCCTTTTATGCTATATTAAGTCACTTTTGATCGTACTAAACAGTGTCATCTCTTTTCCTTTGTTTCATATATACTTTTTCTGCCCCTTTTTTTGTATTGTGGAAATCTTTGAATTTTGTACATCCATTTCATATTCGGATCTGACAATTTACAGTTTCTCGGATTTCCTGGCACACATAAGACTCTTGAGCAACAGTTATCACTCTGCAGCATGAAGAGGGTGGTTTTTATTTGTTTTGTTTAAGGGAGTAAAACGGGATGTGTACAGAACACTTGAAAAAGACAGACAGAAACAAAAAATATCCAGAATGTGTGTGGAAGAAACTACTGATTTATGTGGGAGGGAGTGGCCTAATAAGCAGGAAGGATGATTTTGCATTGCTCTTGTAGCCACAGGACCCACAGTAGGAGAAAGCACCTGCTCACAGCCTTTTACCATCAGAAGTTGATTTTGATTTGATTTTAATTTAAAACATGAGTTGCAGAATAGATATTGCCATCCCTGGCAATCAATGCCAATAATGACAATATAAAGGAATGTAACAAGTGGCACTCTGGATTGCCAAACTGCTGTGAGATATGTTGAATATAAATTTAATTATGGATCACTGTCAAAATGCAGAGTACAGCATTGATGCTATTCTAAACTGAATAATCAAAACTGAAATATAATGTAGGAGTAACTTGTTTAAAAATACGGTTCTTTTCTGTGGTTCTCATTCCCCCTAAATTTTTTCTGCTTTTAGGATTTTACATGGTTGCTTAGTGCTTTATTAACAAATAGCATTAAAGAAATTTTTAATAAAATCTACCTTTTTTTTTTTTTTTAAAGGAATCTTCTATCGTGCCAGGTGACAGCCATCTCTTTCCAGATACTGACTGGCTGATAGGAAACCATTCAGATGAATTAACACCATGGATACCTGTAATTGCTGCCAGGTATTAGGTGGTTGTGGGGAAGCAGGAGGAGTGGAATTTACTAGAAATGTTATTGCCTGTACATGCTTGGTGAAGACTGCTTTTGCAACCACACCAGCTGTTCTTGCAAGATTTGCTTCTTACAATGGCAATTGGTTATCTTTTACAAAATGTTTCTCTTCTCCTTTGGAGAAACATGGAAGATGTATTTATTTGATCATAAAGTTCAGCATAGCATTCTGCTTTTGAATTTCAGAATGACTTTCATATTTATTTCTTAGATGTGAAGCTTGTTTAAAAATAAATTAATTGCTGTTGGTCCTGCATTTCCTTGAGTTGTTCTGCTCATTGCAACCAGCTACAATATTTTACCTAGAGATTTATTCTTGCAAAGTTGGCACAATATTTTACTATAGCAAATAATTTACCAATAAATATTCTGAAATAGTGTCCGGTAAATATAATTTCTTGAAGCTCTATCACTTCATAAAACTCTACATTTGATGGGCTATTTCTTAAATTTGTGTGTTCTTGGAAATAACTTTCCATTGAGAACTTCATTGTCCTTCTTGTAGGTCTTCCTATTCGTGTAGGTACTTTGTGCTGCCATGTTGCTTCTTTGATTTCCATGGAAAATACAGCCGACGACAAAGCAAGAAGACTCAGTACAGAGAATATCTTGATTTTGTTGCTGAAGTGGGATGTGTATGTGGTTTTAATGTGGAAGAAGACTGCCTTAGAATTCCATCAACAAAAAGGGTAATGTTTGACTGATAGGTTACAATCCTAAATACAAGAGAGAGTGGAAGGGTTTATGGTTATTTATTATACACATTACTGAAGGATGGAAGACTCTTACACTTGCTTTCTGCTTTAATTTTTCCATGTGCCAATGTTCATTACTTGCACTTAGCTTTGGAGGTTTTCTTATGAAGAATTTCAAAGTGAAATGTTTCTGAAGGAGAAGGAGGTGTTCAGCTTTAATTTTTTAAATAATCTGACAGATTATTTAAATGTTTGGGTCTGTTCTTGTGGGGCAAAATGGATCATGGCTTGGCTGTTGGATTTCTTCTGCATCACTGGTATTTAAAAACTAAACCTGAAAATGGTTATCCAATGGATACCTCTGACAGGTGTAGAAGCCTAAGATAAGACATGTTGGTTGTTGAGTGAACACTCTGATGTAGGAATTAGACTGTATAAATGCTACAATATAAATAGTGATTTACCTGTTTCTGCTAAGATAGGTGTGCCTTATTGGAAAAAACAGGACCTATCCACCTATGGAACGTTCTTTGATTGATGAACAGATAACACAGTTTATTCATAATCGCCAGACCTGTGCTGTGGTTGCACGTGACAGAGAAGATGGATTTAATCATAACAGTCACTCTGATTTGTGCAAAGGAGTAAGCTCAGAACTTCCTGAAAATATGATGGAGATGGCTAGTGGAATTTGGATGCCTGGATTTCAACCCAGAGAAAAAGTAGAACAAACAAGAAATTGTGCTGCCCTCCCTCGGGATTTTGTAGATGGTGTCGTTCTGAATGTGGCAAACTTGCTGTTAAATGCAGTCCCTGCAAAATCATGTTCTAATAGTCATGGTGGAAATAAGGATACCTGGAATCCAGGAGGTGAGATGGTCTTTCTAACATTGCTCCATTGCCTTTTGCTTCTGCTGGTGGATGGTGTATTTTCTGATGAATTTATGGTTGTAAATTTAGCAAGTGAGGTAGACTTTAGGAAATACCATGAACAGTGTGTAGGAACAACTGTTAGGTTATGGCTGGTTATTACCTGTTGAAAGAATGTGGCCAGCCCTTGGAAGCACAGGTGGAAGTAATTCACCTGTGTAACTGGAAGGACCCAGGGTCCACCCTCTGTAACCTCATTTAAGGGCTGGTAGCAACAAGGGAAGCATCTCTGCTTGGAGATCACCTCCTTTGGAACATTCAGTGAGCACCAGCCGTCAGAAAGGGTAAACTATTCCTTCTTTATTACCAGATTGTAACTGCTGCTTCTCTTGGATGATCTGGAACTGTTTGAAAGCATCTATATCTACTGTTTCCTATCCTTACAACAGTATTATAGCAGAGTTTTTGGGTTTTTTTTGGTGTTTTATTTCACCCTGGAGTGCAAATAAGGTGCATAAGTATATTTTGAAACTACTTTTGTTTTTCTTTATACTTACGTGCTAGGGCAGAATCAATTTTAAAAAACCAACAAAAACAAGAGAGCTGTTGTGTTCAAAAGCATAACTGTGCATCTAGATGGAAAGGATTTGAAATACAGTTTTGGATAATAACACAACTTGCTATATTTCTCTAAGAAGTGCTTTGTTTACATCATAACAAGCAATTTTTAGTTGTCTTAGTCTTAGAAAGGAAAGAAGCTGCTGTTTATTTTTATAAACACTCAATAAGTTCCATTTTCCTGCATCCATTTTATTATTTACTTGCTGTAGTTTGTTACAT
This sequence comes from Gallus gallus, assembly GCF_016699485.2. NCBI lineage: Eukaryota > Metazoa > Chordata > Aves > Galliformes > Phasianidae > Gallus > Gallus gallus. The sequence continues at coordinate 80,507,940 of NC_052535.1, forward strand.
ATTATTGTTACAGGGGAGCCTTTGAGTAATTTTCTTTTCTTTTTACTACATTCATATAAAGAGTGCTTAGCACAATGAAGATTGTATGTTACTTAAAAAACAAAAAAAAAGGGAAGACACAAATTCTGACTTGAGCACTGTAGAATGAAAATTGCCATTTTACAGACTATGTACCTAGAAAACATATATTTTATACTTGTGATGTTGAGAACACAGAGTTGCTATAGTACTTGTAGGTAATTCATAAGCTCTGTTCATAAGCATTAATTTCTTCAGAAGTTAGGGTTTACTGGGATTTTAGATACATACATTTTTATAGCTACACCATTATCTACTGCAGAAAGCCTTTCCTTGAAAGAAGTAGCAGAACATTTAAATAAGGAGACTTTAAAGAGGCTGAAAAGTGAATATGGAGGCCTGCAAACACTGCTCAAGAACAATCATCAAGTATTTCAAGGTAAGGAATAAATAGGCCTTTTTTTTGTTTGGCTTGGCTTTGTTCAATCATCAGTTTTACCCCTTCTATCCAGTTAAACTTGACTGAAAAGTCTAAATTGCAGTCTAGATTCTGAGCATTTTGATGTAAGTTATCGTAACGGATTTTAGTAAACAAAAACCCCCTCTATGAAGATGCTAAAAAGATGCCTCAGCATAATAGTAAAGCATCTCACAGGGAAATAAAATATTTTTCTTTAAATTATCTCTATACTACTGCAGTTTCTTGTGAATTACTTTCTATTTCTGTACAAATGGTACATTTAGTTTTGTCTGAGTGATCCATTTGTTGAAAATGTTATTTGCTGACTGTCACTATGCATTTTTTCCAGTACAATTCCCATGGCTGTATATTAACAGCTGAATTTTTGTTTGTTTTTAATCTTAGTTCTGGATGGGAGAGTTCATATTCGTGACTGGAGAAAAGAGAAACCATCAAGGAAAACGAAGCCTGAAGTAAAAAGATGCCTTTCAGCTGAAGCGTTTAAAACACGTCTCTGTTGGTTCTTCATTCATCATCCTGACGGTTGTTCTTTGCCTTCTGAGTCTTGTCCATATGCTCATGGGCCTGAGGAGCTAAGACAGTCTGAGACTATTAAAAAGAAAAAACATATATGGTGATAAAATGCTGCCACTTATGTTGAAGCTTGTGTACGTAACTGTATTTGACTGACTATGGACTGCTTAGTGCATGAGGACCTGCAAAATTTGGAGGTTTTTCTTCTCGTTCCAATATATGATATTTTTCTAGTTAGTTTACAAGTTCTCCTGTATTTTAATTCCTATACCATTAATATGAAAAGATTATAGTAAAATATGTATATACTTCTGGATTCTGTTTGTTTTTCTTAAAAACATACCATTCCTTCTTTCTTTCGTAGTGATTCGAAATGATTATTGACTTGATGAAAAACTTTCTCAGAAACTGTGAAGGTTAGAACTAGGAACTGATTACAGGACAAAGAGATCTAGGGCTGAGTGAGTAATGCATCTGAGAATTCTGTAAGAACACAAGGAGTCTGAAAAACAAAGGGAGGAAACAACTGAAGACCAAGCAGAAGATCAACAAAGGATGAAACTGGAAAAATTTTCAGAACAGTTTCAAAGCCACTTTGTTTACTCCCTTGCCTTTCAGCTAACAGATTGCAAAGAACTCTCTGAAGTGTTGTGTTCCCCTCCTCTCCTTTTACATTTCTCTTCTAATCCTGGAAAAAGATAACTAACCTAGTAATTGCAGTAGATCATGTGTCACATTATCTAATGTGCTGCATGGTACAGCTCCCTTGCCTTCCTCTAACAGGGGCCGTGGTTGACTGAGCCTTTCCCAAAGGCTCTGCAATGGCATATACAACATCTTAACTATAACGCTAATCAGTGCTTTGTTACGAAGGTTACAGGGCATAAACATTTTAAAAGAGAGAAACTTTATACTTTGAAGGGTATTTGAATGTAGTTAAATTGTTGGGATAAGGGAAAGGATAATAGAATAAGCCATTTAAAGTACAGCTCTCTGGAGCAGAACAGCATAGTAAGGTGATGTGTAGTTACTGTTGTAACAGTTTCTGAAAAACGGTTAGCTTATGAAGGGCATGAGTTAAGAAAAGTCATGGAGTTATATATTACTTGCATGTAATCAAGTGACGTTGTTGCCTTAGCTTTTGTTTAGCTCCATGCAGAGTAAGAAGAGGAGCTCCTCAAGGTGCTTCTTTACTAGTATGTTTGGTGACTCCTCCAGGTGAAGATTGCTTCCACATGTTAAAACCAGAAACAGACTTTAAATTATTTTCCACTTATTGCCATCTTCCCTGATGATTCATGCTGTGGTTCAATGTGTTTGACTAAAAATGTGATTTCCTGAATTAGAATTCACTCACCTGTGCAGGCCTTAAGTCAGATGGATTTGCATCAAGTTGGGGTTCAGAAGCTGAACAGGATTGTTTTTATTTCCTTCTTTCTGACTAAGGGAGAATGAAATACATGCCTGACTGACTGAAGTTACAAATACACATACTAATACTCTAGTCTTACTGTTTTAAAACTGCCTTTTGTTTGTGCAATGCTATGCTAAGTAGCATATTAATGTATTAATATTTCACACTTTTTCCTTTGAGTAGACTTTGTATCCTAAACTCACCAATATATAGATCTGTCTCAAATTCTTGATCACTGTTCTCAGTTTGACATCGCTGCAAGTGGCAAGCCATCCAACAAATCTGTGATTACAGAACCTTCTCTGTTTGGAGAGTTGGTAATAGAATGTTCTTCCTCCTTATTTTTGTATAGAAATGTTAGTCTTATATAAGTTTAAATATACATCTGAAGGTGAGTGCTAAAAGCATAAAAAAGCTCTATTTTATATGATTACTGTATCTTGTTGCTTTCTCTATGAGCCACAGGCTTAGAAGGTCATTAATATAATATTCAACTTTGGCAATAGATAAAGGCCAGTAGTGCATAAAAACTCTTCATAGAAACCTGTTTACACAAGGAGGGGGCTGAGCCTGAAGTCTCAGTCACTGATGTGACACTGTCATTTTGCCACCTAGTTTATTGCCATCACTACCCATTAGTAAATTTAGCTTTATTTGAAACCTGTCATAGTAGAGGGAGAACAGTTGCTGTTGTTGATAGTGACAACACACAGAGACAGAAGTGTCAGATGACAGATTACAGTCATAGAAATGCTGGTAGCTGGAAATGTTGTAAATGCATCTGTAGAAGAGTTACATTTTCATAAAATCTACAGATAAATATTTGGCATAAGAAAAATCTGAGTGGTTCCTCTCTTATACCTCAGTAAAGGGCTGAATTTTAGGGTTTCATCTGAAATGTAACAAATTAGAAGAGATTATATTTCCTTATGGAATATCTATATGTAACCCACAGAAGTCTTCTCTGGCACATTTCAAACCAATTAATTTTTCTGTGTTTGTATCATTTACATTGTCTGTCTATGAAATTACTGTGTATGCCTCATGTTATCATTTATTAGGTAAGACTTAAGCCTTTAGAGGAAGTCTTGCAGCTTGTCTGACAGCAAATACATGCCTGAAGGTATGCTTTGTAATAAAATTATGCCAAGTTTTGGGGCTTGTTTATTCAGATTCAGTTTTAAATGATAATTAATGCTTCAGTGATCTTAAGAACGTGATTTTGTAAGCTGAATTCTAACTTTATCTAGCAGTATAAAATAAGCAAGAGAGAGCAATCATCAGCTTTGCCATCATAATGGCAAATATTTCAAAATCAGCAGAAACGAGGAATAAAATGAAGCAAGGACCAAGTGGCAGCTACATCAGATATACTGGGACAGGGGTTCACTGAAGTATGTAAACATCTCACATCAGCTGAAAGCAGACATCCACACCTGCTTGGTTTTCTTTTGTTAATGCTGGTAATTGGTATGACTGAAGGAGGACTTTCACACAAATATTGCAGTTATTAGGATGTTCTCCCAGAATATAATGCCATCATCCTATTACAAGGAATACCTTTCATGATCACCTTTACTGACTTCTGTACCATGCTGCATCTGTGAGGAGCATCTTGAAATTTTCCTTTGGGGTTTTGGTGTCTTCCCTCTTCTGAAGCAATGGTTTCATGATTGGGCTTTATGAATTGTGATTCTTACTGCCCGCTGTTATTTGGACCTGCTGAGTTTGTGTAGTTCATTCCTATTATCACTTCATATTTTTTTCAGGTAGACATACTTAACTGCTTTAGTGCTCAATTACTGTCTTCTTACAACTGCTGCTGTAAGTAGCTTCTAACGGGGCGCTGCTAAAATTCTACCAGATGAAATCTGCTTAGCAATCACAGCCCATTTCCATTTTTCCCTGCCCAATTTCATTATAACATCTTTCAGCAGCTCTAAATAGGTGAGTATAACTTCAAATTCCTTTGCAGCATGAGAGTCGTTGCAAATCTCTGTAACAGCAAAGGATGTTAATAATTCAGGGATTACTGAATCCATCTGCATTAGCCTCCCAACAAGGAGCCACCTCGTGCTCCTTACAAAACTGTGTAAGGACTCAGCAAATTCAACCCTACTCATATATATGTGGTGGTGTGCATGCTTTAGGGCCAAGCATTGCCTGCTTGAAGCTGCGTGCACCTGCCACGTTTTGAAAACAGTATCAGTCAAGCTGCCAGTCAGAGCTGTTTGACAGCTAGCCAGGCACTGCATACAAAAACAAAGCAAGCTTCTCCCAGAAAGCCTGCCCTGGATTTTGAACGCTTTGGTGACTACTTTGCTGTAAAAGCAATAAACTCTCCTCGCTGCTAATTCATACTGCGTGGGGTGTATACATAATACTGTAAGAGCTGTGACACGGCAGCATTTTGCTTCAGATTCTAGGCTTTGTGTAAGTGTTTTTGAATGCAGGGAATAAACATGGAACTGACAGAGGAAGGGAAAATCATTTACCTATTTTTAGAGACAAAATATGGGCACAATAGAGAGTTTTCAAGTTACCTAATTTTTGTCAGTAAAACACGTTTGTTTGTTTTATGTTTTTTTAATTTGGATGTGTGACCTTCCCAGAGAGGATGCTTTTACTCTGCAGCTACCTTCACTGGCCTTTGATCCATCATGAAGCACAGAACAGGTATTGCTACCATCATCTCTGTTTTACTGTGTAACAGTACAGGTTTCATCACTGTGGTCCTTTCTTTCTTTTTTTTCATCTGTTGTATTAAACGTTTTGTGAGGTTGTTACACAGATTTCATACCTTATAGTGTACACAACACCTATTAGCAATGGTCTGATAATGCTGTGAACGTTAGCATTGACCCTTTTTGTCCAGCTTAGTCCAGCAGTTATTCTTTCTTGTATTTGGAACCTAAGCAGATAGGAAATGCTTTCAGTGAGCATCGTTTTCTGCTTTTTGAAGAACTTTAATGACCTTTTGTCCTTTCTTTCCGTGTTGAGTGCATTGTTTCTGATCTCACTTTTAACAGTAAAAAATAGAACAGAAAGACTTTATTAATAACCTATGGAAGTACCTAGGTGTGATTCACTGAAGTCAAATGTTTTTGTGTAGGTGCTGTGCTGCTTTTCAGTATGGCCAGCAGGTGGAGGAAGTGAAAAAGAAAGCTGCAGTCAGCTCCTGCAGCAACTGCAAATGCCCTGGCTCAAAAGAGTTTGGGATTGCTTCTTCCAGTGTTTGGGAGAGTAACTGTGTTGTCAGGTGGTTTAAGTAACAGATTACTTCATCGTTCATCCAAGGTATTGTATGTTTCTCTTGAAAATGTAACTCTCATACAATTCTTTCTAGGATCTTTCTTCTGTATAATTTTGTCTGAGCAAAATTACATGAGTAAATTTTTAGTGCATTACAACTAAATTGTGTTACTTTCATGATTTTCACAATCAGATGGAAGGTAGTGGATTAGTTCAAGTCATTTTTGCAATCTGAACTGCAAATTGTTACTAAAGAAATTAGATATGTAAGTGATGTTGCACAACATTATTATTCCTCTGAAATATTGTTTTCTTTCCTGAAAATGCCTGTACTGTTCTAGGTCTTGCAGTGGATGAAAAAAGAAAGGCCAACATTTCTCCACTGGTAAATAAGTAGGTCCTGAACTGTGCAATGATAACTCCTGATAGAAATATCACTCTGTTTCCTTTTTGAAGGCCTCTTGGAACATCCTTAGAGGCCAAAACAGGAAAATCCTGTACAGTTGTATAATTTATCATCTTCCTAGGAATTCTTAGGTGAAGAAGTGTGTTTATGATACAGTTAAATGCCTTTATGTCTCTCCTGTGGCAGCATATTAACAATACCCTAGGGAAAGATTGACTTCTGAGTGGAAAGATTCTGACTTTAAATACTTTAACCATTATAAAAGCCATTTGATATTGCATCACATCAATATCATGTCTCTGTCAATCTGGAAACAGGGTCATGGAGCTATAGTTCAGTGCATCATAGCTGACCCTTGGTGATTGTTCTGATGACAGGGGAGGGGTACCTCCACAGCTGGAAGGGAAGCCCTACTGCTCCCATGTTTCTTTTATTTATAGCTAGCTTCTGGTGTAGGAGAAAAGCAACAGATCACCTCTCTTATAAACCTGGCTGTGTTAAGCTTTACACAGTCATTTATATGATTGAATAAACCATTTTATTAAGGCCTCCTGAAAGCAATTATCTTATTTTCTGTTAATTTCTTGGAGATGCAGGATTAGGCCTTGATGAAGGTTCAGGTTTCTTTGGACGACTTTGCTGCCATTACTCTTCTATCACTGCACTCCCCCTCTGCACTTCAGTAGATTACAGGCTCAATTTTATAAAATCCAGACATACTTTGTAATTTTGCCAACAGGCGCTCAGCTTTGTCTGGAAATACTATTCTTAAATATGTGCACTTAATGGGAAATGGTTCTTTTTGTTGTGTTTCCTTCACAAATGATGATTGTCACTGTTTAATCAGCAGTGAAAGAGAATTCAGCATTTTCACACAATTTTCTTGAATAGAAGACTGCTATTTTGGATGAAAGAAGCAGAGTATGCCCCAACTAATTCTTTGAAGTACTTTCATCTGTGGATCACTGATGTCTTCTGTAGGGCCAGGATGAGTCTGCTGCTCCTTGCACGGGAACTAATTTCTTCCAGGCATTGTGACATTTTGCAAATAGCAATGTCTACATCTGTAGAGATCAAAACAGAAAGTCATCTATATGTTCTTGGCAGAGAAACCTATAGGTTGTTTTCCACCTCTAAACACATATTGAAAAGAAAGAGAGATAAGATAGAATCATAGAATCACCAAGGTTGGAAAAGACCCACAGGATCATCCAGTCCACCCATCACCAACAGTTCTCACTAAACCGTCCCTCAACACAACATCCAAATGTTCTTTGAACACCTCCAGGGTCGGTGACTCCACCACCTCCCTGGGCAGCCCATTCCAGTGCCTAAGATATATCTCAGTAGGAGTGCACAACAAAAGGTTTATAGAGCGGATGAAAAGCAGAATTGCACTTGTATTCCTTGGATCTTTCAGAAAGAAAGACTACTGCATACGTTGCAAATATATGTCCACAGGAATAGTTCTGGTTGCTGGCTGACACGGAAAATAGAGATACTGTACTTTCTGTCATTGAATATGTCAACTGCTTCGTCATTTTCCTCTAGAAAGTGGAAGGCGTGCAGGCAGAGATGAGGTCTGTGTGCTCGGTTCTTTAAAAGACTTTTTTTATAGAGTACGTCAAGCAGCTTTGAACAACTCTTCTTTGACTCATTAGCTGTCAGAAGCAAGTGTAGACTAGAGACGTAAAACCGTTTCTTTCAGAAAAGAAAAGCATAGCTGCAATATAGTCTTCCTCTGTATAGAAGCATCCTTCACACAAATCCAAGTTTGGGCAGGAGTCAAGTGCACGGCCAAGCACGGCCAAGCACAACAGTGACAGGACAAGGTCACATACTGGAACATGAAGTTTCAGAGGAAGATGTGGAAGAACTTCTTTGAGGATAACCGAGCAGTGAAACAGTCTGTGCAAGGGTGATTGTGAAGTCACCTTCACTGGAGATATTCAGAACCTTCCTGGATACTTTCCTGTGTAATCTCCTGCTTTAGAAGGGGGTTGGACTAGATGATTTCCAGAGGTCCCTTCTGATCCTTCCATTTCTGTGATTCTAATGCATAAGCAAGCACCAACATATTAAATGGCATATTTTTAATATGGTATGGAAATCTACAAAGAACAATTCAGCTTCTTAAACTTGAAGTGCCTCTTAAGATGCTGTTATCCCATCTCACCTTCTCTTGGTTTCTCACCAAGTTTCCTGGACCAGAGGAATATAGAGCTTCCATAAGGTCCTTTAACATGTCTGTTATCTGTCAGCCTTGTGTGAATGTATCATTTGTCCTAGGGCAATGTCAAATGTCCCAAGATACTCATGAATGCATGACAAATGAGTTAAACCCCTGTAGAGGTAAATAGCATGAATTTTGCACCTAACTGTTTGAAATACACCCTCTCAAGAGATGTAAAACCTGAAGGATACATTAAGAGTCCTTTTGCACAAATTGGTAGTCTTAGGAATCCTATCATTTTTTGTAAGATTTGAGAGTATGTACGTTACATTTTTAGATTATGCCTTGCAGAAGGCTCTGTGAACTCCTTGAAGAAGCTGTTGGTATGAGTACTTAAAATGGAGAGGATACAGGTTTTTTTGTTTTTGTTTTGTTTTGTTTTTTTGTGAATTTTAACAACTGTAGCAACAAAAATAGCAAACTAAATCTGGCAATCTTTGAGCTTTGGTGTAGTGAGTCTCATTAGGTAACTGCCTGGCCAGCAATGTGCTGGTGTTGTAGTACTTTTTACTCTTCTGGAATTAAACGGTTCTGACGCAGAGCTGAGTTTTATAGTTAGAAAGGATGGCAGTTCCTGAAGAAAGAATGGAAGTAAGGAACATAATTAATCAAGATCATTTGAGATCAGTGAGATGAAATTCAGGAAGTCCTAGTGCAAAATACATGGTGATAGGTACATGTTTGCAAGCAGGGAGGGAGCATCATTAATACAACATGGAGAGTTGCTAACTGCATGGTGGGTCTAAACTAAATGGAGATCGATAGTAGTGGCTGTAAAAAAAAAAAAAAAAAAAAGGATAAACTGGATTCTGGTACTTATGAACAGGAAGATCATCTGGAGGAAGCAGGAGGGTGAGACCTTGGGTGAAGTACATGTCTGTTTCTTTACACTGTGGAATAAGAAAGATGTACATACATTAAAAGAAGACCATAGGAGATCGATAAAAATGATTAGATAGTTAAAGATCAAGGGGGACGATCTTCAGATGATATAAATCACTTCAGGCTCAATAACTCCCAAAGAACTAAGCTGATTCACACCAGCCAAGGAGCTGATTAACAGAGTTATTTTTTTTAATTTTCTTTTTAATCTAACCTTAACAGTGGCAATTTGCATTAAATTCTCAGTGCCATCAAGTTTTCCCCAAGGCATCCAGGAAAGAATTATTTGAGTGTCATAATTTAACTCACTCTTTTTTTTTTCTTTCATTTTTATCTTAAATTGATTTCTTTTTTCACTTTCTATTTTAGCTTCATTTAACGATGAACACAGTTAAAGAAGGAAGTACTTCTTTTAAATACAAGGCACAATTATCAGAAGACAGTAAGGTTCAGAGGTTATTACTGAAGCCAGAAGCATAATATGAATAAAAAAGGGTAATAGATAATGAGAAAATCTCATGAAACATTAAAGGAAATTAAAATAATAAAGACTTTATCAAAAACTGACATAAAACTATACACTTCAGGCCATAAGAAGCCTTCATATATCCAAATGGAGGAAACTGGTTTCTTTAGCATCATGTTGCCCTATAGCTGTCCTTAATGGGCTTGTCTTACTTTGAAACATGTTAGCCTTGCTGGAGGATACTGAAGCAGATGGACACAAGTCTACAAGCCCATTAAGAAAATCTTGTGTTAGCCTCTCCACAGGTGCAGAAGTCTGGCAATCCTGTTTTTTGTTTGTTTGTTTGTTTTGTTTTGTTTGTTTGTTTTTTGTTGTTGTTTGTTTTGTTTTTGTAACATTAACTAAACTTTTAATGATGTGGAAAGGTGGCATGAAAGGGTTACTGGGGGGAGGGGGAAGAAAAAACTAGAAGACTTTTTCACTAAGGGGGGTGAGGTGCTGGAACAGGTTGTCCAGAGTGGTTGTGGATGCCTGATCCCTGGAGATATTCAAGCCCAGGCTGTATGGAGCCCTGGGCAATCTCATCTAGTGCTTAATCTAACAGTTGGCAACCCTGTCTGTGTCAGGGCTGCTGTAACTTGATGATCCTTGATGTCCCTTCCAACACATGCCATTTTATGATTTTATAAATCATATTGCCTTCAGAAGAAAACGACTAGTTGTGTGTTTGATGGGATGGTTGTACATGTCTACTGCCAGCATCCCCTGGAAGGTGTGGTGAGAGATGCTAAGGCTTTATCTGCTGAGTGAAAAATGTCAGTTTTCAAGAGATACGAAAGGAACAAATAGAAATTAGCACTACTGAGGGCTTAGCCATATCTCCACAAGCCCATTAAGAAAATATTGTGTTATCCTTGAAAAGTGAAGAAGGTCTTTTCCCAGTCAGATATGGGCACTTTGAGAAGCAGGATCAGGAACCCCTCTCGGTCAGTAGTTTTCTCAGAAAAGTTTTTCATTAGTCTCCTTGCGTGGATCCCGAACCAAGCTAATTTAATACAGTGATTAATTTTTCTGTGGCACTATTCTTCTCCGAAACCTACGTGTTGTTCTTTAGATCTATCAGTGACTCATTCCTAACTGCATAACACTGATGAGGCTATATGCTGGTGACAAGGTATGTGAGGTTTGACTGGTTTCTCCTAAGACTGGGTAGGCCTAGGAAATGTTATCTTTTGAAGAGAAAGGCAGGATTTTCACCCCTCTGCTGGCTCTTTACGGTGATCCTCATTAAATCATTATTTAGAATTAAGTTTAACAATAACTGTTGAATAGCATAAACTGGGATTCAGAGAAAGGATTTAACTTGTGCACTTTGTAACAGACAAATTAAACGATAGATGTGTGGTGTTTCTGATGTCATCCTGACCTTAAGAAAGCAAGAATTGATTAACTGAATCAGACTATTTGGTTGAATTAATAGATCTCTGGTGCATTTTAAATCTTATAGTCTCTTCCACACCTTACTCCACACTTTCTTACGGACCTCTTGAACAGCATCATAAAATCTTTTGCAGCATCTTGTAACTATTTGAGATGTGTTAATATATCTTCTAGATTATGTGAAAGTCTTTTGTAGCAAAAGTCCAGTTTGGGGAATTCCGTATTTTCCAGTGCAGCTGAGAGAAAACAATGTGCCTACAGTGATTTATGGTGATAAAGGATCTGACCTAATAAGCCTATTACTGTCTACACAGGATATAGTCTGTGTCTCCTTTACGATGCATTCTGACCACTGATTTTACTTAGTGCTCTTTGCTAAGAAAGGCCAAAAGCCAGAGAGAATAATGGACTGAGCTGAAGAAAACAAACCTGCTATTTCAATTTCAAGTGTTACTATACAGACTTAAAAACTTTGTGGATGTCACCGTTTTGCTTTTTGAGGTCCATAGTTCAATGGGAAGAGTCTCCAGGGGGCAGCAAAGGCACAACTTCAGTCTGAATCCTTGTTTCTTTTGGTTGCTTCTTCATTAAGAGATAATAGATTTTTAGAACTAAAGATTGTGACTTTCTTTCAAAGATGTGCTCTGACTTGATTTGAAGGTCTTGTTTAATTACTCTTGCAGCTGAAACTTAGTCTTATTTCCAATTTGAATTTGACTTGATCTGTCTATCCTGCTACTTGGTTTGCTTCTGCTTCACTACAGACACTGCTTGGACTCAGCATCCCTGTGGATTTCTTCTTGTCCGTTTCAATTCTAGATTCCTGTTAACTCACTGCTTTGTCAATACACATCCATTCTGTAGACCTGATTTGCATTTTTCTTTCTGGATGCATAATGTGAATTTGATTTTATTAAAATAGTTTGTGGGCTTCAATTGTTTTGTATGTTGATCTACTCCAAATCATTCTGTATAGCTGTCCTCTTTGCTCTTTTTCATTCCGCCTCTTTTTATCATCTGTAGCTGTTTCAAGATTGCATTAGCCTTATTACAGAATCATTTATGAAAATGTTATACATTCTGAAATCCATCGCCAGCCTGAAGGAATCATAGTAGAATTAATTGTTCCACAGTATTTTCCCTTTTGTGTCTATTTCTAGAGGAGGAGGATATAATTATTATTTTTTGTCCATATTTTCATGATCCTTTGAAGTCAAATCAACCTGTGTATAGTTGAGATTCAGAGCATGTGTCTTTTATTCAAGGGCAGATTGAGCATCTTGTAGAAGCAGCAACCTCAGTCTTCATATTGGCCAAAACCAACCAAACAAACAAAAAAACCCTGAATCTACTTTAACCAGAAAGGAGCAGTGAAAATCAACAGTTTATGAACAGAAAACAGAGACAGCTGAGAGAACATCAAGTCTGAGCCTTTCGAGGAATTGTCGGAGGAAGATGAGAGGCAGCCTGGAACTGAGGGAGAATAGTCAGTCTCCAGAGACGAAGGTATTCAAGCTGCAGCTGTCATACAGGTGAAGGAGGAATTATCCAAGCCAAGAAAGAGCACTGAAGGGAAATCCTTAAAAGAATAGATAAAAAAAATGCAATAGCAGAAGCATGCGATGGGAGGATGAACAGGGAGCAGGTACAGGTCTGGGAGTTGAAAATGAAGGAAACCACAGACTTCGTTTGATGTTAACACAAAATTCATCTAGCACAAAATCTTGATGAAGGCTGCCCAACAGGAAAGGAAACAACCACAAGCAGGTCACTTGTGTGCAGTAGATTAGAAAGAAAGCTGTATATTTCCAGTTTTTTGACAAGACAAAGAGCTGTTTCCAAGTGAAGCTACTCAGAGCAGCTCAAACCAAAGGATAATCCCAAGGAAGAATGGTCAAACTCAGTGCTGTATAGCACTATATGATAGTGCAATAGCACTATACCTTCGGTAGAGGTCTATGGTCTCCAGGATCAGGCAGAAACATCAATAATCATCACAGAATCATAGAAAGGCTTAAGTTGGAATGAACCTACCCTGTGGGCAGGGTATTCACTAGATCAGGCTGCCCAGGGCCCATCCAACCTGGCCTTGAGCACCTCCAGGGATGAGGCATCACAGCTTCTTTGGGCAGTCTATGCCAGTGCCTCACCATCCTCCGAGTAAAGAATTTTCCTCCTAATGTCTACTCTAAATCTCCCCTCTTTTAATGTGAAACTATTCCCTTTATCTTGTCACTAAATGTGAAGAAGTTTGTTCTCCTTTTGTGTTGCAGGACCAAAGTTATTACAGTACATTGACACTATTCTCTTGTAATTTATTGAGGGGGTTAATAAAGAAATTCAGCTTAGATTTTTTAAAAAATTTAGTCTTTCAGATAAATCTATTGAAACATACAAATCTGTTTCTGTTTATTTTGGGGAACTTAGAATTGAGCCTAAGTTCATCTACTTGATTATCTATTTTATAAATTTTTGCATGCAGGGCTTTTTTTTTTTTTCAAGTCAGACTGCAAAAACAGTATTTATTCTATTCAGTGCTCAAAGTAATTTGACAGATAACACCACTGTTTCTGAACTGACATATACCTACTCCTCCTTCAAAGAGAAGAATCTATGTCAACTCTGCGAAGTTGCTAGGACAACGTGAGGGAACTTATGAATTCTCCTCCTCAAAGAGCAGCACTTTTCTTCCTGCTGCATTAATTACATTACTCTATATTTATCACAGTTCAGGAGAAAAGTGACAATTAAGCTATGGCACTTCTCTGGAGAATTGCCAATGTATTTATGACCAGAGTGAAGATGGGGACACGTAATCATTCATGAGGGCAGAGCAGAGGGGGTCAATCTCCTACCCTGTCCCTCTGGCCACTCCTCTTCTGGTGCAGCCCAGGAAACTACTGGCCTTCAGGGCTGAAAGCACACATTGCTGGCTCATCTTAAGCATTTTATCTATCAGGACCCCCAGGTTCTTTTCAGCAGAGCTACCTTTGCACTTTGCTTTGTTAAACCTCATTAAGTTCATGTGGGGCCGACTTTTGAATTTATCAAGGTCCCTTCACATGGCATCCCTTCCTACTACTTGTACTGTGCCACTCAGCTTGGTATCATCAGCAATCTTGTGCACACAATCCCACTGTCATGTCATTGATAAAGATGTTAAAGTGCATGGTTTCCAAGACAGACCTCTGGCCTCCACCTGGACATAGGGCCATTGACCACAACCCTTTGACTGCAAACTTCCAACCAAATCCTTATCCACCAAATAGTCTACTCTTCAAATCCATCTCTCTCCGATTTAGAGATAAAGATGTGGTGGGGGACCATATCAAATTTGTAGATCCTTAAGTTGCTGCCCTATGACTGAAGGAAAAAAAAAATCCTAAGAGTGGATAACTTGCTTCTCAGACACCCTTACCCTTCTAAGTCTGTAGACAGACAGTTCAGATGGAGCTAAGGAATCATGTTCTCTGATTGCTGAACATCATCCCTGGGGTAAGCATGGGTGGTGCTCTCTAAAACACTTATACGTGCACCTGCTTACTCTCTTTCTCCAGGAGCATAGCAAGGAAGCAATCTTCTGAACTACTGTGACAGTAGGGGTGTACCTTCTTTTAACACCAGGTTAGGCTGTCAGATAACTCTCTCTCCCCAGGGAGCGAGGTGAAAGCAGGGAAGGATGTGCTTTTAGATGCTTCTAGAACTAATCTTCTAAAACTTGAAGCATTAAGACAATTAAAGTAACTTCCATCTTGTTCGACCATAATTGAAATAGCTGTGAGAATAATTATTAGATATAACATTTTTTAACTTGGAGCATTGATAATCAGGTACTTACTAAAAGAAAGAGGATCAAGCAGAGAACACAAACAGCGATATGAGAATCAGAATGTGATATTTTTTTCTCAGAATCTCGTACAATTTTTCTCTGCTGCCTACTAGATATGACTGAATGTATTCTGAGTGCTTTATGGTATCCACATGCACTGACTTATTTTAAGAATGTTTGATCTTATTTAACTGCCATTATATCTAGTGTTATATCTTGTATTGCTTCAGTGCTATTGCTTCAGTGCTAATTGTTAGTAGAGGGACATGATAGGATGTCATAAATATCTACAGTTTTTAAGAACATCCATGATTCGTGATGATCAGTACAGTTTTGTGAACAAATTCTAGTTTAAAATTTTGGAGTATTTCATTGCAAGATGAGCTGTGTTGTATTACTTTTTTCCAGTTAATAGTAGGAGATGAAAAATAGCACTGTGCAAACTCTCATCATGGTAGTCATCTGGAAAAAGGAGTAATATAATGTTTGATTTATTTATATCTTTTTTCTCACGTCTTCAGCTTGCGTAATGGGGTCATGTAACATTACAAATATATATGAACACAAACTTCAGGAGCCAGAAATCTAAATCTAAACGTTTTTTTACAGATATTTGTATCTAGTTTTGTTTTGTGCTCCTAGTTTTGCCTTACTGATTTGAGTCACAAGACAGAGGCCTTTTAAAGTCCACGTCAAAACAAATTTGATTTGCACTGCTTGGTTTGGCAGCTGAGAACTGTAGGCTTTGAAAGAAGACACAGCTACAAAAAATGACATTAGATTCTCTAAGCAAATGTGCTTTCAATATTTACAAAGTTTTTGGCCTCAAATTTATTGAACATATGTGTTTATAAATGTAACTTGTTACTTCTCAGAAGCTTTTAGATATTCTTGCGTCGTGAAATCACTCTAACAGATGGTTAATGTAGGACCCTAGAAATTCAGTGGATGTCAGCAAAGATTTACTGGATTAGGTTTATCCCTGGTTGAATCAGATCTTGCCAGGTAAGAAACAGGTCTGTATAAACTACCTGATTGTGTTGTTGATATCAACGATTCATATATATACAGAATTTCTATGTAATAATTCAAATAATTTTGGTCAGTTTTATATTGCAAATAGATTTTTTTTTTTCAAGAAAGCCATTATTTTACATCTTTCTTTTGATAGACGTGTACTTCTGTCCTGTGTTTTTTACAGACGAGGAAGTCTGCAACAGTAATAATATTTGCAGATGGTATGGAATTTGAAAGATTTTTAGAAAAGATCGATTCAAATGAGTAAATAAGAGTCAATAAGTCAAACAGGAAGATGAGAGGGATTCAAAATATCTGCAGAAGACAGTCAAGAGTTGATTCCATGAAGCCACATGCAGGAGGAAGTAGTAATCCAAGCAACACAAAGCTCAGCGCCGAGGAGGAATTTTAAACCCTGAATGGAAAAGTAACATATTCAGTCATTTCTGTAATGCTTTTTATGCCAGTACTCATGAAACTTAAAAACAATAGAAAACTTATCCTCATAAAATATTGCATTAAAACACCATGACAATATTTTATAGATTTTACAGTTGAAAAGCTGGCACACATCTAAAAGTATTCTTCAGAGAGCAAAGCATTCTCAGGAGAAGCAGTTTTCTGGCTTAAACCAGAAAAGCTGCTCCAAGAAGCATTCATCAAGTGAAAATGTGATGCTTCTTCGAGACAGAAGCAAGAAAAGGTCCTCTTCAGCATATCAGTTAAAGAACTTCAGTTCTGATATGAGCTTTAGCCATAAAACTGTTCAAATGTTAACTCTCTTAAAAAATAATTGATTGGACAGTGAATTATGGGGAGAAAGATTCGTCCTTATGTCTCCACTAGTAAGATGTGAGCATATTTAACCTCAGATTGAGAAGATATGCCTGCTTGTTCTGTAGATTTTGGGACCAGAACTGTTCTGTTTTCAGTTCAGGACATCACAATATCCAAAACAGATCATGTTCAGTAAGTAAAGGAAAAAAACCAGGTGTAAGCAGAAGAAAAAAATGATAATACTAAGATGACTTTGTAATAGCTTTGCACCTAAATAAAAAGTACAGTTTTCAAAGATGCTTAACATCTCCTACTGATAAGCCTTAATATAATGATGTCTCGTGTGAGCTCTAGGAGCACCATGTTGTTCTTGTTACTCAAGTGCAGTAGAATTTACCCTTAGAAAGGAAACTAGCTTTATGCCCGCAGTACTGTTTGGGTACCTTGGCGTCCAGACCTGGATCGTCTGGAACTTGAACCTGAATCTGCTTGGTTCCCTAAGTGGAGTGATTGGGCCATCTTTCTCTTAGTCTTTCTTTTTGGAGTTACTCTACATTGCATTAAAAATGTACAGGTACTTTTCAATCTGTTTTGCCCCTGAGGAATTAAAGAGAAAGGAAATAATCTTCTGTTCTTTCATTCCCCCCACAGAAACTAAATTTGATTTGCTCTATTTTTGGTTGACTTGTAAGAAAGTTCACAAAAGAGTGTTTAAAACTTAGCAAATAAAAATCTTACTGCTGATTTATTTTCATTCCCACTGTCATCTTCTCACTGTGACCATTTTGTCACTGTAGGACAGGATCTACTGCTATGTCCCAAACATATCATGTTCTCCCTTCTCCCTGCAGCTTATATTAGAGGTCAACAGTGAGATTGAGCTGAACTTCAGTTGCAGCTTTAGGACCAAAGACTGTCAGAAGGATATAGCAATCTGCATATCAGAAGGAATAGTGATTTGCAGAGCAAGTTATGAAGAGAGGGCTGCTTTGTGCCCACAGGCACTGCCTGGAAATACAATCTGCACCCTCCTAGGATCAGCCCAGAGCTGCTCCATAAGCGTATCTCCCCTCTCCAGCAGCTGGTCCCTCACCTTGGAAAGCCTCCTTTAGCACAGAGAATCCCAAGCAATGCTTCATAAGCACTGCCTGCATTTTGCAAAGGGAGTGACTGTGGTCTGTTTGCTTTTTCAGCCAGCATCTTTTGTTGCTGTAAAGAAAGGCAAACGGGATAAAAATTCTCCCCAGATGGCAGCCTCACGGATGAGAAGGTGCTGCCTTTTTTTTTCCCACTTTCTCATTTGTTGAAAGCTTCCTACTCCTCTGCTGCTTTAATTTCATCTTGCTGGCACTTTCCCAGTGAACCTGTTTTCCCCATATGTGAATATTCTTTTGCTAAATGGAGGTAATACCACTGCCAAACGTCCCTAGATAGAAAAAGAAACAAACCCTTTATATCATGATCAGTAATACTTGTTTTATCCATCAAACATGTTTTTATGTGCAGTCTCCCAGACATAAAAGCACCATGCTATTTGACCTCTGTGTTCTTGTTTGTAAATAATCACTAATCAAGAGTCTTTCCTTGCCTCTAGGGGAAATGATAGCTGTAGTTCATGTCTGTTGTCCTTCCAAGGCTTCCAGATAATAGATGCATTCTCAAATTGATGAGATAAGATTTTCACCTGTTTTTGTGCAATAACTGGGCTGTTGCCAGATGATGGCTATGCACTGCAGTGTACAGTCTATTTAATTACAACAACAAAGGAAAAAAGAATTAAAATGTACCCTATTGCTGTAGGACGGTACAGAGAAAGTTGATACTGTTTTGCCACAGATACTTAACTTTTTTAAGCCTGAACTTCCAGATAACCTGGAAATACAGGCTGGCTATGACTATTCTTACAAAGTGTGCTAAGGCTGTTTTGTGGCTTTGATGGCAAGTGATGACATTGTTTGCATCTGGCTTTTTTCCCTTCCTAAACAGTTGCCTCAAATATTTCCAAAAGTGCATGTTGACTGGGAGACTGGTGGTTGACATAAGCCAAAGCTGTACTAGAGAAGCTAACAATTAGCCATATGAGCAACCATGGCAACCTTGGTCTATCTTTATTTTTTATTATTGTAGATATAGCCTCAAAACCAATTAAATTAACATAAATGCTATAGAGTGCTGCTTAGTAGAACTTAATTGATTCAGACAGAAACAAATAAGTTCATTCATGTTTCAGTTTGGTCAAAATCCTGCTTAAGTTCTCCTACTTAAATGTTGTTTTTCCTTCTGTAAAGAGTAAACAAAAGACCTCTCAGGATAGCTGTTAACCCTCTATTTGGAGAACTTCCCAGAAATACGGTTAGCCAGGGTCCAACCTGGGTGGGCTAATGTGAAGGAAAGATTTGAACCACAACTGCTTCCACTTTGGTAGAAAAAGGTGACGTTTTTGTGAAGTTCACATGTTTGAGCTGTTCTAGTTTGTATTAAACAATTATCTGCTGAGCCAGAGAAAGTATGAGAATAAGAGAACAGTTGAATATGTTCATATAACTGGAAACAGAGTGGTAAGCCTAGTAAGTTGGATCTGCTGCTGAGACACACTGACTGATTGTCTGCATGCTTTAATCATTTGTCATACGTAGCAAATAAGTAAAAAAATGACTTTCCTAAAATATGTGAATTTGATAGCTTACAATTAGGTGATCGTGTAAATAATTGTTAAGGTGAAAGTTTATCTTTGCAATAGGAGTGAATGTGAGAAATCAAACCATTACTGAAGCTGCCTCCTTGTTGATGCTGATGACTTTATTTAGCATTCATTTTCCTGGGTGACCGTGAACATTTATCTAAATACTCAGAAATATGTATATGATAATTGTATATAAATAACCGTGGAATAGATTTTCTGACCTCACTTCAGGCCTCTGCACATTAACCAACACTTCCATGAGTATTCTGTCTTTGATTTCAGTTCAAGAAGTTCCGTAGATATTCAACGTACAGAAAATAAGGAGGGTTGAAAGATGCATTTTCTTTTTCACTCATTAATTCTGTTACACACATAGAGACTAAAGTAATTAACATATTGATTCATAGTAAATGTAAATGAAACTCATTATTACTTAGGTGAAATATATGACAAAGCTTGGGGAATAAAAGCTTGAGAATAGTGCTAGAAAAATGTTCAGATTTTCCATGGATATAAATTTTATGGTCAAGAAATGGAGTTGAAAAAGAGGGTTGTATATCAAATACTGACATTCTCTTTCATCTAACAAGTTTCCTTTTTCTAACTTTTGACATCAGGAGCTAAAGACAGACCGTAATGATTGAGATTAAGATATGCCCTCGTACATCGGGTTTGAAAGTTGCGCCTGGTTATTAGTAGGGGAACAATAAAAATGACATATTTTACTTGGTTTTAACTCTCCTTATGTTAACCAACATACTACAGAAAAGTTATGGGCTAATGAAATTTTATATGAGCACTTTTAAACATAAAACAACTGTATAGTACTGAAAATTTATGGGTCATTTATTCAACTACTGGAGTGCAGTTCTGGCCAGATCAAACATTAAGCTAGAGGAATGGGGACTTACTTAAATTTATTTTTGTTAGAGGACAAAGGAAATCAGTAAGAAATAGTGTTGTTCTCAGGGCTGTAGGCAGCATGACCTCTGTCTGTTTTAGATTCTTCTGTTCAGCTCGAAAAGAATCATGAGGCTAGGTTGTGAGCCGACAGGAAATCTGTTTGCTTCAGTGGAATAAAGAAGAGGCAGTAATTATCATTACCAGTGTATTCAAGCACCCCTTGTTAATTAAATCATACCTAAGGGGGTCTATGCATAGAAAATTAGGCTATAAGTCTTAGTCTTAAATATTTAAAACATCTCACTCAAAGATGCAGTTAGGATGGGATTCACAAAAAAAAAAAAAAAAAAAAAAAAAAAAAAAAAAAAAGCTGAGCTTTTCTTATTGGCGATTTCCAAGATTTGTCTTTCCAGTGTATTATTCCATATATCATTCTGAGAACATGACAGACTTTATTTGCAAATCTTTTGATCAGAAGTTAAGAAGGACAAGCTAAGTAGCTGCCTACCTCAGACTGTAGGCTTAATGAATACATGGGCAAGGAAAACAAAGAACAAAGTAAGTATTTTCTTCTTTTGTCTTCCGTATCACACACATCCTAATCTGTCTGAAAACCTTGGATTTCTAATAGCCATTAATAGGTATATCCACTAACTATAGTAGATACGGAGCTCATGGAGATTTCAGACCCCTTTATGTAGATGCTAAACCATAAGACATTACGATCTCAATTCCATTCCTCTTTCTTCAAGGAACAATATTCTCTTCTTCATTCTTTCAGCACTCATCATCTTCAATGGTCGTGCTGATGAGGTGATGGGAATGGCTTTGGGTTATGTGTTCCTGATTCCTTCTGCCAGGAAGCTCACTGTTACCCAAATCACATATGAAACCAGGCTGACTTTGAATAACAACCGCTATTGATGCATAAAGCATTATCACAGTACGTAGTCTCATCTCTGATGGTGGGATGGGCTCAACACTGGGCTGTGCCAGTGGTTCTTCTGAGCCCACATTATCCAGGTACAGAGCATTCATACATCCAAAACACTGAGGTGTGATGGAAAGAAAACCCAAGAGGAACTTTGTATTGCAGATTGTATGAAGTGGCTGCTCTGGACCAAAAAATATAAAATGGTCTATGATACAGCACTTGGAGTCTCAAACTCTAGCGTACAGCTTGTGCCTATCCATTCTGAAACCTGACATGTATGCCTCAGCAAGTCAACAAAATGAGTATGCTTGCGTGCATGTAGCCACATAAATCTCTGCCCTCGTGGACAAAACTGTGCTTCTGCAGTCCAAGATGAAGCCATATATCTGAAACAAGGGAAGGTGTTCTTCCTGTGCTAGTTCTTTGCCTGTTAGACTCCAATGAGGTTAAGTATGGCTCTGTAGCCAAATAAAATAAATTTTTGGCAATCAGGAGAAAGAACGTATGGAGACAAAAATATTTTGATCTGTCTACTCCAGTTGCATATAAACTTTTCTGAAAATTGAATTTGTTTAAATGTCAAAGGCACTTCACATGGGATCAGGAGCTATATATTTTGAAGAAGTTCGTTTCAGGACAAATCTACTTTCCCAATACTGTTGCAAACCTAATAAAGCTTGATTCACCTTCTCCAGGATGCTCGCTGGCTGGATTGGACTGGACCGGGTGACTGCACTCTGGCTGCTGTCAGTCTTTTCTAGCAAGGGAGCACTTTGAAAATGTCACAGACAGTCGTAACATTTCCAATTGCTGGTATTATTAAACACGTGGCATTGGTTAAGGAACATTCCAAACACCAATAAATGGCTTCTGTGCAGTCTAAGAGCTGGTTGTACCAGAGATAGAATGCTTAGCACATTATCATGGGATTTTTATGGCTAGGAAGTAAATATAACTTTATGTAAATAATTTGTTTTTCAGCTGGTCAGTTTGAACTGGTGCTAATTCCTGTCCACTGCTGGAGATTAATGCTTTTCCATGCTGCTTTGCTTTCTTTGCCTTTTCCTCCTTCCTCAGACTCTCCTACAAACCATTTCCTGAGCTCTGACAGAATGGCCCTTAGCTGTGTGCTTGTAAAAGGTCTTTTGTGCATCTTTTCTGCTGGATTCATCCCCAGATGCTAATGCAATGAAAACATTGTTAATGCTGTATTTTGTAACGATGCTTCTCAAAGCCTGTCCTTGTAGGGCTCTGTGTGAGCTGGATGCCCATTTGGTGCTGGCTCCTTCGTGTTGCTCAGCAATGCTGTGAACAAGCTCAGAGTATATTGCTGAGAGAAATTTTCTATTGCTTCACCAGAACCTAATGAAAATAGGTAACCAGGCTCATTAAACTGGACAGTGGAGCTGGGGATTCACAAGAATTAATTTTTGTTGTACATAATGATTAATGAACACAAGTTCATACCCCTAAATCCCTCTTGAATGGAGAGCAGTGAACACTTAGACAGAGTTTGCACAACCTGGTTTAACAGTCTGCTGCGGAATGAAGGGAAATGTATGCCAGAAGTGCCTGCTTTCCTCATAACCCTAAACGAAGTGTGTGGAGCCTGGCTCAGGTGTAGCTCTCCAGGGCACTCCAACACCATTTCTGTTGTTTCTTTGAAGGAAAAACAAAATAAAAAATCTTAATTAGAATATTACCCACATTCTCTTGAACAATATTTAGGCACTTGGCTGGCTATATTTTCAAAATTAAAGCAGTGATGTTCAAAGTTTTGTTAGCCCTTCAGACAGAACTGAAGTTCTCATGCAATGAAAATGCTGTGGAATATCGTCTATGTGCACACTAACATCCAGAGTACATCTTTTCAGGTTATGTTTTGTAGACAGAAAGAAAGTGTCTGACAACAACAACAAAAAAAGACAACATAAAAAACCTTAGTTATAGCACTGTGTGGTGTCCTGGTGTAAATGGTATACAAGTTACAGCAGCTTGAGAATCCAGACACTCTTTTTGTTAAAACACAATTCCAAACCCACTGGTGCATCATTTATTTCCCCACAGAGTAAGCATTTCCTCTTAAGACATTTTAGGAAAAGGATTGTTACTTTATGCTTGTTAAGGCAAACTACCCATAATAATGCGGTCTGTGACTTGACTGGAGTTCACTCTAGATCAGGAGCTAATACTGGGATACATTTCCAGGAGGCATCTGCATTTATAGATGCAGCAGCAAACAAACAGCATTTTGGATGTTCCTTTTTCTGAAAGGAACACACAGCACATTAAAGAGCTGCAATAAGTGCTTCATTTTTCTTCCCATTGGCATGAATCTTCGAAGGCAGTTTTTCTGCTTGTTTGTTATAAACACTGATTAAGAAGTTAGTGTTTATAATTCTGAAAATCTTGCAAAGAGAAGAATCAAAGGAAGATAACACGGGCATTATTCATTTATTGATGATTATCTCTGTGTGATTTTTTTCTATTAATCTGAAAACTAATTTGTACAGACTGTGTTTGTTTGTGCTTTTCTCTGGCATTACATATATATAATACATATGTACACATAGGCAATTTACTTAGACATGCATTGTTAATGAGCTACACTCAGTTTTACCTGGCCAAATTGCTAGCAGTCACAGGACAGCACATCATTACTGACTGACAAGTAATTGATTTATATTCTAATTATAGGAGCATCTACTCCATTTAAGTACATTTGCTGTATTCATTATGCATACAGATATATTCATATCATGTGCACAGAGATATATATTAAATGTACCCCATTTAAACACATTTATGTATCTTATCAGTTTATGATATGCTTGCATACAGGTTTCTGTAAGCAGCTTTCTATAGAGTCATAGAATCATTCAAGTTGGAAAGGACCTTTAAAGGTCATCTGATCTGACTCCCCTGCAATAAACAGGAACACCTACAGATAGATCAGATTGCTCAGAGCCCCATCCAGCCTGACCTTGAGTGTCTGCAGGGTCTCTTCCTTTTTCAATGAATGTTTGAGCAGCCAATACTCTGGAAAATGTGTGGAACAAAATTGATCTTTGCTTTTTATTTGTGTGAGGCACAGGCCAAAATATTTGATACATAGCCTTAAAGAAGTTGTATGGTCATGTGTTCTTAAAGACTGTCCTGGGTTATCATATAATAGCTCTTTAGGAACAAAGTCAAGTTGTTAACAGAATCCCATGATCAGCTCCATCAGAAGTCAAGTCAAGCTATTCTGAAAGTACTTGCTTTTCAGCTGCAAGGTGCTTGTACTGAAGGCTGGTGTATGGAATGGATATTCAAATTAAAGGGTTGTTGTCTCTTCCACCCCATCTGCCCTGGCAAGAGAAAGCACAAAACACAATTATCTGGTAGGTGTTCTGCTCCGCATGTCACAGAGTCATTTTACCCTAGCACAAAACCACCCTAATTTTTTTTTTTTCTGCTTGTGAAGGCTTTTCACTTGGGTGCTCTAAACTGACATGTGATGTCAGGTCAAAAATGCACTTAGGCAAAATGAACCACCCACAGCCTCATGTAGAAGAAAGCTCTGTACGCAGACAGAAGCTGGGAACACGATGTCCGAGCTGTTAAAACAGCTTGAACAGAAGAAAACCAGTTTAAAATACAATCTTTTATCAGCTGCAGGCTGTTGTCATGAGTGACAAAAGTGAATATGCCTAGCTGCCTTTTCTGGCTGATAGCACACAACGACTCTGCCCGATAAAAGCATTTAGCATGGCTCTGTTCCCCTTGGCTTGGACAGGATGTGGCTGGAATTGATGTAGATGGGTGGCTGTGGCCTGAGCTGAGGAGCCCTGGGAACTCCTTGTGCTGGCAGGGCCCCAGGACTGGGATTTATCACGGCTAGAGAGAAAATTAAAGTTTTTCACATATATGGAGAAAACCTGTCCAACTGCCTTCAGAAATGCACTGAAGAGGTGAGACTGAAAAACAGCTATCTACCTACGCTGGTGGAAGAAGGCAACTTGCCATTTAATTTTTGTCTTTTCAGCCCTATAGCACTGAGAAATGTAAGCTGACAGCTCAATACAAAGAGTTCTTAGAGGCTTAATGTGTTAGTGTCAGATGAAACAAAACCTGAGATTAGCTTTTTAAAGGATTTTGTCTGCTACAGATAGGAACTGAAAGGCTGTTATAGACTAGATTCCTGGAACACAGCTGGGGAGTAGAAGGAGGAGATGAGCGTCAAGAAGAACAAGCGATGGAACAACCAAGTGGATTAATGGAGAGTAACCATAAAATGGTTATTTGCCTTAATAATTAGTACCTGTTTGAGTTACAGCAACTCCAGGTAACTTACTGAGGCTATGGATCAAACTGAGAAGGATAAAAAATAGCTTTCTAAAGCCTAGAAAATATTGAAACTATGATAGCAATTTACTGAACTCTAGGTTTGCTGGTCCTTGACTTCCACTTTTTGAGTAGGTTTCTAAAACGGAATATTTTAGAAATAAATACCCATTTAGTCAGAAAACCTATAATATCATAAAGAAAGAGAAAAAAAAAAAACCCAAAAAACCCCTTCAGTTGGAATGGAGAACCAAGGACTGGTTGACTGTGTCTATAGTGTAAAATGGTTACTGTAAGAAAGCTCAGGAATAAGCTCATACAGAGAAGTCAGGCTGCTGGGCTCATATCTTTGAATGGTGGAGATGGAAACTCTGCTTCAGGCTGGGTTGGAAGTCTTGGCTGTTGCCAGTAACCCTCAGCTAAAAACCACTGGACCCTGAGGATATTGAACAAATATTTGGAGAATGGCTACCTTATCTTTAATAAGAGCAACTCTGGAGCTAGGAGAAGGCTTGCTTCTGCCATCCATCAGTGAGGACTATGTTATGAATCATGGCAGAATCTCAGACGAGTAGGGAAGAAGTCTGTCTGGTCAGATCTGAGAAGGGTTTTCTTGTCATAGGACTGTCTAAGAGCCATGCTAGTGTGAAGGATGTGTCTATCATTAATGCCATTCTTGTTTAAATTGGTGGTTGTGTTTCAGCTTGGTTTTTGACAAGTAGATTTCTTCCAAGCCAGAACTGTTTTGTTAGAAGATCTGCAGGATAGTGATGGTAACAAGCTCTGAATAGCCTGCTATGGATATTATCTGCACCATGCTCCGAGGAGCAGCTGGTGGTTTCACCAAAATAAGTGTGCCCTGGCAAGGGCTTAACAAGTCACACTGTGGGGAAACAGTGATTTAAAAAGGCTGCTGTATCTTGGTGTGTGATTATACACAGTATGAATCTATGCTGAGCAGATGGCATTCCAGATATCCTTGAATTCAAGAGCTTAGTCTATCTTTGTGGAGGGTGTTTATTCAGTATTAGCTATAAGGTTCAAGAAACACCAGTGAAAGTGGTTTAAATCATATTAGTGCTTCTAAAGTACATGTATGCTTCCATGTGAGGGAACAGTTCATATGAGAGCAAACAGATGAGTCTTGTGATTAAATGTCATTATGTGCGCCTTGCTCTGTCGTCAGTCTCTACCTAGAGATCTACCCTCCCAGAACAGTCATGGCAAGGATAACCCTCATGTCCAAACAGCAGGGACACCTCTGTGGGAAGGTGACCTGAAGGCAGATAGTGAACTGATAATAGGCTACAGAGGTATTGTCACCTGGTGCCACTCTACTGCAACTGGAGACCCACACCTGGATCCATCCCTCCAGTTGAGTGGATCTTCCCAATGAAACTAAAGTGGGATGCTAAGTGTGGGAGAACAATGTTTTTTCATTTCATTACTGCTTCATTTTTTCATTGTCCTAGTAAAATCAGGATATTTTGTAGAGCTTGCTATCTGGCCTAAGTAGTTAGCAGATGATGCCATTTACAAAATTCACAATAGCTTAACCTGGAGAAATACCACAATGAATAAAAAATAATCTTTATTGCATTTCATTTTCATTTGATATTTACTTTTCTTTCTTTAACCTTTGTTTATCCACCTATGCACTATTCAAGGAGTCCAGAGCTTCATTGCCAGTTTACACTTAATTAAGCACTTAAACAAAAGTCATGATGAGGGTGTCTCACAGACCTAGTTTTTATGTAACTGTCTTATCAAACAAGGTAAAAGGATTTAATGAGACACCACAATTTAGTGGACAGCATGAGGGAGCTAAGCTACCACACATGACATTCTTGTTCCAGTGAGTACTTGCATTTAATGCCTTCTGAGTGCCTGATCTTTGGGGTTTGTCTGCAGCAACCCCCTGGCTTAATGCTGATTTCATTAAAATGCAGTTAGTCTGTCAGTGAACACTTAAATTCAGAATTGAAGACACCATTGGTCTGCTTACCATGGTGGTTAATCATGCTAAGCTGCAATAATATTTTAATCCAAATTAAAAGGCAGAGGAGTTTAATGCATAGTAGCTTTTCTAACAGAGATGTTAACTGCATTTAGCTTATGGACAGGTGCACTCACTACTAGGATTTCAAGGCTGAATTTGCAAAGCAGGGCTAACCAGAGGTACCCACCTGTGTTTACCCTGGCAGTTAAATGCTGGATAAGGGGGGTGAATTGTTTTGCTTTTTCTAGGTAGTGGGAGGATGCATGAACGCAGCTGCAGGAGCTGGTTGAGTTAAGCTCTAAATTCATAGCCTCTTCCCCCTTGGCACTTGCTGGCACGTTGACAGCTTTCTCTAATTCAGACTAACTTTCTTTCCTGTTCCCAAATAGATGACCTTTAAAACTTATCACTTTCATTTGTTTGTTCATTTGTTTATTTGCTTTGTAGGAAAATGCTATTTCAGATGGTTAGTGCTGGTTATTTCCCCTAACAAGCAACTGTAAATCAGATCCTAGTTGAAAGAGACAGGTTCTCTCCGGAAAGTGCAGCTCCCCTTGCATTTCTCAGCTCAGACTTCTGTCTGTGCTGTTTCTGAAGGAATCTGGGGTTGCCTGAGAGCTGAGTTTGGAGAGAAAGACGAAGGACAAGATCACTTGGTTCTACTGAAATGGCTTAAGCTGTCTGCTCCTTTCTTAGGAAAGCAGAAGCCCCATCTGCTTCTAAAACTGAAGTATATGCATGCTTCCTCTCCTGTCTTGATACTTAATGCAGCTTTAGCAAATGTTGCTATACGAGTTTTATAGCACTGAACATTCAGCTTGCAAATATTCCTTTAGTAAAATTTACCAAAACTGTATTCTGAAATATAAGCTCTTCTCAAGTCCTTATTTCACTACTGGAGTTCAGTGTTGCTGTATACTGTGGGCCACCTTTTATTTGATTCTCCATGTGTCACGTGGTACCCTGTTTTTCAGCTGATGCACAAAATGCTTTCAAGTCACTTTAGCAAACAGATTTTTGAAAGGGCATCTGTGTAGGTTATGTCTTTTATTACCAGACATTAAGGTATTTTAACTCCACGATGATGTGCAAAGGATAATGTGATGTCATTGCTGCTTTATCCCCCCAGGGTTCCCCCTCTCTCATGCAGGATATATGAGTGCTTGGTTAACAGTGATGGTTTTCCCCATAGTGAAATGGGATTTTGTGATGGTATTTGGGCAGGGAATCAAGGCAGTTTTTGCAGCTGCTCAGGTCCTTCCCCTGTGCATTACTGGGATGGAGCATAGGTAACTTCCACTTGAATGCATTTTCTTCCATAGGTTTACTTGTAGTGTGGTTGAACTCAAACAACTTCATTTCACCTATATCATTTTTAAAAGCGTGGGCTGTTTTGGAAGTGGTTGTACTCCAGTCAGGGAAAAGAGTAAGGTCTTAAATTGCACTCTGGGCTGGAAGAAGATAAAAGCACTGCATTAATCTGGTCATCCTGCTCAGATATGGAGGTCACTGTGCTTTGAATCTGCTGTGCGAATCATTCCCAGGAAGAGAATTATTTTCCTACTTAGTATTCTGAAGTTTCAGGTTTAGAATCCAATAATAAATGTTTCCTTTTCTCTCCCCTCCTCATGCTCCTATTTTCTTGACAACCTCATAAGAGTTCTCTGTCTTTTGTATCTCAGTCTCACAATACAAGAAGCACCAAGGACTTTGTCAGACGTTGGGAGCATAGCAAAAAAGATTATTATGGGCTGCTGCTGTTGTTTCTCTGTTAATAAAAAATTAGCTATTTGAAGCAAAGAGTGTTGTATAGAGATTCGCTATGCAACAGAGTTATCAAGGAGAAATAATGCAGCAGACAATGATTACTTCATAACTCATACAGAAGGCTATGATTAAATCTCATGATATGATTTATTGAATTCTGAGAGAAAAACACACCAAAGCAAAGTATTAGAGTAAGAAACACCGAATGGGTGGTGATATAGACAATAAGAAACTGCATTTGCACTTCTGTCTCAGATGTCAGACTCAGTCATCTTACAGATATGTGCTCTTCAGTATCATTAAAGGCAAAATTAAAAGTCATTTCCAGTCTCCTCCATACAGTGGCTTTGTGTTTATAGAAGCTTATGACTCATACAGTATTTACTTCATCAGGGAGTCTGACACTTAGAAGGATGCATTCAGTAAGACTGGTTGTATAGAGAGGGAAAATTCATTTATTTTAAATACACTTACCTTATATAGTAAGTACCAGCAGTATGTTTAGATCCACGCTAGAGGTGATGCCTGATTTTCATTTCAGTCACATCCGTGTTAATCAGAAATAATTCTAATGTGAAGTGACTTGGTAAAGTGTCAGGGAGTACGAGCTTTCACTTCATGTGTTGCTGCTATTGGCAACAGCCAAATTTTGATACATTCATTTTCATTAAACAGAACCTCAACACGTTATACATCCCAGGAAATGTTTTATTTACAATTGGAGAACTATAGCTTTTGCCCTAAATTTTCATTTATTATAAAGCTAACTGAGGATCTGTGCAGACTCGAGCTACAAAACACAGTTTCAGTCATTTCTGTGTTTTGGGAATAAGAATTGTTATTCTTGGCTTTTTCAGTCACATATCAGGCCTATGTTTTACTACAGCAAAGGGGACATTTTCTTCTACTTTTAAAAATTTAGCAGGTTTCCCAGGAATTGTTTTTCTTTTATTACAGCAGCAGCAAGAGCTGCAGGACCAATTTGTCTCAGAAGCTTAACAATTCCTTGTTCTTGTGCCAGAGGAGCATATTTTCAGCAGCAAAGAAGGGAGACATCCGTGCCAAAGCTGGGATGGACAAGGTCTGTGCTCACATCTGAGAGTATCAGGTTTCCTTGTTTGTCCCTGCCTGCACAAGGAGGCAAAAGTTTTTCCCTTTGCTGGGTGAGCTGATACACTTTCAGCTCTTATAGCAGCATTCTAGCTGCTTGTTCTAGTGATTCTGAGATGATCTTTACCAATTCGGGGGAAGGAAATTCCCAAGATGCCTTCCACCACCAGGAAGTGAAATCACAGAGTTGAAAAGAAGGGCTGCATTTATGATTTGTGTGACCTCTAAACACAAAGGGAGATTCTGATGTTATGGTGAGACTTGGGGACGATCACACTTCATAACAGAGAAACACAAAAAGTTCACTGTAATTGTGTTTTCCTTTTATTTTCACCTAGCAAAACACTTTTCTCTTGCTGAAATTTTCTACCTTCTGCAGAAAAATCTCTCTCTTGGAGGAAAAGAAACCATGTAGTTTAACCGGCTTGAGTTCAATTTTCTGGAAGATCAAAGAATATCTTTGTAGGACACCAGTGAGAAACACAGGTGCTGTTGGAAAGATTATGCAAAATAATAGCCATGCAAATCCTTTTTCAGCTGTAATTGCTTACATTTCACACAGCTTCTAGAAACCCAAAAGCCAGAGGACGTCTTGGTGACAACTGCCCACACCCCCTTTGCAACACCTCATCTCTTCCCAGCTCACCTGTCTTCATACCTCACAAGATGTCTCTGGCAAAAATACAAAGCCCTGCCCAAATCATGGTCCCCTAATGGATTCACTGGCTCAGAAAAAAAAAAAAAAAAAAAAAAAAAAAAAAAAAAAAAAAAAAAAAAAAAAAAAGTCATATGTCTCATTCCCAAGAACAATTCTGAGAAACCTAATTAACCAAAAGAAGGCATGCTTTGAGTGGCTGTTCCTATACCAGAGTCCTTGATGGCCATCTCACTTCATCCCCCTTTTTCACTCTGACCCATATTTAATTAAGTATTATTAAATCATGTAAGAACCAGACTCCTCACTCTTAATAAATTTCTACATGAGTCACTTTAATTTTGTGCTTCCTAATGATTTCCTTTATGTTAAAAGATCATCATTTCTGCAGGATGTTATACATACTTCTGCAATTTCTTAATAAGTAAAAAATCTATACAGTCCTTAATATCTGGAAAATTTAAAAATATGAAAAGTTGTTTCTGATTGCTCCTACTGCACCAAGATGATGGCTGTTCTAGGAGTGTCCTGAAGCTGGACATGTCCTGAAATGCTATCCCATGAAGCTGCATTGTCTTTATAAATTTCAACCTTTAGACTCTTTATCGTGGTTCCTAACTGAAAGAGGGGAGATTTAGATTGGATATAAGGAAAAAAAATTATAATGAGGTTGTTTAAGGCACTGGAATAGGTTGCCCAGAAATGTGGTGGATGCCTCATCCTTGGAGACCTTCAAGATCAAACTGGGCTAGGCTGATCTATCTGTAAATGTCCCTGTTCATGGCAGAGGAGTTGGACTAGATGATCTTTAAGGATCCTTTCCAACTCAAATAATTCTATGATTCTATGAACCTGGCTGCTCTGGAAGTGTTCGCTGTCAGCCTCCAGCCAAGACCAGCCTCAGGCTGCACTGAGGGAAGAGACTGGTGGACTCTTCCACTCTTTCAGCTTTCTTAATCGTTTCAAATGCTGGATCTGGCTGAATTTCTGAACATTCACCCCTTCTTTTTTCCCTTCCCCGTGTAGGTTACATAGCTTTCATCATGTGCTATTTAAAATGAGTGGAAACATCAGAAACAAGAGAGATGGGAGGCTTTGAGGTAGAACCTGGCATCTATCAGCAGGCAGATGAGTGGATGTTGAGGACTGACATGCTGGGGCTGGACATTAACAGTCTTCCCTATTTAGGATCTCCCTGGATTATATAACTGAGAATAAATTGTTTGTCACCTGAGGTATAACTAAAACTGAAAATGAATAATCAAAGTCTGGGAGATTTCACTGGGGGGGATCTGGGTCCTTCATACAGCTGGATGAGGTACATGGGAGAATGTGAGAATCAGTTTGTTGGTAAACGTTTAGTGCTGGAGTTACAGATGGAGGAGGATGGAGTTTTAAGCTAGATGGAAACTGCCAAAGTATGACAAGACATGTTTTAGAAATTGACAGCAGGCTCAGATTTGTGGGTTTGAGACAGCTTGTGAATCTGACTGTGAGCCTACTTTTCCTATATGTGGTAGATGAAGCCATGAAGTCTGCACTACGGGTTGTTCCAGGACAGCTATTCACAGAATAAGATCTTCCAGTGAAATACCTCAAGGTATTTATTCTGTGCTGATCAAGCTTTGGACTTATTTATTGTTTTAACTATATTTATTAGGAGTTTTTTTCTCTCTTAAATGATATGTGTTCTGCCTGCTCAGTGCTGGCAAGCTAACTTGTTTTTTTCCTCTGCCATATCGTGGCTTCAGCAGAAGTAAAGAGCAATACAAGAGTTAGCAATAACAAATAGCACAGCAATGGAATGGCAAGAATGAGAGCAGTTCCCATTTGGCTGTCAAGCACAGAACATTGATCAGAACTAAGTGTTTGCCATTTATTATTGCTATTTTACAGTGTAGCTCAGAGAACCTCATGTTAAAATCTTGCCTGTTAAAATCCATGCCTCAATTAGAAAAGCAGCCCCCCTTGGTATTTTGAAATCCTAGAGTGAAGATTTAAAACTGATTTCTCTTCATGAGGCAAACAGCTAAATAAACAGAGCCTCATCCAACAGTACTGAGGAGTTACTGTCAGGGTAGGGAGGCTCAAAATGAGCATACAGGGTTCGTTGGGCACTAGCAGGAGGACAGCTGTGGGAGAATCCCTTCAGGCATGTTTTTTTTTCATTGTGAGAACACAATATCAGACCAGTCTGCAAACAAATTTAGTGCACATTAAAAAATATTTCCAAGTCAATTAAATGTAGCTTTTGAGAGCTACCACATAAACAAGGAGAATTTCAAAGTCACAACTCTTCTTAAATATCTTTTCTAGCTGACAGTCACAGATTTGGTAATATCTTATTTTGCCCTTGAACTCCAGAGAGAGAATTCATTCCTTCCCCCAAATCCCTTTTCACTGGGATTGCATAATAACCACAGTTCTTTCCTGCTTTACCACCTCAGCATACCTGTTACCTTATAGACAGGAATAGCTGCTGCAGACCTATTCTGGCAGCCTTACATACAGCCACTGCATCTCCAGTGTTACGCTTAAGATACCTTTCTGTGTTTGAAGAGGGAAAAAGTAAAGCCTTGTATGTAAATCCAAGGGTTTACTGTTAGTGTATCAGAAATCTCAACAGTCTGATCAAAGAGTTTTCCCTCGTCCAGATCTAATTGCTGAATAAGAAAACAAAGAGAAGAATGGTCTACTTCATACAGCTGACACAGTTACATGCACACTCCTGACCCTCTTGATCCACTGGCCATCCCCATGTTTACATTGTGCCTGCATTTCTGTATGCAACATCACTATGTTGGAGTCATGCATATTTCATGCTGCACCAGATAGTTACTTGTTACTGCCAGCCACACGAGAATTGTGGTTATGCACAAATATTAGATGTGGAGAATATTCAGCAAGTTAGGAATTAGCCACCTGATCATTAGGAAAATCAGTGTTGTGACTACAGATGTTAACATTAACTCTTAGGTATAGCCTGACAGGCCTCATCCCTGAGACCTTGCAAATATAGTGAGGCTTGTGGCTTGTTACTGATAATGGCAATGTGGTATTTACTGGGCTTACAGATCTACATCAGATCTTTCAGACAGTACTATTAGCTCTTGCTGTTTTGCTCTTTCTTTTTCACAGTGAAATGTCATATTGGCAGGTTCATCCAGAGCCCTTAAATAATTCAGGAATGAAGTGAATGTTCTGTTAAAAATACACACATGCAAACTCATCTTAAAGGTAGCTATTCTCTGAAGGCTGTGCCTTCCACATTTCATCT
Source organism: Gallus gallus (assembly GCF_016699485.2). Classification (NCBI taxonomy): domain Eukaryota; kingdom Metazoa; phylum Chordata; class Aves; order Galliformes; family Phasianidae; genus Gallus; species Gallus gallus. The sequence continues at coordinate 80,542,322 of NC_052535.1, forward strand.
TTAAGGGGGTTATTTGGGCAGTTTGAGTTATCAAAAACCTTGTTGTCTTAACACAGAGCCACAGCAATCTCCATGAACAGCAGTCTGAGTTAGAAAATGCACAGAAACTCTACTAAAGCAATGACAGGCTGGGTGTAAGGGGCTCCAGCTGCCACCTACCCTGGGTGATGGCACATGGATGCTTATTCCAGAAGTCATCTTGCACCTATGTCTATTTTCCTTTGTGTAATTGTACAGCATACACAACATTCTGAAATGATTGGTATTTAAAAACAAACAAGCAAAAAATCAGGTCGTCCAGAGAGGTGGTGGATGCCCTGTCCCTGGAGACACTCTGATCTGAGCACTCTGATTGAACTTTAGGTGTCTCTGTTCATTGCAGGAGAGTTAGACAAGATGGCCTCTAAGGGTTCCTTCCAACTCAAAGGATTCTATGATTCTATGGTTCTTTGAAGGAGGTTACAGCTGAGCACAGTATGCCTGGTGATTTGAAAAGGTGCCAATTTTCCCCGGGGAGGAGATGGGGAGAATGTTATGCTGAGCTGGGGGACCCAGATGAGCAACAGCCAGGACAGAGTGTAAACAGAGTCTCCAGCTAAAATAAAGAATCATCAATTAGAAGTTGGGAAGAAGGCAATGAGATAAAATACAAATCTGGTAGGAAATGCTCAAATTTCAGCATTCTGCAGCGAGGCATGTTTTTAACTTGTGGTTGGTTACTTCTCTCCTTCATTACAAAGAGGCTATAGCATGTCAAGGGCTACACTGCAATCTCTGTAATCTACTTGGATGGAGGTGCAATTTATAATTTGTAATTATATAAATTGATAATATTAACTTGTACAGGGTAATCACATGCTTTATCAGCCTGTAATTGGTACTTGTCATGAGCCTCCAGGTTGCTGCTGGGAAATGGGGGCTGGCATTCCTCCTGGAGCGGCAGCAGCTCCCCTGGAGTGTTCTGGGTCAGCTGCAGTGCCTCTAAAGAGCACATGTGCTTGAGTGCAAAGGCAAAGGCAGGCTCCAAATCCATGAGACCAATATGCATCAGAAGCATTTAGAAGTCAGAAAGCAATCTTAAGAGCAAAAAGTCTGCTCATATGGTTTTTTCTCATATTTTTTTTAAAACCAATCTCCTTTTTCTAGGGCTGATTTATTGCTTTTGAACCATGTTGAAAACTTAATTCAGGATGAATTTATGAGGATGGAAAAATACTTGCTGCAGTTTTTAAACCTCAGTGTTTGATGATATGAATGTACTGTATACTATCATACCTATTCAAAAAATAACAATATAATATAGTTTATGCATACTCTACTTTTTAATGCAATATTTATGTTACTTTTTAATTTTGCATAATAAAATTAATTTTATAGATGTGTTAACTTGCTTCAAATTATTTTTATTCATATCAACCTTGAAGAGAAGAATTTTTATTTCCCCTTTTATCATTATTCAGGTAAAATGTCAACATTAATTACTCTGAATTAACAATTTTACCTCATTGTTTTAAGTAATGATTTTTTTTTCCTTTTTTCTCTATTTTATTTCATTTGTTTTGTTTTGTTTTGTTTTATAGAGAAAGCTACCCCAGCAGGAGGTGATACATGCTATCTCAACCCATGAAAGGTGACAGTACACTTCACATGCATTTATAGATAAAGATAAAGGTAAAGATATAAACCATTTTGATTTCCTTTTCCAATTCAATACATTATTGATATTACCTAGAAAAGCTGCATGACAAAAATGGCAGTAAAGAAATATGTTGTCCCATCAATATTTGTAAAATATTTCAAAGTCCTTTTAAAGAAATTTTTGAAGTCCTTTTGAAGAAATTCTGCCCCTTTTGTTGAAAATGCATTTCCATTAAAAATTAGTTGAAGCATTATTTCAGTCGTCCATGATTTACCACTTCTAAGCCAATATATTAACAAAAAGAGAAAACTGCTTCTTGAACTAGCTTTGCTGTGGTGGAGCTCCATATTATCTTTATAGTGGAGCCAATAAGTTATGACTGCTGGTACATCATACAACTAAGCCATGTTTTTCAAATCCTAATGAAATGTGTATTCTATAGGTATGTGAGAAGTCAGGAAAAATAGCTCTGTCTCTTACTGCCAGCAGTGACTATCAGCTTTGCCAGCCAAGCTAATTAATTGCATTTAGGACACACCTGTCCTACTTGTGCCATGTAAGCCACTGCCTGGCCCTGTCATGCAAAGAAATGCATTGGGCATCTCCAGCTGAGGCCACCATGCCCACTGCTGGCAGGGCAGGTGTGCACAGAGAGCTAAAGTGCTGGACAGGGGTTAAGTTAGCATTTCTGCTGTGAGATTTTGAATGCGTTGTTAAAAGCATTACATTTTTGCCTATATACTCACACACATACTTTAGAGAATTATACTGACAGGTAGTTTTTTAATAGCTGATGAATTAAATGGTAGGAGATAGAGAGCCTGCATTCACAGCTTGTGAGGTTCACCACGAGCATGTTCTTTTTTTCTGCCAATATCTTCTTGGATTTGTGGCTGTTGTTTTTTGATTATGGGGTATCTAAACTGTAAGTAATGTCAGCATCTCAAAGCAATACCAGTTGCACCCCAAGCAAGCTGAACTTCTGGTCCATTATCTGGCTTTTTTTCTTTGCTTTCCTTTTTTTTCTCTCAGTGTTATCTCAGCTGTTCAATCCGCGAGGCAGAATTCTTTTTTCTTTTTTAAGCACTAGCTTTCTGGCATTGTGACAAACGTTCTGTAGAAAATGTAGAACTGATAAAAGAAAAAGAAATTATCACAAACCTGCTTCATTCTTGCTGCTTTACCAGAACAAATAAAATTACTTTGTGGGCTTGGGAAGGAGAGTAAGTTATTTAGCTCCTGAAGAGTAGAACAAAGTAGAGAATCAACGCATAAAACACGAGTCACTGGGAACTGCACTGTGATATTATAAAACTCAGTGGCTTGTTAGTCCCTCAGCGCCAGGGAAGGGGGCCTGACCTTTTTGTTTTGGTGTGCTGCTGGTTAGGAGGGCATAGCACGTCTGCATGGCATAGTATAGCTCCATCTTGCCTGTGCCAGTCCCTTACCTGGAGAGCTTCCCAAACTGTCATTTTGGGACCAAAATTAGGAAAAAAAAGTGAGCAAGCATTCATAGAATATCCTGAGTTGGAGTGGACCCACCAGGATCGTTAAGTCCAATTCCCAGCTCCACACAGCACCACCCAAAATCCAAACCCTGTGTCTAAGGGAGATGTTCAAATGCTTCTCGAGCTCCAGCAGCTCAGGGCTGTGCCCACTGCCCTGGGCAGCCCGTTCCATGCCCACTGCCCTCTGGTGCAGACCCTTTCCCTAACCTCCAGCTGCCCCTCTCCTGACACAGCTCCATGCCGTTCCCTCGGGCACTGTCGCTGTCACAGAGAGCAGAGCTCAGTACTGTGTTCTCCCTCCCTCTGAGGAGCTGTAGCCGCCATTAGGCCTCACCTCAGCTCCTCTGCTCTGGGCTGAACAATCCGAGGAGCCTCAGCAGCTCTTCATACATCTTCCCCTCCAGACCCATCCCCATCTTTGTAACTCTCCTTCGGATACTCTCTAATAGTATTATGTCCTTATATTTTGGTTCCTAAGCGTGCATGCTGTGCTCAGGTTGAGGCTGTAGAGCAGAGCATGACAATCCCTTCCCTCCCTCGCCTGTCTGGCAGCACTGGTCCTGATACTCCCCAGGATATTATTGGCCTTTTGGTCTGCCAAGGCACACTGCTGACTAATAATCTAAATTTTCAAATGCTTCCCATCAATCTACTAATCTAGGACCAAGAGGAGTCCTCTTACAGAATCCACTTGAGCAACCTGAGTAAACCTGGAAGCAGCTGCTTGTTTGTGGATGCCATTATCTTGAAGCTAAGACACACATTTAGGTCACATAACTTTTCCTAACCTACTCTGTGTGAAGCCCAGCTAACATAGCCCTGGAATGGCTCAGTTTATCTCAGCTGCCTCTACATTGAGGGGGATGAAAAGCAATTAAACGATCCATTAATAGATTTGGGTTATAATTAAAAACTTATTTGACTATGACTATGTGACCATGCCTTTAATATGTCTTACTATACCTGAACCCTGTGGTGCTTTGGCAGTGAAGTGGCTTTCTGAATCTTACAGAAACCTGTGTATTGCTACTGAACACAAGAAAAGCTGTTATTCCTTGTTGAGCCACGTCACATTTTTCCTCTACTGCCAGGTTCTTGGAAAATTCCCAATTCTGTGTGCCATCTTGGGGCAATAGAAACTAAAATACTTTTTTTTGGCACTTGTGTCTATATAGCATGACAGTCTTACAAAAAGATGGAAGAAGTGCTGCCTCTAATGAGACACTGCTGGTTATATCCCGTGACTTCTCACCACAAGCACATTGACTTCTCAGTTTCAATCTATCTGCTGATTTATTCTTCTGAAGCTCTCCAAGGACTGATGTCAGTCATTCATGGCAGCGGCCTTCTTTTTTCAATCTTCTGCTGCTCAGAATGTCAGTATGGGAGAACCTGTTCTTTGCTGGTGCCACTGTGCAATTTAGCAGTGGTCTATAGCAAGAATCCCGTGAGGAGTGACCTGCAGTACAACCTCACAATTGGACATCCCCAGACATGACTATTATTAGGCTGAAATGTATTGTTTCACTGGAAGCACTGCAGAACAACTGTTTCTATGCTGTTTTGTTTTTTTTTTTCCTTTAGCTGCTTTACTCTGGAAATCCCAACCATTCAAAAGAAATACTACATATATACTAAAAAGAATGCCTTTGAAGCTAACCAATGGTATTCTTGCTTTAACAGAAAATGGTGTGTAGTGGACTGCTGACAACAAAAAATGTATTCCTTGAATTTAGCTCTTTTATATTTCCCAGTTACCAGTAAACAGATGATGACAATAAATTCCAGAACTTTATAAGTCATTCATATGCAAATCAGCACAAGAGTATTTTATGTGGATGAAAAACAGCTCAGAGATTGATCTGGCCATGACCTGTGTCTGGCAGGACGGTTTTGCATGGTTAATATTCTCATTTACTGTGCTTTCACTTAGAGATACAGGTACCTTACATCCTATTCCTGGTGGGATAAGTGTTAGTTTTAGGACTGGGGCCTGATGCAGATAGATGTAGCTGGAGAATGAAGCTAATTGCCAAGAAGATATGCTGAAATAGCAGCAATTGCAAAGTTAACATTTATATGCCTTGACAGCTTCCTGATAAATCTAAAATAATGTGCCTCATTTAAGTTTTAAGTGATTTTTTAAAGTATTAAATGCTTACCTTCTATCAACATGATTACAACACCTATTATAAATGCAAAGTTTATCACTGCTGTTAATAATGAGAGAAGGGTGTTATTTCTGGTGTTATGGTTAATGAGATTTCTATTTGGGATATTTTCTAGAACTGGTTAGATAAAAGCCTGTGAAGAATGATTTAGGTATGGATGAACTTGCCTTAGCACAGAATGATACACTCGGGAGATTTCTGTTTTCTGGGAGGATTTTTGCAGAGATTGTATACACCAGGTCAAATAATGTAAAGCCTGGATGTGGTGATCCAAGTAAACCATGCTGAGACTTTATAGTCAACTCAGCCCAGAGGGTCCAGCTGGGCTTTGGATCATGACGACTTCAGAGTGTATTCAGTCAGAACAAAAGCTGGGCCCTGCTCCAATGCCTTCAGTCTTATTCTCAGATCTTCCACAAAGTCCTCAATGAACTTTTCATCCCTTTGTTTAAAAAAAAAACAACAACAAAAAATCAACTTGGCCAGTGAAATTGCTTGGTTATTTTTTTCTTTCTGTAAAATAATAGCTAATACTGGCATTTTGAAGGCAAGACTCTTATCAAATAAATGACCACTGCAGTTTTCATACTGTTTCTCATAATGCACTCATGTACATTTAATATAGATCATCCTGCTATGAAATATGCATACAGCACTAAATATGTTGACCAGGATTTCACGACAGAGCAATTTTCTACGGAGTACTTCAAAAATGCAGCCTGAAATTATTGTGCTACACCTAGCCTGGAAAAAGGACAGACTTTTTATTTCATAGGAGATTAATGTGTAGTCAGAAGGAAGAGAGTGCTTATATTTGGATCATTCTTCACAAGCAGAAAGCTGACTTTGTTTCACAGTGATTGCCTTTGTTTGATAAATAGTTCCTGGCTGAAATGGAATACGTAAATATTTAGAGACATAAATAACTCAGTCATGGTAATGACTTGTAGACAGTGATATATCAATGCTATTATGGAAATTTGTGTTCAGCATCATAAACAAAGGCTAAGCCCTATAACATAGGGGAGTATTTCAGCATAAAAATTCCAAGGAACAAACTTTTATATATATATGATGAAGATTAGCCTGAATTCGCCAAATTTGAGGTGTGAAAGGAAGTTGTTCTACAAGTGCACGTACCCCTTCTGTTCAGACCTGCCTTGGGGATGCCCTGAGTATGGCTGAGAGAATACAGAATAAGTCTCTTATATTAAAGTAATATCATATAGAGTGGGCAATGAACTGCCCTAGGGAGAGAAGGTAACTAGTGGTGTCAGGTGTGAGCTGTTGATCTTTTCTGGCCTGGGCTGGCTTTGTGCAGATGAACCAAAATCATGGGGAAAACTGACACAGAGGTGGGTTTGGGTATCAGTCAAAGAATAGGATGGCTTGTCGAGTTGGGGAAATGGAAAGGGACTTGTACTCATCTGTGGAGAACCCAGTGTCACAGGGCTGGCAATGAGACTTCCACAGAAATCATCCATTGCTTCACAACAGGGTGAAAAAGACAAAGATGTGTTTTTGGCTGAGGATCACTGAGAACTGCTGTTGTGCTGTTGCTGTGAAAATGGTAGGGTTGCCTTTGCAGAAAATGTACTGCCATTAGGGACAGAGATCAGAGGTGCCATAGGTCCTTCTGAAACCTGCGTACAAATTTAATCACTTGTACATTAAAAACTCAAAGAAGTGGGGCAAAGAGTGGATCTGTAGGATTTGTCCTTTGTGGAGCTGTTCTCTAATTTAATCATGGAAAAATAAGATCAAGCAAAAAAGCAGCAGAACAACTGTTGAATCTCGGCAGAACCACTCTATACCCAGTGAGCTCACTTGTGCAGCTAGAGGATGAGGTTAGGAAGCAGATAAACCAGTTTTCACTTCAGTTTTTGATGAAATGTCTACCTTTCTAACAGGCATTTGAAAGATCTTTGTAGAGAAAGAAATAAATAGCAAAGAAAATCTGCTCTTGACCTGAAATGAATAATTATTTCTAATTCAGAATGTTTAAAACTCCTAATTTCAGGCAGCCTAATTTATGAGTGTTCTGTGACTTGGCTACACTGTGACACTGTCGTCTAACGTTTTTAACTTCTGGTGCTGTATTTTGCAAATGTCAGAATGGTTTCAGCACAGGTTTTGTTTATTTGTTTATATTTTGGGTGGGAATGTACAGAATGTTTTAAATGCACGTTACCATCTGTAAACAGGAATGAGAGCCAAAAAAAAAACCACAGCCGGCTCTCTTAAAAACTCCAGCCTGGGCTTATTGAATCACACTGAGGCTTACTGATTTATAGACCACACAATTGCTGAATATTGTGAAGCACATGGAGCCCGAGGAACGATGAACTTTAGAGGAGGTTTTAAAGGTTCTCCAGGGATATTGAAATGAATGTGCCTCCCCAACACTATTCAGCGAACTGTGTGCTCTGGGTTCAGACAAGTAATATGACTGTGCTTGACCTCTGAGGATTACTGGTCATGCTTGGGATGTACTTTCACATTTCCAAAAGCCACCGAGAGCTCTCTCAACAAACCTTCTCTCTACAGTTGTCAATGAAAATTGACACAGAAAACTAAAATTATATACATCTTCCTGAAGAAAGCAGATTTTTTTCCTTTACTGCACTGAGAATGCATTTACTAGAATATATGATGTGCATTAACAATCAGAATTATTTCATTGCGTAAGATAGATTTAAAAAAAAAATAGAGGATTGGAAGAAAATGGGCTTTATTTCAGCTTGTCTTAAAACAATGTACACTGTTTACCAGCAGCTATATGCACTGTGTGAAGAATCAAGCAGCCAAAGAATGTATTTAGAATATAGCATACAGTAATCCACTGATAGAATAACACTGCTTGAAGTGGGTTGCTGTGATGTCTGTTGACTTACCAGATTTCAAGCAGAAGGCATAGGTTTCTGTTTATGTGGCACAGAGGAATATATATTTATTTTTCTATAAATGCAGTTTTTGAACTTGTGTTGCTAATTTATTCATGTGTCATATTGCCTTTCTTCTCTAGGGAAAGCAACATGTGCTTTAAATGTGATCACATGCTTGTAGGAAACTGTGGAGGATATATGTACATGGAGTCTTTCAGGAATTTCAGGGTGTTTTTTTTTTGTTTGTTTGTTTGTTTGTTTTTTTCATGTGCCCTTTTTTTTTCTTCCTGCAAAGGGAATAAATATTTCCAAGTTCAAATAGACAATTTCATTTGCTCTTCCAACCTACACTATTGGCAAAAGCTTCTTTTCTTTTTCTCCCACACTTGTAATAATTCTAAGGAAACTGTACATAAGCTCTGGGAACTATGACATAGCTACTCCAACAAATATTAATTAAAACCCCAGCTAAAATATCTGACTAAAGTTTATTTAATGGAAACAATTTCCCCTTGCAGGAGCAGAAAGATGGTGATAGCAAAAGAAAGCACACTGTGGGGATGTGGAGTGGGGCACCCAGCACTGCACAAAGCACCACAGCTCTTAGCCTCAGCCAGCATAAGCCAGATAGATTCAGTACACATGGAAAGTGCCCAGCTGTACATTTATCAAAGAAAACATCTGAGAGCACCTGGCCCAACATGGTACCTCCCTGCATTTGTGATCCATAACTACAATCCATGCAAGAGATGTGTCTTGCTGGAAAATTATCCTACCCAATGATTTGACATTCTTTTCTTCCCTTTACTTTCCTCCATGCAAAAGCCCACACAAGGTATAACTTGAGTAGTATTGTGTGTGAACATGGATGCAAACAGCCATGTGAGTATGAAATCAAAGATAAAGCTCTGAATTTTCAACGTCTGCAGCTCAGTGAGGCTTGACAGCATTTTAATGCAACTTTACCAATATTAATAAATGCAATTTTTATCAATCATATTTATATTACCATAGTAATTGAGTGTATAAAAATATTCAGTGCAGCAATCCTTAAAACACCTTCCAAAGATAAGAGGATGATTTATTTCTGTCTTACATATGGACAGCCAAAACCAAGAGGTTGCTCATTCTGCCTGGCATATTCCTCAAGACCCCAGTCATCAGAGAAACCTGTGAGTGCATCTTCATAACCCATCATCTGTGTGTCTTACTGACTAAAACAGACAATGCAGAGTAGGCCAGTGTCATCCTGTATGCTGCAAACACAAGGGGTCCAGAACTCACCTGGAGACTCTCACAACCACTGTGTTTTGTAATCAAGAGACAGATGCAGGACTTCTCAGAGGGGGCAAAAAAATTCCTCCAAGTTGCATAATTATTTTTTTAAGAGCAAGATGACCCACAGTGGGCAGGGAAAGCCATTGTTTTCTAGGGAAGCTTCCAATTGGTTTAAAAGGAAACTTAGACTTATAATCAATGACCTTAGGAGGAGGAGAACGGCAGCAGATGAAGAGAAAAGAGGTGAGGGTAAATAAAAGTGAAACAAACCAGATCTCTGCTAAAATATTTAAGTATAAATCTTAACATTACCAAGAGATGAAGCACAGCAAATCACTGCATAAAAAACATTATCAAAGGCAACGATATAGTGCAGCAGTTGAAAGCAGACATCTGGAGTGAACAAAAGTGAAGGGTACTCTCTTTGTACTTGCTGCCCAAGATGGCGATTGTAGCTATGTGTAACCATACATGGACAACCAAGCAAAAAGGAACACATCTGTGGACGTAACTCAAGACTGTATAAGGGAGGTAAAGTAGAGTAATTTCTCAGAACTGTCTTACTCATTCAGCAGTAGTGACTGTCAAAAGGATGTTCTCTGGCAGGTTGAACAACAGACACCAGAAAGGAGTTAATGTCATTGTTCTTCGCTTTGGGAACGCTTTGTTCTGGCAGAAATTATAGTCTCATCCATCAGCACTAAAACTGTTCTTTGTCAAAAACCTCTGTGCCCAGGCATGAAAAGGTCCAAATTTGTATACTCTGTGCAGTAGCTTCCCAGCTCTCGCTATTTGTTCTCTGATGTATAGGTGTTCCCATTTAGAGGGTTATCTTGCTACCACGGATTGATGGTGAAATCTCAACACAGACAAATGCTTCAGCTAGTGTTAATGTAGGTAGTGAGGCTGACAGCAGCATGGCCATCAGCAGGGCTTTTTCTGAGCCCATTGTAGGTGGTTTTGGAGATGCCTATGTTCAGGTGTTCAAATTTCCTTTCAGCTGGCTTCTGGTTATACTTGTCGAGTTGTTCAATAAACTTTTGTGTAAATTTCCCTCTGTTGTTTCAAATTTTCAGTCTTTAAATAAACAACCATTGCTTACTGGATCTCAATGTACAAATCATCAGTGCACCAGAAGAGGCAATGTAAGCTGCGCTGGGAAAAAAGGAAGAAGAGCTGTAATGAGAGGAGTCAGAAATTTTGTACTGTAGGATAATTCCAGGACTACGAGATTCATTGTTACCCAGAATAATAACCTCTGCACAAAAATGGGCTTGCATTGGTGTTTTTTCTAAAAATGTTATGAAACTGAATTACATCCCATTTTCCCTAATCATTTATATAGTGAAAACTACTGTTGTGTCTTGGCTATCAAGACAAGCTGCTTAATATTATTTTCTTCAGCAATTGGGTTTTTTTTTTTTCCTATTTTCTTTGCTGCAGAGAGCTGACCATGTTTCTGATGGATTTAAACTGGCAGGTGTGTGTTTTGGTTGTTCAATTCACACTCTGGTATTTATAGTTTCTATGAGACTGATAATGAATCTTTGAAGAAACCCATCTGCTAAGCTGCACAGCCACAACTTTGAAGACTTTAATTTCTCTTGAATCCTCAGCTGCACAGTGAAAGACATCTTTTGATCAGTCCACAGCATTATAATTTCTCTGCCAGGCTTATTGTACTTACAAATGTTCTGATTGGTATTCTCAAGGTGCTTAGGATCTGCATTACAGAGTAACAACAGTGGAAGCATCACAGATTCACATGAGACCATCCCAATCAAAAACAGGTGAAAGAGGGTGGGCAAATGTCCCTTCTGATGGCTACAGGCTGTTCTTGCCTCAGCTAGCTGACACTGACAAATTAGCACTTTGTGAATTCTCAGTGAGGTTGGGGAAAATGTGACATGAAGATGTTTCATGGGGACATAAAAATGTGTCAAGGAAAATAGTGTCACAAAATGGTTGAGGCTGGGAGCATGAGGACACAGTGCTGGTTCATGGTCAATTCAGTGTCCATCTGCCACCCAGATCCTTCTTTGCAGGGCTACTTTCCAGCTCTATTGGTGCATGGGATTATTTTTCCCTAAGTAGAGGATTTTGTATTTCTTTCTCTGTATTAATTACACGAGATTCTTGTTGATCCATTCCTCAGCACATTAGTGTCCTCTTAAACAGCAGCACTAGCCAAATATCTCAGACTCCTCCTACCTCCAGGACCATAACTATGTAATTCTGCCAAGTAGGTCCCTGAAAAGGCAAAAATGGCACAGTTTGTGCCATGTGAATGTAACTGCAGTTACAAGTCCCTGAAATGATAAAGAGCAGCTTGAGGATTATGATGACACTCCTGGCAGAGGACTCAAGAAGTGAATTTTGTTTCTGTTATTGTCAGTTCTGCTTCTGAACACCTGTTTTTCTCTCTCTCTTTATTCAGGCAACTGCCAGACAATTCAGTAGCTGAAGAACTTCTGAGTCATGGGTGAAGCCAGACATTGTGCAAGGGTGAAAAAGTGGGGAAAGTCTTACATGGGAGCGTGTGGATCGCTTCCTCTTCTGAGGAAAAATCTGGTTATTTGTAGTATGTTGCAAAATTGGGTTAATAGAGAAGAAAATGGGCTTAGTTAAAATTGACACTGCTGTGACTAAGCAGAGGTAGGTCGCAGGAAAAATTGAAACAGAATCTTTTGAATATGTCCATGCATTTCCACATGACATTTCTTTTCACATTTCTGGAAAGTAAATTAGCAGAAGAATAAAACCAAGTAAGTTAGATGAAAACATTCTGTTTTAGTTGAGTGGCAAAGAATTTATGGTTGTTTTGTTGAAAAAAGATTGTCTTAAATCAGTCCAAGATTTTTTCTTTTAAAGCTTCCTTTTGCTGTTGTTCAGTCAGTGATCCAACAACCCGTTTGTTCTTAAACTTTCCTCTTTTCTTCAAAAAATGAGTATGGCTGAAAAAGAGAATAAGATATTTATGAAAATATCCCTGTTTCATATACACATATGGAGAGAGATGGAGAAATATTAAAAACTCATGTGATACAGATCTAATTTACCTTAGGAATTCTTAAATTTTACTTTGATGAAAACTATGGAGACATGGGGCTACAGCATTAGACCTCACAAGGGCTTCTCTGCTATACCCCATGCAGTGAAAAAATGTATTTTGCATTCAGACCATTTGTTGTTTTGTGTCCTCTAATTTTTGTTCTGCTATCTGAGGAACTTTCTTTTGCTTCATTTGGAAGACTATTTGACAGACTACCTAATACCCTTCTCTCTATGTTTTTTTCCTTAAAGTCCATCTTTACTTCTCCTTTATTCTGTTACTGGTCATTGTACCATCAATGATTTGTGTCCTCCTTTTAGATATTATCTGCCCAGATAAATTTTCAGGGAGTTCTGCTTTATGAAGTGGAGTTAGGTAGGTGATCCTTTTAAATGATATGATTTAGATAAATCCCTTATGTTCCTTGGATTTCACTTCTACCAAGTTAAATTGTAATATTTTTCTTTCTTCGTATTTTGAAATTCCTTTTCAAGCAGATCATTTGGAAAATGATTTCAAACATAGGATTTCTCTATAATCTCTTTTATCTCATCTAGAAAATATCAACATGAAAATTTATATGATGCTGTTTTGCTGTGATTATATTTCATCTAAAAGATATGACAAGATACCTGAGAAGCACCAGGGAATTTGCACATCTTTTGCCATATCTTTTATTTCTTCTGAGAGCTTTCCAAATTGTATTTCTGCTGGTGTTTCCCCACTAATCATTAAGGCACGTTCAGCATTTTCTTGTCTATTACAGTACATGTATTTTATCATACTAATCCTTTCAGATATTGTCAGTTCTCTCCCTTACATTCTCTGCCACATTTTGGCATACAAACTGGTGTCCAAAGGCATCTGGATGTACACACACTCACCTTGCCTTCTCTTATTTTTGTTGAATATGAGTCATCTATAGACATACAATGGTGTATTGTGCTCAAGTCTCACCTCAAACAGAAATGCCTGAAGCCCAACTCAGCTTCTAAGGACCATGGAAATTGCAAGGTATAAATAGATGAGGTCACTTTCAGAGAGTTTGCTTTTCTGGGCTACTTTTATTTGTCATTTTCATCTCCAAGGAATTTGGATTCTTTGTGAAATGTACTACCATCAACCACATATGGCACATATTCAAGCTGGTGCTCTAATCGAGACAGAAAGTGAGAAGTGCAGTTACAATTGGTATGAGATATCACTGGACCATAACCCAGACTGGATCTCTGCTCTGAATTTGCACAGGTGTTTAAGAGAACAGGGTCACACAAGGTCCAAATCAGGCACGTGCAGTTCTTACAAAACATAAGACTTGATGGCAGATGCAGAAATTGTACTCTTTGCCATCTCTTCTCTGCTGCCATCTTTGAAGATTTTTCTTCTATGAATATTGAGCATTGTTATCGCATAGGGTTACTCTTCGATAATGAACAGTTTTTCTCAAAAAATAGCATCTCAGAAAGTCCTTATGGACTGAAATGATTTAAAGACTTTTTTTAAAATGTTCAAAGCTGCAACTTACCCACTAATAAAATATTTATAATTGATTTGTATTCAACAGTGTTTTTGGCAACATAAACGGAGGAAAAGCCAAATGGTTTATGTACCTGGAAGTTTATAACTGAATCCAGCTGGACACAGAGTACATCTATGGAGTATAAAGTAAAGCAGACCAAAAAGCAACAACCAGGTCTTTGGCTGGCAAAAAGTTAGCACAATTGCACACATTTTTTTAAAGGAGAAAGGACTTTGATTCCCTTTTAACTAGACTTCAGGAATTATTCTTTCAAGAATGTTTCCCTCTGCTTTATGAATTTGGGTTGAAGTTTAATTTGCTTGCTGCTCTGCTGGTGCATACCTGTTTGCAGACTGTAAGATAATGCCACATCCTCAAGGAGAACGGCTGCAGTGTGGACGTTTGCTAACTTAACAAATTGCTGTGTTCAGAAGGGTTAGTTGAAAGCCTTAAATTATCATAACAACATACAGATGGCCTTCAATAAAGAGCAATGAAAGGGTTTGTGATTCAAAAGTAATTTATGGCTGAAACTGTTGTCCCTGGCAACACATCTAAACACTTTGCAGAATGTATTACTGTTTTGTCTGCTGGAAAGAAAGAAAAAAGATAATTTAGTGAAAATAAAAGACAAAATATATTATTAAACAGGGGAGAGGAAAGGATCTGGATTAACACAGTCTTTTACTATTTTGTTTAATCATAATCAAGAATTATCACAGAAGTATCTGATACATTTTAACACTGTATAGGAAACATCTTGAGAAGAGAGAACCAAAGGATTAATAATTTGGGTCCTTGAAGAACATCCCCACTGGAACGTGTCTTGAGGTGTTTCAGATGTCCTTTTTCTCTTTTCAGATGGAAATTCAGAGCTGCTTTCCACAGTTTATAATTGTATAACTGTCAATTTTCCTTTACAAAATGCAGGACAAAACATTGAAAGTCATATAAAAATTCATGAAAGAAAAAAATATTAAATTGTGAGCACAATAGTGGCTATGAAAGGTTATTACTGGAGCTGTTTGATAAGAATACATTCATTGCATTTTTTTCACTTTGAAATGCCACAGTTTCTAGATAGACACACATATAAATATTTACCATGTTCTCCTGATAGCCAAGCGATAACTCTGTCTTTAGTCCTGACGCCATCATATGCTATCTGCCCACCCACTTGGTGTGTTTCTAATATTTTAAATCTCAGCAATTTTGAAGCAGTATGAAAAAAAAAATCTAGTAATTTTATTTGTATATTCCTTTGTTTTCCAATGCCTTCTCAACCTCATCACTTGTTCTCTCTTAGAATCATAGAATCATTAAATCATTATGGTTGGAAAAGACCACTAATATCATAGAATGGCCTGGGTTGAAAAGGACCACAATGATCATCGAGTTTCAACCCCCCTGCTATGTGCAGGGTCGCCAACCACCAGACCAGGCTGCCCAGAGCCACATCCAGCCTGGCCTTGAATGCCTCCAGGGATGGGGCATCCACAACCTCCTTGGGCAACCTGTTCCAGTGTGTCACCACCCTCCATGTGAAAAACTTCCTCCTAATATCTAACTAGATGATATCTAATATCATCTAGTCCAACTCATCATTTCCATGTCCACTAGACCACATCCCTCTTCTCCCATCTGAGCAATTACAGATGTTTCAGGCTCATGTTTTGGACTGGCCTCGTACAAATATTTTTTTTCTGGGCATTCAACGTACCCTGAATAGAGGAATCTCATGTCTGAGCAGAGACGCTGTATAGAAAACTTCTTCCTAATATCCAATCTAAATTTCCCTTCTTTTAGTTTGAAATCATTTCCCCTTGTTCTGTCACAACAGATGCTGCTAACGAGTCTGTCTCCTCCTTTCTTATACCACCCCTTTAGATACTGAAAGGACTCTCTCAGATCTCCCTGGAGCCTTCTCTTCTCCAGGCTGAACAGCCCCAGCTCTCTCAGCCTGTCCTCATAGTGGAAGTGTTCCATCCCTTGGATCATCTTTGTGGCCCTCCTCTAGGTGCACTTTAAGAGGTCCAAATATCTTCTGTGCTGAGGATTCCACATCTGGGCACAGCACTCCAAGTGAGGTCTCACCAGCATGGACAAGAGACATGCTTTTGCAATTAGGAAATTTCATCTCTGTAGCCTAAATACATTCACGGTCTGTTTATAGTATCTATCTATCTGTTTATTCCTGTGCCAGTATTATACTTCAGGGGAAACTGCTTTTTGTCTATATTTATGGATGAAGATTGAATCCCATTTTCACCTTTTATGTCTTGAGACTGCCTGTCTCCTTTCATGTGACCGATTCTCTTTCCCCCTGACTTTCTGGAGGGCAGTTCTCACAGTTGTCCAAATTGCAGTAATTATAAATAAGTGTCAGATAGTAGTCTTGATTGTTTTTCTGCTAAAAGTAGCAGATTGGACAGTGTGCTATGTTGCCATTCTTCAAAATTCATATGCCCCAAATCTTTCTTTCTTTTTTTTTTTTTTAATGCTCAGCATTATAAAAACCTTATAAAGTCTCTTCCTCTGCTGCCTCAAATTCTGAAATGGATGTTTACACTGAAATGAAAAAATGTTCAAATGCTGCTGGAAAATGATAAACTACCAAATAAATCAAATACAGAGGGACTCCTTTAATCTGTATTGGGAAGTTTACTGGAACTGCAGATCAGCAAAATTTGGAAGCCACTTTGGTATTCTGATTTGGATAACCTTGGTTATGGTTTGAGTAACCTGACAGTCTAGTTGAAGAATTTTTAAAGGAAATATTTTAAAATTCACTTTTAATCAACCAATCAATGAATAACGTAACCAACATAATCAAGTCTTAGAAAACTGTTATCAGTGAACAAATGTTGAAAACTTGGAAACGGACAAAAAGCAGCTAAGGATAAATTAAGGGTAAATATCAGATACAATCCAGGCTATTAATACTTATTAATGAGAAGAAAAAAATATGGATTTTTTTTTTTTAATTTTAAAAATGCTGTTGAAATTTCTGCATTTTTTTCTCTTAAAAAAATTTTTTTCTCTTAAAAAAACCTTTTTCTCTTCTTTTCTCTTCTTTTCTTTTCTTTTCTTTTCTTTTCTTTTCTTTTCTTTTCTTTTCTTTTCTTTTCTTTTCTTTTCTTTTCTTTTCTTTTCTTTTCTTTTCTTTTCTTTTCTTTTCTTGGCCTTCTCTCTCTGATTAGCTTTATCGGTTTTCTTACTACAACCAAGGTGATGAAGGAGAAGCAGCACTCTGGAATGAGCATAGCCTTTCCTTCCTGTAGTCTCCAAATTTTGGACAGAAAGTTTATTAATGAAAACTAAGAACATTTTTTTTTTAAGTAATTCATTTAATTTACTTAAACTTCTGACTTAGAATTATTAGAATTATACTAATTATAATTATTAGAATTATTTATTAGTTGAAGCATCTATAGCAAAAAGATGTACATAAATCAGTTAACTTTAATTTTGTTCAACATGTTTGAGCAAAACATTTGGGGATCCATATAATAGATTAGCTTCACCAGTCACATATTAATGACCATTTCTTATTTAATTTTAGCTTTTTTTTTTCTTTTTTTTTTTTTTTACATTAAAATTAACTGAAAATTCCAGAAGCTCCATCTTTCATTTCCTCATGGAACTCAGGATGGTGTGAAATTGTGAAATTGCCTTCTGAGTACTGCAATAAAAGCAATTTTATCACAAAGACATTTTAATCAAAAGAAACCAGCAGAGAAAGATCAATCTTTAAGAACTCCTCTTTATCCATCTAAACAGCATTATTATAGGAGAATTGTCTCTGTGAAAAGTTTCACAGAAGATGCCCCATCGCATTTCTTCCAGATGTTCCATCAAATGGAAACAATGGTTCTGAAGCAGCCACATAGCTGTGGGTGCAGAGTGCAAGGCAAAGGGGGAAGACATATCTGAACAGAGCCAGAACTCAATACCTTTGCTCAGAACCAGTTGTCTGTGGTCCTGGGAGGAACGGAAAATTGCCTATACAGTGGGAGCAACTAGAGCACTAACAGTTTGGGTTCTTGGGGAAAAGACACTCTGGATTTTGGCTGCAACCAAATCCTCAACTGCCCTTCCAGGCAGAGGTTAGAGTTGAGAATTGTGTCACTCAGGTTTTAGGAGGGAGGTCTTGAAGATTTGCTGAGCACTGAGGCTGGGGAGGACACATGGGACAGCTCCTAGTCCAGCTGGGGTCCACCAGGATCAGTCCCTCAACCAGCCTTGGGCACCACAGCACCTTTCCCTCCTCTCCTTGAAGGCAGCCTGAAGCTTTCTGT
Source organism: Gallus gallus (assembly GCF_016699485.2). NCBI lineage: Eukaryota > Metazoa > Chordata > Aves > Galliformes > Phasianidae > Gallus > Gallus gallus. The sequence continues at coordinate 80,560,672 of NC_052535.1, forward strand.
TCACTAAGCCTGGGATGGCTGGAATAAGACTACTCATTGGAAGCTCCCTTCTGTTGCATATTGTTCCCGCTACTCCTTTGTCTTTACTTGTAGCTTAGCATCTATTACTTATTTTGGTGGTATTTTTTATCTCAGTTTCCCCTAGTTCTTGTGCCTTTAAGACTGGCAATACTGCAGCAACATCTGTAAGAATCTTCCATGTCTTATTTTAACACCTGTAGCTTTGACTTGCACCTTGTAAGTCTCCTTTCTTTCCAGTTGAACCTTTCCTCTGATAATTCTTGCCTACTGCTCTAGGCATGATCTATACCATGCATTGTAACACAAGTCCTTACCACAGTATGATTTGGCAGTGCTAGCTGTAGCACTGTATTACAATAATATTTCCAGAAAAAGGGAAATAATTGCAGAGCATTTAGGCATTTTAGAGATTCAGCTCTAAATTAGTACCTGTTGTATGAATGCACTTGTTTTCCAGAACCTTATCTGGAATCTTCCTCATATTTTAGCCCTCAAGACTACTTGGATCTGTGAGCTCATACTGTTAAAAGCAGAGTCTTTCAAGACAGCTGGAAGTAACATTCATTATTTTCTATGGAGAAAACCAAGCTTTCTGTAGGAGGAGTGTGTGGGTTCAAGTGGCACCAAAGTCCTATGTACAGGGCACACACAGCTGGATTCCTTTTTTATCAGCTTTCTTTTGAGTGACGGTAGTGTTCTTTTAATGTTATATAAATAATGACCTAGCTTTCTTTCAAGACTGTTATTGCTTTAAAATGCCTTTAACATCTTTGAGAATTATTTCTTTCTGTGTTGCCATGTTATAAGTCAGTTTTGTACTACCTAATGGAGATGATCAGTAAGCCAAGAGGTCTTTGAAGTACCATGCCCACGTCGTTCAGTAGTAGGTGCAAAATGTCAAAAGCTTTCATAAGCTTAAATGCTTTTGAAACTTAAATTCAAGGTTACACTCAACTTTCCTACTGACAGCCGATAATACCCAGAAGCTCACAGAGATTGCCACTGCCCTGAGGACAGACACACTGCTTTGAACTGACTAAATCTCTGGATCCGGGGATGAGTCTCAACTATGGGCTTTTTGCATGTAATTCATTGTTTTGGTAGACTAAATGAAAGCTGTCTGCTTAAGAAGCATTGAAATCCTAATTAGAAGGCAGTCTTAGGTTGAGAACTTCCCTTTCAGGGTGTTTGAAATGTTAGAACTCTCGGAGTAAGTTTCCTTCCCTGGCCAGCTTCTTTTTTACAAGCAAGTAAACATCTGCAACTGTAACACCACTACTGATCATTTAAGAGAACTGTAAGTTCTGTATGGCAATTCTACCCATAATATTCACCTGAAATGGCTTTGGTAAAAATAATGATTTTCTGTTAAAAAGCCAAGTCTCAATATAATGCATTTTTGAGACATCTGAAAGGCTCTTGTTTCGCTGGAGTGGAAGATTCTCCTCATGCTTTCAAAATGGAAAGGTATGCACACATAATGAAGCATGAGCTATATCAGTTTCAGTTTAAGTAACATGCTTGGCAAATGTCACTCACATCTTTGTATTACATTTAGCTCTTGCACTTCAGCTTCAGAAATGCACTGATGTAAAATCTCTCCCTCCTATTTCCTGCAAATGATAGGATTTTTTTTTAAATAAATTATCTACATAAATGAATTTATTAGCACTGTTAACCTTTAAATAAAACTCTCATTACTGCAGTCAGTCACTTAATTGGGCATTCTTAACCCACTTAAGCTCATTATCAGTTCCTCCATCTTTCACATCAGCTCCTTTTGTGGTGGAGAGATGAAAACCCACACCTGCCCCCAGAGCTCAGGCAGCAGAGGTTGCTTGGGCAACCAATATACAGAAATTGGACGTGTGTCTGGTTGCAGGAGGAAAAGAATACCTCTAAAAGAAAAAAAAGTATAATCCCAAACACTCTCTATGAATACTGTAATTTGTACAATTCTTCTGTAAGCATTATAGCTCTGCACTGGTATTGGAGCTGCAAGGCTCATCTGCCTTGAAGAGAGCTACAATACCTCAAGCAACCAAGTTCAGCAAAGGGAAGGTTAATATGTTCACAGCCTAGAATTATCCAGAGAGAAAAAGATTTCTGATACAATAAGTCTTTCTATTTTAGAAGAAAACATATAACAGTATCTGACAGCTAGATCTCATTGAAGCTAACTACATTCAGATGAGAAATAATGTATGCATTTTTAATTAGGACAGTGGTTAAGCTCTGAAAAATCTCATCAAAGGATTTGTCTTTCCTTCTCCTTATTGCTAAATAGTTGTCTTTTTTCTGAAAGATATTCTCCGGCTTTTGGATAAACAATGGTTTTCACACTGGTATCACTCAGTGGAAGTCAGCAGTCTGCCTTCTCCAGATCAAGTACTTTTTCATGCATTAAATTCTATATCAAGAAGACAAAGCAAAAGAATTAATTATTAAAAAGTTATCATTTATTCCTTACAATGAGTAAATACTCCTATGCGGGGTCAAACCAGTTCTCCATCTAGTCTACTGGTTTTTATTTGTCTATTCCCTGACTGAGGTTTGCCCAAGAATGACTTTTTGTAGTAAGCAGCTCTGGCAAACACTGGTCTCCAGAATCTCTTTCTTTTCAATATGGGTGCATGAAAGAATTGTTTAATATTTGCAGTCTTTCAGATCTCTGTATTTGTTTTTGTGGTAAATGTATCTACTCCAAGCATTTTTGTCTTCTTTATTATGGCTCTGTAGAGACAAACTGCTGTGTTATGCATGGCCTCATTGTTAATTGACCTTTTTTTCCATTCTAGAATTAACACCTAAACCTTAATGTCTGATATTAACGTGCATATTGTCAGTGGCCAGAGATAAAATCCAACACTACTTCAGTATGAATTTGAGTTATACTCCATTTGTACAGTATTTTCTGGTTTTATGACTGGGATTGCCCACATTTTCTCTTCAGTAAGAGACAAAAATCTCAAGAGAACAATCTGGGCAATTTCAATGATAAATCTAAAACTTCCTGCTGACCACAGCTTATGCAAACTGGTTACTAAGTAATTACTAGAAGTAATTTATATCTTGCAATTTTCTTAATCATTCTGCTTAAATGGCTGCCTGGTTTTAGAAGTTCTGCTTGTACAACAGCCACCTCGGTAAAATTTATTTTGCATAGAAGTAGGAAATACAAAGAGCTTTATTTAAAGGGGAAGTCATCGAGCAGCATCTGTAGAAGTGCAAGTTTAATCTGTCTTTCATAACGTCAACTGAAAATGAAAGTTTACTGATTTCAATTAAGTAATGATATGTGTAGCCATGGAAGAGTTTTGTAATAAGCTGTAGCATACATCCAATACCTTCTAAGAAGCCACAACTGCTAGAATACCTTTCCTCATAAGGTATTATAGTTTACTGCAGTCGCTTCATGAGAGTTGAAACTGTTTGGAATATATTTTTCAAATACAGATGCACTATAAATACATATTTATACCTTGTGAAGTCAAACACCAGCTAATCAATTCTGCTTTGTGCCAGAAGTGAAGGAAAAAAAAAAAAAAAAAGATTATTTCTCTCCCAGTTGTATTATTTGCTTGACAGCTCATTTGCTTGGATAATCAGCCCTTGGCTTCTGTGAGGGAGACAACCACATAATGACAATAATAATAATAATAAAAGAAATGATTAACAGCTCCTTGTCCTCAGAAACCTTACTTTCCTCTCTCACCCACCTTTCTTTTCTGTTATTGCAAGTTTTTCCAATCCAGCAAATCATTAATCAAAACTCTTCCCTGCCACATTAGGTAACTAGGTAGTACCTTTATCATTTTCACTCAGTAAGACTAAATTTGACCTTGTGAAAGCTTTATGGCAATCACTGAGAAGAAAATGCACAAATAGCTAGGGGGTAATTTTTATTTTTCCTTCTGATGACAGCTCTTAGAAATAAAGAATGTATTCTTAATTAAGAGTGATGAATGACCATGCAGGTGTACAGAGATGTCTGTAATGGGCTGCTATTTTCTTCTCCCTTTTCTAAATCTTTACAGACTTTCTACAGACAAATGAGTTTTGAAGCAAGGTTTATCACGTAGCATTTCCATTCTGAGATACACGGAGCTGGAACACTGTCATCTGTACAGGTACTCACTGGATTAAGAAAAAAATCTTTTTACTTCTACTGGTGTTGAACCAAGGGTAATTTTGGCCAAAAACAGTGTTAAATTTTCACTAAAGTCTAGTTCTTTTTTTATTTTTTTTCTAGACCAGACCCTGCAAAAAATATAATCTTAGAGAATTCCAGCACGATCTGAAGATTTTTCTGATTTACCACAACCTGTGAAACTGCATCAGAAGTTATAAATCAGTCAGGTGTTTAGAACATTTAATTATCTCTACTGTATGGGAGTAAAGTGGTTATTTTTAGTGGAAAGCGGGTTTGAGAGGGGAAAAATACATATAGGTAGGAGGAAGCCAGAAAGAAGGGGGGAGAGGGGGGAAGAAAGAAAGCTGAAAAGTACTGCAAAGTAAGGATAGAAGGGAGGAAAAAAGATAGGGGACTGACAAGAGCTGAATCACCTGCAGATATGAGATTCCAGCAAAAAGTGACAACTGTTGAAGAGAACAGAGAAAAATAGATGGAGGAAGGAAAGTAAAATTAAACCAAGTAGAGATAAGGATAAGTAATATAAAAATTGCATTTCATTCTTAGCACCTAAATTGATGGGTGCAGGAACAGCTTCACTGTACAAATGATCTGCTCCATGCCATAATCATTTATTGATGTTGATCTGCCACACAGCATTCCCTCTCATTCTCTGCTCTCTTTCCTTGTTAAGATACTTTTAATATTGATGCACGACATATTCTGTGTAGATTAATGAAGTCTTCATCGGAAGTGTACAGACTACTCAGACTTTTCAGAAGTCAATGGGAGGTCTTTGTAAGGACAAAAGTAAAAATTATTCCTCAGTCCTGTAGATTTTCATTTCTTACTGAACTTTGTAAGATAAGTAAGTTTGTTGATTTCAAATTCTATTTAGATATTTTAAAACTTTTCAATGTTATTAGAAGCTGGAAAATAGCCTAGAAGTGACCCACAGTTAGGTCCATTTCTAGAAATATTTTTAACTATTACCTAATGTGAGATCTAAATAACATAGGCCTTTGTTCATAAAACCTGTACTTGCATAGACCATCTTTCTAACTTCAACCAGGATACAGGAAGGGCAGACCATCTCCAGCTGGAATTGT